>NC_060119.1:392564490-393189490 GCF_021461395.2 Schistocerca americana | reverse complement strand
TTGCGAGACAAACTGAAGAGCTACTTGTTTGAGAAGAAGCGGCTCCGGTCTAGGAAACTGACATACGGCCGGGAGAGCAGTGTGCTGACCACATGCCCCTTCATATCCGCATCCAGTGACGCCTATGGGCTGAGGATGACACGGCGGTCGATCGGTACCGTTGGGCCTTCATGGCCTGTTCCGGAGAAGTTTAGTTTTAGCAGAATCCGGGCGGGCTTTAAGTGGAGTAGCATCACTTCACGCCGTCTTTCTGGTTGTTGTTCTTACGTTACGGCTGCAAGACGTCTCAGTTGTTGACAATATATGTCAGGAGTGATGGCTGCATCTTGTGGAAGCAATTCTAGCACACCACTTCTATTCCCACAGATGCATAACATTACCTTCTGTGGATGCGCACAGATCTTTGTACGGGGAGCTGCTACTTGTTTGGGCTCAGCCGTTCCCTTCTTTTCCTTACTTTTCCTTACGTTAGCATAAAGACACCGCTCCTCGTCGCCAGTAAAGATACAGGATAGGAATGGTCGGTGTTGCTTAGAGACAACTGATGACAAGCAGACAGAGATGCACATTGGCCACCTGCTGATTTATGTGATTTTAGCTTAGAGCATACCCATACACCAGATTATTGAACCTTCCCCACTGCATGGAAATGTCGCACGACGGTAGAATGACGACAGTTCATCTCATTTGCCACTTCTCGAGTACAGTGGCGAGGATCACTGCAGATTAATGCGTTTAAACGATAATCAAACCCAGAAGGTCTCCCAGAACGTGGAGAGTCACTAATGACAAAACGATCCTCCTTAACATGAGAAAACAATTTTTTTCGGTGCTCAGTCCAATGGTATTATTTCGATACAGGGTGAAACTGTTTCTGGCTGGCTCCGCTGTTGTCACCTCTCGAATGAAATCAAACAGGAGAAGCTGTCGTAATGTTCCGATTTCTCCACTTCGCACTCCGTTTCCTAGCGTCAACAGCTCCAGTCAGTATTTCGAAATGAAAATATGACAATATATAAACTCAAATAGCAACAGTGAACTACAAATAAGAAAAAAGCAATAGATGAATAAGGCCATAGCAACCGGAATAACAACCACCAAGTAAAACAAAAAAGCTACAAACTTATGTACCAACTTAATAACATCAGCCAGTGACAGAACTTGTGATACGAATGCGGCAACACGTGTTCCTCAGATGGTCCACCCTTTAGAAATATATTGTACTATCTACTCGTATATCAGTAAAACTGAGACATATACGACGGCGTGCTCAAAACTAATCCCTTCGAATTTTGTGTGATAACTATTAAGGCTCCTTAAGCAAAAAAATATTATTAATAGTCTACATCTTTACTCTTCGTATCTACATATTTATTTCATAAAATAGTCACGCCGGAAACGAGCACATTTATCCAAACCAGAGACCAATTTTCAGTTACCGTCACTGTAGAATGTTTGACTTTGTTGTCGGAGGCAGAACCTCACCTCTGCGTGCACCGCTTCTTCACTATCGAAATGAAATCCTCGAAGGCATTCTATAATTTTTGGAGCAATCGGTATGGAGGATCATCGATGAAAGTGAACCAAGGAGTCGGATTGTTGCAGACGTCGCAGCGCTAGTGTGCGGTCTGCCATTGTTTGTCATTTGTTATCATTTGTTTGTCATTTGTTATGAGCAGACGTATTAGTTTGAAATTTTTGTCACAGACTGGGTGATCAAAAAGTCAGTATAAATTTGAAAACTAAATAAATCACGGAATAATGTAGATAGAGAGGTACAAATTAACACACATGCTTAGAATGACATGCGGTTTTATTAGAACCAAAAAAATACAAACGTTCAAAAAATGTCCGACAGATGGCGCTTCATCTGATCAGACGAAAGTGGAGGCTGAGCACACGATCATCACCAAACGACGCTCGCAAGAGATCTTTCACGCGTGTAGCAAAACTTTGTTTTTTTTTTGTTCTGATAAAACCCCATGTCATTCCAAGCATGTGTGTCAATTTTTACCTCTCTATCTACATTATTCCGTGGTTTATTAAGTTTTCAAATTTATACTGACGTTTTGATCACCCGGTATTGAGGTCTGCGGGACCTTGTCGATGTAAAAAAGTAAAGCATCTTAGCGAATGCAATTAAAAGGTACAAACGTTCGTGTCACATGTTTTGATACCCGCAAACTCACATATTAAATACTTATGGGTACTTGCCCTTGACGTAGAATCACGAAATTCTCCAAGAAGAAATTTTTCATAGTAAAAGCGAATGAAAAAAAAAACAGAAAATTATCAAACTGTAATTATATCATACGAAAAAATATTTGTTTGTCATTTGTTTTCCGACTTCAAACTTGAAATTAAAACGTTCTCGAATGCCTTGGAATCCCAGGGATCGATATTTTGTCAGTATCAACGTCGGTAACAGGCAAAAATCGTCGAGATTCTCAGTTGCCGTAGTGTATGGATTTGTGCACATACATCATTAAGTTTGTATCCAACTCTCAGTGCGCGAGCTCTACTCGCACCTGGTTAATTTTGTTTTTCGTCAGTCTTCTGACTAGTATCGTGTCGTTTGCGCGAATTCATCTCTTGTGCTAATCTCTTCATGACAAAGTAGCATTCTATCCTAACGACATTTCCTATTTGGAGAGATTGCAGAAAAAGAATGACACAAACAAAAATGAGTGATTCCACAGTGCCAAACAGAATGGAGTCGTACTAGAATTTAGGACGGGAAGATGATTCACAGACGTGGCACCCACCAACTGAGCAGTATTTTAAACGCTCATAATTCGTGGAAGCCATGTTCAGTTACGGCTTCCGCAGCCCGTACACGAACGACGTTTGTTTTAATGGCACAACTGGAGAGAATCCATTTCTCATTCTGCTATCTTGTTAATCCTTGCGAATGCTACTTACGACACAAACGAAGTCTAGATTTATTGGCACAAATGCCGCCAGTGTGCGTGTCCGCAGGCTTGCAAGCGAACATTCTCTAATGAAGGAATTCTAGTACGCCGCCGCGGCGCTGTCGATTTTATCGCGACCCGGCGAACGAATATAAATGTATCAGCTAATGTTCTCTACAAGTCATCCAATTACTTTCCAAGAGCTATAAAAAGGCTCTCTCTGTAGCCGCACTCACATAATGGGACATAAAACCGGGGCCAGAAACCCATTTTATAGCGGCGATTAAAATGGCGCGCGCCGGCTCGCATTTCGTAAGAATCCATTCATCGCCGATGCCGCTAATAACCCGGAATGGCCTCTGCTTTACGACCTTTGTCGAACGCATGAGTCAAATGCTGGCCGTAAAGGCCGCCTGAAGGTCGCTCGCTTTCCCCTTCCCGACTCCTTCGCAGGCCTAACCTCCCCACCCCGGCATCCTACACACGGCGTGCCCCGGGCTGTTGACACCGATCGCTGAAGCAGTTGGCTTCTCTCATCCTGGAACCAACATCATATTAACATTGGCTCCGAAGAAAGAAACAACGACGAAATGATTGATCGGTTCTCTAAGTTTGCCTTCCTCCGGCGAATAGATTAATGCGCCGAATTACTTTTTTTTTTTTTTTATTCAGTCGCTACATTAAGCACACACTAAGGGAAACCAAGGAGAAATCTGGAAAGTGAATCGAAGTTTACGGAAAAGAAATAAAAACATCTAAGTATCCCTATAACTTCATAACTCTACGGCAAAAACCTCGGAATACAGTTCAACGAACAGATATCATGTTGAACATAACTTATAATTTTATGAGAATATCGACAAAAGTAAAATAACAGTTATGGAATGTCGTCGAATTAACTAAGGTAATGCTGTGGTAATTAGGAAATGTGACACTGGAAATAGTAGTGAGTCTTCGTGTTTGGGCAGCAAAATAACTGACTAAGCGAAAAACAGAAAAAATCCCTGTCATCTGTAACCGTGAATGGCACAGATATGAGCTTCTCTCTCTCAGCAAAGAGTTTAGGAGTAATAATAGATGAAAATCGAACCTGAACTGAGCACGCAACTACAAGAAAGCATCAGCATCTCGCCGTGCACTACAAAAATACAAATAGCTTTTTCCTCTTGACCCGAAAAAGAATGTTGTACAAACAACTATACTTCCAATTATTGATTACAGCCATTTTATAGTGTGAGATCTTTCTCAGGTAGGCTCACCGTTCCTGGATCTGGTTACGAATGCCTACGGTCATCGTATCTGTGATGTTCGACTCTTTCATAATATTTCACCATCATATGCACAGCTACTATGGCTGCGTGCAGACAAGAGGAGAGATTTCCATACCCTCTGTCTTCTCTACGGTCTTATCAATAGTCACTGTCCCTCATATCACCCCTCAACTTTACGCTCCTGTTTGAACAACACTGTAGAAATACTCGCTCCCATCAGAACAAAACCGTATCTGTTCCACTCCATCGTTCAGCCACTTTGTGAAAGTCCTTCTCAGTAGTCGGAACCCGACTCCGGAATTACCTCCCGCATTATATTAAAGAATTGAATAACATCTCCAGGTTCAGAAAACAGTTAATGACATATCTACTAAAGAAAAAATAGTAATTACCATTGTTCCTGTACGTTCTCTCTACACCCTGCACATTATTCTTTCCAACTAGATCTTCCTTGTTTCCCAGTATTCTAAGCTGTTACAGTCTCCTTAAATTTCCTTTCCCCAGAACTAACTATATCAGAAAAAATCTGTTTTGTACACCTATAAATCCTTCTTATATCTGCCACTACCTTTGTTATTATTCCCTTCACTTTCTCAGACGTTAAGTCCGGTTAAAAATGGAGTGACGCGGACCTTGATCAAGCGTCACTTACTTTTAACTGTACGGTACGTGTTATATTGCATTTAGGAACTTTCGGGTAATTGAACATGTATCAATAATTACGGATTTCTGTAGCTGTATATATATGTTTGGATGTAGCTGTATTGCATTGATGTACTGGTGGATATTGTGTGGTATGACTCCTGTAGTTGATAGTATAATTGGTATGATGTCAACTTTATCCTGATGCCACATGTCTTTGACTTCCTCAGCCAGTTGGATGTATTTTTCAATTTTTTCTCCTGTTTTCTTTTGTATATTTGTTGTATTGGGTATGGATATTTCGATTAGTTGTGTTAATTTCTTCTTTTTATTGGTGAGTATGATGTCAGGTTTGTTATGTGGCGTTGTTTTATCTGTTATAATGGTTCTGTTCCAGTATAATTTGTATTCATCATTCTCCAGTACATTTTGTGGTGTATACTTGTATGTAGGAATGTGTTGTTTTAAAAGTTTATGTTGTAAGGCAAGCTGTTGATGTATTATTTTTGCGACATTGTCATGTCTTCTGGGGTATTCTGTATTTGCTAGTATTGTACATCCGCTTGTGATGTGATCTACTGTTTCTATTTGTTGTTTACAAAGTCTGCATTTATCCGTTGTGGTATTGGGATCTTTAATAATATGCTTGCTGTAATACCTGGTGTTTATTGTTTGATCCTGTATTGCAATCATGAATCCTTCTGTCTCACTGTATATATTGCCTTTTCTTAGCCATGTGTTGGATGCGTCTTGATCGATGTGTGGCTGTGTTAGATGATATGGGTGCTTGCCATGTAGTGTTTTCATTTTCCAATTTACTTTCTTCATGTCTGTTGATGTTATGTGATCTAAAGGGTTGTAGAAGTGGTTATGAAATTGCAGTGGTGTAGCCGATGTATTTATATGAGTGATTGCCTTATGTATTTTGCTAGTTTCTGCTCGTTCTAGAAAGAATTTTCTTAAATTGTCTACCTGTCCATAATGTAGGTTTTTTATGTCGATAAATCCCCTTCCTCCTTCCTTTCTGCTTAATGTGAATCTTTCTGTTGCTGAATGTATGTGATGTATTCTATATTTGTGGCATTGTGATCGTGTAAGTGTATTGAGTGCTTCTAGGTCTGTGTTACTCCATTTCACTACTCCAAATGAGTAGGTCAATATTGGTATGGCATAGGTATTTATAGCTTTTGTCTTGTTTCTTGCTGTCAATTCTGTTTTCAGTATTTTTGTTAGTCTTTGTCTATATTTTTCTTTTAGTTCTTCTTTGATATCTGTATTATCTGTTCCTATTTTTTGTCTGTATCCTAGATATTTATAGGCATCCGTTTTTTCCATCGCTTCTATGCAGTCGCTGTGGTTATCCAATATGTAATCTTCTTGTTTAGTATGTTTTCCCTTGACTATGCTATTTTTCTTACATTTGTCTGTTCCAAAAGCCATACTTATATCATTGCTGAATCCTTCTGTTATCTTTAGTAATTGGTTGAGTTGTTGATCTGTTGCTGCCAGTAGTTTTAGATCATCCATGTATAGCAAATGTGTGATTTTGTGTGGGTATGTTCCAGTAATATTGTATCCATAATTTGTATTATTTAGCATGTTGGATAGTGGGTTCAGAGCAAGGCAGAACCAGAAAGGACTTAATGAGTCTCCTTGGTATATTCCACGCTTAATCTGTATTGGCTGTGATGTGATATTATTTGAATTTGTTTGGATATTAAGTGTGGTTTTCCAATTTTTCATTACTATGTTTAGGAACTGTATCAATTTAGGATCTACTTTGTATATTTCCAATATTTGTAGTAACCATGAGTGGGGTACACTATCAAAAGCTTTTTGGTAATCACTGTATGCGTAGTGTAGCGACCTTTGTTTAGTTTTAGCTTGATATGTCACCTCTGCATCTATTATCAGTTGCTCTTTACATCCTCGTGCTCCTTTGCAACAGCCTTTTTGTTCTTCATTTATAATTTTGTTCTGTGTTGTATGTGTCATTAATTTCTGTTTAATGACTGAAGTTAATATTTCGTATATTGTTGGTAGGCATGTTATGGGGCGATATTTAGCTGGGTTCGCTGTGTCTGCTTGATCTTTAGGTTTCAGATATGTTATTCCGTGTATAAGTGTATCAGGGAATGTGTATGGGTCTGCAATGTAACTGTTAAATAATTTAGTTAGATGTGAATGTGTTGAGGTGAACTTCTTTAACCAGAAATTTGCTATTTTGTCATTTCCAGGGGCTTTCCAATTGTGAGTAGAATTAATTGCTTGGGTGACTTCATGTTGCAAAATTATCACTTCAGGCATTTGTGGTATCATCTTGTATGTGTCTGTTTCTGCTTGTATCCACCGTGCATACCTGTTATGTTGTACCGGGTTTGACCATATGTTGCTCCAGAAGTGTTCCATGTCTGTTATGTTTGGTGGATTGTTTATTTTAATGTGTGTGTTATCTATTGTCTGGTAAAATTTCTTTTGGTTTGTGTTGAATGTTTGGTTTTGTTTCCTTCTATTTTCACTTTTTTTGTATCTTCTGAGTCGTTTGGCTAATGCTTGTAATTTCTGCTTCTTTTCGTCTAATTGCTCTGTCGCTTCTTGTTGTGAGATTTTACCTAACCTTTTTCGTTTTTTTTTCCGAGATTTCATTTCTTATAAATTGTGTTAGCTGTCCGATGTCTTTTCTCAGTTTTTCTATTTTGATCTGTAGCCTGTGTTGCCATGCTGGTTTTGTGGGTTTCTTCTGTGTGTTGGTTGGTTCTGATCTCTGCCTAGTGTGTATATTTAGTGTAGTGAGTCCTCCTATATAAACCAGTAGTTGTAACTCTTCCATAGTTGTATTTTCATTTATTTTGTTGTGTATGACTGTGTTGATAGTTTTTATTGTTGTTTCGACTTGTGGGTTATTTGGTGGTCTACGCAAGAATGGTCTAATGTCTGTATTTGTGTCTTTGTATTCTATATATGTTAGCTGAAATTTTTCTTCTATATCTAACATCTGTGTCACTTCGTGTTCTATTTGTGCTTGTTCTGGTGGCTGTCTTAAGTTTTCGTTTTCCTCTGATTGTTTAATTGGTGCATGTTGTTTTTTGTTTGTTTGCTCTGGGATGTTTGAGTCCATTACTGTATTTTCTTCTTCTTCTGATTGCACATTATTTTGTTCCAGTATTTGTTGTACTTGATGTTTGATGTTTTCTAATTCTGACTGGGGTATCCTGTTATTTTTTATTATCACACGGATCTGATCAGCTAATCGTTGTTCTGTTAAAAATTTTAATTCTGGGTATCTGGTAATAAATGTTGTGTATACTTGTGATCTGTATCCAGTTGTGTTGGTTCCTAGGTTTGTTGCTTGGTAATAACAGAACATGAGGTGTCGATTAACTTCATCTGACCATCTCATCCTCTGTCTTTGTTTTCCTTCTAGGGTGGTTGCAGGAAGCATATCCTGCAAAACACCTCTATTTGGATTTAAATCATTTTCCAGTTGGCTAGCAGTGTCGTTACCATTGTGGGCGGGCATAGGGTTCAAGCGTCGTCCCCGACCATGACGGCGCTTGTCCGAGGCTTCTTTAGTTCTGTCCTGAACCAACTAATCACACTAAAAGGGGCGTTAGCCCTATTAGTGGTTTGTTCTTTTCGTCGCCTTTTACGACTGGCAGAACATACCGGAGGCCGATTCTTTTCTGTCATTATTATTATTATTATTATTAGTGGTAGGGGCAGTAGTAATAGAAATATTGTCAGTATTAACTTTATGAGTTTGTAACACCATAACTTTAATGCTCTAGTGATTTATTTTGCTTTTGTTTCATTTAATGTTACATCGTGAGCTTCTGTAAGTGTTGTTTGATCGAATCGATAACACAAAATTGTATACTCCTTTCTTTGTAAAAACTTGGATGTCATGATGTGATTCTATGCAATGTAGTGTATCTGTCATTTAAATTCTTTTTCTCATTTGGAGAGAGACAAAACTTACTGTATATATTTGTAATTTTGTTTAAATAATTTTTTTAGAAATGTTAATATGTGCAAAGGTTCTGTTTTGTTTAAAATGTTTGTTTCTTGTTACGTAAACTGCTGACCTTCACTTAGGATTCTTAATTATGTAAAAGGTGTTGTCGCTCCGCTCGGGAACGGAACTGTATAGCGCTCGCAAATTGTGGTTGGCATAGGTAGAAAAGGTGGAACAAAGAGTCAGACGGGAACGAGCTACCAAACTGTGCACTGCCCATGCAAAAGATGTATATTGTTCTGGTTCCGAGAGAGGCTTTTCCTGCCGCTTTCCAATGCCTCGGATGGATGGATAAAGAACTGGAACTATTCTGGAATTGATGTCTATCATCGTCACCGAGAAATGACAAGAGTCCAGCAATTCTACCTGCAAATCCACCTACCAACATGCAGTTGCCAGCACATTGCGCAATCACTGTCATGGAGCACTGTAGTAATGTACAGTGAAGGATCAGCTCACTGGATGTTTTAGTGTGCACAAATATAAGGTAACTTATAACCGAATTTATGTACCTACCTTGATTTTTTCCCCATCACAACGCCTCTCAGGTTCCTCTCCATTTGAACTATGATTACCGAGTGTCCTAGTTTGTGGAAAAAATGAAAGCCTCAAGGCCAAATAGTTAGTTAAATAACGTTGTTTGATTTTTGGTAAGAAGGGAGTATTATGATTTACTGTGGATCTAGTGAAATTGTGGGAGGTAGTAAATCTAGTTTTGTGAAAGCCTCCCAGTGATGGAAACAGTCCAATTTAAAGTTTTGTGAAGTTTCAAAGTCACCTATTTAATCATTTACTTGAAAGTAGAAGACTGTGGTAATAAAGACAATTTGCAGTTTCTTTTAAAGATTAAAAGTTCTTAAAACTGAGGCTTATAAAGTTTTGCTTAATTAATGATCATAGTGCTGCCTGTAGTAAATTTTAAAAGGTGAGTCAGTTTCTTGCAAATTTGTCAACATTGTGTTTCACTGTAGTAAAAGTGGAAAACTGCAATAGTGGAAAGTTATATACTCATGCTTGCTAAGTTCTTGTTTCTTTTGGGTAATGAAAGTACATATTAATAGTGTAATAGGATCCACAGGTTCTCCTTTATGCTCATGTTAAATAACAATTAAATAGAAAGATCACTGTTTATGAAAACAATAATTTCTTTATTTAAAAGACAGTGAGAAGTAACCTGTTAGTGAATTCCAATCAACTTTCATTCTAAATAAAATAGTATACAGCTAAGAGAGACTTAACCTGTGATCAGTTCATAATTTTGCAGTGAACTATATCTATGATTTTATGTCAGCTAGGAAAATGTGTGAAAAGTAATAGCGGGCATTGTTATCTGTTATATTTATGCAAATAATCTGTTCTGCTCTGTCAGCTTCCAATCTTAACCGTGAACATATGCAGGTGTCAGAGTTCATTGCACTCGCGTGTGGCAAAATATAGGTTGTGTTTGTCCGTTAAAGTTACTCATACCCACTTTCTTAAACAAAAACGTTAATCTTGCTCTTGCCTAACTAGTCTGGCGACCGTTTTCCTTATTCTTTAAACAGTGTAGCTAGGTAAAACATTATTTGTTACTGTTTGAATATTTACGTAATCCTGACTTTCACTTCTGATAAGCCACCTCCGTTAGGTACAACGCGGTCAGTACAACAAAATTCCTCTCAGAGGGTAACACTGCTCTGTTGCGTTATACCATAACTGCTTTAACAAGGTAGTTTTATTTCACAACCTCCCTCCAACTTTAAGGTTGTGGTACAGCAGTAGCAGACGGTAGTGTTATAAGTTCATAATCAATATTACTTACAATGTAACTATAGACACTCAAATAACCTTAATGATGTATGTATGAAACCCAGGTTCGATGTAACAGAGGACATGATGACCCTAATCAGACGAAGTTAAATAAATAAATTAAGAAAATAAATAAATAAATAAATAGAGTGTAGTATTGTACAGAAACGAAACGTGCACGCTTTTGAAAGGTGGTACTACATGACAAAGCTGAAGATAAGATGGCTAGATAGGATAACTAATGATGAGCTACTGAAATCAATTGGCAAAAATGATTTTCATGTCTCTACTTCACAAATTCTGAAGGTGGCAGGGGTAAAATACATGAGCGAAGGCTATTTACATATTGTACAGAAACCAGATAGCAGTTATAAGAGTCGGGGGGGCATGAAAGGGAAGCAGTGGTTGGGAATGGAGTGAGACAGGGTTGTAGCCTCTCCCCGATGTTATTCAATCTGTATATTGAGCAAGCAGTAAAGGAAACAAAAGAAAATTTCGGAGTAGGTATTAAAACCCATGGAGAAGATATAAAAACGTTGAGGTTCGCGGATGACATTGTAATTCTGTCAGAGATAGCAAAGGACTTGGAAGAGCAGTTGAACGGAATGGACAGTGTCTTGAAAGGAGCATATAAGATGAATATCAACAAAAGCAAAACGAGGATAATGGAATGTAGTCGAATTAAGTCGGGTGATGCTGAGGGAATTAGATTAGGAAATGAGACACTTAAAGTAGTAAAGGAGTTTTGCTTTTTGGGGAGCAAAATAACTGATGACGGTCGAAGTAGAGAAGATATAAAATGTAAACTGGCAACGGCAAGGAAAGAGTTTCTGAAGAAGAGACATTTGTTAACATCGAGTATAGATTTAAGTGTTAGGAAGTCGTTTCTGAAAGTATTTGTATGGAGTGTAGCCATGTATGAAAGTGAAACATGGACGATAAATTGTTTGGACAAGAAGACAATAGAAGTTTTCGAAATGTGGTACTACAGAAGAATGCTGTAGATTAGATGGGTAGATCACATAACTAATGAGGAGGTACCGAATAGAATTGGGGAGAAGAGGAGTTTGTGGCACAACTTGACAAGAAGAAGTGACCGGTTGGTAGGACATGTTCTGAGGCCTCAAGGGATCACAAATTTAGCACTGGAGGGCAGCGTGGAGGGTAAAAACCGTAGAGGGAGACCAAGAGATGAATACACTAAGCAGATTCAGAAGGATGTGGGTTGCAGTAAGTACTGGGAGATGAAGAAGCTTGCACAGGATAGGGTAGCATGGAGAGCTGCATCAAACCAGTCTCAGGACTGAAGACTAGAACAACAACAACAACAACAACGTCACAAAAAAAGGTATCAGTTGATAGGATATATCGTAAGACACCAAGGAATCGCCAATTTGGATTTGGATGAAAGTGTGGGGGGTAAAAATTGTAGAGGGAGACGAAGGTTTAAATAAGTAGGCAAGTCCAAGTGGTTTTAGACTGTAGCAGTTATACTGTTGTTGTGGCCTTCAGTCCAAACAGTGGTTCGATGCAGTTCACCTCGACAAGACTCTACATCTCCGAATAACTATTGAAACCTGCTACCTGTAATCAGCTCTTGGCCTCAACAATTTCTACCACCGTCCCCTCGCCCCCCCCCCCCCCCCCCCCGCTACATACGCTTCTCTCCAATATCAAAGTGACAATTCTTTAATGTCTCAGAATGTGTCCTGTCAACAGAATCCTTTTAGTCACATTGTGCCATAAATTTCTTTCCTGCCCAATTCGACCCAGAACCTCTTCATTAGTTACACGTTCTACCCACCTAATCTTCAGCATTCTTCTGTGGCATACATTTCAAAAGTTTCTATTCTCTTCTTATCTGAACAACTTATCGTTCATGTCTCACTTCTGCGCAAGACTACGCTCCAGACAAATACCATCAGATAAGAGTTCCTAACAAATAAATTGTTGGTCGACGATAACAAATTCATCTTTTTTCACAAATGATTTCCGTGCGAGAGTCATTTTGGATTTTATAGGCTCTATAATTCAGCATTATCAGTTATTTTGCTGACCAAATAGCAAAACTCATCTTTTTTTAGCAGCTGATTTCCTAATCTAATTCCTTCAACAACAAGTGATTTAGTTCGACTACATTCCATCACTCTAGCTTTAATTTTTATGATAGTCATCTTATAAGCTATTTTCAAGGTACTATCCATTCCGTTCAACTGCTCTTCCAAGTTCTTTTTCTTTTTTTAATAGACTTAAGATGTCATCGGCAAACCTCAAAGTTTTTATATCTTATCCTCCAAATTAAATTCCTTCTGCAAATTACTCTTGGGTTTCCTTTACCGCTCGCTCAGTGTACAGAATGAATAACATCGAGTATAGGGTACAGCCCTGCCTCACTTCCTTTGCAACCAACTTTTCGTTTTCACATCCTTCGACCCTTACAGCTGCAATCTGTATTTAACCCTTGGATCCCGTATTTTACCCACACTACCATCACAATTTCAACCAATATATTTCAGTTAACATGATCAGAAACTTTCTCTGAGACTATTGGTGGTTATTCTAAGATACGTCATAGGGTACTGTCGCCTCGATTGTTGCTGCATTGCTCTAAAATCCAATCTGAAGCTTCTACCAGTCCTTACCTTCTTCTGTTAATAATTCGTGTCAGTATCTTGGGACCATTGATTAAAGAACTGATTATTCGGTAATATTCACACCTGTCAGCATCTACTTTCTTTGGAATTGAAATTACAATTAGTATTATTGTTGTTCAAATACCTTACGGGTTTGCTGCCGGGTGACGTCGCCGAACACCGCCGATATTTCGACAGGAGCACACCCTGCCATTCTCAAGGCCTCTCAATGGCAGGGTGTGCTCCTGTCGAAATATCGGCGGTGTTCCACGACGTCAGCCGGCAGCAAACCCGTAAGTTATTTGAACATTCGATTCGCCGGGAAAAGTTAAGGTCTCACAGTATTATTGTTATTGAAATACATTACAATATTTTGAATGTAAAAAGTATATAGCCAACCAACCGTTTTCATATTTTCTACTGTTTGACTTTAGCTGCCTAGCTCCTCCTGTATGTTTACAATTGTAATGTCACGTTATTTATGTAAGTACCAGTTTAATTCTATGTGCTCTCTTTCAGTGCCTGTGAAGTATTAAGTACTTTAGAAGTTCGTATGTTTAAAACATTGTAGGGAACTTTCCTTGTGGAGATCATACCCTTAGTGGTACTGAAACCTGATCTAGGTTCTTACAATAAACTATGCAACCGCTTGGCTGTACACTTTATACGCTGAAAATTTATTTATGGTTGCTGCTGTCAATCATGTTTAAAATTATATTATTACAAATTTTCTAAATTTAGTCTGGCAGACAGAGAAACTACTGTGCGTATGTTCAGTAGTGTCAGTAGATACCGCGACACAATTCGGAGTAGTGATAACGAAACTTGAACAAAGTGGACCGGTGAAACCACAAACGGTTTTATCCTATATGTGGTTACAGTTTCGTGGAAAAGTTCTGCATTTCAAATGCGACAGTGAACAGCAATATCGATAGTGTAAATATTGATTTACATACAGAGAAGCGTTTCGAGATAAATTTCGTCGATTTTGCCGCCTTGGCGCTAGCTTATAGGGCACACTCGGCGAAGAGAGGGCGTTTCCAATGCCAGTTAGACGCGCCGGTAGCCGGCCGGGCCTCTGAATATTTATGAGGGCCCGCAGCGATAGAAACGGCGCCTCCTGGTGCGGTTTGTCGTCCAAAAACGCTGTTACGCGGAACTGCGACGTGCGCGGGGTCCCTACTGCCAGCCGGGGGAGCGCCCGTGCATGCCAATGCTGCGAAGAGTGTCACCTGCTTTGGGGCAGCACGGTCTCCGGCACAGCTACTTGCTACGCAAAGCGTTCTCTCTAGTTCGTGAATGGGCATTTGGATGAAGTATTACACATCAGATTGTACAGCTTGGGAATTCGCAAAATTAATATATTACACTACTGGCCATTAAAATTGCTACACCACGAAGATGACGTCCTACAGACGCCAAATTTATCGGACAGGAAGAAGATGCTGTGATATGCAAATGATTAGCTTTTCAGAGCATTCACACAAGGTTGGCGCCGGTGGCGACACATACAAGGTGCTGACATGAGGAAAGTTTCCAACCGATTTCTCTTACACAAACAGCACTTGACCGGCGTTGCCTGGTGAAAAGTTGTTGTGATGTCTCGTGTAAGGAGGAGAAGCGTACCATCACGTTTCCGACTTTGTTAAAGGTCGGATTGTAGCCTATCGCGATTGCGGTTTATGGTATCGCGACATTGCTGCTCGCGTTGGTCGAGATCCAATGACTGTTAGCAGAATATGGAATCGGTGGGTTCAGGAGGGTAATACGGAACGCCGTGCTGGGTCCCAACGGCCTCGTATCACTAGCAGTCGAGATGACAGGCATCTTATCCGCATGGCTGTAACGGATCGTGCAGCCACGTCTGGATCCCTGAGACAACAGATGGGGACGTTTGCAAAACAACCACCATCTGCACGAACAGTTCGACGACTTTAGTAGCAGCATGGAGTATCAGCTCAGAGTGCATGGCTTTTGGGCCATTAAATACCACTCAGTTTTACCAATCTAGGTATCTGCTCGCTGTTTCTGATAAACCGTGGATGTGTAAATTTTATTAAGACTTCAACCATAGAAACTACGTTACCTTTTCTGGGGAGCACCTTTTTCGCTTTATTGCTTGTAATAATCTCTGACCTTCGATGTGCTGTTCGACGTTATTCATCGTCTTTAATTCCAATACGCAAAAAGTACTAGTTGTTATTTCATTTTATCTTGTGCGCAAACCGTTTCCACAAAGTTTTGCTGTACTGATAATTCAGTAACAATCACTTCTTCCTCGCAACAAAAAGTAATGAACTTCCACCCTTTGCACAACACATGTGTTTTTAACCCAGTATCTGTTTCCAGTACAAAGAACACACTGTTACATACTTCTCTAAGTCGATTTTTGATTAAACAATTACATCATTCAATTCCAAGTCTTCTCTTATTACAGACTGTGCTAAATAAACAAAGATATCTCTGTGACTGCTATTTCCTTCTTAACACACGTATCCGTCTCTCTCGTGACGTCTTTGGCATCGAACACACCTCAACTGTCTCTCCCTCGATTCCGCATTCATCTCAGATATTACACACAACAAATTTAATTTCTATACAAGTTAACATGTTGAATACAATACGAAGAACTCGTAAATATGATTTACTTAAGTATTCACACGCGGCAAAATTACATGAATGTCGTTACGACTTCTGGTATTTAACAACTCATTAATATGTACCCATTAGTGCCGCAAACTTTTTGGTAAAACACAAAAAAACATTGGAGAAAAACTTTGGTAGCGAAGTACGAACACTGAAAAACCCGCTAACAGATTCCGGGTATACGGCCGCTCGGGAGAGGAGGCAACGCGTTATATTCGACTTTCGTGCGGAGTACCCATGTATTCGCTCTTCTAACAAACCTAGACCGTTGCTAAGTATCACTTAGATATAGTCTTCCTCCTAGGAGCGTCAGTTCAGTAAGGTGCGATGGAGACCAGTTTGGAGAAATAGCGGAGACTTTCTGCTGACTGGAGTTATTCTACTAGCCGAGTGAAGTGCTCGGATAAGTCTATTAATGGAGCATTCCCCACGAAGTTCGGATTCGTACTCCGACACGCTACACAATCATTACGTTTTATAATGTATTTTGGTGGAGAATGAATCCTACATTCCAAAAACTCAATGTTCAGTAATGTAATAACAAGAGCATTGTCGTCGCATTGTTCTGGGAAAGGATGAATCGACAAGTCAGGTACGATTTATGTCAAGATCACTTCAATAGCTCGGTAATTTATATATAAACGTTCAACGAGTAAAAGTGCTTTTCTACGATCTTTCTTAATACCAATAACTTTAAGCGTATCGTCAGATTTTATTGAACGTCTGCCACGCACGCAATTGCTACCACGTTTTGATACAACGGTGAGTATCACTGAGTCGATGTACCACTCACCACCCTGATGTTCTTTGATGGTGTTGCAGTGTGATGTTTATAAGATATAAAAGCTAATAATTATATTTTACCTACGTAGTGATGCAGGTATCACGCTAATGTCCTCTTACAAATTGTGCTATAGGCTAACAGACATTTCAATCAGCTACTGCCAGTGCCACAGTAGTTGCGAAGCGTGTCTAAGTGCTTGGAGGAAAGACAGAGGACATAAGTCATCTCCATAACTTTATCAGCCAGTGCGTAGATTACATTCCTTAGGTGTCAGCTACGCTAGTAACTAGTCCATCCACAATTAGAAATAATAAAGCACCAGGACATACGCATTATGTGATCAAAAGTATCCGGTCACCCCCAAAAACATACATTTTTCTTATTAGGAGCATTGTGCTGCCACCTACTGCCAGGTAATCCATATCACCGACTTCAGTAGTTATTAGAAAATGGTTCAAATGGCTCTGAGCACTATGCGACTTAACTTCTGAGGTCATCAGTCGCCTAGAACTTAGAACTAACTAAACCTAACTAACCTAAGGACATCACACACATCCATGCCCGAGGCAGGATTCGAACCTGCGACCGTAGCGGTCTCTCGGCTCCAGACTGTAGCGCCTAGAACCGCACGGCCACTCCGGCCGGCAGTAGTCATTAGACATCGTGAGAGAGCAGAATGGAGCGCTCCGCGAAACTCACGGACTTCTAACGTGGTCATGTGATTTGCTGTCACTTGCGTCAGACGTCTGTAAGCGAGATTTCCATACTCCTAAACATCGCTAGGTCCACTGTTTCCGATGTGATAGTGAAGTGTAAACATGAAGGGACACGTACAGCACAAAAGCGTACAGGGCGACCTCTGTTCACTGTTAGAGACCGCCGACAGTTGAAGAGGGCCGGCGCTGTGGCCGAGCGGGTATAGGCACTTCAGTCCAGAACCGAGGTGCTGCTACGGTTGCAAGTTCGAATCCTGCCTCAGGCATGGATGTGTGTGATGTCCTTAGGTTAGTTAGGTTTAAGTAGTTCTACGTCTAGGGGACTGAGGTTATCAGATGTTAGGTCCCACAGAGCTTTAAAAAAAAGAAAAAAAGTTGAAGAGGGTTGCAATGTGTAACAGGCAGACATCTATCCAGACCATCACACAGGAGTTCCAAACTGCATCAGGAACCACTGCAAGTGTTATGTCAGTTAGGTGGACGATGAGAAAACTTTGATTTCATGGTCGAGCGACTATTCATAAGCTACACATGACGCCGGTAAATGCCAAACGACGCGTCGCTTGGTGTAAGGAGTTAAACGTTGGACGACTGGACAGTGTAAAAACGTTGTGTGAAGTGACGAACCACGGTACACAATGTGGCGATCCGATGGCAGGGTGTGGGTATGGTGAATGCCTGATGAACGTCCTCTCCCAGCATGTGTCGTGCCAACAGTAAAATTCGGAGGCGCCGGTCTTATGATGATCCTGCTTTTCATGGAGGGGGCTTGCACTCCTTGTTGTTTTGCGTGGCACTATCACAGCACAGGCCTACATTGATGTTTTAAGCACCTTCTTGCTTCCCACTGTTGAAGAACAATTCGAGGATGGTGATTGCATCTTTCAACACGATCGAGCACCTGTTCATAAAGCACGGCCTGTGGCGGAGTGGTTACACGACAATAATATTCCTGTAATGAACTGGCCTGCAGAGAGTCCTGACCTGAATCCTGTAGAACCGCTTTGGGATGTTTTGGAACGCCCACTTCGTGCCAGGCCTCACCGACCGACATCGATACTTCTCAGGGCAGCATTTCGTGAAGAATGGCCTGCCATTCCCCAAGAAACCTTTCGGCATCTGACTGAACGTATGCCTGCAAGAGTGGAAGCTGTCATCAAGGCTAAGAGTGGGCCAATACCATACTGAATTCCAGCATTAGAGATGGAGGGCGCCACGAGCTTGTAAGTCATTTTCAGCCAGGTGTCCGGATACTTTTGATCACATAGTGTACATTCTACTACACGATGTTAATACTTTTAGCCAGAGCATCCAAGTACAGTGCAAGCCGTTTTCTCTTTATTCATGTTAACCCGTAACTGTTAATAACAATCGTCAGACTAACAAAACTGCTGAAAAAAGGCGTCAATTATGATCTTCAGTGCAAACCCTCAACGCCATGGTGCGTATTGTGGTTGGTGAGAGAGCTTCTGGACTGAACCTGAATCAATGGTCAATGGTATGTGATATTCTTTACTGAGGAGTACAGTATAGGGAAATGATTGTCCATTATACTATACAGCTCTATAGTCCGTAATCGGCGAACGGTTCACGAAAATGTGCGAGCACATGATTCAGCAACAATCTATCGACCACATTGCGGACGGTCTATCAAGGAGTATCACATTGTGGAAAGCATGCCAAGAACGATCCAAGACTGTTACTGCGCTTGGGATGGAACAACGTGGTACTGAATGTTATCCACTTCCAGATTTTCATTTCTGAGTTTTGGAAAGTTGTGCATTCATGCTAGTCATTCTTACTATTTCATTTTGAAGTTTTATTTTTAATTTCATGCGCATTATTATAAGGGCTTATTGTTATAGGAGACTAAACTACAAATTCAAGTACTTTCTTTAAGGCTTGTTTTAGTGAAAACTATGATTTGTTATAAACATTTTCATGACCCAGTAAACAAACCCGTAAGGAAATCTGAATTTGCCGGCCGAAGTGGCCGCGCGGTTCTGGCGCTGCAGTCTGGAACCGCGAGACCGCTACGGTCGCAGGTTCGAATCCTGCCTCGGGCATGGATGTGTGTGATGTCCTTAGGTTAGTTAGGTTTAACTAGTTCTAAGTTCTAGGGGACTAATGACCTCAGCAGTTGAGTCCCATAGTGCTCAGAGCCAGCCAAATCTGAATTTGGAAAGTAATGGGAAATTAAATAAGTAACTCGCACTTACGAAAATCGGGCAGCTGATGAAAACCAGGTATGGCTGAACTTAAATTTGCAAAACAAACATTAACTGCTGTGACAAATCAGTCATGAGACCATATTACAAGACTGTAAATGTGACCAACTTCTAGCTGAGACAGTGAGCCATGGAGATCTTAGCTGCAGTTTATAATCACTGTACTTGATATATATGGTTGTCTAATGTTCTCTCCGCAATGGAATTTTCAAGCGTGCAAATGATTAAGATGACCCTGCCACTGACAGCCTGCGACTAGGGATTTCCATAAAGCGAAGTATCATGTTGTGGTTTTGCTTCATTTCAGTTGAGTCCTTTTCTAACATGCTCGAATCATAAAATTTAATATTTTCCAAATTCAACTGTTACAGTTTAATAGCCTCAGTTTTCCTGTTCCCGAAAGTGTATACGCGTACTAATAAAACATGTTATATAACAAAATATTCAGATAAAATACTTTAACCTTCCAGAAAATAGTTGGCAGTTTTTTGTGGATCCAGATGAGCGCCAAAGCTTCCACCACATCACATACACAGTTTATAACAATTTAAGATGTTTAAGTTCACGGCTGAACAAATTTACTTCACTGACTAACGTGTTTTTTTTCCTACTTTTCCTTTTTACGTGAATTATTAAGCAGAAAATCTACCTGACTAAATGTGGCTGCACACCTATTAATTGGCATTAATATAAAGTGTGTGAATACTTCGCCTTCATATCGGCTTGAACTCTCCTGGGGACACTTTGAGTGACGTGTCTGAATGTCTGTGGAGGAATGGCAACCCATTTTTCCTCAAGAGGCGAAAGCACAGAAGGTTGTGAGGTTGGGCGTTAGGATCTGTAGGGAAGTCGACATTCTAACCCTATCCAAAGCCGTTCCACTGAGTTTAGGCTGGCCATTCCTTACAGGAATGCTAGTGTTGACAAACCATTTGCCTCACAGATGATGCTTTGTGGCAGGGTGCATTGTCACGCTGATACAATCGTCACCTCCGGACTGTTCGCCTACTGTACATAGTACACAATGCTGCAAACGCGTTTTCTCAAGGGCAATAAGGCGATAACACCATAACCATGAAAAATAGCCCTCTACTTCACTGCTGGCACTACGCTCGATGACAAGTACCATTCTACACTGAAGAGCCAAAGAAACTGGTACACCTGCGTAACATCGTGTAGGGCTCCCGCGAGTACGCGAAAGTGCCGCAACACGACGTGGTATGGACTCGACTAATGTCTGACGTAGCGGTGGAGGGAACTGAAACGATGATACTGCAGGTCTGTCCATAAATCCGTAAGAGTTTGAGGGGGTGGGCATCTCTTCTGAACAACACGTTGCAAGGCACCCCAGATATGCTCAATAAAGTTCATGTTTGGGGAGCTTGCTGGCCAAAGAAAGTGTTTAAACTCAAAAGAGTGTTCGTGGAGCCACTCTGTAGCAATTCTGGATGTGTGGGTTGCCGCATTGTCCTTCTGGAATTGCTCAGGTCCGTCGGAATGTACACTGGACATGAATGGATGCAGGTGATCATATAGGATGCTTACTTACGTGTCATCTATCAGAGTCGTATCTAGATCTATCACGGGTCTCGTATCACTTCAACTGCACACGTCCACACCATTACAGAGCCTCCACCAACTTGAACAGTCCCCTGATGACGTACAGGGTATATGGGTTCATGAGGTTGTCTCCATATCCGTGCACGTCCATCTGCTCGATACAATTTGAAACGAGGCTCGTCCTACCAGGCAACACGTTTCAATGACGGTGTTGGCGGGCTCAGGCGAGGCGTAAAGCTTTGTGTCGTGAAGTCACCAAGCGTACACGAGAGGGTCTTCGACTCCAAAAGCCCATATCGACGATGTTTCGTTGAATGGTTCGCACGCTGACACTTGTTGATGGCCCAGCGTTGACATCTGCAGCAATTTGCGGAAGGGTTGCACTTCTGTCACGTTGAACAATTCTCTTCAGTCGTCGTTGGTACTGTTCTTGCGGGATCTTTTTGCGGACGCAGCAATGTCAGAGATTTGATGTTTTACCGGATTTCTGATAATCACGGTAGACTCGTAAATTGGTGGTATGGGAAAATCCCCACTTCGTCGCTACCTCGGAGATGCTGCGCCCCATCACTTGTATGACGACTGTAACACCACGTTCAAACTCACTTAAATCTTAATAACCCGCCATTGTAGCAGCAGTAACCAATCTAACAACTGCACCCAACACTTGTTGTCTTATATAGGCGTTGCCGACCGCATCTCCGTATTCTTCCTGTTCACAGATCTCTCTATTTGAATATGAATGCCTATACCAGTTTCTTTGGCGCTTCAATGCGTGTGTAGTCGCCAAACCAAAAACCTTCCTTCGGATTGCCACGGAGTACAGCGTGATTCCTGACTCCAAATCACCTGTTTCCAGTTACATGCTGTCCAGTGGCCTCGGTCTTTACCTCAGCTCAACCGTTCTTAGCACTGATTGCAGTAATTAGCGTGGCAGATCACGGTTTACGTTGGTTACACTGCATGGACAAGGCTGGGGAGAGGTTGGTCTCGGGTGGGATGGAAAACATTTCAGAATAGCATATCCAGAGAAAGAGCGTCGAGGGTGGAAGAAGGTGAAAGTGCATCCTTTTAATGTGAAAGAATGCGCGGGGTCACAAACGATGGCCGCAAGCTGACCTCTCAGGAATCTTCTCACGAGAAGCGCCGCTGCACGTTTTCTGCCAAGAAAGCAGGATACGTTTTTGATTGGGGAGTGCTAAGGATGCAGGAGAGGAAATGAAACTTTCCAGAAAATCTTCTGAAAAGATTACGAGCTTCAGGTGATTGGTACATTCATGATCCACGTAGTGGGAGGCAGGTAACTCCCCTGTAACGGCCGCTGAGATACGTCGCCTGAGCGAAGCGTAGACGCTCTGTGTCTAGGAGGGAGCGTAGTTTGACGTGAGAAAGGCCATCCCGTGAGCAAGGGATTCCTGTGAGCAAGGGTTTCCCATGAGCAAGGGATTCCCGTGAGCAAGGTATTCCCGTGAGCAAGGGCTTCCCCTGAGCAATGGATTCCCGTGAGCAAGGGATTCCCATGAGCAAGGGATTCCCGTGAGCAAGGGTTTCCCGTGAGCAAGGGCTTCCTGTGAGTAAGGGATTCCCGTGAGCAAGGGATTCCCGTGAGCAAGGGATTCCCGTGAGCCAGGGATTCCCATGAGCAAGGGCTTACCTCTGGGGGTAACACATTTCTGCTGAGATGGATCACAGACTGTGCACTCCAGAGATCGAAGAGGCTTTGTTGGCTAGACTCACAATGGAGAATTCGGCGTCTATGTTTTGAGAAGTGCTTCTTTCGACACAAGGAACACATGAAGTCGTTTCTCCTTGAGGGAATTGTTACTCTGCTTAGTCGTGTGGTTATTTTTTTAGCTCTCTGTGGAATCTGACACACACTGAAGCGCTTCATGATGGGAGGATACTTGAGTCGAATTTCTGTTTCTGGCTAGTGAGCAAACAGGATTCTTGAGTCATCTTCTGTCGTACTGAAGAAATTTCAGCCCTAAAAGTTTTCGGACGCCATATTTCGTCCACTTTGTACGCAGAGAATTGCAGGTATGCCACGTCTGTCATCTTCACAACGCCCATCGCCCCAGTAAGCTGATCATCGGTGCAGTACAATTGTCGTCCGTATTTCAAAAGGTCTTATGCGGATAGGGAAACAGTCACAGTAAACGTGTTGAGTTCCATTTGCTCCCCACTCAGCGTTTTCTGAAAGAGCCAGTCAGGTTGAAGGTCTTCTGTTTCTCTGTTAATAAGTGCCAGCCAATTTTGTATCCGTTTACAACGGGGTGGCGCGGTGTAAAGAAAGTCAAACATACGTTCTGCCAGTCTCGAAATTACATGTAAGGTAGAATCCGATATTGTGTACTTCATATTTATAACTTCATATTTATAGAATATTTTGCACTTTAGATGGTTTTTTGAGAATAAGTGATTTACCGTAACCATGCTGTGATTCGTTGTAGTAGCATCCGGATAAGAATGACTGGTTCGATGTAAAGATAATATGTTGTTCAGAAAGACGAGATCGGGGGCTTTTGAACAAGGTATGGCAGGCCTAAAATTAAAAAAAAACTATTAGCGGCTTCGAATTTAAAAGTGCTGATGGTTTTAGTGAGTTACAAATTTAGAATAATTCATTAAAGGAAATAGCTGGGGTATTCCACCTTGCTACGATTCACAGCATTCCCTTACTCTCTCTCTCTTCCTCTATGTTACGTAAGACTCCTCTCCCTTCTCTTTGCCATTTTCCTTCTCTTTGTATAAGACCCAGTTCCCTTCTCAATATCCAGTAATGAAGCAGCAGAAATGCAGACGTTTCCAAGGCAGACGCCGCAATATTTCTCGAGTTGGAGCATTAAATTTTGCCATTTCAGCGGTGTCGCAGTGAATGGTCTCTCTACGCGCTCGCAAAACTGTAGCTGGTGGATGACATACTTGCCCTCGGTTTCCACACAGCAGCAATCGCGAAGGACGCGAATCTCAGCCTTCTGGGATTGAACTTCACATGTCCCTTTTACTTGAAAGGCAACATTTTATGTTTTTCTTTCAGTGTGAGGAGTTCAATGAAATGCGAATAAGTCTGAGGAATGCATGTAGCCAAATTGTAACAGAAGGATTTTGTAGGTTCTGATTTACAAAAACCCGCCATAAATTTTTTGTGAAGTTAAATTTCTAATTTGAATATTTCATTACTTAAAATGTTACTTTAGTGAGAGTGTACACTTCCTGAGACAGAGAAATTGGGGCTACAAAACTATAACACTGGATTTTTTGAAGTGTTACATTTTAACATTCGAACATCCCAGAATACTATAGTTTTGAATAGGAGTAACGTCACAAATGCTGTGACAGTCACACCTCCATCTAAAAGTCTTCACTTACGAATTCGTTTTCTCATTCTGAGTAAAGCGCTTTTGTCGATATACGAGGTGAACCAGAACTTCACTGACAAACACGTTGTAGAAAACTATAAAACCTGTGATTTGGTCATCTATTTTATTTCACAACCATATCAAGCGAGTCATAACTAATTGCCAGTAAATTGTCATATTACACAAATGTTCTCGCATTTATATTTGTCAAAATTGGTTTATATAACTGAAGATACATGTTTTTCATCAAATCTAATAATTTAAAATACTTGTAACACTTGATAATTTCCTAAGGCCGAAATCTAGATTGTGGAATAAAACGTGTTGTACAATTAAATGACGGTTATGTCTTTCAGAAATGTTCAGAGATTGTTCAGAGTATTTTGGTATAAAAACCCACGGTCTCCGGTGGTTCGTTTCAGAGTTATTGTATTTCGTTTGTTTTCTTACCTCAATTACTTTCGTACGTGTATTGCCCTGAATAGTGAACAACAGTCCAAATTCGACCACATGTGCTGCGTGTCTCGTTTGGAAACAAACTTGTTCCATCCAAATACTTGCAAGACTCCGATCGATACTCACATGATTATCGAAGTGGTACACCAAACTCCTGAAATTCTTGAGCGTGTAAGATGGCTGATGGTGCGTCATTGTAAACACTGCTGTGATCATGGTGGTCGAAATTTAGGACAATGCCTGTAAGCGAACAGTGCTGTATTTGTTACGTGCTGTACAGTACACAGATTGAATACATAGAGACAAAAGTGTACCTGTTTCGAACTGAAGGAACGCATTACTCTTCATTGTGTGTTGTATTTCCGATTAAAGCGTATTAAGTGATTCCTCACTGTTGTGATGTGAAGGCACATTCACAGAAACGAGAGTGACTGTGGCAACCAGCCGGCGAATTGCAATTAAATCATTATTTTCTAACGAGCCACCAGAGATCGTAGGTCTCTTATGACAAAATACTCAGTAGGTACCCTGGACAATCTCTGAAAATTTATCAGTGGAGTCCTGGTTCACTCTGTATAATACCTGAATACCTGGTGCGACATAATACTCCCGGTTACCACAGAGCCGGAGGAAGACACGCGGGTCCAACCCAGAAAATGTAAAGCAATTACAAATTTTTTAAATGCCACTCAGTTTTGCGTCTTTGGATGTCTACCATCAGTACCGCGCATGCCCGCTTTGGAGACCCAAGCAAATTTCATCTGTGTAACGTTACAGTTGAAAACACTCAAACAAGATTTTTAATTACAAGGTTCTTTCTCAGATAAACGTGTTGACATAAGGCAAATTACTTATCCTAGCAGAGCGCTAGCGTTAATTAGAAAGAAATAAAAAGAAAAGTGGATTTCTCACGGTCTACCTCATTACAGATCTAGATAGCAGTTTTTTTAATGAGCTACCATTTCGTTTGTTAAGTTGAACTTGAAGCTCACCTTATCACTGCTATTACAAAGGAGCGTGAAAGCAAGCAAATAATCTTCAGATTTTTAAGAAATAATATATACTACAAGAGTCACTTGTTACTAATATTTTACTTGTACTACGCATTTCGGCAGAATGCTGCCATTATCAGGTGGATTTACAGTTACTTTTACATTGTAATTAATATAGAATGAGGCTAGTTTCCTTTGCTGTGTGTGGCTGTGAGATAATGTGTCGGAAAATCAGCTTCCTCAGGAACATGAATATTTTATAGTGTGTACTCTATGTGATGAATATGATTAGTCATTATGTTAGTGCATTTACTTACATTTTTGTTGGCGCACAGAACACAGTAATAAATACATCACAACCTAACAAGTATGTGTTACCATCAATCCAAAAAATCTTAAAGGCTAAAGATCTAGTAGTTTCTACTGCTAACGCACGCAGTAATATTCAGTGAAGGTGAAACATTTATATCTGTATGTATTCCGCCATGGCTAATAATACAGATTTTTCTTTTTTTTTTTTAACGAATTAGGCATTCAACGTTGAAGAAGTTTTTAAAGACCTTAATATTGTTACGTTCAAGTTCATCATTTAGTAACATGTCGCCATGTGCTGTACCATGAATGAATATTTCCAATTCTTTATATAAGGGGAAAAAATTCTTTACCAGCTGCTCACCTAATATTTTCCATGACATAAATACGCCTAGATACGACTATTTCATCTTCACTGTATACTATTGTTTTAGCAACAGAAACTAGTTTATCTTAGCTTCCAAGACTCTTTGGAATTATCATTATTTAGCTTCCTAAACAAGCGTCTTTTCCGACACGTAACCTTATTGGCACACGCAGCAAGGAAAACTTAAGCTGAATCTCTTAAAAACATCTGAAAAGATGTAATGTAAAACGACGTTTTTGTTTTTATTGTAATGTTCGATGACTAGAATTGATTTAATATTCCCATAATAAGTAAAACAAAACGTATGTAATATGAGGTACAAATTCAGATAAACTTTTCGATTAGAGGTGAAATATTTTGCCACATAACGTAACCAGGAACGACGCCGTGCAACAAAGAACTGCCTGTCTCAGAGTGTAGTTTGTCGACAACGTATGGGCAGCTGAAAACCGAAGCGTGCTGTCGTAACATATCAATGCAGCTCAGTTTTGAGAAGAAAATGTGTATGCAGCACTGTGTGGCAGTTTGTAAGTAGGAAAACACTGTTGACTTCAGCCGGCCGCTGTGGCTGAGCGGTTCTAGGCGCTTTACTCCGGAACCGCGCGACTGCTACTCTGGCAGGTTCGAATCCTGCCTCGGGAATGGATGTGTGTGATGCCCTTAGGTTAGTTAGGTTTAAGTAGTTCTAAGTTCTAGGGGACTGATGACCTCAGATGTTTAAGTCCCATAGAGCTCAGACCCATTTGAACCATTTTGAACTGTTGACTTCAGCTCGAAAAATAAAGCGTAAACCAGTACTGAACGGCCCTCGGGCATAGATCTTCGGAAGAAGAAGGCAGTAGAAACATCCAAGCACAGCAAAAAGTGATGACTGGTTGCACGCTCATATTTTGTGTGGAAACTGGGACAAGACTTTTGCTTCTCTGGCAACAGGCACAGAATTCGACGTCGTCGTAGCGATGGACGACTGACCGCCGCGACAACGCACGAACTCGAAATTTGATTTCGTTTCGGATTTCCCAATTTCCTGTCACAAAAAAAAAAAAAAAAATGTCATTAGGGAGAGTGGCGCGGCGCGGCCCGCGGTGGCTGGTTGACGCGCTATCTACATTCGGCGGCCGTCGCTCAGCCGGCTTTCATTGGCGATGCAGCGGGCGTGCCGGCGCTGCGCCCGCCGCCCCGCCGCTGTTTTAAATATGCGAGCGGGCGCGCCGCAGGGCGGCTCCGCCAGGGGCACGCGGCCGCTCTCACGCACGTTATCGACGCAGCGGCGGCGCGCACGCAGCACGCGTGATCGGCGGGCGCAGACAGCCGTGCGGGTGGCGGAAGCTGGTGCGTGCTTGTCTGCCGGCCTCGCGCGAGGTAGCCTACAGCCCGTCTCTTCCTCGCAGGGTCCGGATTATTCCAGCACCTGTTAAGCCGCCCTACTGTTTCGCGATGCACAACTCGCGAGATGTGAAACTTAAAAGTTGCTATCCCGTCCCCCTCGGCATTTTCGTGGAGAGGATTGACGGACACCGACTCTGCAATTCCAAAAAGGTCGAGGAAGGTTGTAAGAGGTCCAAATGTGTGTGAAATAGTATGGAACTTAACTGCTAAGGTCGTCAGTCCCTAAGTTTACACACTACTTAACCTAAATTATCCTAAGGACAGACACACACCCATCCCAAGGGAGGACTCGAACCTCCGCCGGGACCAGCCGCACAGTAAGGTTGGTTCAAATGGCTCTGAGCACTATGCGACTTAACTTCTAAGGTCATCAGTCGCCTACAACTTAGAACTAATTAAACCTAACTAACCTAAGGACTTCACACACATCCATTCCCGAGGCAGGATTCGAACCTGCGACCGTAGCGGTCGCTCGGCTCCAGACTGTAGCGCCTAGAACCGCACGGCCACTCCGGCCGGCCGCACAGTAAGATTGACTAAGGAATTTATTGCTAGCGCACTCGAGCAGATGTAAATTCAATGGGTTGCTCACGTGCTGCCTCCGATATGTAACCTATAAGAGAATCAGACCAAAGAGCAGTGTTGGCTGCAGTAGGAACCGTGTGGCAGTAGGAGTAATTACACTCCTGGAAATGGAAAAAAGAACACATTGACACCGGTGTGTCAGACCCACCATACTTGCTCCGGACACTGCGAGAGGGCTGTACAAGCAATGATCACACGCACGGCACAGCGGACACACCAGGAACCGCGGTTTGGCCGTCGAATGGCGCTAGCTGCGCAGCATTTATGCACCGCCGCCGTCAGTGTCAGCCAGTTTGCCGTGGCATACGGAGCTCCATCGCAGTCTTTAACACTGGTAGCATGCCGCGACAGCGTGGACGTGAACCGTATGTGCAGTTGACGGACTTTGAGCAAGGGCGTATAGTGGGCATGCGGGAAGCCGGGTGGACGTACCGCCGAATTGCTCAACACGTGGGGCGTGAGGTCTCCACAGTACATCGATGTTGTCGCCATTGGTCGGCGGAAGGTGCACGTGCCCGTCGACCTGGGACCGGACCGCAGCGACGCACGGATGCACGCCAAGACCGTAGGATCCTACGCAGTGCCGTAGGGGACCGCACCGCCACTTCCCAGCAAATTAGGGACACTGTTGCTCCTGGGGTATCGGCGAGGACCATTCGCAACCGTCTCCATGAAGCTGGGCTACGGTCCCGCACACCGTTAGGCCGTCTTCCGCTCACGCCCCAACATCGTGCAGCCCGCCTCCAGTGGTGTCGCGACAGGCGTGAATGGAGGGACGAATGGAGAAGTGTCGTCTTCAGCGATGAGAGTCGCTTCTGCCTTGGTGCCAATGATGGTCGTATGCGTGTTTGGCGCCGTGCAGGTGAGCGCCACAATCAGGACTGCATACGACCGAGGCACACAGGGCCAACACCCGGCATCATGGTGTGGGGAGCGATCTCCTACACTGGTCGTACACCACTGGTGATCGTCGAGGGGACACTGAATAGTGCACAGTACATCCAAACCGTCATCGAACCCATCGTTCTACCATTCCTAGACCGGCAAGGGAACTTGCTGTTCCAACAGGACAATGCACGTCCGCATGTATCCCGTGCCACCCAACGTGCTCTAGAAGGTGTAAGTCAACTACCCTGGCCAGCAAGATCTCCGGATCTGTCCCCCATTGAGCATGTTTGGGACTGGATGAAGCGTCGTCTCACGCGGTCTGCACGTCCAGCACGAACGCTGGTCCAACTGAGGCGTCAGGTGGAAATGGCATGGCAAGCCGTTCCACAGGACTACATCCAGCATCTCTACGATCGTCTCCATGGGAGAATAGCAGCCTGCATTGCTGCGAAAGGTGGATATACACTGTACTAGTGCCGACATTGTGCATGCTCTGTTGCCTGTGTCTATGTGCCTGTGGTTCTGTCAGTGTGATCATGTGATGTATCTGACCCCAGGAATGTGTCAATCAAGTTTCCCCTTCCTGGGACAATGAATTCACGGTGTTCTTATTTCAATTTCCAGGAGTGTAGTAGCTAGGACTCTGGTGTATGGAGTTCGCTGGGACGTTCGTGGGGAGCGATGGCGGTGTCTGAGCGATGTAGTTTAAGGTAAAAGCAGCCTCGCGCATATGTACTATTGTTATATCAAGTCCCATGTAAATGTTTTTAAAAAAGTCTCTTAATAATAATCTTTCTTATAAAAAGTAACTTTTGACAATCATTCATCACAATTTAAAGAATTTACTAATTTCTCCAATCCATGGTCATCCCAATTACTGTAAAGAAAAATCACCTGTTTTTTCTTTATACATGCCAAATCTATCGGCCAACATTGCACTGGGCTGTGCCAGAAAAATGTCTTATAGGAGCAGATATATATGCGTTATCCGGCGACCTTATTGAGGTAAGAATTTTCAATTTATTCAGAATGCATTTTCAGGGCCATGACGCAGCAGTGCTGACGTCCAAATTTACCAGTTTAGATTCACAGTCAGTTAATTATTGAAAAGTTATAAGTGAGCCGCAATTTTATTGAGAGGGTGGTCACATTGTATTATTGGTAGGTTATGGAATTTATCTGTTGGGAGGTTACAATAAATGTGAATGCTATATAATTATTTTTTATTGGGAGGTTACGGTAAATGTGAACGTTATATATATTTTATCTGTGGGGAGATTACAAGGTCCACTAATCCTCATACCCGAAATCGTAATTTGCCCTTTTTGTAGAAGAGTGCTTACGTATAGTACTTCGGCAGACGAGTCCTCCGCAGTTTTGGAGAATGACGAAGTTCTAAGTTTTAACTCTCCTTTGAATTTATTGAAATATGAATGACAAACTTTCTTTTTTATGGCAGGATACTTCTAAAGAGCATAAATATTTCTTTTAAAATAGGCCTTGTAACATTTCTCTTTCTGGGACTCGTAAGATTGTCTCCTCACCACGTAGTTGCGAGAATATGCATAAGCTGATGTATGACGTAAAAAAGTGAAATGAGGTGCTGACTACATGAGGTACAAGCATCAATTTCGTGTAAAATTTAACCGAATTAGGAGTCGTATCGTACTGATTGCCTATATCAGTGGTGAGCAAACTCATTACTCAGCAGAGCTAATTATCATCGCTACGACACATTAAATTTGTTTTGAGGGCCAAATATTTAAAACTATGTAAGTAGGTTCATCGTCATCACCTTAATTAGGATGCTCCTAAGCCGTCCTTTGCTGAAAACGTACTCAGCCTGATTGACGGACGTTCGCCGGCCGGAGTGGCCGAGCGGTTCTAGGCGCTTCAGTCTGCAACCGCGCGACCGCTACGGTCGCAGTTTCGAATCCTGCCTCGGGCATGGATGTACATGATATCCTTAGGTTAGTTAGGTTTAAGTAGTTCTAAGTTCTAGGGGACTGATGCCCTGCCGGCCGGAGTGGCCGAGCGGTTAAAGGCGCTACAGTCTGGAACCGCACGACCGCTACGGTCGCAGGTTCGAATCCTGCCTCGGGCATGGATGTGTGTGATGTCCTTAGGTTAGTTAGGTTTAATTATTTCTAAGTTCTAGGGGACTGATGACCTCAGAAGTTAAGTCCCATAGTGCTCAGAGCCATTTGAACCATTTGAACAACTTTTGCGATCATTTTATGGCTATATCTTATGAAAGTGTTGTTTTAAATCCCTGCGAAATTGGGATTTTAATGCAGTAGCGTAGATCAAGTGCGTAGATCACCCTCAGCCACATCCCTAATGACTTTTTTTTTTAGCCTCACATCAAGAATATCGAATCCACGACCTGAGTGCTTTTCCTGCGCAGGGACGAGGACATCATTTGAAGACTCCAAGTGTCACATTTTGAGAATTTCAGTGTTCTGCTCTGACGCAGAAAAGCCCAAATAGGCTTCTCCTGCGTCATGCTACTCTAGTACGAATGGAGACAGTTATATGCGATCTGTGGTAACGCAGAACCGGTATTCGCAAATCGCGTTTGCACTGATTTGCGTTTTGTAGAGAATTTATCACCATAGATGTAACAGAAAAATGTTGAGAATTAGACGAGTAGATCGAATATCGGGGAGAAAGGAAATTTATGGTACAACCTGATTAGTAGAATAAATCGGCTAAAATGACTGAGCCGTGGGGTGGCTCGTGTTCGTGCCATTTCTTGTTACATCTTATTTTTACCGTACTACCACCTCGTTATGTTAATTTTCAATTACTGGTGTCACTGAGTTGCCGCCTTGCCTGCCCGTGAGCGGCAGTAGCAGCGCTTATCGATATAGGCCCTGCCGTATTATCTTTGCTGAACTGCTATTACTTCCCGGTCGTCGTGTGTTGTGAGTTGGGACCTGGCAGTGTTTGAGTTGGCACGCGGTACCAGTTCAGTCGGGGCGCGGCAGCAGTGAGGTCTGACCGCCATGACTCGCCGAAAGGTTGCCGACGCACATGATTGGAGTGGGGAACACTTTGGCTGGTTGTCGGTCGGTCGTCTTGTAGGACGACAAGTATTTGGTTGGCGATCGCTTATGGGTTGGCTGTGTGTGCCGGCTCGTGATTCGTCCCTGTCTTTGTACAGTCACTGCCGTTAGCATGGTCTAGTTCTCCGTGCAAGTGTTCGTGAAACTGTGTGTAGTTTGTGTGATTTTGACTGACAAGTTATTTTAAATGTTGTTGGCGTACTGGCTCTGAGGAGTCGATCGGTTGGCGTGGAGCACTGAGGAATTCTCGGCGGGGCGTAATTTGGCCGGGGCCCGCTGCCGATCTACACGGTGTCGGAGAGTGTGGCGCTGTTCCCATTGCTACGAGGTCCGTGGCTCACCGACCCTAGACACGAGTTGAGTTTTGATTTAACCTACCAGCAAGTCAAGACTGTTCGCATTGTGTAATTTGGTGTTCGTTGTCGGCTTTTGGGATATTCCCGCGAGCATCAACTTGGTTTTCAAGTTGGAAAATTCTAGCCACCCTCCGGTGGAGTTTCACTGTATTTGGTTATTTGAATTGAAGTGCACCAGCGGAATCTTCTGCCTTGTGGCCGTTAACGTTCCGGTTACCTGCTCTGGGCGTTGGCGTAAATTTCAGGCAGTGTAGTTTCCTCATCGTGTGGCTGCTGTCCAGCACGGTGTGTGGTTTGAAAGCTTCGTTTATGATTGGTTGTGGGAGCCACTATCTTCTACGTTGTTCCGTTGAACTCCCTGTTGTGCCCTGGTCGGGTGAAGTGGAAGTTGTCTAGTCGGTGGGTCCGCCGACTGTCGGTCGGTTGGGTTGTCGTCGGATCGTGAATGGTTGGCCCGGCTGCCTGTCTCGCCTAAGAGAGCGTTAGTGTTTGAATTACAGGCCGACCCTCGAACATCTGGGCGCCCTTGTGTGTATTGCCTTATTTTTAAAGTTTGTTCTTGTTGTTGGTACTTGAATGACTTCTAGCCTGTTTTGTGTTTTAAATTAGAGTTGTTTTAATCTTACGTCCTTCAGCCTAGTTACAGTACTGTTTCACGTAAGCCCTTTGGCATTTAAAAAAATTGAATTTTTAAGTCTTTGGCCTTCAGCCGATTTGAGTTTCAGTTTCCAGAATGAGATTTTCACTCTGCAGCCGAGTGCGCGCTAATATGAAACTTCCTGGCAGATTAAAACTGTGTGTCGGACCGAGACTCGAACTCGGGACCTTTGCCTTTCGCGGGCAAGTGCTCTACCATGGTTTTTTTTTTTTTTTTAATCTCATTTTGCTCTAGATTGTTCGTTGAATTTGTTCGTGGCGGACGTTCGATGACGCCTGTTCAGGTTGATCGTTGGTTCGTTCACTCAGTTGTTTTGTTACAGAGGGTAGCTAAACCTCTGACCGAACACGCTGAACTACCGTGCCCGCTTGTTATTTCTGCCAGTATCTCGTCTCCTACCTTCCAAACTTCACAGAAGCTCTTCTGCGAACCTTTCAGAACTAGCATTCCTGGAAGAAAAGCCTTCAACCTAAATTAAAGAACTGTTTCGGGTAAGGACTTTGAAAAAAAATGTTTTGGAATTTTAAGTGTTCGCCTTCAGCTGATTTGAATTTGACTTATTTACTTCAGCCTAACTAAAGAACTGTTATAAGATAAGGCTTGCCCTTTAAATTTCTGATTATGCTTCCGTTTTAAGTTATTGGCCTTGAGCCATTTTTAAATTAAAGTGGCTTTCAGCCGGTAATTAAGTCCCAAAGATTAAAATTGTGTGTTTAAATAAATTTGTTTGGGCTCTTGTAATGCTTGATCAAATAATAAAGTTGTACGTTCGAGTGTAACTGACAGCCCCTTATTCTGGCCCCTTTCCACAATTTATTCTATCTGTCCTGTCCTGCGGATTTAGCAGGGCGTATCAATGACACCCTAAGGCTTCAAGGTATCGTCGGTTTGGTAAGGAAGGGTATGTGTGTGTTTGGAGGGGGGGGGGGGGGGAGCGAGGGCAGGGAGATAGGAGGAGGGATAAGAATTATGAAGTAAACCAACGCAAGAATACCGTGTGAAGGCACTATTATAACCAGTGAGAATAGACACACAATAATGACACATATCAGGATATCACCAATGACCTCCGCGTGAGGAGACAGCGACGCTCTCCTGAGACTACGTGAAACTGGCGCTGGCACTCTGGAAGGCAACTCGTTGTAGCTCTTGACAAACAGTCCACGGTAGCGGCGTGTTCGACAGGCAGTTCTCAGAGTGGACGCTCCGAAAGTGTGTTTTATTGCGGCGTTCGGCGGCATCCGTCGATGACGCAGCAGCAGGCTTTCCCTAGAGAGCCGGCCGGGCACGTATCGCGGCCGGATGCCTGCGCGGAGCGTCGCGACGGAGCGCGTCTCCTGCGAGGCCGGGCGCTCGATAAATAACTCGGCCGCGTGACCGGACTGGGAATTCATCAGCCGGGTTAATAGGCGCGACCCGCCGGACGCCTACTGGGACGCCGGCGCCGCCGCGGAATCTCAAACGCGTCGCGGGCGGGACTTCCACTGCGACGTGTGGCGTCATCCGCCACTAGACGAGCGCTGGCGGCGAGACGGGTGGCTGTATTACGCAGTGCCGGTATGCTAATATGACAGAGAAACTTGTTTCACAGGCAGCTTCTATTATCCTCTGCAGGTCTTAAGATCATAAGCCCCGACGTGTTAAGTAGTCCACTGACTGGTGTCCCGTTGTAAGGGGGACCGGATGCCCTTCCTGCCGCCATCCCATACCCCCTGGACGGAATTAGTGTACCCCAGCTGTCTGCGTCTAGTGTAAATCGCGAAATAGTGTGAATGTGTTGCAAATGGCTGCGAGTAGTGTAACTGAGGCGGGACGTGGGGACCAGCCCGGTATTCACCTAAACAGCCTAAAAACTACATCCAGGCTGGGCGGCACACCGGCCGACGCCGTTAATCCGCCGGGCGGATTCGATCCGGGGCCGGCGCGTACTGGCGTCCCATCTAAGTACTGGTTAACGCTGTCTCCGTGAGTGCTATTGTACCGGCAGGCTAATGATTTTGCAGTGTCATCATGTACCGGATGAACAAAAATTATTTGATAATAAGAGCATAGCAGGGATGTAGAAATCTAATTGAGCCAAATTTTCCATATAACCAGATATCGGGAAGGCACCGTTGTAGAGCTTGTAACTGAACTGTTTTGGTTACATATTTCACTTGTCGATATATTAAAAGAAATGGATTATTTGATACAACCCATACACTTTGCTATACGATACAGCCAATTCTGAAACTAATTTCGTATTCCGTATAGTTTTAACGACACAAATGAAATAGTTTTGTATACCTGTGCACTTGTGTATTCAAACATGGACCCAACATAATATTATTAATTTTACTATTTTTCGATAAAGTTAATTATATCTCATATATTGAATTTATTTCGAAATTCGCATAAGCAATGTTATTTCCATTTGAAGTCATCTACATTAAATATAAACGTATGCTTCCGCGGCCATTGTCATAGTTAATAAAACTTTTCTGTGTTTGTGACCGCCTTGTCAATATGCAAAACAAGAACGTTACTTGCAACATGCGGTCACAACCCTATAAACAATTTATTGACTCATCTACAGTAAAATCGTTAACTACAAACTTTTAAAAATAATCAGTAATCAGTTTTATTTCCACTTGAAGTAATCCACATTAAAATAGTTAATTATAAACTTTTAAAAATAACTTCAAAGAAAAATAATTGACAAGACCCTCATGTATTATGTAAATGAATTTCTTCTTCTTCTAAGTTAGCTGTGGGAAGTTGCTATTGCACTTAGCGGGAAGTGAAATGAGAAAATTGACTGTTTTACGCTCATTCTGTATTGTGTCTGTAATTGCCTATTTGAAGCTGAATCGTTTGGCAAGTATGGAACAAATACGTTAACAATGAATATGAACACCTACGACTTCTATTCCTGGTATTAAAATTCAACAGTAGATGAAGTCAATATCTTCCTGCGGTCCATCAGGAATCAAGTGCTTCAAGACTGCTATGCCGACAGTGTGAAGAAAATGTATTCATTATCAAGAAATAAAATAACTAAAAATAATTATTTTCAATGTTCACGCTGGGAAGGATAAAGTATTTCTAATCTGACATCTCTCTACTTCAGTTGTTTAAGAGCCCGAAGAAAATTGACCCGAACCAGTTAATTGTGAAGGAACGAGGTTTGGGACGACATTTTCAATTTTTGGTGATATTAGTATATTGTGAGCTGGCGGGCATTAGAAGATACAGCCGTAAAACGACGGACATTCAAGCAAGACTGCACGGAAGTGTTCGCACTGAAACTAACTTGCCCCAGACAATACTGTACCCGTTCCTTACGATGAAGTCGACAGTTACTAATCACATTAGCTGAAGATAATGATTTTAGCTTTATCTGTGTGCGTTGGTAGGTTAGTTTCTTGAGTTTCTGCGTGTTAATTTAATACTGAATAGACGCAGTTCTCACGCTTTCATTTCAATCGGAGAGTAAACCGATTTTGTGACATATTAAAAGTTCCTAATCAGGATTGAATTATTTACTCTCACCTGACTGTTTTGGTACATCAGTTTTTGAATCTCTGCATCTTAATCTAATATGCGAGACACGGTACTTGCGTTTTCTTCCGTACCTATAGTAGAGTTCCATTCCTCGTATCAGTTGTCCTTGTTTGTCTATGTAACATAGGTTACTTCGGTCATAATAATCGGTAGGGACTATGACTGCTGTGTGCGGATGCGAGCCGAGTTAGAGACACTTTGTTCTCAGCTCCAGGGTGTGATGGCTTCTGTTACACAGCTTGAAGCTCCAGTGGATTGGCATCAATGTTGTGGGTCGGCTGTGGGGATCCAACAGACGTCCAGCACGTCTGAGACCGCCGATCGTTCCGCAACAGTGGCCAGCCCAGTTACCGCTCGCAATGAGGTTGACTCAGCCGTGGTCGAGTAGAAGGTCGCACGTGAGCCCTCCCCGGTTAGTTTGACAAACAGGTTCCCAGTGCTGCATCACGCTGACGTTGTCCCTCAGCCAGATGCAGTAGCTTGTTCTGTTCTAGAGGAAGCCTCTCAGCCTTCAAGGTCCAGGCAATAACAGAGGGTAGGGTTTTTGATAGCTGGGAGCTGCTATATTGGGCTCAGTGTGGGGCCACTTAGGGTCATGGCTGCCAAGGAGGGGAAGAAACCCAGTGCGCACTTCCTTTGCATACTGGGTGGAGTCATTCCAGATGTGGAAAGAGTCCTTCCACATAACACGAAGAGCACAAGTTGCAGCCAACTGCAGGTGGTGGCTCATGTCGATACCAATGATGGATCGGAAGAGATTCTCTCTGGTTTCGAGCGGCTGAAAGAAGTGGTGAAAGCTGCCAGTCCTGCTTGCGAGGTGAAAGAAAATTTCACCATTTGCAACATAATCAATAGGACCGATTGCGGACGTTTGATACAGAGCCAAGTGGAGGGTCTGTATCAGAGGCTCAGACCACGTAGGCTGTAAATTCCTAGACTAGCGCCACAGGGTAGTGGATTTTTGGTTCTCCCAAATAGGTCAGGAGTCCAATAAACACAGGAGGTGGCTTCACGGGTAGCAGGGGCTCTGCGGCGTTGACTGGGCGGTTTCTTAGGGGACTCGGGGAAACACAAAAAGGGCTTCAGTCTCAAAGGGCGCAGGTCAAACACAGGAAGAACGTAGATCCAGCAACCACAGGTACAACGGTTGTAAATTTTCGTAGCTGTGTTGGCTATGTACCAGAGCTCCAAGCGCTAATAGAAAGCACTGATGCTCAAATCGTTATAGGCACGGAAAGATAAGTTCAGCCGAAATTTTGCGAAGAACCTAACGGTGTTCAGTGCGGATAAGCTAAACACAGTGGGCGGTGGCATGTTTGTTGCTGTCAGTAGTAGTTTATCCTGCTGCGAAATTGAAGTACTTCAAATGAACGCGTAATTGCGGATAAGGACTACCATCAGCTGGAGAATGGTATGACGACAATGAAAATTTGTGCCGGACTGGATCCCGAATTTCCCGCTTATCGCTAGCGGTCGCTCTACCATTTAGCTACCCGTGCACGACTCAAGGTCAGACCTAACCATCCATATGTCGTCAATCATGCATCTACGACCTGAACTGGTACATCCATTACGCATGCATGTCCAAAGGAACTTTGCATCGTTATTAGAATAGCACAGGCACTGCAATACCGAAGTTGAAGTAGATTGTTCTTGTGATTTAGTATGGGCAGAGGTCATTCTTGGAACCGGAAGAAAATTTTAATTGATTTCTTTTTCCGACCTCCCAACTCAGATGCTATAATTGCTGAAAGATTCAAGGAAAACTTGAGTTAAATTTCAAACATGTACCCGACTCGTAAATTTACAGTTGGTGGTGACTTTAATTTACCCTTGATATGTTACCAAAAATACATGTTTAAATCAGAGGTACGAATAAAACATCATCCGAAATTGTGCTAAACGGACACTCTGAAAATTACTTCGAGCAGTTAGTTCATGTGCCCTCGCAAATATTAAACGGTTATGAAAACACACTTGTCCTCTTACTAACCAATAATCCTGAGCTAGTAACTAGCATCAAAACGGATACAGGGATTAGTGAACACAGGATTGTCGTAGAGAGACTGAATATTGTAACCTCCAAACGCTCCAAAAATAAACAAAAATATAGCTATTCAAAAAAAGCAGATAAAAATTCACTTGATGCCTGAGTGAAAGACAATGTAACTGTAGACCAGATGTGGGTTGAATTCAAGGAAATTGTACCGACAACAACTGAGAGATTTGTTCCAAATAAACTGACAGACGACGGAGCAGATCCTCCATGGTACACAAGACGTATCGGGACACTGTTACAGAAACAATGAAACAAGCGTGCCAATTCAAACGAACGCAAAATCTCCAAGATTGGCGATCTTTTACAGAAGCTCGAAATTTAGCGCTGTCTTCAGCGCGAGATGCTTATAATAGTTTCCACAGCGAAACTTTGTCTCGAAACCTGGCAGAAAATCCAAAGGGATTCTGGTCGTACATGAAGTATGCTAGCGGCAGACACAATGACTTCACTGCGTGATAGCATTGGAAATACTATCGACGATAGTGCTGCCAAAGCAGACTTACGAAATACAGCCTTCCTAAATTCCTTCACCAAAAAAGACGCTAATAAATATTCCAGGATTCGAATCAAGAACAGCTGTCAACATAACTTAGAAGTAAATATCCTCGGGGTAGTCAAGCAACTTAAATCACTTAATAAAAGCAAGTCTACCCGTCCAGACCATAAACCAATTAGGTTCCTTTCGCAGTATGCTGATGCAATAGGTCCCTATTTAACAGTGATATACAACCGCTCGCTCAACGAGAGATTCGCACCGAAAGACTGGAAATTTGCACAGATCACACCAATATTCAAGAAAGACACTATGAGTAATGCACTAAATTACAGGCTCATATTATTAACACCGATATACAGCAGAATTTTGGAACATATATTGTGCTCGGATACTATGAATTACCTCGATGTGAACGGTCTATTGACACTCGGTCAACACGAATTTGGAAAATATCGTTCTTCTGAAACACAACTAGCTCTTTACTCACACGAACTGTTGAGATATTGACAAGGGATTTCAAATTGATATCGTATCTCTAGATTTCAAGGAGGTTTTCGACACTGTACCACACAAGCGACTTGCAGTGAAACTGCGTGCTTATAGAATATCGTCTCAGTTTTGTGACTGGATTCCTGTCAGAGAGGTCACTGTTTGTAGTATATAGTGAAAAGTGATCCAGTAAAACAGAAGCGATTTCTGGCGTTCCCAAGGTAATGTTATAGACCCTGTGTTGTTCCTTATGTATATGAACGATTTAGGAGGCAATCTGAGTAGTCGTCTTAGGTTGTTTGCAAATGATGCTGTCGTCTATCGTGTAGTAAAGTCATCAGAAGATCAAAACAAATTGCAAAACGATTTAGGAAAGGTACTTGTATGATGCAAAAATTGGCAATTGATCCTAAATAATGAAAAATGTGAGGTTATCCACATGAATGCTAAAAAGAATCAGTCAAACTTCGGTTACACTATACATCGGGCAAATCTGAAGGCCGTAAATTCAGCTAAATACCTGGTAATTACAATTACGAACAACTTACATTGGAAAGAACGCATAGAAAATGTTATGGGGAAGGCAAACTAAACACCGGGTTTTTTTTTTTTTTTTTGGTGAACACTTAGAAAATGTAGCAGATCTACTAAAGAGACTGTGTACACTACCCTTGCCTGTCCTCTTTTGGAGTACTGCTGAGTGGTCTGAGATCGTTGCCAGATAGGATTGACGGAGTACACAGAAAAAGTTCGAAGAAGGGCAGCACGTTTTGTCTTATCGCGAAATAGGGGACATAGTGTCACTGACATGATACAGAAATTGGCGTGGACATCATTAAAACAAAGGGGTTTTCGTTGCAACGGAACCTCTTCACGAAATTATCACCAGCTTTCTCCTCCGAATGCGAAAGTATTTTGCTGACGGAGACCTACATAGGGAGAAACCATCATCATAATAAAATAAGGAAAATCAGAGCTCGCACGGAAAGATATCGCTGTTCGTTTATTCCGCGCGCTGTTCGAAATTGGAATAATAGAGAATTATTCTGAATGTGTCCGCCCCGTTAGCTGAGTGGTCAGCGTGACGGATTGCCGTTCTACGAGCCTGGGTTCTATTCCCGGGTGCGTTGGAAATCTTCTCCGGTCAGGGACTGTGTGTTGTACTGTCTTCATCATCATTTCATCCCCATTCGGCGAGCAAATCGCCCAATGTGGCGTCGAATGTAATAAGACCTGCACCAAGGCTATCGGACCTCCCCCGTAAGGGGCCTCCCGGCCAATGACGCCAAACCCTCATTTCATTTCCATTGCGAAGGTGGTTTGATGAACCCTCTGCCAGGAGCTTAAGTGTGATTTGCAGAGTATCCATGTATGTATAGATGTAGATGGGTAGTAAAAGCTAGATAAACTTAAAATTCCTAGTCGATACTGGTTAGGCGCGAACTTTATTGTGAAATTTACTTGGTAAAGCTTGACTAGTTAATTAACTACGCTAATAGTTCCGCAATTTCGTTCATTTCTTAAGATAGTAACCTTTACTGCAGAGACAGCACTTGGGTAATGTAGTTGACATTTAAAGATGCAGTGCTAGTAACAGTGAAATCTGAATGTAACATGTTTTAATTGTTGTTAATGACCTTTTATTCTAAGAACTGCAGTGGTCAGAAAGCGTGAACTAAAGTTTATAGTGAAACAGGATTCCTTTTCTTTTCTCAGACACTATTTTTACTGCAAGTACTCGATAGTCCTGCCTCCAACATCACTACAGAGTTGACACCTTCGAAGAAACGATTAGCGCACCTTTTCGAAAACTCTTGGCATATTGTGAAACCCAACTTTCTGCGCTCGTCTGTGATTGTCTACTGCGTTTGTTTGGAAAATTTTGCTGGATTCGACGGCTCCTACCTTGCTCTGACATTATCAGGCCGTTTTCCTCCACCCTGTGCGCAGGGTGTTAAGAAAAGATACTACATATTTTTAGCAGTTGTAGAATGGACCAAAACAAGACAAAAATGGCGATTTTGCTATTATGAAACACGTCTCTTCTACTAAAAAAGTGCTCATACCCTTGATGTATCCATTTTAGAGCTTAGGTTTACTTGCCTTTTTTGTCTTATTTAGGTCCATAGTACCATCACTAAAACTATGGAATACGTGTTTTGGTACCCTGTATAACAGTACGAGAATACCTCGGCTTCACCACAAATAGTAAAATCTGATCACAATAAAATTGGTGCTCTTAGGAAGGCAATATTATATCTGCAGAGTCACACTGAGAGATGACCACGTGGGCGTGCTTGACGCTATTTTTCTGTTTGAGTGAATTGATACTGTCAAGTTTTCTCATCTGGCGTCAGCACCTGTTAAAAGCATGAAGGGCAGTTATGGACGAACCAATGACTCTTACATGATTCTCGGTGCCGAGGTGAGGAAGCCCATTGCACAGAGCGAGAAAGAACCTGGACATGAACATAATTAGGGGCACAACCTTGCGGAATCCCACACTGAATTTAGGCACCATACGTTGATATCGCCAGTGAACATCTCACGACTAGTTTTCGTTACAGGGTTACGCCTCATATTTGATGTAATAAGAAGTGATAGACTATGGCTATAAAGGGACTGTGTATTAATACTCCGCTAGGTAATTTCTTGTTTGACAAAGTATCCTCTTGGTATAAATTTATGTGAGGGGACGTTACAGCATATCGAATTAAAGCTACGAATGCCTTGCCCCGCTTCTTTAAAAGATTCCTGCAGGTTAAATCGTAACGCTTCTATAATGGGCACATATAATGTATTGTGCCACGTATCATATGATAAATGCCTGAGTTCCAGAAAACTTTGAATTTTATACAATGCATTTTAACCATCATCTGTCTATTTGTCCCATTAGTCATATACCGGTTTCGGGTATTAAGCATCGTCCAGGATGTTCGGTACAACAGATTAGTTAAAAGCGTACTATATTCCGTTGAAGCTGAACAATATCGAAATCATCCAGTGACATTGTACAATTTGTTTTACTCATATCGTACGTCAAACAGAAGACATAAGTATTTTATAATATATTTTACGGCTGTTGAGCCTTACTTTATGGAAACAAGTACTTTGAATTGCTTCTACCGCCTATCCCCCATTTTCTACATTTACATGTCTTTGGGTAGAAATCAGATTCACACAAGTATTTTTATGGTCGCTGATGGGCATCGGTGGCGCCACTTTGGTAGAGACGCGAGGTAAGCGCATTTTAGAATAGGCCGTCTGTTCAAAAAGTTCCGATGCTGATTAGAAACGTGCTGTATAAGCGACGTCAGCGTGGTAATTGTGGTATAACCTTGAACTAACAACTGTAAACAACAGATGTGCATTCGACCAGTCAGTTGTGCGGAGAGAGTGTTAAGTAGTGAATCTGATGTCTTTGCGTGTCAACGTTGATTTGTCACAAATCGCAAAGTAACAACATGTCTAAATAAAGTGTTCAAGACACTGTCCAGACGCGCGCGACCAACTCATATGTTTCGCGACGTTGGTAAGCCGGCCTGGGTGGCCGAGCGGTTCTAGGCGCTACAGTCTGGAACATCGCGACCGCTACGGTCGCAGGATCGAATCCTGCCTCGGGCATGGATGTGTGTGCCGTCCTTGGGTTAGTTAGGTTTAAGTAGTTCTAAGTTCTAGGGGACTGATGACCTCAGAAGTTAAGTCCCATAGTGCTCAGAGCCATTGAACCATTTTTGACGTTGGTAATGTTGTGTTGGCAGAAGAGCCAACACCGTGTTACGAGAGGAGGCCGAATTGCACGCGTTTTAGCTCACGCAGGCTGGCGTGAGGAGGGAAGAACTATACTGACGTGAGGTCTGGAACATGACAAGCAATTACAGTTCAGAAAGCGGACGTAATTAGTTTGATACTTCACTTCAATCCATTAATGATGAACGTCGCTCTTGACGGTACATGATTCACAATATTATCTGTTCAGAATACATTCTTGAAGTAATTATAGTAACTGAATATGGCGCCTTGCTAGGTCGTAGCAAATGACGTAGCTAAAGGCTATGCTAAACTGTGGCCTCTGCAAATGAGAGCGTATGTAGACAGTGAATCATCGCTAGCAAAGTCAGCTGTACAACTGGGGCGAGTGCTAGGGAGTCTCTCTAGACTAGACCTGCCGTGTGGCGGCGCTCGGTCTGCAATCACCGATAGTGGCGACACGCGGGTCCGACGTATACTAACGGACCGCGACCGATTTAAAGGCTACCACATAGCAAGTGTGGTGTCTGGCGGTGACACCACAGGTAATTTGCTGTGTTCCTCTTACCTTACTCCAGTGGCGTCGGTTTTCCCCAGTAACGAACCACTCGTAGCCTAAACGTTTTAGGTTAAATAATTGAATCCATAAGCACTAGGTCAATACAGCCGATACCCATACCATCGCAATCTGTATGTCCTTAGATGCGTAAGCTGACGTCTTACAGTGGGCGTTCTTTTCTTTGTCCAGAAAGTCTATCTTTCCGTCAACCATCCCAGGAAGGAAAGTAGCATAAGATAATGGCTGACAGGCCGCTGTCTTTGAGTGAGACGGAGGGAAGGGGGTAAGTGTCAGGGTCTGGTATTTGGGGGGAGCGAGGGAAGAGGGGGGAGGGGAGAAGGAGCGTAGGACCATTGTCTGTTGGGCCGCCGCATGTGCGCCCTTTGTGGAGCTGCTTCCGGAGTCGGTCTGCGACCGCCACGCGGTAATTCGGTGGCGCAGCCAGTAAACAGGAGGGGGAGGGGTGCGGCGCCTCTGCGGGGTGAACACACCCCGAGGCGTGGGCGGCGGCTCCTGGCTGCGCCCATTCACGCACACAACTGATTGAAACAACAATGGGCGCGCGCTCACAATGACTGCGCCCCGGTATCTGTGACGTCAGCGCGGCGCGCCAGACGCGCCGGTTTATCTGGCGCCGGCAGCCCGCGGCGTGGCGTGGCCCGGCGCCGAGCAGGCAGCGTGGGGGCTGCTCTGTGGAAATCGCGCCGTCTGCAGCGTCTGTTTCCGGGAGCACCGTGCCCCACGTCCTCCGAGCTCAGCCTCGCCATTCCGGGCACCTAAACTAGAAAACAAACGGTGCTGGACAGGAAGAAATCGGAAACAAGTGACTTCACTCCCAAGTAGTAGGGTAGGGGAGGGAGGGGGGAGTCCCCTCTGAACGGCCACCGCCCGGAGAGCTGTACAAATATCTCGTAAGCTACAGGTATGGAGTCATATTAGCAGGGGACGCCTTTATGATAATAACACAACAAATATAGGCGTTCAGAGTCAATACTTTTTCCCTAGAGTACTATAAAAGAAATAATTTGCCTAAACAAGGAAAGCGTTTCTGAAGAAGAGAAATTTGTTAACATCGAGTATAGATTTAAGTGTCAGCAAGTCGTTTCTTAAAGTATTTATATGGAGTGAAGCCATGTATGGAAGTGAAACATGGACGATAAATAGTTTGGACAAGAAGAGAATAGAAGCTTTCAAAATGTGGTGCTACAGAAGAATGTTGAACATTAGATGGGTAGATCACATAACTAATGAGGAGGTATTGAATAGAATTGGGGAGAAGAGGAGTTTGTGGAATAACTTGACTCGAAGAAGGGATCGGTTGGTAGGACATGTTCTGAGACATCGAGGGATCACCAGTTTAGTATTGGAGAGCAGCGTGGAGGGTAAAAATCGTAGAGGGAGACCAAGAGATGAATACACTAAGCAGATTCAGAAGGATGTAGGCTGCAGTAGGTACTAGGAGATGAAGAAGCTTGCACAGGATAGAGTAGCATGGAGAGCTGCATCAACCCAGTCTCAAGACTGAAGACCACAACAACAACAACAACAACAACAACAAACAGAGCATCAATGTGTGCACCGCAAGTCCAACCTCATGCTGTCACACAGAAAACTCGTGAAACAAATAAGGTATAAAATGTAGTGCAATGGACAAAGTCGCTTACTACAGTACTGAATAGTAATATGATCTGTCTCGTGGAAATTATGTCACTCCCCTGAAATCCTGTTCGTCAATATTAATTAAATATAAAAAATTTCTTCTTTTGCTGTTGTATCTTTCCTCAAGCAGTGAAGCCTTGGGAGGCACTTGTAACGTTGTTTTCCCTCTCCTGGTTTTTCTCTTTTACTTCTGTCACTGGAAAAGCTAGCGATTGCTCCAGACTTCTCAAGCGCACTTTTAGTTCTTAGTTCGTCTGTTCTTACATAAATCTAATGGCATTGCATATAATGAGACATGCTTTAACTTCCTCTGCACCTCCGGTGAACTAAGACTGGCGCTGACCCGTGTTGCAAAGACGTAGCAACAACAAGGCTCTTAAAAGTGACGAGCTCGGAAGGGCAGCTACTGAAGAGGCCGTCCCATCGGATCATACGGGAAAATTCGCCCAGCACACGTGCCGAGAACGCGTTTCGGTGCTGGGGTGATGTTATTTTCCACGAGTTCTACATCGGTAGGCATATCAGATAGTAAACGCTAGTCTCTTATTAGCAACACATGATTTTGTAATTATCTCATCATGCTTTCACGATTAAGGGCTAATCATGTATCAACATACACTCTAAGACAAAAAAAAAAAAAAGAGAACAAGCACCTGGAAGGAATTACCAGAATGGGACAGGAATCGATAGAAGTCATGTTCACGTATAGACAAACAAATGCTGAAAAATTGGGTGATTTATTCCAGTGAACGAGCCATCTCTGGCCCTTATGCAGCCAATTATTCGGCTTGGCACTGATTGATGGAGTTGTTGGATTTCTCCTGAGGCATGTCGTGCCAAATTCTGTACGATTCGAGCGTTAGATGAATACACTAAGCAGATTCAGAAGGATGTAGGTTGTAGTAGGTACTGGGAGATGAAGAAACTTGCACAGGATAGGATAGCATGGACAGCTGCATCAAACCAGTCTCAGGACTTAAGACCACAACAGCAACATCGTCAGAATCCCGAGCTGGTTGGAAGATCTAGCCCTATAAAGCTCTAAACGTTCTCAATTGGGGAGGGAAACGGCAACCTTGCTGGCCAAGAAAGGGTTGGCAAGCACAACGACAAGCAATAGAAACGCTCGCTGTGTGGGCGCGGGAGTTATCTTGCTGTACTATAAGCCCAGTATGTATTGCCATGACGGGTACCAAAACGGAGTGTTTTAATTGTACCGCGGATGACAAACAATGGGATCCTGCTATGAAATAAAATGGCAGCACAGACTATACTCTGGTTGTTGGGCCATATGGCGAGCGACAGTCAGTTTGCCAAATATAACTCTGTACTGAGTTCAGGAGCGTGGGACGGCGGCTGGTCGGTGAAATCTAATAACACTGTACCAACAACCGTTGTTTTGATACTGTTTTATTGGGCAAAGACTGTCGACGTAGCAATCATGTCATTTTCAGGCCTGTCGCATGAATGTCACCAAGTACCACACGTGCATGTATATAACAATGCACTCTTATTCGTATTTGGTCCCGTAGTTACCCGAATTTTATGATCACGTGTGCTCTTCACGTATGTGACAGCAATTGTCATTCGAGCAGGCATATCTTGTGATGTCATCTTTGACTATTAGGTTGACAGTTACTGTTACCTATCTGAAGTGTGTGTGTGTGTGATTTGGAGCTTATGGGCGCCTAACGACGAGGTTATCAGCGCCCTTACACTCATAAAACAAACGAATGTATCTAAAGTCTCGAAAATTGTTACACTCCCATGCACTCGAATCAACGACAAAATTACTTTGTCTCAAATGCGCTAAAACAACGGAGAAAAAGTAGAAGTATCTATACATGAGATTAAAATAAAAGTACATGAGAAGAGCACACTTGGTCATTAAGTTGGGATATCTACGGAGCCAAATATGAATATCGTTGCCCTGTCTTGCACATGCACGTGTGGCACTTAGTGTCATTCATGCGACGGGCCTGAAATGATGCAATTGAAGCGTCGAAACTGGTTGCCTGATAAAACAATATCAAAATAACGGCTGTTGATACAATATTATTAGATTTAGTCAGGTTGGTATCCCACCACAGTCCGACGATTCTCCACACACGTCTTCGCTGTTCATCGAGGCTCAGTTCGAGGCGGTACTCATCACTGACGACAATTCTACTATAGTCAATAAGATTCCAGATCTAATATGCCGCCGAGCGGCTCTAGGCGCTTCAGTCTGGAACCGCGCGACCGCTACAGTCGCAGGTTCGAATCCTGCCTCGGGCATGGATGTATGTGATGTCCTTAGGTTCGTTAGGTTTAATTAGTTCTAAGTTCTAGGCGACTGATGACCTCAGAAGTTAAGTCGCATAGTGCTCAGAGCCATTTGAACCATTTGACTTCAGTGGGGGTCTATGGAAGAAAAGCGACACTGTAACCTGTTGAATAACTTTAGAGAACCGACTGTAAATGCGGCGACGATTCTACTACCATCGCGGTACTTGTGGGGTAGGCTTCGTAAGACCGAGTTAAAAAAGATTTGATCAACGCAGAGTCATCTAAATAAGCAAATTTGATTGAACAGAAAATCGCCAATAGTGGAACAGAGTAACCTTCACTGTACACTGTATCGTATATTGTACAGTATGTATAGGTAAATGTGCATTCACTATCTAAACAAAGGAATCCACCTATGTAGTGTTGATTTGTCAACTAAATGTCACTAGAAGTTGACGCACTGGTTTTACGGATTCTTGTCGGTAGAGGACCAGTAACAGCAGAATAGGTCGTATAGGATAGGTCAGTGATTTCCAAAGTGATCATTGGACGTCACATGAGTAAGAAATCTATTATGGACGCTTCAGCCTTTCTGAAGCTGCCCAGGTCCACTGTTAGCGATGTGATTGTGAAGTGAAAACGCGAAGGTATAACCACAGCCAAACCAATACCAGACAGTCACCGTCGGTAACTGCCAACGATGGATGTAAAATACCGCAAGAGATCGGCGGAAAATCACATTCATTGGTAGGTAGTTAAAATGAATGGGGTATAACTGTCGGGCATGTACTCAAACCGCACTTAACTGTAGCCGCTGTTACGGAATGCTTGAGGTGCCGTTAAGGGTGACGCCAATTGACAGAAACGAGTGACCTGGAGTGATGAATCACTCGGTAGCAATACAACGGAAGGGTTTGGGTTTGGCGAGTCCCTGGAGAACTTTACCTGCCATCACGTTTAGTGCAGACAGCGAAGAGCAGAAATGGTGTTATGGTATGAGAGTAATTTTTGTGTTTACCATGTGGGGTCCTTACTGCGCTTAAGAAGACACTTAAGTTTGACGGACACGAACATATTTTTCAGCACTGCGCACTGTGTACAGTAGAGAATCTGAGACAATGATTGTATGAGCAGGGCAACGTCCTCTATGAAAACCACAATCTGCGACGCATATTTGTAGACAATAACGTGCCTGAAATTGACTGGGATGACCAGAGTCCGGACATGAACCGATTCCAACACCTTTCCAATGTGTTAAAACGGCAAATTCGCTTCAGGACCCAGCGTCCAGCATCACTACTTTGGTCTCTGCTCTTGAGGAAGAAGGGGCTGCCATTCCCCCACAGACACTCATACACCCCACTGAAGGTGTCCTCAGAAGAGTTCAAACTGTCAGAGAGGCGAACTGTAGACACTAATAGGTGTCCGAATAGTTTTGATCAGGTAGCGTACGTGGAGTGTTGATTAGACAACAGCAAAAGCATTTGTCGAAGTGCGACTTCGGCGAATGTTGCATTCGTTTGTGTGTTGTCCCTGTTGAAGCAATCGATTCGCCATTTTCGATTTGTTTGCGACTCCCCAGCGTAGTACATCTCACACGTAGATGGCGCGTTAAGCGACAAATTGCTCCTTCGAAATGCACTCCGCACAGACATCAAACACACAGTCGCAACCAAATATTCGACGTTCCCGGTAAACTCACATTCACAGACGCCAGTTACCCAGCAAGTAACAGAACAAAGACTGTTTCATGAGGAAACAGACCTACTTAAGCTGTGGTGCACGAACCTAAGCGGGAAAACGTTGACTTCCTCGCTGACACAGAGAATACATTACCACAGCGCCACCCCGCTCTCTGACTGAGGCCCCTCTGCATTTCACCTGTTTTCTTCTGTCAGTTAGCATGCACAGTACACTCAATTTCTGTTAGTTCAGAATTCCTTGACTGATTTATAAACTATTCGCTCAACGTACGTACTTTCAGCAGTGCAACGCAGTCGACCCATTGGGGAAAGGAGTGGTGGGGGGGGGGGGGATTTCATTTCAGGACCTGTGCGTTGTTAACCCCACAGTTTTGGTGGGGTTATTTGTAGAAATATGAGAAGGCTGGGAAAACAGTGCTGACTAAATGATTGTAGGAAACAAGTTTACAAAAATACTGGTTACTGGCACTTTTATATCGTCAGCTGTTCTGAAATCTCTGGATTTACGACTAACGAAGTTGAATCCAATAGCCCAGTGACACGATTTCACGAGTAACTAGCAAATTACTGCAGTCCCACAAATGTAACAGCATTTCTCCAGAATGGACAGGTGCTTCGGTAGGGATGACAATCAGCGGACCTTTATGGTTGTTTATAGTGGTCTTGCGTCAAACCTTAAACCTGTCCGTGTGGGAGCACCACTGGTAGTGGGTAGTACGGCGGGTGTTTGCGACTTACCACGTAGGGTTTGTGTACTAGAAATATAAAAATTATTAATACTTTTGAGAAAGAAAACACCATTATCAAGCTCCACTAAATTTACATGTCACACAATCTGGAAAAGAAGGAACTTGAAATCTATTTTTTCCGTCATGTTGGCCTGTTAGCTCTCAAACGGTGTCGCTAGCCGAATCAGAAATTTGCTTTCAGAACACCATCTGTTTCCAACGAATGGCGACTGCAAATCAGCTTTTTCAGTTTTGTCAGCACAGTAAAGTTGCGTTTCGTAACTTGTAAGATAAAGAAAGTTGAGCTCGATATGACTATCTCAGAAATTATACGGAGTAGAGGTGTGAGTTTGTCCAAGAAGTGATCTTTAAAAAAATTATCCAAGAGAATTAAAGCCTGCGCAATTATCTTATAACGCATACCGAGACCACGAACATTGTGTGGTACAGTTTGAAGTGGTGAGCGTTGGAACATTTTGGAGATGATAAATGTCTATAAAATTTATAACATGTAATGAACTTCCGAATAAGAAAATACATCCACGCATTCCTACATACAGAGTAACCGAAAATTCATCATTAGCCGTTGACCGTGTACCAGCCTTTGAAAAAAAAGAGCATTATAAAACAATCGGACTTTCATTCATGTATGTCTTTCCAACTCCATAGTAAAGTTAAATACGCTTATCTTCAATTAGAGAAAACGAACAACTTCCAAGTGGGTCCAATAATTATTGTTTTCTGTCACTTCACATAAACTCATTTCATACAACTAATCGACGTTTTAAAAAGCAAGCTAAAAAAAACTAAAACTCCTCCCGAACAGGCCATGAAGGCCCAACGGTACCGACCGACCGCCATCTCATCCTCAGCCCATAGTCGTCACTGGATGCGGATATGAAGGAGCATGTGGTCAGCAAACCGCTCTCTCGGCCGTATGTCAGTTTCCGAGACCGGAGCCGCTACTTCTCAATCATGTGGCCCCTTAGCTTGCCTCACAAGGGCTGAGTGCAACCCGCTAGCCAACAGCGCTCGGCACACCGGATGGTCACCATCCAAGTGCTAGCCCATCCAGATTAAAAAGCAAGGAACTGTCTTATAACTCAGTCACGACTCAAATACGGTAGTATGTTACATATCGCGAAAAACGATTGTGGGAACTGATATCCAGCAGACGGAACCGTCTACATTGAAGGGTTAACATGATCAACTAGAGGAGATATTCGGAAATTGGTTCACGTAATATCGGGTTTGAGTGATCATTTAATGAAATTCTGAAGGCAGCAGAGATACAGTTATGGAACTGAAAGGTTATCTGCACGTTAGAGAGGAACCAAACTATAGAGTCGAAAGACACGAAAGGAAGTGAACAAAGTTGTAGCTGGTTCCCCACGTTATTTAAACCGTAAACCGAGCAGGCTGTAAAGGAAAGAAAAGAGAAATCCGAAAGAGAGTCAAAGTTCAGATTTTCAACGACACAGGTTCTAGGAGGTGCTTTCTGAAGGTAATTGTCTGGAGGGAAGCCTTGTACAGAAGTTAAACGTGAAGAATGAGCAGCTCAGACAAGGATATAAGCTTTTGAAATGTGGTGCTACAGGAGAAAGATGAATGTTAGTTGACGTAATAACGATCGAAGAGTTATAGAGTAGAACTGGGGGAGGGGGTGGGTACATAATTTATGGTAAAAATTGACCAAATGAGGGGATCACTTGAAGGACAAGTACTGCAGCACCCTTTGGTACTGAAGGGAAGTGTGGAGTCTAAAAATTGTAGAGGGAGACCAGGGCTCTACTAAAGCAAGTAGATTCAAGTGGAAGTAGGTTGCAGTAGCAACACAGAGGTCAGGAGGGATTTGCAGGATAAACTAGGGTGCAGAGTTGCATCAAATATTCTGTAAACCACAAAAACAGCAACGTGAGCGTAGTGACTGCGACTGGAATGCACTGTAAAGCTATGACCAAGAATGAAATTTAACATCGTCAAATTCGGGCATGCGATCTATCCTGAAAAAATACTTTTTTATTCACAGCTGTCTTGATCGCATTTCGAGGTTCGAATATGTTAAACTTTCTTGAGACTAAGAAGCTTATGTCCACGAATCAACATGGTTTTAGAAAGCATTGCTCGTGCGAAACTCATCTTGCCCTTTTCTCACATGATATACTGCAAACTACGGATGAAGGGCAACAGGCAGGTTCCACAATATTAGCTTTACGGAGAGTATTTGCCTGGTTAAGTAACAGAATCCAGGATGTTGTCGTCGACGGTGAGTGTTCACCAGAGACAAGGGTATCGTCAGGAGAGCCCCCGGGAAGTGTGATAGCAGCGTTGTTCTCTTTATACGTAAATGATTTGGCAGACAGGGTGGGCAGCAATCTGCGGTTGTTTGCTCGTAATGCTGTGGTGTACGCTAAGGTGTCGATGTTGGGTGACTGTAGAAAGACGCAAGACAAAATTCTAGTTGGTGTGATGAATGTCAGCTAGCTCTAAATGTGGAAAAATGTACGTTAATGCGGATGAGTAGGAAGAACAAACTTATAATGTTCGGATAAAGTATTACTAATGTCCTGCTTAACACAGTCAAGTCGTTTAAATATCTGGATGTAAGGTTGCAGAGCGATATGAAATGGAACGAGCATATGACTGTGGTAGAGAAGGCAAATGGTCGACTTCGGTTTATTGGGAGGATTTTAGGAAAGAGTCTTTCATCTGTAAACAAGACCGCATGTAGGTCGCTTGTGGGACCTGCTCGAGTGTTTGGGATCCGTACCAGGTCGGATGGAAGGAAAACATCGAAGCAGCTCAGAGAGGGCTGCTAAATTTGTTCAAAAATGTGTGTGTGAAATCTTATGGGACTTAACTCAAAATTGCTCTGAGCACTATGGGACTCAACTTCTGAGGTCATCAGTCCCCTAGAACTTAGAACTACTTAAACCTAACTAACCTAAGGACATCACACACATCCATGCAGGAGGCAGGACTCGAACCTGCGACCGTAGCAGTCCCGCGGCTCCGGACTGCGCGCCTAGAACCACCAGACCACCGCGGCCGGCCGGGCTTTGTCGTTAACACCCTTCTTTACTACGGTGTATATACAGACATATGCTGTGACGTGTTACTAACTGCCGATCAAAATGGAAGTAGATAGATGGATATTAACAACAAAGCCACCCATCCTGTCGAAAGCCAGCACACAGCATTACTCTTCGAAATGAGTGTGTAACCTCCTCTGCACCATGTGGAGATTGAAACGTCCCCTTTGAACAATTTATACATGACTGTGCTTAAACTGACACACAATATTTTGTTAGCGCAACGCAATCTGACTTTCAAAATTCCCTACAAAAGAATGGCCCTGACTAACATTAAACTATACCTTTCACAAATCACTTACCTCACAAAAATCTTCGCTGCTCAAGCTACTGCAATACAGCGAGCGTCACTACTGCCAGCTAAATAAAAGATTCAAACTATGGAAGGCACTAACTACTGATAGGAATAGTTAGCAAATGAAAGATATTAATAGAGAACAAACAATGTATTTACCTTGATATCATCATATATAAATATAGCAGTTCATGACAAATTTCAAAACTCCGCCATCTCTCTCCCCACATCCACCACTGCTGGCGGCTCACCTCCAACTGCGCAACGCTACGCGCTGTTCACAGCCAGCTGCCTAACACTACAATGGCGAGTATTACAACAATGCAAAGCAGACACAGACTGCCCACAGCACAGCCAGTGATTTTCATACAGAGGTGGCGTTACCAATAAAAAAACATAAACAGCCTACTTACATAGAGAAAACATAAACAGCCTACTTACATAGAGAAAACATGAACAGCCTACTTACAAGATGAGTTTCAAAAGGTTCGAATACCGGTTCACGGAATAAATAATTGCTACAAAAAAGTGACTGGTTGCAGTTTATTGCATTTATTTTATAGTAAATGCATTCTTTTTAAACATAAATATGAGACAGTCATCCCTTCGTACCACAAACTAATTTTAATTTCGACACAGTTCAAAAATGAAATATTGATGGTGACATGACACTCTTGACGATGCACATAAATCCAACACTGCTATGCAACATATCCAGCAATCCAAGATACACTGCAGTCCAGAAACGATCGTCGCGGTGGTCGCGAACACTGCCGTGATATGCACTCATATAGTGTTGAGACAGTTCTCCTTCACATCTACTCTTACAAACCACTGTAATTATGGATACTATTGAAAGTCTCACCCGGCGAGGGCGACACTTTCAACCGTCGTCTTTCGACCACCGCCACTGACAGCACGCCACTACTTTGCGGCAGCTATAAGACGAACATCACTGACGCACCTACTCTCGGCACTTCGGCCTCGATAATCGATAGCTACATACATTCGTGACCTGTGTGGATAAAGAAGCTGCAACACTAAAGGATAGCGGATTTCTTACATACTCTTATGACTCAGTATCAGAACTAAAAATTCAGAAAGGATAAAGAAAACTACTGCTAAATGTCTCACCAGCTGCGACATAGTCGTGTATATGAACAGTGATCCAATACTGTCAAATGTTCTTTTATTCCAGTCTTTGATCACAATATCAATTCTTTTGACGATGACCGGTTTCAGTCAGAAATGACCATCCTCAGATCTACAATATAAAAGTATATACACCTAGTGAACAGTGTGTCTGTCAACACAATACAGCATTACGTATCACAATATACTTCTTCAACTGTCATATAGACATTTTGTCTTTCATAGGTAATTTATAGGTTGCTACAGGCAATGTATTACGTATATTAATTTTTGACCATAAATTCACCATAAAAGTGCCAGGCCTATTATCTTTATAAATTTCCTTTTAATAATTTTATATGGGTAACTGTATTCGTTCTTTACTGTATCATAATTGGTTTCTATAATAGTTATCAATATTTAAAAGTCTGCTACATGTATTTGACCTAATGTGTTTCTATCAGATTATGTTTTTTACGTAAATGATGACTACATCTAAGCCCACAGTAGCGACATATATGTAGGATCTAGGCAAACATATTTCTGGTAGCTACTGTACTTCAGTAGCCAGTTGCAAAAATGACTGTATGGACGATGTGGCCTATTCTACACCTTATTTTAGATCTACGTGACGATGCTGTGCTGAGTATATTTATATGTTTTGACGATGCCATTACGGTCTTATCACTTTAGGACATGGTGTATAAAAGGTACGTTTTACCGGATTTTATCTGTACATTTCCCTGGTTGTATGATAATATATTGTGATAAGGAATGCAGTATTGTGTTGACAGACACACTGCTCACTAGGTGTATACATTTTTATATTGTAGATCTGAGGATGGTCATTACTGACTGAAACCGGCCATCGTAAGAGAATTGATATTGTGATCAAAGACTGGAATAAAGAAATATTTGACTGCTAAATGTAAAAGTTATAAAAACTACAAAGTTTAAGATAAGAAGAAAAACATGAAAATATATCCAATATTTTGTTGCGAAAGTAACATATGAAGTAGTCATCTAGCGGTGATCACTAAAAATAATTTGCTGCACCTGTTCGACCGTAGTACTTATAAAACGGAACAGTTATATTCCTATATGGCACGAGAGCGCGCTTCGCTTACGTGTACGAGAAGTACAATTCTGAATTATTGTCTTTTCTAGAGTTTTACTTCTGATGATAGTTCACAAGAGTCGAAACCGGTAACCTGTCATAAGCGATCAAGAGAAACGTGGATAAAAAGCCAGTATGGAGCCTAAATCACTCTTCGTGAATTCGTTCTGGCGTAACGTGAAGCTGGTTCGGCAAAGATCGACAACAGGCTGGAGGCGATCCGAGCAACGTATTCCGTGCAGAGGATCTCAATCAGACGAAACACCGGCAGCTGCGTTGCTGTTTTGCAAGTGTTATTTCCGGCTTGTGCCGTCTTCCGTGCCTGTAGAGTAGGCGGCAGATGGTGGGTTAAGCAGGGTTGTGGTGGTAGGGGGGCGGGAGGAAGGCGAATTTACATTGCAGCCGCCTGTCTGCCTTAATGCGGATATTGGTGCGAGCTGCGGGCCGTTGGATCGACCCGTGCGGCAGGCAGGATGTGGCGCAACGGAACGGACGGATGCTGACGCGGCTTTGGCGGGGGATAGGAGGGAGGGCAGCGGTGGAGGTTACTCTAAGGGCGGGGGAGAGGATAACGGAAAACGGCCTTGCCAAGGCCCATCCGTAGGATACAGACACCAAGGCTCGAACCTCGTCTGTGAAATGCAAAATCAGAGCGAAATGAGAACATTTTTTCACTGGTAGACAATGCCTAAAAGAGTTTAGTGATGGATAGTAGTTAATATGCGACAGAATCCACGCCCTATCATTGCGGAGGCTATATTATGACATCTGATTTGGATTTCCAGATACACATATTTCTTACAACCTGTTTTCCTGTTCTTAAAGTGAATTTCAGGATGATTCGATGTGATGATGACGGCATTATTTGGGGGCAGATGTCGAGGTTCTAGCATCCCTACTTAAGTATGATGAGACAGTGAAATAGGAAATAAAATACTTTCGTTAAAGTTCATTTGTGCAGATTTTCAAGCCAAAACATTCACACATACACACATATACAAGCGAGCGCTTGCGCTCGCACAGATAGATCGCATAAAGAAATGACTAAGGGACTGCATGAGAGTAAGTGACTGAGAACGAGAAGAAAAAAATCGGTTTATCCAGGCGTATACAATGTTCAAATAACTTACGTGAATGCAGCCAGGTGGCGTCATGGACAACCGCCGGTATTCCGACAGGAGCACACCCTTCCATTTTCAAGCCAAAGCTACAGCAAGTAAGCGCTGTGCAAGGAAGTTTAAAACCTAGGTTTACAGAGAAACTCCGGAAAGATAAAACACACACACAACACACACAGTTTGAAAATACTACAAACCAACGATGACCGGTTTCAGAAGCTTTCGACAGTGAAACTGATAATCAAGGGATGAAACAGCATAAGCTCTGTCCCCCTGTTTTTTGACAAGATTTTAAAGGCTTTGTGACACTCTTCTCAATTTTAGCTCAAAGCGCAGGTCACTAACCGTCTGGAACTGCTTCTACGTTTTCCAAACAGAATTTATGGTCTGCCCTTAAATCGTCGCCATCGTGACAAAAACTACAATCGTCCAGATAATGCATGACAAATGATACATATTCATATCAAAAGAAATCACAGACTGCATGTATCCGTTTTATGAGCAATCGCAGCCGTGTAACAGGCAAAATGATATGTATCTACTTCATCCAGGTGTTTGTATAAGTTTGAGAACTGTCTTTATTGAAAGAACAACTATAATTTATGTGCGCAACAGTATTACTGTAAAAGAAAAGCTTAATTTTGTAACTGGTATTACTTTGAATTTACTAATATTTTCCTTCACACTTAGAAATTTAGTACTTCATTTTGAACTGCACGTCACAGATAACAGTTACGTTCCTTTCTGTCTGAAAGATAATATAATGTCGCATCGATAGGCGACACTGGAATTTCGAATTATATGTTAAACATTCAGTGTGGATATGTTAACTTTTCAGTTAACATTTCTCACAAATAGCTGTTTATTGTAGCTAGGGAGCAAGGGACACACAGAATCACTGCAGATAATCATTTTCACAGCATCTCTAGCAAAAAATGAATAATTATGTGCATAAATATTGATCCTTCTAATTAACAAATTAAAATTATTTTAATGTAAAGTAACCAACTGATTTACATCTCCATGTGAAAATACAAGCTACTACAGACCATGCGGCAACGTATGTACAGAGGTTTAGCCACTTTTTCGCCAGAGATAATTTCTGATAATGTAGCTCAACCGCGACGAATAGTCATAAAGATATCATAAAACAATGATTAGTGAATTTTCCTTATTTGTTAACTACCGAGGTACACTAATCGACAATATTTTCTCAACAAGAACTGTCCTATTTTTTATTCTAGAATAGTAAATTTAATCGGACAGATTCAGTGATACATCTATTTCCTACGCTTAGAAAGAACTTCCAGAGTATAAACAAGTTTAAAATTGAGTTTTCCTTTTGTCGTCGCGGTGGACTGAATGGCACTCCAGCAGGATGTGGGCATTTTACTCTTAATGGTGAGAATCTTTCGTAAAGAGAAATACTTGAACAGAAGTGTATTAGCTTTCGGAGTATGTGTATGAAGTGCGGTAGAGTCACTGACGTCGAGCAGGATAACTAGGAGCGACTGTAAAAGTAGTTAGTAAAGCATCTACAATATCAACGCACTATTGACACGTAAATTAGTTTCAAGTAAACAATGATGTTACTAGGATGATTTTGATCATTTGGTACTAACATACCGAGAAATATCAGCGAAGTCAGTGCAACTAACAACTTATTTTTCAGTGCTGTCAAAGAATTTTGCGTGATAGAAAGGTGGTACCAATCAAGCAATGTATGGAGCAATGTCAGGTTTGACAAAGAGGATTTCTTTCGACTTCCTTCTGCTAAAAGGGAAACTTCTCTCAGGGATCCTTGAAATAAATTCCATCTTTGGGTAAGGCTTTCAAAAATTGTTTCATTGTCCCCATCTTTATATGCAGAGGTGCAAATTGTTTTTCAAATTCACAACAATTCTGGACTACATGAAGAAAAGCGAAATAGCTTGTTATAGTAATTACAATGTAGCCAAAGCAATTGTTAATGTCTGGTTTAGGACCGAAACGAGAGGAATTGTTTCATTAAAGTTCGAAGTAAAATTATTTACCTTACATAAAATATGCTGTTGTTCTTGTTGTGGTTTTCAGTTCAAAGACTGTTTTGATGCATCTCTCCACGCAACTTACAGCTTTCTGAATTTGCTTTCTGTATTCATATCTTGTCTCTCTCTATGAATTATATTCCCTCCCCCTTCCCCGCCTCCCCCCTCCCCCCACACACACACACTTCTCCATTCTATTCTGTACCTCGTCGCTAGTTACGTGATCTACCCATCCGACCTTCAGCATTGTTCTGTAGCACCACATTTCAAAAGCTTCTATTCTCTTCTTGTATACACTGTTTATCGTCCACGATGTTTCACTTCCATATATGACTATACCTCATACAAATATTTCAGACAAGACTTCCTAACACTTAAATCTGTATTCGATGTTAACAAAGTTCTCTTCTACATAAATGCTTTTCTTGCCATTGCCAGCGTACATTTTACATCCTTTCTACTTCGCACATTAAATAATGAACTACATGACAAATAACAAGAATTGTTCTGAGAAAAAAAAAGTGTCATATTTTAATCTATGTTTTACATCGCATTTGACAGAAATAGTTCCCATCGTTTTAGTCCTAAATCAAACAACTATCATCTCTAAAACCTAAAAGCGGTACGCTTTAGACACACGTAGGTTAAAATCTTTGATCACTCAAAAAATTTTCACAGATACACATATTGATCTTTGTACGAGACTATACCAGCGACTTTTGTTTCTTTCATTGATAAAGTATGATGTATTCTACCGAGGACCAACGGAACAGTTACCGTATTTTACGAACTACAAAACGCTACGGACTACAATACGCACTTTGATTTGTAAGTAGTTTTTTCTTAAAAAATTACATTTTTATTATTTTATTGTTAGATCGCAAAGCTAGACTAAAAAAAATTCTTAGTTTATAAAACGGGACTGACTTTTAAAATATCTGAAAATCGTCATCTTCTAGCTTTGACTTCCTTGCTTTCAGTATTCTATCTGCAAATCTCGTTTTCCTCATTTTTTCGGATCTTCTTTACTAGCCCGCCGATCGCGAATGTGTTTTTTCTGCTCGTTTAGCGCCGAAATGCCGCTCAGCTCCTCTGTTTCCTTGTTCTTCGGCATACGCTATTCCTTTCAACTTGTATCTCGCATCATATGAATGCCTTTTTTTTCCATTACGAAACTAGCTACTTACAAAAATATTGCATAGTTACAGACAAAGTAAATCACTTTCAATTCAAGTTCACTGGCACCGTAGCTGCAGCGACGCTTCATAGGCTAGACACTGTTCTGGGTTTCTGATGGCGGGAGGGAGGCGGTGTTAAGTAAGCTTCTTAATCCGCTCAACTCATGTTCGGTACATCGGCACACTGCTCCTGCCAATTGAATCCTATGTTGCCACACAGATATAGGGTTCCCGCGACTTCTAATATATTTTTAAGACTGGCGGGAATTTGAAATCAGACAGCGGGCATTTTTACATTAATTTCGAGTATAAGACGCATCAGAATTTTGGAGGCAATTACTCGAAGAAAAATTGCTTCCGTAAAATACGGCAATTAATCAAAAAAACTGATTTCTTTTACTTTGTTCTTGACCCAGACATGTTTTAACAAGGGGATTTCATTTCTGAAACTAGATTTAATGGGCTGACTTGCTCTCACGCCTTTTTATGGTTTGACAGGGTGCAATAACTTTCGTCGTACTGTACACCTTTGGGGCTTTTTATTCTTGATTGTAATTATTTTTGATATTTTTTGCACAGTTTTCATTTCAGTGTCATCTGTTATCGGCCTTTTTCGCACACATATACGAGATTTAGGAAAACTTTATGCATCCACACTCTCCTCAGCATAAGGATTTTTCTAAATGTTGTTTTTGTATATGAAAATGTGTGATACCAGATGGGAATTAAGATGTGAAAAAGAGTCTACATAATAACAAACAACACAGAAACCACACGAAAGATGTACAATAACTAGGAACAGGAAAAAATGGTTTAATTTTGTGGATAAACTCAGTTGTATTTTGCAATTTCGGTGCCATTTTTTTCCAATAATGGTTCTACTTTTTGTCAATAACCGTCCTGTTTTTTGCCAAATTCGGTGCTATTTTTAGATAAATCTGCTGCTTCAGTTAGGAGAAACCAATGTTACTTTTTGCCTGATTCGGTGTTTTCTTGCCAAATTTGATGTTTTTTCGCCAATTTTGGTGTTCCTTCTTATCGTGATGCAGCATTTTTTTCCAGAGTACGTGTTTTGCATAATTCTGTTCATTTTTTTGTGAATAGCACTGTTACTTTTTTGCCAAATTCGGTGTTATGTATCAGCAACTTCGACGTTATTTGTTCCCAATTCGGTGCATTTTTTTCAATTTCAGAATTATTTGTTCCAGTTTCAGTGTTTTTTTCTTTCCAAATGATCCAAATGGCTCTGAGCACTATGGGACTTAACTTCTGTGGTTATCAGTACCCTAGAACTTAGAACTACTTAAACCTAACTAACCTAAGGACATCACACACATCCATGCCCGAGGCAGGATTCGAACCTGCGACCGTAGCAGTCGCGCGGTTCCGGACTGAGCGCCTTAAACGCGAGACCACCACGGCCGGCTTTTTTCTTTCTAGTTTCATTGTTTTTTGTGCTATTTTTTCGCCACTTCAGGTGCTTTTCTTGATGCAATGCAGGAAATGAACTCCATTTAAGGCTGTAAGTGAACCTCAGCCTTTAGAAAATAAGAAGTAAAAATGCAATTTCAGTAGTGAACAACTGTGATTTACGAATATTGGTACAGTATGCTGCCGTTCTCAGTCGAAGACGCTTTTTTTTTTTTGTACGCAAAAATGTAAAATTTCGTGATACTTCGGCATGCTTGCTTTCCGCGATATTTCGTAATAATCGTAGAATTATTTCGCTAAAAGTACTTTCAATTATTTCGCATTATTTCTCGCATTACGTTTTCGCCAAATTTTCCTGTTCCTAACAATACGAGGTAAAACATGACGTCCTGTGAAGCTGTAGTATCATTGCCACAGATACTACTACAACGCCGCTCCAACACAAGGTTGGCAGCCCGTCGTCTGCCGAGCACCGCGCACTCTAGCGGGCTGTGCAGCTCGACGGAACTGGAGTGTGCCTCGTTCACTTCTTAGCTAGATTTCAACCTAGGCAGACGCACTTTCATAATCGGCCCTCAGCCAGTTCTGTAATGTTTGCCCTGAGAATATGTTGTATTAGTTATAGCCGTAGCTGCAGTCCTACAAACTACTGAAGATAAGTAATCTTGATTGTACTGTGATTCTTGAATAATAATCGTTTTCTCTAACAGTGTGCCGTGTTGTTGTTGTGGTCTTCAGTCCTGAGACTGGGTTGATGCAGCTCTCCACGATACTCTATCCTGTGCAAGCTTCTTCATCTCCTAGTACCTACTGCAGCCTACATCCTTCTGAATCTGCTTAGTGTATCCATCTCTTGGTCTCCCTCTACGATTTTTACCCTCCACGCTACTCTCCAATACTAAACTGGTGATCCCTCGATGTCTCAGAACATGTCCTACCAACCGATCCCCTCTTCTAGTCAAGTTGTGCCACAAGCTCCTCTTCTCCCCAGTTCTATTCAATACCTCCTCATTAGTTATGTGATCTACCCATCTAATCTTCTGCATTCTTCTGTAGCACCAGATTTCGAAAGCTTCTATTCTCTTCTTGTCTAAACTATTTATCGTCCACGTTTCACATCCATACATGGCTACACTCCATACAAATACTTTCAGAAACGACTTCCTGACATTTAAATCTATACTCGATGTTAACAAATTTTCCTGATTCAGAAACGCTTTCCTTGCCTACCGTATATTATTGCTACCTGGGCTCCTTCAGTTCCTATCAACTCGGTCTCCTACTTATTTGCATTTAGTAACGAGCTGAAAACAGCCACGCGTTTTTGTGCCTCCAAACAGTGAGACACAATGGGAGCCACAAAAACCCATAAAAGCAAGCCAACCTAGACCATATCCACAATTAACGCACGTTCTGAAATAAGAGCTCTGAAGACGACGCTTAAGTGTCGAAACGTTAACACAGTTAAAGAAATAGATTGTGTGATACAAACGGCGGAGGTTTAAAAACCCAAATGTAACGTTTCGCCGGTGGGTGTCTGGAGGTGTTACGACACGGATCGGCGCCGCCCTTCGCTATTCATATAATCGCTAGCGCGCGCCCGACAAGACGGATGCGCGTTCGCATTGCATGCACGGAGTGCACATAAAACAGCAGAGGCGGAGGATTCATAGCGGGGCCGGGCGCGCCTGACGACCGCCATGCGTCTGCGTCCGGCCCGCGTTATGCAACGCGCCGCCGGGGGATCGGCGCGCTCTCCACCGCCCCGGCGCGTGTCGCAGCATTAACGCTTTACGGCCGCTGTAAATCTGATAAGCTACGAGGACCGGCCCGAGTAAATTCGGGTTTGATGTGACGCGATAGCGCGCGTCTGCTGGGCGTTCCCCGCTGCCCTGACGGCCGGGGTGTGGGGTAGGTGACCCACCCGGGCACGCCCTCTGCGTGTGCGTAAGCGAGTGCGTCGGCAGAGAGAGACGTGGGCGGCATTGATGCATTCCGGGGAGACCCACTGCTCCCGTCCGTCCCCCTGACCCCCCAAGGTCCTCGACGGCGTCTCGACAGATGGCAGGATCGCTTTTGGCCCGCTGCCAGCACACGTTAATTCCGACGTAGTATTCCGTAATGCGGGCGCGCGTGCGTCACGGTGTTATCTGCTCCCCATCTCCGAACGCGCTACACGGGTCTGACTTTTAAGAGACGACGTACTGGGGTTTAAGGCAATCTGTTGCCGTATCAGCGCAGTACGTATAAGAATCGGATAATTTACGAGCGCCTTTCCTTCTGGAAGTATTACAGATGATTTTCTCTCAAGCAAGATCTACTTGCCTGCAGTCAACAAATAGAGATGCGGTTCGTGCAGTAATGTAAAGACCAACGACTAGCACAGAGTAAGCTAAAAGAAAAAAGAGCCCGCTTTGTTACCCGTGCGGTCTGACGCACGGCTTTCCAGGCGGGAAGGAGCGCCTGGTCCCCGGCACGAATCCGCCTGGCGGACTTGGGTCGAGGTCCGGTAAGCCGGCCAGTCTGTGGATGGCTTTTAGGCGGTTTTCCATGTGCATCGGCGAATGCGGGCTGGTTCCCCTTAATCCACGCCGGCCGAGGTGGCCGAGCGGTTCTAGGCGCTACAGTCTGGAACTGCGCGACAGCTACGGTCACAGGTTCGAATCCTGCCTCGGGCATGGATGTGTGTGATGTCCTTAGTTTAGTTAGGTTTAAGTAGTTCTAAGTTCTAGGGGACTGACGACCTCAGCAGTTAAGTCGCATAGTGCTCAGAGCCATTTGAACCCTTAATCCGCCTCAGCTACACAATGTCGGCGATTGCTGCGCAAACAAGTTCTCCACGTACGCGTACACCACCATTACTCTACCACGCAAACATAGGGGTTACAGAAGGTAAAATCTGGGTTGTTAGGCCGCGTCATGTTTCTTCTAAAATGTTCGACGTTTCGACCCCTCTGCTGGGATCTTCCTCAGGGTCTTCTGGTGACCACTACTGCTAGGACACTCGTCTGGTGTGAGACGTTCCCTGGGGGGTTTCACGGGGAGCCGAACCGCACAATAACCCTGAAAGAGTGGTTCGGTGTGGGTCGGCGGAGGGGTGGACTGTGGTAGTCGTCTGGGGTTGTGGACCACTGCGGTTGCGGCGGGGACGAAGCGTGTCCTTCGTTTCTAGGCCGCCAGTTAACATATAATACAATACAATACAAGATAAAAAAAGGATTAGAAAAACGGGACAGCTTCCCGGCAGGGCCACTCGTACTAAAGAAACCAGCCATACAACATGCGCGATATCCCAGTCTTTACACACTATCTGATAAAAATATGCAGACACTCCTATGCAGAGCGGAACTGATCAGACAAATCTCGAGAGGCCAATTCGGCGGGATAAAAAATAGGAGTATCGCGTTATACGAGGGTGGTTTGAAAAGCTCTCGAAATCACCACGAGAGGTCAGCGCTAGCGCAACGGGCTGTTCACGTGATATTCATTGAACTGTTGCCTGTAAACACGTGCCACGTCAGCGGTCTTGGAAGAGAGTTGTGGCGGTGACGTGGCTCTGTTGTTGTTCCCTGGTTGTGATTTGCGAAGATGGAAAAAAATCGAGATTCGAGGAGTGATTAAATAATTTGTGAGCAAAGGTATGAAAGCAAAGGACATTTATGCTGATTTCCAAAATAAATGGTTCAAATGGCTCTGAGCACTATGGGACTCAACTTCTGAAGTCATCAGTCCCCTAGAACTTAGAACTACTTAAACCTAACCAACCTAAGGACATCACACACATCCGTGCCCGAGGCAGGATTCGAACCTGCGACCGTAGCGGCCGCGTGGTTCCAAACGGTAGCGCCTAGAACCTCTCGGCCACTCAGGCCTGCCGATTTCCAGAATACACTGGAGGACTCTGCCTCTTCATATTAAACCGTTGCCAAGTGGACTAAAGAATTTAAATTTGCTCATGAGAGCTTAGATGATGGTCCGCGCAGTGGTCGAACGAGATGTGCCACTACTCCAGAAATTATTGCAAAAGGTCACAAAATGGTCAAGGAAGATCGCCGATTGAGAGTGCGTGAAATTGTTCACATTTGCCAGATGTCATCTGAAGAATGTGCGCCCCTATTAGATGAGTGGTCAGGGCGACGGACTATCAATCCTAAGGGCCCGGTTCGATTCCCGGCTGGGTCGTAGATTTTCTCCGCTCAGGGACTGGGTGTTGTGTTGTCCTAATCATCATCATTTCATCCCCATCGACGCACAAGTCGCCGAAGTGGCGTCAAATCGAAAGACTTGCAGCCGGTGAACGGTCTACCCGATGGGAGGCCCTAGTCACACGACACATTAATTCATCTGAAGAATTAGAAATGAAAAAATTGTATGCAACATGGTTCCCGCGACTCTTGACGCTGGATCCAAAAAACGCTTGAGAATAGACATATCGGAACAATGTTTGGCGCGTTTTAGGAGAAACGAATAATATTTTTTTGCTGTTTTGTGAGCACACCTGAAACTCAGATGCACTACTATACCCCAGAGACAAAACAACAGTCAAAGCAGTGAAAACACACTGATTGTCCGCCGCCCAAGAAAGCAAATACAATTCCTTGGGCGGGAGAGGTCATGGCGTCAGTATTATAGGATTCGAAGGGGATTCTGTTTGTAGATTATCTCCCTACTGGGCCAACAATTACTGGAGAATACTATGCTAACCTCCTGGATAATTTGCAACAAAAGATACACGAAAAAAGGCCAGATTTAGCAAGGAAGAAAGTCATCTTCCATCAGGCCAAGGCGCCCCCTCCGCACATGTGCCGTCGTCATGGCAAAATTACACGAATTAACGTATGAATTGTTGACACACCCGCCTTATTCGCCTGGTACGGCTCCGCCAGACTTCCATCTCTTTCCAAAACCGATAATTTTTCTTGGTGGAAGAAGATCACTTCAAGCGAAGAACTGATATCCTGAGTTGACAACTATTTTCCAGGCTAGGAGGAAACTCATTTTCGAGATGGGATCAAGACACTGGAACATCGTAGGACCAAGTGCATTAATCTACAAGGAGGCTACATTGAAAAACAAAAAAAGTTTCAGTGATGTTTTTCTATTCTGTTCCGAGAACTTTTCAAACCAGCCTCATAAATAGAGAAGCAGTAGCAACAGAATGGGTAGGGCAGGAGAGTTCAGTGACCTTGAACGTGGAACAAATCCATCCGCGATATTCAACGCTTGTAAGACTGTCCTGTGCGACTGCTGGCGTTGTGACTGCAGAATGGAACGGGAAGGAACGACCACAAGCTAAACCAAGGTCAGGCGGACCTCATGTACTAGCGGACACGGACTGTCGGGCATTGAGGAGGGTCGCTGTAAGAATTCGTACGAAATCAGTGGAAGGAATTATTCCTAAGTTTCAAAGAGCTGAATCGGGCGTGGGCGGCACTTGGATGATTGACCATCCGGGCCGCCATCCGCTGTTGCCATTTTTCGGGGTGCACTCAGCCTCGTGATGCCAATTGAGGAGCTACTCGACCGAACAGTAGCGGCTCCGGTCAAAGAAAACCATCGTATCGACCGGGAGAGCGGTGTTTTGACCACACGCCCCTCCTATCCGTATCCTCATCTGAGGATGACACGGGCGTCGGATGGTCCCGATGGGAAACTTGTAGCCTGAAGACGCAGTGCTTTTCAAAGAGCTGAAAGTAGTCCGGCTGGAACAATGACTGTGCATAAAGAGTTACAGACAGTTGCTTACAGTAGGCTCCTCATAAGCGACATATATCTGTAGTCGGTGCTAATCGACGCTTGAGGTGTGTAAAGAGCGACCGCCACTGGACAGCTGGCGCCTGGAAACGAGTGGTTTGGAGTGATGAACCACTCTATAAGCTGTGGCAAACCAAATCAACGGTTTGGGCTTGGCGAATGTCTGGAGAACGCTAGCTGCCGTCATTTGTTTTGCCAGCAGTGAGGTACAGAGGAGCTGGCGTTACGGTAAGTAATGTTTTTCCTGATTAAGATGTGATCTCCTTATTATGCTCAAGAAAATACTAAATGCGTAAGGATATGAACACATATTACAACATTGTGTAGTACATGGTGCAGAGGAACTGTTCGGAGACGATGATTGCCTGTATCAGCTTGACGATGCACTCTTATATAACAGCGTCTGTAAGACAGTGGTTTTTGTACCACTGATGAGCGAGAAGAGGTAGAATGGTGACTTGGCTTCCCACCTCAAGAATGTGTTGCCATTCCTCCACAGACATTCACACACGCCACTCAAAGGGCCAGCAATATAAAGGCGGACCGAGCGAGGTGGCGCAGTGGTTAGGAGACTGGTCTCGCATTCGGGAAGACGACGGTTCAAACTCGTCTCCGGCCATCCTGATTTAGGTTTTCCATGATTTCTCTAAATCGTTTCAGGCAAATACCCGGATGGTTCCTTTGAAAGGGCACGGCCGGTTTCCTTCCCCATCCTTCCCTAATTCGAACTTGTGCTCCGTCTCTAATGACCTCGTTGTCGACGGGACGTTAAACACTAATCTCCTCCTCCTCCATAGAGGCGAAGAGTGGACACACCTCATACTAACATCCACCAACAAGTGTTCTGATAATGTCGATCAGATAGTGTACTTTGTGCCATTAGTCTTTCGAAGACTTGATACCGTCGTCCATCTTATTTCAAAAATTTAGAGCTTATGAACGAGACACCTTAACACTCCTATCCTAAAATTTAGCTCAACAATGTGGGATCAGCATCAGAAAGTACTAATGGAGGATATTAAATATGTACAATTTTTCACAGGTTTGTTTGACTTGTAAGATGGGAAGAACTATGCCCCTTACATGAAGTCATTAAAGATCACCTAACTCACATTGAGCGAACAGTAGGGCTGAACAAAATGATTGACAAGGCACAATGCACCTTGTAGAGGGTATATTATGGACTTAGTGGAATAATTAATGTCGGGTGATGGTTTTAAAGTAATTCACACGACATGAAAACTTTGTGGAAACGAGTTGCTTTACTGGACGCTAGTTTACCCCAGGGAAATATTTGACTGTGGCCGGCCGGGAGAGCGGCTAAGGGAAGCGACAATAGGCAGCTTAGGGCGGCTCAAGCTCTGAGAAAGCGGTAACGGTGCGCGGCCTCCAGCCGCCTTAAGATGAGTGACAGTGAGTGGGTTGTTGACCCCGACTCCATGCTGGTGTACCGGGAAACAGACGGAGAACTTGTACGCCTGTTGATAAATGTCCGTCGTCCCGTTTTCTGTGAAACATGTGACAAAGCCACGCAAGCTACGGTGGAGCGGTTAACAGAGGTCAAAATATGCGTGTTAGTGACTATAGCAACTTCACACTGAATTCACGGTCATCAGAGCTTGAAGTAAATCAGGTGAAGAGTGACAGCATGATATACGCCGGCCTGCGATGGGAACATAGGACCAAGGAATTTGAAGTACTCTCCTGGGAGTCTAGAATTCCGGAAAACTTGGTGTTTGTGCAGACGCTACACTTGATGGGTGGCCTGGGGGGAGCTAAATAGAAGAAGTTGAGAGGAAGGGAAAATTTGTGGGAATTTGTTCACTTCCCAGAGCAGGCATTGGTCAGTGCTGGGAAGCGACACATAATTAACGCGACTTGTACTGCAATTGGCGTAAGTGATTTTGCTGGAGGGGAAACCGAGGTGAAGAGCAGACTGGCAGAAGTCTCAGTAGAGGTCTTCCGTTCCCAGCTTGCCTAGAGTGCGGACGTGGCGTTCTTTACTCAGCCAACTGGTACAGCATTGCTGGGACAATAAAGCACCCATTACCATGCGGCATGGCCTATTAGACGGTACAGGTGTGTGTGCTGTGTGTAAGACTTGCCCATCTGGTATGTATGATAGCTTCTTGCTCCTGTCGTCGGATATCAGTTGTTTACCACAACCACGCCATTCCCAGTGAGAAAGTACTTTACAAAGTGCGATGCCATTGAAGAACAACGCTCCATTTGCTTGAATATACTGAAACGGGAGTAGCCAAAACAGACTTGCGGCATCATATAAGGACATAACTTAAAACTTACCAATTCTTTGTTAGTTTAAAATAAAAATAGAAAGCAGCCTTTATCTGGTTCCAGCCCTCGAAAACGAATAAATCAACACGAAAAATAGATGTTCAAATAACTTACGGGTTTGCTGCCAGGTGACGTTGGGCGGTGTTCGACGACATCACCCGGCAGCAAACCCGTAAGTTATTTGAACATTCAATTCACCGGGAAAAGTTAAGGTCTCACGAAAAATAGAGTTTTTCAGCCTCACGTTTCATCTTTTTTAGCTATGACTATTCGCAATGCCCAAATAGTGATATGATCCTGGATTAAAACATGATTTTTCAGCAGAAAAATAGCTCAAATGGCTCTAAGCACTAAGGGACTTAACATCTGAGGTCATCCGTCCCCTAGACTTAAAACTACTTAAACCTAACTAACCTAAGGACATCACACACATCTATGCCCGAGGCAGGAGTGGAACCTGCGACCGTAGCAGCAGCGCGGTTCCGGACTGAAGTGCCTAGAACCGATCGGCCACAGCGGCCGGCTTTGAGCAGAGTTTGGAAATGTTAGAATCAGTAGGAGCGTTCTGGCAATTTTTTCAAGCACTTATCACTTATTGAGAAAAGCAGCGAACAGTGGACGGAGTAAGTTTTATTTGCACATTTTGTAAGTAGGCAGTTTAGGTTTTTATGTTGGTAACGCCACATAGCGCTCTGTATGAAAATCACTGACTGTGCTGTGTGCAATCTGTGGCTGGTTGGCATTGTTGCAATATTTGCTGTATTGTTGGGCAGTTGGACGTGAACAGCGCGTAGCGTTGCGCAGTTGGTGGTGAGCCGCCAGCAATGGGGGATGTGGGGAGGGAGATGGAGTTTTGAGAGCGGACGATCTGGACGTGTGTTCATCAGAGACAGTAAATTTGTAAGACTGGATGTCATGAACTGATTATATATATATATAATGGCTTTTGAACACTATTAAGGTAAATATATTGTTTGTTCTCTATCAAAATCTTTGATTTGCTAAATATGCCTATCAGTAGTTAATGCCTTCAGTAGTAGTTAGAATCTTTTATTTAGATGGCAGTATTGGCGCTCGCTGAGTGCAGTAGTTCGAGTAACGAAAACTTCTATGAAGTAAGTGATTCATGAAAGGTATAGGTTATTGTTAGTCAGGGCCATTCTTTTGTAGGAATTATTGAAATTCAGATTGCGCTGCGCTAAAAATATTGTATGTCAGTTTAGTGATGATCAGAATAAGTAAAGAGAGAAATGTCTGAGTACGTTCAGCTTTGCTCAGCTGTTTGAAAATCAAATAACGTAAGGGGTTTATCAGCACAATCATTCATAAATTTTTCTAAGGGGACGTTTCAATTTAATTTGATATTTTTATTCTATGTATCTTGGAAGTGAGGGAGTACCACTTTATCACTCTTTGCTCGCTTTCAAAGCGAAATTATAGGAATGAAAACTTGAAAATCGGTTATTTCAGGATCCAGTTATTTTGAGCAGTTTTAACAGTCAGGTGAAAGTGGCGTTGGGAAAAAAAGCGACATAACCGAAGACCGGTTGTTTCAGCTACAATCGCCATCCCTAATTGCGTCACCCCACTTACCGCGTCACGTGGGCGGGCACTCTGCCTTGACGACGGCCTAGTTGCCAGAAATCCGCTGCCACCAGCAATAGCTATTCGGTCGCTTACGAATATCGCGCCCTCGGACTGCGCCTCCAGTTTAGCGCGCGTAGCCCCCGGGGCGAGGTAACGAGCTCCTTTTACGGAAGAGAGTGCACCCCGCGGTATAAACAAAGTTCTTTCAGGGCGCGATCAAAGAGGCCTCACGGAATGGGCGTGAGGCGGTCCACGTGAGCGCCACGACTGCGTAACGCTGCCGGCGGCGCCGTGTAATGCCTTATTGACGGCCTCATCAATAATCGGCGGGCCGCTCGTCCGCCGGTCACGAACGGACTGGGAAATGCGGGGAGCGCATCCTGTTTTAAAGGCCCCACGGAAATGAGCGCCGGGCGCTGCGGCAGCAGCCTGTTACTGCGTTTACGCGCTATTATCCGCGGGGAACGGGCCGTCCGGCACAACGTCAGGGGACGACGGGCAGCCGTACGGCGGCAACACGCACGAGGCAGCGCCGCGGCGCGATGAATAACCGGAACCGCCGAGGACGACTGCGAGGAGCCGCCGGGCCGCCATTAAGCATTGACGGGAGGGTCTCGCCCGCACACTGCGGCTGGGTTCACCTATTCATACGGGCAGCCTTTGTTGCTCCCGCTACCCTCACCGCATCCATGCCTGTGATTACCGAAATGCCTCCTCATTTATACTGTCACCTTCCTACACATACAGAAGTTGACCAAAAGAACATGAAAATGGTCGCGTCCCGGCACAGCCTCACTATACCAGAATGAAGTAAGAGCGCACTGCGTAGCGCAATCGGGACAGTAACGACAATGGGTTAGATTGCTGTCAACCTTTATATAGGAGATGAGAGGGAGAGAATCTCCTTCGTTTGAAGCAAATAACTTTCCTGAAAATAGGTTACAGAATTGCAATAGGCAGAAAAGATTGGTTAGTTTCTATCAAGTTTATTCTCACATATACTTATGTGAGGTGTTCGACCATAAACCTCTTAGTAAGATTCAGTCTATTTATTCGGTCTTGCTACATCAAAGTTAAATGCCGGTACATATAAGAAACAAGTACAAAGCAATCACTTGTTCTTGGTTAGCACTGAAATCTCTCTAAGTAATTGAGACAAAGCCTGACAGCCTCTGTTCAACACTATTCCAATGAAACTATAAAAGTCCTACTTGACCTGCAGTTCCTGAGTGTCCACCAGAGTCTGTCACCGTCTTCTCGTAGTTGAAGTTTTTTTTATCATCTGTATCGGCTGCTATGGCCCTACTCGGCCCCGCTGCCGTCTCGCTGCGGAATCTCCAAACTGCCGGCACTGGCTCTGAATCTGCATCTGAATCTCTGCCTCTAGCTATTCCGCTGCCTGCCCTTTTATTTCGTTTCTCATGTACTTGGGTGCACACGAGTTAACTTGTTTCACTCGACCCTTTCATTTCTAAGTGATCGGATTCCACAAGAATGCCTATGGTTCCACACGACACTCTCGTTTCTAAATGGTCGGCTTGCGCAAGAATGCCTTCGGTTCCACAAGACACTTTCGTTTCTAGCTGCACACAACTTAATTTGGTTCGACAAAAGTCTTTTCCGCACATATCTGACACTCTCTCTTGCTGTATTATCGCCCTGGTGTTTGCGTCTTCCATTGCGCAAGTTTGATTCATGCTGCTTCCTCTGGCAGGAAGTCGAACACTAAGTTATTTGATCAACAAGCCATACTTGGCAGCTTCCGACGCTTATCTTGTCCCTACGTCCTGATGGACTATTTCTTAATGTCAGCTGGCTGTTTGCCTATGGGGCCTGGACTCTTATTATGGTTACAAAAGCAAGATAAAAATTAACATTTTTTACTGTCACAACAACATCTGTCCTGTTTACTTTGGTAACCATCTTCTTATTCTTCTTCCTCTTCTTCACTTCAAGAACTGGATCCTCGCCTGTTGTAAGGAGAGGTCCCAGCGGTGGGATCGAGTATCTGAAACCATCTGTACGGTGATGTAGGTTAAGGTCCCGGATATAGCTCCCTGCAGCCATTCACCCTGGTGGACCCTTGTTTGCGAGTAGTCGACTGAAAAACATACAGAAATTCACGTCATGTTCTACAACTTTAAAAAACAAATGTTATAGAGATTGATCGCGTAGCATAATGGTTATACACTGAAGAGCCAAAGAAACTGGTACACCTGCCTAACATCGCGTAGGGCCCCCGCGAGCACGCAGTAGTGCCGCACCACGACATGCCGCGCACTCGACTAATGTCTGAAGTAGTGCTGGGAGGAATAGACACCATGACATCCTGCAGGCCTGTCCATAAATCCGTAAGAGTACCAGGGCGTGGAGATCTCTTCTGAACAGCACCTTGCACGACGTCCCAGATATGCTGTCTCTAAAGCTGGTCGTAGGTTGTGTTCCAAAACAGAACGGCATAGAGACAGAAGTGCTGACACTTTCTGCAGGACCTGACCATCATTTTGCAGGACAATGCTCAAGCACGTACAGTGCAAGCTGTTACTGATTTGTTTGACTGATGGGGCTACTAAGTGCTATACCACCTACTGCCCTCCCCTGACTTAGGCCTTCGTGAGATCAACTCGATTTCTAAACTGAAGTAAACACTTCACGGCATCCGCTTCAGAACTGGCTGGCTCTGAGCACTATGGGACTTAACAAAATGGCTCTGAGCACTATGGGACTCAACTGCTGTGGTCATTAGTCCCCTAGAACTTAGAACTACTTAAACCTAACTAACCCGAGGACGTCACACAAAGCCATGCCCGAGGCAGGATTCGAACCTGCGACTTAGCGGTCCCGCGGTTCCAGACTGAAGCGCCTAGAACCGCTCGGCCACTTCTGCCGGCTGCTTCAGAACTGCTACAAATTTGTTGGGCAGTAGACCGCGCCGCTCGAACTGTTAACACAACTGGCACTGCTAAGAGTAGGCTAAGACTTCCACATCGCTGGCAGCGGTTTATACACAATGCTGGTGACTACTTTGAAGGTCAGTAGAACTTCGAAACACGTATCTATTCTGTACGATCTGTAAATAAATAGTTGCCACTATTAAAGTTCCAACCCTCGTAAATAAGCTAGAAGCGTTAGAAGGAAAAACCTTTCATTAACCTCCACATGACCTGGAATCTTTCTACTTGTTCCATTAACGCAGATATTTTCAAGAAACGAGCCCTGTGACAGGAGCCGTTCGAATATGAACAGGAAGCATTGAGTGGAGCTTGGTTGGGACCTGTGTGTCGTGCGCGAAGGCACTCCAGAGTAGACCGCTCATCAGGCCTACGACGTACACGTACGTCCATCACTCGCGTGGCAGAAGCTACTCTCAACACTGAAGACAACGTAACGCCATTCCACTGCCCCGTCGACTCTTCCACGACACCATAGCAGCGGTACTTGACGATGTCGTGGTGCCTGGCTAGAGGCAGATGTGAACTTCGTTCTGCTGCAAGCAAAAGCTTCCTAGGGGGCTTTGGTGACGCAGCGGGTGAATGATGTTCGGTCGACAACTGCTGCTCCCATAACGTGTCTTTGCTGTCTTGTATCTGTACTAAAGCGGACGTTCAGAACGTGATCAACGGCTGTGGAAATGTTTTACAGCCCACTGCTGACAGCATATCCACGCCACCGATACACTGTGTGCAACATGTGCAGCAGTCCATAGATATATATAACTAGTTCCCCGCAGGCCCACAATACGGCCCCATTCAGACAGGTGAAGTTGTTCAACAGGAGTACATGCTCGTGGGCGAGGCATGATTGTATCGTAGCATAAAGGTGCCGAATGGCATCTTTCGATAGATGTTGCAAATACTTTCACCTCTAAACTCAGCACAGTTACTGCCTGCAGAGTCAAAACAGAGGGCGCACAGAGTGGACCCCTGCGTGCCATCTGATCTCCGATGACCACGACAAATGAATCACTGCAACTACTTGGTATGCACATGTTATATCCTCCTGCCTGTGAACATACTTATCTGATTAAATTCCCATCTCGGCTCTAAGGTCTTCATTTCTTATCTGATCACTAATACAGCAACCTTTCTTACGTCTCATATATTTCAGTTCAGTGGCGTGTACACACATTTTGTCTTGTTTTATTATTGTCCACGACTCTCAGTTCTGTGTCAAAAGTAGTGTGGCAACGCTTGGTGCATTTAAAAGTGCTTAACATAGTGTGTGTTTACAAACTGCTTATCAACTGATAAAAGGTACATTTCTTTAAATAACATGTGACGAGTGTAAATCTTAACCTGGCTACTAGAAAGCGACACACATACACACACACGCGCGCGCGCACACACACACACACACACACACACACACACACACACACACACACACACACACACACAGAGAGAGAGAGAGAGAGAGAGAGAGAGAGAGAGACAGAGAGAGAGAGAGAGAGAGAGTCGCAAGTGTGAAAGATTTGGCACCAGTTACGATTGTTTTGGTACTTCCATTTGTGGAAATGTGTGCTACAGCAGACTTGCTAACAGACGTACATGTACAGTACAGCACAGTTATTTCCTTCATGGCTTTTTTTTTTTTACATTTAGTAGTTACAGTTAAGCTAATAGAAATGACTCTGGCGTGACTCTCTTTACAGTGAGGAGACAGCTTATCCCACGCAGCCTGTTGACACCTGTAACATAGCCTGTTTTATTTTTATTTTTAAGTTTTGATTTTATTTTTTTTCCCCACAACTTATCTCAGTTGAGAAACATTCTACGTTGCTTTAGTGCGGTCCGTGCTGCTGAAGAGCTTACCGAGGCGAATAAGTTCGATATTGCTCGAACAGTCCACGGGTATACAGCGTATCGTTGCCCGTTGGACACTATGAACCGACAGTATACCCGTGGACTGTTCGAGCAACAAATACGCCGGGAGAAACTGAAGAATAACAAGTTCGATATTAGCCGCACTGTTTTCCAGACAAATATATTTTAGTTGCTTTTATTTTTTTAGGTTGACACTTTCTTTTACTGTGTAAACAACCTCCTTCCTTTGTCTGCAATTGCCATAAAAATTCTTGTTTCTGGATTTAGAAAAATCAGTTGTTTTACAGTGTTCTTTAAGGCGGATTTTCCGACCTGTGTGTTACAGTGGTCTACACGCCAGAGCCTTGTGTTCGGAAAGAACATTTTCACAATCACAGTAACCAATTCTAGGCGAATGTTTGCAATATTTCCCCAAGTACGTCTATATCCTACTGTATTTATTTAGCCTCAGTTTCAGTTTTTATGCTTCCTGCAATTTTTGTACTCCTTTTCTCCAGGCTAATTCTCCGGTAAGTAGACTGCCATCATCACTAATCTTTATTTGGAGCTCAACAGAATTTTTTAAAAATGTGTAGACAATTTCGTCCACAACCTTATTAATTCGATTCTCTTAAGAGGTTACATTTCGTTTTCTTCAATACCCTCATATGAAACAGTGGGAGATTACTTACTCGGGTTCTACATGAGTTCCTCGACGGTGAATTTTTACTTTTATTACTGCAGAACGTTCTGTTTAAGGTCCCGTTTACAACAGCTTTTCTCCGCAAGGGAAACGATCTCCGATTAAGCGTTTCTTAATCCACTTCCGCCGAAACTCTGTAGTAGAAGGAGGAGCAGAGGTTAGTGCAGTAACGAGGCTGCAGCAGCGGGCATTGCGAGAGCACTCGCGACCGGAACGCGGGATTCTGCCGGAGTGCCGGACGCGCCCCGGGAGGCAGATAAATGTGAAACGAGAGTGTATCGGACGGCTACTGCCTCTAACAGGCCCTCGTCCGCTTCGAGGAGGCGGTGTAATGGAGCCTGGAAATCCGACCTCCCGCCCTCTCGCCGGCTCAGGAGGAGCAACGGAGAACTGTCCCCTCCGATTCATCTCGCGATAACAATGCCACTAGCGGCGGAGGAGGAGCGCCCGCCAGCTAGCAAACAAGGTTTCTGCGTAGTTCGCCGGCGAAATAGAAGACGGTATCAAAGAGACAGGCAGCACGGAGCAGGGCCGAGCGCGGCGCGGTGTAAGGGCTCGGGGAACGTCGCGGTGTAAGGGCTCGGGGAACGTCGGAAGGGAAGGAAACACCGCAGGGCGCGTGGCGCGGCGGAGCTGCAAGAACAAGGGCCGGGCCGGATGAAAGGCCCGCTGCGTTGCCTCATTACTTAGGTAGCGTTACAAAGCAACATGCAGCGGCGGCTGGGAGGCGAGGAACAGATTAGTCCTGAAGGCGGGCCGGTGAAGGCACCCACCCTAATGGTAACGAGCTCGCCCGCTCGCGGCTCATTTGCCCGGTCGGCGTACCTCCGCCGCTGCCCATCAGCTCTTAATGACCCGGCGGGCCGCGCCGATCGTCTCGCAGTCAGGTCCAGATAGGCAGCAGGAAGGACGCGGCACAAAAGAAGGACCCGCGCGGGCCGACGGGTCGCCTCAGCGACGTCAGCTGTGGTGGCGGGGCGGGGCACCGTCACGTTGTTTGCTCGTTATGGTCCCGAGGAACGCGGCTTTTGCTTATCGTTGTGTCTACTCCTACAAACCCACTCCCACTCTTCACCCCTTCCGTTCCTCACATAAATCATTGCCTCCAACATCAACAGTTTAATAAGTCACGGATGCAAAATACTTACGCGAATTCTTTACAGACGAATTGAAAAACTGGTGGAAGCCGACCTCGGGGAAAATCAGTTTGGTTTCCGTAGAAATATTGGAACATGTGAGGCAATACTGACCCAACGACTTATCATAGAAGCTAGATTAAGGAAAGGCAAACCTACATTTCTAGCATTTGTAGACTTAGAGAAAGCTTTTGACAATGTTGACTGGAATACTCTCTTTCAAATTCTGAAGGTGGCAGGGGTAAAATACAGGGAGCGAAAGGCTATTTACAATTTGTACAGAAACCAGATGGCAGTTATAAGAGTCGAGGGACATGAAAGGGAAGCAGTGGTTGGGAAGGGAGTGAGGCAGGGTTGTAGCCTCTCCCCGATGTTATTCAATCTGTATATTGGGCAAGCAGTGAAGGAAACAAAAGAAAAATTCGGAGTAGGTATTAAAATCCATGGAGAAGAAATAAAAACTTTGAGGTTCGCCGATGACATTGTAATTCTGTCAGAGACAGCAAAGGACTTGGAAGAGCAGTTGAACGGAATAGATAGTGTTGAAAGGAGGATATAATATGAACATAAACAAAAGCGAAACGAAGATAATCGAATATAGTCGAATTAAGTCGGGTTATGCTGAGGTAATTAGATTAGGAAATGAGACACTTAAAGAAGTAAAGGAGTTTTGCTATTTGGGAAGCAAAATAACTGATGATGGTCGAAGTTGAGAGGATATAAAATGTAGACTGCAATGGCAAGGAAAGCGTTTCTGAAGAAGAGAAATTTGTTAACATCGAGTACAGATTTAAGTGTCAGGAAGTCGTTTCTGGAAGTATTTGTATGGAGTATAGCCATGTATGGAAGTGAAACATTGACGATAACTAGTTTGTACAAGAAGAGAATAGACGCTTTCGAAATGTGGTGCTACAGAAGAATGCTGAAGATTAGATGGGTAGATCATATAACTAATGAGGAGGTATTGAATAGGATTGGGGAGAAGAGAAGTTTGTGACACAACTTGACTAGAAGAAGGGATCGGTCGGTAGGACATGTTCTGAGGCATAAAGCGATCACCAATTTAGTATTGGAGGGCAGCGTGGAGGGTAATAATTGTAGTGGGAGACCAAGAGATGAATACACTAAGCAGATTGAAAAGAATATAGGTTGCAGTAGGTACTGGGAGATGAAGAAGCTTGCACAGGATAGAGTAGCATGGAGAGCTGCATTAAACCAGTCTCAGGACTGAAGACCACAACAACAACAACCAACATCTGTAACAACTTGCATAAAAAGTTCTCGATTTACTTGCCGCTTCAACATGGGATAATATCCCGAGCTTTCGATGACTACCTCCGTCATCCAGAATGAGATTCTCACTCTGCAGTGGAGTGTGCGCTGATATGAAACTTCCTGGTAGATAAAAACTGTCTGCCGGACCGAGACTCGAACTCGGGACCTTTGCCTTTCGCGGGCAAGTGCTCTACCAACTGAGCTACCCAAGCACGACTCACGCCCCGTCCTCACAGCTTCACTTCGGCCAGTACCTCGTCTCCTACCTTCCAAACTTTACAGAAGTTCTCCTGCGAACCTTGCAGAACTTGCACTCCTGAAAGAAAGGATATTGAGGAGACATGGTTTAGCCACAGCCTGGGGGATGTTTCCAGAATGAGATTTTCACTCTGCAGCGGAGTGTGCGCTGATATGAAACTTCCTGGTAGATAAAAACTGTCTGCCGGACCGAGACTCGAACTCGGGACCTTTGCCTTTCGCGGGCAAGTGCTCTACCAACTGAGCTACCCAAGAACGACTCACGCCCCGTCCTCACAGCTTCACTTCGGCCAGTACCTCGTCTCCTACCTTCCAAACTTTACAGAAGTTCTCCTGCGAACCTTGCAGAACTTGCACTCCTGAAAGAAAGGATATTGAGGAGACATGGTTTAGCCACAGCCTGGGGGATGTTTCCAGAATGAGATTTTCACTCCGCAGCGGAGTGTGCGCTGATATGAAACTTCCTGGCAGATTAAAACTGTGTGCCGGACCGAGACTCGAACTCGGGACCTCCGTCATGTTTGTCAGGGGTAAAACAGTCAGTTAGCTTCCGGGGAGGACAACGACCAGCGCATATCGCACAGCAGCAGTCAATGCTCCAAGAACTGTCGGCATGCTGAACTCACGTGCATGACGTATCTGGCGATGCGGAGGAGGGCGACAGGGCAATGCTCGACCACGCCAGCGTAGAGGTAAAACAAGGAAAGCCGGCACGTGTGTCGGCATTGGTCAAACTTCTGTCCAACGTTAGAAGCATAGACGAACGACCGGAGAGTCTGTCGCTAGATCGTCAAAATGCTTCGCTGGTCATAACGCTCCGAGCAATCCCAATTGCTGGGAGATACAGTGACTTTGCTGGCCAAGGTAGGGTTTGGTAAGCACAAAGAGACGCAGTAGAAACTCTCACCTTGTGCGGGCGGGCATTATCTTGTTGAAATGTAGTCCCACGAAGGGCAAATATCCTCAGCGTACCGCTGTACTGCTTTGGTGCCACGGATGGCAGCCCAAGGCGACCTGCTATGAAAAGAAGTGGCTCTCCAAAAAAAAAAAAAAATGGCTCAAATGGCTCTGACCACTATTGGACTTAACTTCTGAGGTCATCAGTACCCTAGAACTTAGAACTACTGAAACCTTGCTAACCCAAGGACATGACACACATCAATGCCCGAGACAGGATTCGAACCTGCGACCGTAGCGGTCACGCGGTTCCAGACTGTAGCGCCTAGAACCGCTCGGCCACTCAAGCCGGCTGACGAGTGGTAGTCGCACACTTTATCACGAAAGTCTTTTTACTTGCAGAGCACGACAGCTCGGTAGTTTAAAAGGAAGGAAGAAAAGTTGAAGTCTAATGTCCCGTCCGTGACTTAGTCATTATCGCCGGAACAGACATCCTGATTGGATAACGAAAGGGAAGTAAAATGTCTTACTCTTCAGAGAAACGACACATGAGTCAAATCTGAATTGCCGGAAGGAAGTATGAATCCCTCCTATCCTATATATGAGACCAGGTCGTTACGGTGGTTTAAGCACTAGATTTGTTTCCAAGTAGAGGCAAACCACCAGAACATTGTCCACGAAAACAACGCAATGTTTCCCAGTTGTATCCTGGACTTACCATCTGACAACGGGATTGCACTGCTTTGAAATTTAAGGCGTGTCAAAGTTTGACGAACACGTTTAACCAGAAACGAGAAACATCTGCCATCGATTTAGTCCTTCGGATATTAGTTACGAGCAGCCAGCTACAGCTTGTATATAAAGACTTGAAACCGTTTTCTAGTCGGCAGAAACTAATCAGCTTTCGTCAACAACATTGGGTAAGAAAACAGTTGTAGCCATCCAGTCGGTGTCAGTACTGCAGTCCCCGCCCAACACAAAGCCGGTCTTCAGATAGCCCGTTGCTAGAGAGGGTGCTGACGTGAACACAGGACCCCAGGGAAATAGGAGGGTGAGAATGAGATGGATTGCGGGATATTTGTATAGGGAATAATAGTCCTGTTTTCAATCAATTTGCATAGACTTCTCATCCAGCCGTTCCCTACTGTCGTGCAGACAACGAGAAAGAATAGGCCGAGGGTTCTCCTAGGGAGGCCACAATGGCACGAGTGAGTGGGGAGTGAGTCAACACGAGTGTGGGTGAGGGAAGACAGGAGCTAGAGAAGAGGAAAAAGCCCTTTTTAATTGTGCGGGCATGCGGAATATCTCCTTTTATAAATCCGAAGGAGGGCCGGCCTATCTTAATTGCATCACTTTAGATTCCTCGGAGGTCGGCCGCCAGGGGAATACGTGCGGCAGTGGAGGGGAGCGGACGGGGCACGGGGCTTTGCCCCTCCATTCTAATCATCCTGTGACCACGACTGCTAGACCCACGTCTACGGATATTGCCGCCATCGACGGGGGAGCTTCTGCAACATCGTAAAGCGGTTATTTCGCATTTACTGTATGGCAGCGAAACTAGGTAGGTACTCTAATGCATTACTGCAGAGCCGAACTGCGCTGGGCAAAACGTGTTTCAGTTTTGGCCACCAGGTACAAATCTTGAGCCGAGAATGTGAGAAAAACGTATAGAAAAGTTTCCATATGTAATGGATTAGGAACGGGGCATGGGCATGGGCAGAAAAGATCACACAAATGAGAAAGATATATCGTTGATTCTACCATTATCAGACAATTACTCAGTTTGAACACATGAGCTGTCGACGAGATGCTGTAAGGCGTTTTTAGTTCAGCGTAAATCGGTTGCGCACTAACTAAGTGTCGCTGCCATCCAATGATTCCAGTCCATACCGGATCTCCGTGAGTAACTGCACTTTAATTGTAACCACCCGGTATGTTTAGGACTACTATGGGAAACAGTGAAGATAAAAAGGTGTCTCCGGGATCGGGTTCAGAGAACCACCGCGAAGCCGACCGACTGCCGTGTCGTCCTCTGCATATGACGTCATATGGATGCGGCGTGGCGATAGGAGCAGGGCATGGGACCAGCAAACAGCTCTCCCGACCGTTGTCAGCTTCAAGACCTCTTTCTCATTCATGTGGCTCCTCAGTTTGCATTCCGACGCTAAGCGCACCCGATTTCAGCCCGTGATAGTAACGGATCCTCTGCAAGGCAGTCACACACGGTGTGACCACTCACCTGCGTGGGTCGACAAGCTGTAATCATACTAGGTCTACGACTTTGCTTCCGCCGTTTTATCTCGAAGTTCGGGCTTTATTGTGAAAAACTTCCAAAAAAATTATGATTCATAGTATTGCCCATCACTGGCCACTACATTCTCCCATCTTTCAGACAGCATACGAATCCCGTGGCGGAAGAACTGGGCGTCTTTTGTGGGGATCCATAAATCGATTAAATTTTGCACTTGTTCATATGATCGGAAGTGCTGGTCAGCCAGACTGTATGCCACTGCTCGAAAAAGGTGGTAGTCACAGAGAGCAACGTATGGGGAATACCGCGGGAGGGATAGGACTTCTCATTTCAACGTTTCCATGTATATTTTGACGGGTTATGCGACATGGGATCGAGCACTGAACTGCTATAAAATTACCTTTTCTATATTGTGGCCGTTTGTGTTTAAGCACTGGGCTGGAACGCATCAATGGCTTTCGATAATTATGTCCTGTGACTGTCAGTAGCTACGAAAACGTTCTGTCTTCCACCACCATGCCGGTCTTCGACAACAAAATCACGGTTCTCTGCACGTTCTTCGACTAATAGTTCCCTCACCATTGGTCTTAACCAGCATTTTACGAGCCACAGCCGCAGTTTTGTTCATGTTAAAGCAGAAAATTAAAACTTCCCGCAAATGACGAGAAAAACCTTATGATGCAATCACAAATCGACTAATATTTTTATGGCATTATGTTTACAGATGCCTAAGCTTGTATTATTACACCTATGACCAACCACCCGAACCCCACTTGCTGCTACTGCGGTCTATTGAAAAGCGGCGGAAGCAAAGATGTAGACCTAATAGCTAGAGGAATTTTGAAAGCTCTAGTGGAAAGAATATTAATATTATGCGAAAAAATACATAACGCAAAGACGGGAAGTAAAATAAGGATCCAAAGTCCTACCGATGACGAGGTTATTACGGATGGAGCACAGGTTTACAGTGGCCAAAACCGTCGGCCCTTGACTTAACCGATTCAGGGAAACCTCGGAAAACCTACAATGGATTTAGAAAAATCCTTACTAGTCAGGATAGCAAATATAATTTTATTGATTACTAGTTTCGGCTTATCCACAGGCCCCATCTTCAGATCATAATAGAATACACTGATTAGTGTAGAAATGCCAGACGGCGGGACAAGTGGTCACAGGTCGTGTAAACAGGGTCGTTTGTTACGCAATGTTATACAACAATGACGTAAACCACCCCAGAATAAAACGTCGACATATGCGATGCACACTGACAGATGAGACAGTTTACATACTATGCTGTTTCCACATTTGTATGCTGTCTGATTCTGTCAGTGCAAAATACATATCACGACCTTCTATTCCGGCATAATTTACATGATTGTTCCATTGGACGGTATCCCAAACGATCCTGCTCAAATTATTACGATGATCCGTCTCACTCGTTTAGTTGTTGTACACTAATCAAAGTATTTTGTTACGATCTGGTGATGGATTAAGCAAACAGTAAACAAATATAAAAGGAAGGAAGTAAGAAATCATGAAAATCGTAGATCAGATGATAACTAGTAATTTTGGCGACAGTGTGTACAAACAATTACTGTAGCAAATGTTGATTATGAGCGCCAATGTATACGTTTCTTTAAAAGTAACAGAGAAAATATTTCACTCTAAGTTTAAAAGACTGTATGGATGCGTACAAAGAATCAATAAGAAGAGGAAATATAAGAAGTGTTGTGAATGAAGCAATTCTGTGTTCTTTTTCTTCAGTCTGATGCTGACACGGAAGACAACAAGAGGTATCTGAGATCTCGTACGTAATCGTTAGCAGCTCATTTATGCAGAAATACTGTACAATCCTACGGAATTGCTACCGAACAATCTCTCATATGAATAATTTACTTTCATGAACAGCTCACGTACGAATTCGTGTCAGGTTTTACATTTAGTGCACAGAGAGTCTCTCTGTAGCAGACTGTCTCCAAGAATTCGGGGACAGCACTTGTCGCTCTCACACATAACAAGATATCTACCGAATTACACAGCATGACCATACCGTCGGTCTGCTGTTACAGCATGAAACTTATTCTAAGACCACACGCACGGATCTTCCTCTTTGAGCAAGACAGCTTGGCGTCTTTATATATAGCAAAGAAGCAACTTCGACTTCCTTAATTTCAGATGGTAAATCGAAACAGTACCACACAATTGACAAGTAATTAAGGAACCATAATGTGGTCCACGATCCAAGGTAGGAGACACAAATATTTGATGGATTAATTAGTACTGTGAGTTGTTGTCGAAACTCACCGTTACAGGGTCGAGCGTGAGAGGTTTGCTTATGTCCTCAACCTACGTAACTGGTTAAACAGAGACGTCGAAAACAAAAGAGTGCAGGAACTGAGTATCTGTTAAGGAAATCCAAAAGACTATCTACTTGGTATAGCGGATGAACGTTAACTTAAATATGGTGAAATACACGGCAGTAAGTACCACGTAGCACGCATTTAATTCACTGCTGAAATGCGTTTACAGAATACCTTACGAGCTCTGTGTGTCTATTTCTCTTGGAATTTGACACTTGTCAGTAATCAGTATTCCCAGAAATGAGATTTTATGAACACAGTCTTTGCAGAAGTTACGCTCTGTACTTCATACCTGTTTGAGGCTGATAAGAACGAACAGTAATGCACAACATAAAATTTGGTAAGGGATCAGGTTTTTCTGCTAAAAGTGTAGCTTACTAAGAAAAACAGTTACCCACTACCTCACACATCAAAACACAGTCATATTTTTCATCAGCTAGTAAAGCCGCAGAAATACCAGAACCTTTAGTGTATGGCGTAGGGTACTTTTTATTGCATCCTATACTCACGAGAAAACAGTTCTTTCGCAGGAAACCCAAACGGTGGTAATTACGTGATCTGCAAGCACGGGAATAAATGAATTAATTTTCCGTACCTAAAGAAGAGGTTTTGCAAAAATAAATAATTTCCATTTGGCATTAACAGGAAATTAGAAGCCGCAGCGTTTGGCGAGGCACAACGGAACAACGATTACTCTGTCACTGTCGAAATTGCACTTTAATTTTTAAGGAAGCCGCTGGCGTTGATTACTACAGAAAGGACGGAAAATAGGCTTCACTGCGACGGAGATAAAAAAAAGCAACGAGTAATAAGAGTGGAAACTTGTAGTTACTTTGGCGAAAGTTGCCAGAGTCACGAACTCCATTATGCAAACGATGTTTTGATAAAAGTGTCCGAAGCGGGTAAAATTTTATGATAATATCGTACGCATGTACTTTTATAACCCATTCTGCGAGAAGTTCGGCGCAGCTTAACAGCGCTTTATAAAACTGTGCCGTATATGTGTGTGTGTAGCGGTGTAACGAGATAATTCCAAAGCAGCAGAATTCACGCTTTGGAGGCGGAACCAAAAGGCTTCTCACGACTGTTCGTGGTGGTCGTAATGGCCGGTACTGTACTATTTTAGATAGCATCGCGCTGAAGCTTTTGGGTGCACCAATGGTACTTGGCTGAATGTTAGATGTTATCTTCGTCTATCTCTCAAGTTTCATAGCACCTTCAAAGCCATCACACAGTACTCAAATTTCGTACGTGGCACAAAAGCTTCCGAAATGCCCACCAAGAGAAGGTAAAAGACGTACCTAATGTCTTAACTGCCCTACTGATAAACGCATGCTTCAGAGAGTTTTTGCAAAATGATTTGTGGGATTGACTTCTGTTCCGTGTGAGATTAGAACAAAAGGAGATGTTTATATGCTCGTCACGTTTTCTTTGTGAAGACAAAAGTTTAGCCGAGTGGAAGCGTCTCGCGAGAAAACGGACTTAAGTGAATACATAAATATCCATGGACTCATGGAGTTATGAACCGTCTTTGCAACTAAACGGAAGGCAGTTTATTTTTTGCCATACACGTATCGCTTATTTTACTAATGAAGCACCTTTAGTGACCTGTAGTACATATTTATTTTTATTTCTATAATATCTACATCTACATCTACATCCATACTCCGCAAGCCACCTGACGGTGTGTGGCGGAGAGTACCCTGAGTACCTCTATCGGTTCTCCCTTCTATTCCAGTCTCGTATTGTTCGTGGAAAGAAGGATTGTCGGTATGCTTCTGTGTGGGCTCTAATCTCTCTGATTTTATCCTCATGGTCTCTTCGCGAGATATACGTAGGAGGGAGCAATATACTGCTTGACTCTTCGGTGAAGGTATGTTCTCGAAACTTTAACAAAAGCCCTTACCGAGCTACTGAGCGTCTCTCCTGCAGAGTCTTCCACTGGAGTTTATCCATCATCTCCGTAACGCTTTCGCGATTACTGAATGATCCTGTAACGAAGCGCGCTGCTCTCAGTTGGATGTTCTCTATCTCTTCTATCAACCCTATCTGGTACGGATCCCACACTGCTGAGCAGTATTCAAGCAGTAGGCGAACAAACGTACTGTAACCCACTTCCTTTGTTTTCGGATTACATTTCCTTAGGATTCTTCTAATGAATCTGAGTCTGGCATCTGCTTTACCGACGATCAACTTTATATGATCATTCCATTTTAAATCACTCCTAATGCCTACTCCCAGGTAATTTATGGAATTAACTGCTTCCAGTTGCTGACTTGCTATTTTGCAGCTAAATGATAAGGGATCTATCTTTCTATGTATTCGCAGCACATTACACTTGTCTACATTGAGATTCAATTGCCACTCCCTGCACCATGCGTCAATTCGCGTGCAGATCCTCCTGCATTTTAGTACAATTTTCCATTGTTACAACCTCTCGATACACCACAGCATCATCTGCAAAAAGCCTCAGTGAACTTCCGATGTCATCCACCAGGTCATTAACTGCCCTACTGATAAACGCATGCTTCAGAGATGCTGTTATGTTACGCTTTATAAACTTATTCTCTTGTTTTTCAGGTTAGAAATAAATTTTGTAGCACAAGTCTCGTGGGGTTAAATTATAGTTTGGTGTTACTTACGATTTCCAATGTTGCTAGTCCATGTGCATGATTTTGAAGCTGCGTTCACTCGCTCCTCATACTCCAGATGGCCGATTTCCGGCGTTTTTTAACCCACATTTATTACGAAACTTCGCTGTTGGACTTTTCACTGCGTGTTGAACGTGTGCGTGTTTTCAAAATGGTTCACATGGCTCTGAGCATTATGGGACTTAACTTCTGAGGTCATCAGTCCCCTAGAACTTAGAACTACTTAAACCTAACTAACCTAAGGACATCACACATATCCATGCCCGAGGCAGGATTCGTACCTGCGACCGTAGAGGTAGCGGGGTTCCAGACTGTAGCGCCTAGAACCGCTCGGCCACTCCGGCCGGCGTGCGTGTTTTCAGTGCGTAGTTTTGCAAACTGTCTTTGTGTGTTTTTCGTTTGAGGTGTGTTGTTCATTTGTTTTGAGGGTGAGGGTGTGTGTGTGTGTGTGTGTGTGTGTGTGTGTGTGTGTGTGCGAGAGAGAGAGAGAGAGAGAGAGAGAAGTGGTTCAAATGGCTTTAAGCACTATGGGACTTAACATCTGAGGGGATCAGACCCCTACACTTAGAACTACTTGAACCTAACTAACCGAATTACAATTATGTATCAATACCTTCATATGCTGACGGGCGTTGATATATATCCACGGGGACAGGTGAAAATGTGTGCCCCGACCGGGACTCGACACCGGGATCTCCTGCTTACATGGCAGATTGTTTCGATTGTTTATTTGATTCCACAAGAGTCGCTTACTTAAAAATAAGTACATGGGCTTGAAATGGTCTTCCTAAGCGCCTTCTGATACTTTGCTTCAGTTTCGAACGATCGACAGAATGTAGTACACAAATGAATAAACAAAGGAAAACACATTATACTGTTACTTCGAAACAGCAGAACTTCTTACGTAATCTGCTTAATATTACATAGGACCTGCAGGTGTACGCCATCGCTAAAGAAGGCGGTCAGTATGGTATCCATTCATGCCTGCCATTTCCCGTGTGGAGTAATAGGCTTCCATTGTGCTGTTAAGTGCAAAGATAAAATTACAATATAAAGGCTTTTCACAAACTTATCGAACCGCAGACTGGTTCCATTAGAACTAAAATATGCGCTCCACGCACACAGAACTCCGAATTACGGTTTACAGTAACAACACCGATGTTCACCGCTTGCTGTGTGCTTGGGCAATAACAGAAGAATGTGCTCTCACTTGTTTACTACATTCTCAAAAATGGTTCAAATGGCTCTGAGCACTATGGGACTTAACATCTTAGGTCATCATCAGTCCCCTACAACTTAGAACTACTTAAACCTAACTAACCCAAGGACATCACACACATCCATGCCCGAGGCAGGATTCGAACCTGCGACCGTAGCAGTCGTGCGGCTCCGGACTGAGCGCCTAGAACCGCGAGACCACCGCGGCCGGCTACTACATTCTGTAATGTATTTTGCAGCACATGTTTCCTGGAAACTTTTGTCTTGTTTTCGTCCATACAAGCACCTCTGAAAATATGGAATACTTTTCTTAACATTCTGTGTACCGTCCTGTTTAACAAAAAATATTTGTTGCAATAAATCGGTTGATAAAAGAAAAGAGTTAAGAATATTAACCACATAACAAAATTACGTGCCCCGCTACTTAGTATCATTTTCCGAAAACCTCGTTTCGCTATCTAATATTGATCCGAAATGAGACTGATGATCTTTGAAAATTGTGGATAAACTGCCTCTAGGTGTACCACGGCCATACGATACATCGCTGTGTAGCAAGCATTATTGTATCCTCATGTGACGAAAGCACTGTGATCAGTGACCTTGATTATCTTACGCAATAATCTGAAGAAGTTGTAAAAAAATAAATCTAACAAAATCGACAACTGTCGACAGTATTTAAAAGATGAAGAAGCCTGAAGATTATTATACAGAAGGTCCAGAATAGCTGCTGTGTAATTATCAGAATATATTTCACGACATATCTGTTTAGGTTTCCATTGCCATTTTCTGGTAGTCTGCAAATATGATATTGGTCAGGTATTTTACGTACATAACAAGCCTTGCATGTATGATTGAATACATATTGGTAATTACTTCAAATAGAACTTAACGTCCATATTGCATAGATAACAAACTGCCACCTAACTGTCCGTGCTCAGTTGTTGGTAACATTACGTGACTATAATTTCTGCTGTATACTGAATATTTTTGACAGTAATTTGACAGCTCTTTTACTATGATGTGATATTTTTACAAGTTACAAGCAACCAGACGGTGGTGGTGTTATTTGTCACTGGTTGGATTTAAACGTAGGCTGTCTTTGGTTGTTGGGTCTTATTTGTTTTTAATTTTATCCCTTTTTATGTTCCAGTATGTCGCTAAAGTTTTTCTTAGGTAGAATTTGTGTTTCAACTCTGTATCTTCGTTTAATATTTTTCGTGGATTGCTTCTTATGTCTGTGTAAATTACTAATACTTCAAAAATGTTCGTAGTGGGACCTTTGCGTATTCTGTGCAGAATATTCAATACCGTTTCGGTTTAATATACTGTGTGTTCATTTGTCAGATGGAGAAAGGTCAGCTGGCTATTGTCGTTCTTTCTGATGTGCTCTTTCGATATAAAGTTAAAATTTCGTCCTGTCTGGCTGACGTTACAACTGCAATAAGTTTTACATCGACCAACAAAAGGAAGAAATTTGAAGGTCACATTTCAAGAGCACGTTAGAAATATCGACAATAAACTTCTTTTTTACATAAGCAAAATGCACTGTTAAGATTGTATAGAAGACACGAGGATCTCACTTTATCATTCGTGAAGAATCAGAAATTTATATACACATAAGAAACCATCCACAAAACTACTAAACCAACATATAGATTTTAAACTAAATTTCTACCTAAAATCTTCGTTGAAATACGTGAACACAAAAAGCGATAAAATTAAAAACAGCTAACACACAACAACCAAAGGTCGCCTACGTCGAAATCCAACCAGTTGGAGGTAACATCATCGCTGTCTGTTTGCATATACTATGTGAATATATGAGATCATAGTAAGATAACTGTCCGGTTACTGTCAAACCATATCCAACATATAGAAAATATTACATTTACCTAATTTTACCAACAACTAAGTACTGATATTTACCTGACAGTTTACTATCGGTGTAATATGGTCGGCAAGATCACCTAGACGTAAGTACCTGTATCTGTTCAATGAAATATACAACCGACAATGTATTTACAGGTGACTTGAACATGGCAGGGTGTGGTGATGCGTACTGTAAGACCTTCGGTACACACACCATCGGATTATTTGACTTAGAGTAGCAGATTGTGGGGACCAACTTTAAACAGAACTTGATTAATTTTCACACACATTTATTAAAATAATAAAAAGCATAGAAATTACATAACTTGATTCTGGATGCTGTTTACAATTGACAATCTGAAGTTCCTTTGGTCTTGGTAAGTTAATCTTATTCTCACATATCTCTGATACTTGACAAAGTGTCTATACATTTCTCTTCATGGCTATGTACAGGAATATGATAATCTGATTAGGCGCAGACTGAAACATGACCATAGACTGGTACAGACAAATGCAGACTGGTACAGACTGTTGCAGACAACTGCAGAGTGGGTAATCAGAGGTCTGTACACTCGTTATAATACCTCGCGCATTCAGGTATCATTGCGCGAGTGTGATCCGCGAGGAGAAAAGGTTCTATGTTAGCAGCACTCTTATTGGCTGCGTTACATATTAATACGCGGATCGGCGGAAGCAGAATTTGGTCCGTCTCTAAGGCAGCGCCATCTCGTAGTGCGGAGACGGACGAGCGCTGCGCCTGCGCTGTTGTGCTTAGTGGGGCGCGCTCTAGTGGGAAAGTTGTGTCGCGCTGACTATGCGGAACTATGTACATAACACAGGGAAAGCCGATACAGACCCGTCGTGAGATAAACACTGATAATTACGCAGGAACTGTTCTGGACCTTCTTGGTAATAATGTCATTGTCTGACTTATACTAGGCTATAGGTAAAAATAAACAAAAAAATACATTATGATACTTCTGAAAGGTATCAGGTGATTGTAATTGAAGTGCAGCTACTAATGGATGCCCGTTGTGGGCTGTGAGAGTTGTATGGCAGCAGAACTTGGTGCGTACGCTAATGCGTTAATGCGGAACTGATTTACTCTAGAAAAAAAATACGTCCAATTTTGCCCACTAGGTGCAAATCAGGCCCTGTAGAGCATCTCGTTGACGCCTCCAGTGCTCACATTGAAAGAAATTTGTAAGCGGCTGATAATAGTAGTAAAGTCTACATTACGTCTACCACTTGTTTGATCATTTTTGCCCACCTCCCGTTCCTAATCCATTACACGTGTAAACATTTCCTTCCGTTCACAGCGCTAGATTAGCACCTTGTGGTCAAAATAATAACTAAATTTTATCCTGCGTAAAGAGGTTCCGCATTAACGCATTAGAATATCGACCAAAGTTTTCTCCCGTACGGTAATTAAAGCCCACAGTGGATCCCTATGGAGAGCTAAACTTTAATTATACCCACGCTGTACGTAATTTTAAAATGAACTTCCCAGTGGCACGCCTCTTTTTTTACTTTAAGTATGATATTGGCGCACGCATCATAGCAACGCCAACAATAGGTAATTCGTGTACGGTAAACAACGCGGCAGTGGGAGGCACGAGGTCCGTGGCAGGTGGCGTGCAGCGGTAGCCGTGCGGCAGGTAGCAGCTGAGAGCCCGGCATCAGCTGACGCGGCGCTGGGTGAGTCACAAGTGCTGGCTGGCTGGCTGGCTGGCGTCACTCCGTCTGGCCCAGCCCACACCCGCCGCTAGTGAGAGTATCGACCGCCCGCCCGCCTCCGCCGCCGCCGCCGCCGCCGCCGCCGCCTGTATCAGCTGAGCGCGCCGAGTACTCCGGACTGGCACACGGCGCCTCGCCAGCTACACCGCCACACCGTGCTCCACAAGTTGCTGCACCACGCCCAACCCTATCGCGCTTAAGTCCGTGCCGGTCAGTCATACATGTTTGTCTACCACATATAATGTGTTACAACAAACCGTCTGTTAGTCAACACAATTCGACAAAAATTTTAAATTATGTACCCTACCTCGCGTAGTGTAATATACCGATTCGGTACTGGTTACATAATAACTTTTCCAAGGACTGGACGAATGTTGTTATTCCGCATCGAATTGCACTGGAGGGTGTATTCACTTTTCTAAAATATAGTTTTTACTTAGCTCATTCTATTGTAGTTGTCCTCTTTGTCTTTTACAGAGCAGGGTGTCCAATCCACTGGCCGCTTACTGCTCAAAGCCGAGTATCAATGCAGCCCAAGAATGATCAATAAAAAAAAAGGCTGTTTATGTAAAGTTATGAGAAAACAATATTTTCAGTTTGAAATTCCCGTCCCCCGATGCTATTCCCCCACTGGATTGGTCCATCCCAATCTTAACATTGCCACCCGTGCTATTCTCTCATTGGCCCATCCCATTCGTAGCATTGCCTCCCCTGCTATACGCGAACCCCTAGAGTCTCGATCTTGTATTTTGCCAATAAGTCAAAAGCGCTGGTCTGTTATTTTAAGGCTATTTCAGGTACACTTGCAAAACTGCAGATTTAGAGACGTACAATGAAATTTATATTAAAAATTAAGTTATTCCTACAGTTGTACTTAAGGTGTCGATTTCATTTTGGCAACTAGTTTCAACGTTGTAACAAAGTCATCTTCAGGCCCATACACTTGTTGACGTCAACTGCGTGCAGCTGATATTAGAAGTCAGTGGTGGGATACGGACGTGCTCCGTGTGGAAGGTGGCTACTAACTAGTATGAAGTTACTAACTAGTATGAACTTACTAACCACCTTCCACACGAAACACGTCCGTATCTCACCACTGACATCTAGCATCAGCCGTACGCAGTTGACGTCAACAAGTGTATAGGCCTGAAGATGACGTTGTTGCAACGTTGAAACTAGTTGCCAAAATAAAATCGGCACCTTACATACAGCTGGAGGAATTACTTCATTTTTAGTATAAATTTATACCAGGTGACGTCCCACTGTTCCCCTTTTCAACTACGAATGTACGAAGATACATGAAATTAATTTATAGAAATACAAAGAAATTTAGTGTTATTTCCGTATACTTGCCGGATTGAATCATCGCCATTTCCAGGATTTCCTCAGAAATGTGGATGCTATGCATATACTGTACATTTTACAGAAGTATGGCTGCTCAGTCCAGGCCAGATGGCAAAAAGATTTTATAAGATAATCAATTAATTTAAATAGTGTAAGATTTCAAAAGCACAATCTGTGCCAGAACGTGACTATACCATCTTAGTGGCAGGTTTGGCATTTCTGGTAAATTTGAGTGCTCATTTAGCTGACTTCAACAGGCGTCTTCAAGGTAGATATCTATATATCAGTACAATGTATCAACAATAAATGCGTTCCAAATGTGAAATTATCGCTAGTACAAATAAATATTAATATTTTTTTTCATTTCAACGCGTTGGCTGGACATAATCCTAAAAACGGGATGAAATACGCAGACATACGTTTCCGAAAATCGATTTCAGGAATTTCGGAAAAATAATCAAAATTTTTGTATGTATGCGACAGCTATTAAAATAATATACAAACATTGCCAGAAGATTTTCGGATGGAATGCATAGAGTTGCGGTCTGACATACAACTTAAAGAAATATTTCATCATATATCTTTGTTGGACTTTTAGACATCACACCTGCCCAGCGACTCCTTGCTGCACAGTCATGCGCTACATTTATCTTCATTTGGAAACACGGTCGTTTGTGAACTGATTTTCTCAAGAGGAGAGCGGACAAAAAGTAACAATAAAACGAAACTCTTAGACGAACACCTTGAGAATACCCCGAGAATTGCAACCACTTCCATCGTGCCTGATACTGATACACTAGTTTCCCAAACTCAAAGTCAAATATTACATTACTTCTACGATATGTAATTACTTATATATAAAAATTAATAAAATCTCATATATATTACGTCGAATTAATTCCATCTGGCTTTTTTAGAGTAAAGGATCATAAATTAATGAATTCTAGGTCGGCCGTTGCGGCCGAGCGGTTCTAGGCGCTTCAGTCCGGAACCGCGCTGCTGCTGCGGTCGCAGGTTCGAATCCTGCCTCGGGCATGGACGTGTGTGATGTCCTTAGGTTAGTTATGTTTAAAGTAGTTCTATGTCTAGGGGACTCATGAGCTCAGATGTTAAGTCCCATGGTGCTTAGAGCCATTTGAACCAGTTTTTAATGAATTCTAAGTTACTTAAATGTATTAACTATGTACCTTCTACCGCCATTTTTTTTCTCATCCGTTATTTCTGGTGTTTGGCGTATTATGTGCAGCCCAAAAATTCTCACCTTCGTCCAATGTGGCCCAAGTAAGGTAAAAAGTTTGTCATTCCTATTGCAGAAGTATGGTAATTCCACTCGTCTGCTTTGTACAAAGGACGTACACTGGTGCCAGGGTTATCAAAGTCAACTGAATCACTACGAAATAAAAACATTAACTGATAAGTACTTAGAAAAACTAGCTAAATATAAACGTACGCATTTTACATTACTTCTACAAAATTTATTGTAAACTTGTAAGATATAAATAATTATAGATGAAGAAGTGAATTTTTGTGGGTATAGTAGACCTATTATACGAGCGTGTAAATTTGTAAAATGAAGTTATCAACAATTGACTGTACCAAAGAATTCTGAATATGACTCAGGTTTGGGTATATCACACAGAAACATCGTTGCGCTTTGCATCGCTTTGAACTGCAGCATTTACTTAAATAAAATTAAAAAAAAAACTCTGTTGGTTTCTATTTCTCTCTGCTGTACTTTCGAATATTGATATTGCAGCACGTGACAGCATCAGTTGAAGTAATTTTGAAGGGTACATCTATTTAGGTTCGTGAACAAAATCCTTTTTCACACACTCTTTTTCTTTGCCTATTACTGTAGACTTCGTTGCGTTCATCTGTAAGTCACGTTTCCGCCACAAGCGATACAGTGAACTAAGAAGCAAATGGGATTTAAATTTCAATTTCAGTCATTCTCGTAACTGCTCTCATAGAAGATTCTACGCGCGCTTTTGCTACAGACGTTTGTTGTAAATACTGGCCCGCATCTCGTGGTCGTGCGGTAGCGTTCTCCCTTCCCACGCCCGGGTTCCCGGGTTCGATTCCCGGCGGGGTCAGGGATTTTCTCTGCCTCGTGATGGCTGGGTGTTGTGTGCTGTCCTTAGGTTAGTTAGGTTTAAGTAGTTCTAAGTTCTAGGGGACTTATGACCACAGCAGTTGAGTCCCATAGTGCTCAGAGCCATTTGATTTTTGTAAATACTGCACGTCACGATTTTATCTGCACAACATTTATCGCCATTGCAAAAACGACTATATTTGATTCACGTGTATATTGCCCGTCAGCCTGGGACGCATAGCACGGAGGACTGATAGTGAAAAGAGAGAAATCCAAAGTAGAGCAGCACATTTCTTTGCAGGTTCACTTAACAAGCGCGAAAGCGTCATAGAGATGCTCAGTCAATTCCAGTGGCAGACGCTGCAAGAGAGATGTGGTTTACTGTTAGAAGTTCCGATAGCGCGCGTTGGTGTAAGAGTACCAGTATAGTGCTTCGTCCTACGTACACATCGCGAAAGGACCATGAAGATAAAATTAGAGACATTCGGGTCCACATGGAGGCTTACCAGCAATCGTTCTCCCCGTGAACTATTCACGACTGGAACGGGAAAAGACAGCAGTGACAATGGTACGCAAAGTACCCTCCGCCGCACACCGTGAAATGGCCTGCAGACTATAAATGTAAATGTAGACGTCGATTTCTTCAGTTTGTCCGTTTGCCGCGTTTCTGCCAGGGTTTTTTGTTTATAGCACTTCAATCTTCCTCTGCTTAGAAACTACTGTTAATCCTTTATACAGCCAGGTGCTCTTACTCTCACCTCAGTCGTTAATTATGATAATGATTGAAAAGTCATATATCTGTCCATGAATCGTGTAAAATTTCTGTGTGTCCTCGTATCTGATGCTTTTGGATTTGACATGTGGAATCATAACAGTATACTCTTTGAAACGTACGGAAGACCACGCCCACACAACACAGAAGTGGTTTTCTTTGCAGTGATCGGAGAGCATCGGGGTGTAGCAATGAACGGGTCTGGAATGACTTTAGTACGGCTGCAGTTTCCCGCTCAAGTAGCTGCTACAAGCAAATTTGGGTTGAAATGTTGTAAAAGTAAATTTTAATTCTCTTGACCGTTACCAGTCACATAAGTTGGTTTGTTATATCCAAACGCTTAACATTTGCAGATCTCGCGAGCTTACCTTCAGGCAGTGCACATTCCTGTACGGCAAAAATTAAAAGTGATGCATGACATAATTCGTACAACATCGTACAAAAAAAAAAGAATGTTATTTTGTCCATACTGCATTTTGCTGAACTCCGCGGCCGTTAAGATTGTTGGTGAAGAACGCAACCACTTAGAAATACTTTTACTTTATTTTAATGCTGTCCCGGTTTTACCTTCAGGTAGTGCATACTCCTGTAGAGCAAAAATTAAAATGATGCATAACATAACTCGTAGTACATCGCACATAAAAAATTAATATTATTTTGTCCATCCTGCATTTTGTTGAACTGCGCAGCTGTTAAGATTGTTGGTGAAGAACGCAAGCACTCACAAATACTTTTAATTTATTTGAATGCTGTTCCGGTTTCGGGATATGATGCCCATCTCCAGATGGTTAACTTCTCCAGTTAAATTAATAACCATGCTAATGTTCGTTAAGTTAGGAAGGGAAATAGTTATATACATTTTCGTATGTTCCAGTGGATGGCATTTTGTCATGCTTTGATCCTTAGGCCTTTTCAGGACGATGTTGCAGTGCAAAAGCACACATTTCCTACACAAACCACTGTGGCTCGCAAACATTTCATAACATACCCTACGTCAGTTGTAGCCTCACACGTGTGCTTTACTTCGATGTTTTTGTTTACAGCGCAAAGACCACTAAGTGAAGATATCACTCATTTCTCAATAAGCAACGGACTCCACTTCCTTACGTTAAGTAAATTGGAACTTTGTGGTAAGGTCTTATGGGACCAAACTGCTGAGGTCATCGGTCTCTAAGCTTACGCACTACTTAATGTAACTTAAACTAACTTACTCTAAGGACAACACACACACCCATGCCCGAGGGAGGACTCGAATCTCCGACGGGGCGAGCCCCGTGGGCCGTGACAAGACATCTGAGACCACGCGGCTACCCCACACGGCTTATATTGAGCAAATAATATTTATGAGAAGTGGACAGCTGTAGTAACAGAACAAATGTTAATGTTTAGGGGCTGGGTTTGGATCTGGGTGCTTGAAAATGACCTGCCAACAGCTCTACATTCGTAAGTAAGCCATTTATATGACGGATAGCTGTGAAGTAAGTTAAAATTTAGTTTGACAACGCTTACGGAGACAGTCAGGGTAGATTAAAGGAACAAACAGAGTAATGTTTTTACAGACCGACGCGGTCAATGATTTTCAAGACACATTTTACAACATGACGCTATAAACTGTGTGAGAGAGGGACCTCTCAACAACGCAAAATACGTGCGCTATACCTCACTGCACATACCAGTTCATAAAAAAGGCAAAATATTGTTTCTTGTATGGTCGTTGATTTACTGCGTGTACAACCACTGTCATTCTGTTTTTGAAACCTGGAATGTAAGGAAAATCCGTCTAGTGGACGTCACGAAACACCTTACGCCTATAGTATGTTCGTCATTTGTCGCTCGACTTCGATTTTAAGGCATCCTCAAAAGTTTTGTAATTACCGGACCGATATCTTGCCATGCCAGTATCGATGTCGATAACAGGCAAGAATGGTCGAGGTTCTCCTTTCCATAACGAGACTTTCACTCTGCAGTGGAGTGTGCGCTGATACGAAACTTCCTGGCAGATTAAAACTGTCTGGCGGACCGAGACTCGAACTCGGGACCTTTGCCTTTGGCGGGCATGCGCTCTACCATCTGAGCTACTCAAGCACGACTCACGCCCCGTCCTCACAGCTCTACTTCTCCCAGTGCCTCGCCTCCTACCTTCCAAACTTTACAGAAGCTCTCCTGCGAACCTTGCAGGACTAGCACTCCTAAAAGAAAGGATATTGCGGAGACATGGCGTAGCCACAACCTGGGGGATGTTTCCAGAATGAGATTTTCACTCTGCAGTGGAGTGTGAGCTGGTATGAAACTTCCTGGCAGATTAAAACTGTGTGCCGGACCGAGACTCGAACTCGGCAAGCACTTGCCCGCGAAGGGCATGTTTGGATGAACTGTCTATATATGTACATAAATGAGCTTGTGAGGAAATCTCACTAATGCTACTCGCGCTTGGCCAACTTTTATTTTTTCTAAAGGTGAAGGAGACATGGTGCTAGGTATTAGACAGTTTTATAACCTTGATCGCGATCCACAGCAGGACGCTTTGGCAATTCGCTTCCCGGAACGAATCCTCCAGGTGCCCAGGTGGATTAATGACGAGGGCGGCTGTGCTGGCCAGCCTGTTTGTGGTTGCTAGGAGCTATCTCACATCCGACATGGTGAATACCGGGTTGGTACCCACGTCACACATCGGTTACACAATTCACAGACATCAGGAGAACTTTCGTAGACATTGATGGCAGACACACTACACGCAGGCAGTAGGGGTACACGATTTCCGTCTCCGGTGTCCGGGCGTGTGTGCGTGTCTGTGTGTGTAGGGGGGGGGGGGGGGGGGGGGTGGAGGGCGACAGGTCTGAGGTCATCAGGTCACCCTTTTTCACTAACACTGCCAAAGTCAATAATTAATTCCATTAATCCTCGCAGTACAAGGGGAAGGGAGAATGTGCATTATGCCTACCTTTTGAAAATACTGTAATTTATTCAGTTACCTTACATTTTAAAGTTCTGAAAAAGTATTTATTGTTTATAATGAAAGTTTCTATCGGATCTCATGAATAGTTCAAACTTTTAGTTGAACTTAGCCCAAAAATTTATGTGTAGGTAGTAATGTCACTTTCCACAGTGAATGTCATATTCAGTATTCTCAGATTCAGGTCCTGTAAAAATTATTTTGCGAGTAAAAGCCAACAACAGTCAACGAAATTTTCATTTTTTAATTGTTTTGTTATGCTAATAAAGTACCAGCAGATTGGCAGTACATGTTACTGAAAACTCACTGATATTGTGTGTATTAAAAGATATTTTCAGGTTCTGAACACCATCCACACATCAATGATTCTTTAAAAAGTATGTTACTAAATTAAGTTAATAATGATCAATGAGTTTTCTAAACCTTTTTTAGGGTGAGCATAATGTGAACTTCCCACCATGGCAATGCGAGGCGAGGAAAATGCTATGGTATTGCTAACAGGAACGTGCTGACCCCGTGAAGATACGGGATAAGGGACAGGAAAAAGAGTAGTCTTGATTGTGATACGATCCAGTGCTAATAGATGCATTGCCTTTCTCGCAACTTCAACAAACGAGCGACCACTGATGTTTTCATGCTCAAGCACAGTCTAACCAAAATTATCTCGGGTTAGAGATGCTCGACAGAACTGCGATTAGAAACAAATGAAAATATGATGTATTTTTAAGATTTAGTTCCAGCAGCGTCTTCACGTAAATTGAATAACTCAGAAGTTTATCGCTCGTCGAAAATTGGGTAACGCTGTCAGCAAATGCAGTTTCTTACACTTTCCGTTCATACTGTTAAAAATCTGTAACCGAAAAAAATGAAAATATATTGGTGTAGCTGTTGCACAAGAAATTGTTGACGGTTTCATCTTTTGGCATCAAACAGTTAGCAAGTTTGAGTGATTCATGATGTACTCCCGGAGCACATCATGACGAAATAGTTCACTGTGAAGACCTACACTATTTAACTTTCAATTTCACTGTCTACAAACTGCAAAAACAAGATGGTAGACTGTTAAACAGTTAAATGTATCCTGGTTGGAACATTTGTGAGGTTTATCTGCCTCTTCGCTTGAGTGAGTGAGTTTGTGTGTGTGTAAAGGGGGTACGCAAAGTAATGTGAACACCTGTACTTGGGAATTAATAAGGGGTTCGACCCCTATTTACCCGTAATACAGCTGTGATTCTTCTTGGAATACTGGCATATAATTAAAATATAGTCTCCAGTGGAATGTTATGCCACTCTTCGATCAGAACCTCTTGGCCGGCCACTGTGGCCGAGTGGTTCTAGGCGCTTCAGTCCGGAACCGCGCTGCCGCTACGTCGTAGGTTCGAATCCTGCCTCGGGCATGGATGTGTGTGATGTGCTTAGGTTAGTTGGGTTTAAAGTAGTTCTAAGTCTAGGGGATTGATGACCTCAGATGTTAAGTCCCATAGTGCTTGGAGCCAATAAAAAAAAACTCCTGTAACTCCTGAAGTGACGAGGGAGGCAGAAATCTGCTCCGGAGTCTGTGCTCCAGTACCGTCTAAATGGGACTGTGCTGGCCACGGAAGACGCTGCAGTTCAGTTACATGCTCCTCATACCACGATTGTGTCATGGCTATGTGAATGGGTGCATTGTCGTCCTGAAATACGACTTTATTCTTGGTGAACAACATTTGAATCATTGGGTGCGCCTAATGACCTAAACTGTTCACATAATCGTTGGCTGTAACAGGACCGTTGAGTGTAATGATGGGACCATGATGTGGCTGCCCACACCATCACACTTCCACGTCCATTTTTAAATGCTGGAATCAAGCAATCAGGACTGTCAGCTTCTTTTGGAGTCCTCCAGAAGTAAACCCGGCCCGATGTTGGAAGTAACGAAAATGTTGACTCCTCGGACCATATGATATGGCCCCATTGATCTGTAGTCCAGGATTTATGCTCCTGACACCACGTTTTACACTTCCTTGCATTGGTTGACATAAATGGCCGTATACTGTAATGGCATTGGCTCAGAAGGTGAACGTTATTACAACACCAAGGGGCCATAAATTTCAACTTGATCTGTTTGCTCAATACAGACGAAAAGGCGTCTGAACAGTCGAACAGAGAGGACATACACTCAGATCACAAACGAAAGAAGTTTTTTGTGTGATGTAAATACAAATTAGCAATTTTCAGAATTTTGTTTCTTTAGCTGTACTCCGACACCTTGCTTGTTGCAACATTTCATGATTCTAGGTCAACAGGAAGTTCCCTATAGGTTTTGATGAGCGTGTTTACGACTACTGAAGTATGTGACATACATGGCCGTGTCTTTTGATTGCACTGACTTAGAAACTTCAATTTTTTTACATCGTACATTTGTCGTATATCTTATCATTTGGCATAACTTTCAAATAGATACGTCTGTCCGTTCCTGAGAAAAATGGCTTTTCACGGTCGGACGGACAGACAGACAAATGAATAACAAAGTGATACTGTAAGGATTCCGTTTTTACAGACAGAGGTTGTTGTTGTTGTTGTGGTCTTCAGTCCTGAGACTGGTTTGATGCAGCTCTCCATGCTACTCTATCCTGTGCAAGCTTCTTCATCTCCCAATACGTACTGCAGCCTACATCCTTCTGAATCTGTTTAGTGTATTCATCTCTTGGTCTCCCTCTACGATTTTTACCCTCCACGATGCCCTCCAATACTAAATTAGTGATCCTTTGATGCCTCAGAATATGTCCTACCAACCGATCCCTTCTTCTTGTCACGTTGTGCCACAGATTCCTCTTCTCCCCAATCCTATTCAATACTTCCTCATTAGTTACGTGATCTACCCATCTAATATTCAGCATTCTTCTGTAGCACCACATTTCAAAGCGTTTTATTCTCTTCTTGTCCAAACTATTTATCGTCCAAGTTTCACTTCCACACATGGCTACACTCCATACAAATACTTTCAGAAACGACTTCCTGACATTTAAATCTATACTCGATGTTAACAAATTTCTCTTCTTCAGAAACGCTTTCCTTGCCATTGCCAGTCCACATTTTATATCCTCCCTACATCGACCATCATCAGTTACTCTGCTCCCCAAATAGAAAAACTCCTTTCTAATCTAATTCCCTCAGCATCACCCGACTTAATTCGACTACATTCCGTTATCCTCGTTTTGCTTTTGTTGATGTTCATCTTCTACCCTCCTTCCAAGACACTGTCCATTCCGTTCTACTGCTCTTCTAAGTCCTTTGCTGTCTCTGACAGAATTACAAAGTCATCGGCGAACCTCAAAGTTCTTATTTCTTCTCCGTGGATTTTAATACCTACTCCGAACTTTTCTTTTGTTTCCTTTACTGCTTGCTCAATATACAGATTGAATAGCATCGGGGAGAGGCTACAACCCTGTCTCACACCCTTCCCAACCACTGCTTCCTTTTCATGTCCCTCGACTCTTTAGAACCGCCATGTGGTTTCTATACAAATTGCAAATAGCCTTTCGCCCCCGGTATTTTACCCCTGTCGCCTTCAGAATTTTAAAGAGAGTATTCCGGTCAACATTCTCAAAATTTTCTCTACGTCTACAATTGCTAGAAACATAGGTTTGCCTTTTCTTCGCCTACCTTCTAAGATGTGTCGTTGGGTCAGTATTGCCTCACGTGTTCCAACATTTCTACGGAATCCAAACTGATCTTCCCCGAGGTGGCTCCTACCAGTTTTTCCATTCGTCTGTAAATAATTCGCGTTAGTATTTTGCAGCTGTGACTTATTAAACTGATAGTTCGGTAACTTTCACATCTGTCAGCACCTGCTTTCTTTGGGATTGGAATTATTATATTCTTCTTGAAGTCTGAGGGTATTTCGCCTGTCTCATACATCCTGCTCACCAGATGGTGGAATTTTGTCAGGACTGGCTCTCCCAAGGCCGTCAGTAGTTCTAATGGAAAGTTGTCCACTCCCGGGGCCTTGTTTCGACTCAGGTATTTCAGTGCTCTATCAAATTCTTCACGCAGTATCATATTTCCCATTTCATCTTCATCTACATCCTCTTCCATTTCCATAATATTGTCCTCAAAAACATCGCCCTTGTATAGTCCCTCCATATACTCCTCCCACCTTTCTGCTTTCCCTTCTTTGCTTAGAACTGGGTTTCCATCTGAGCCCTTGATATTCATAGAAGTAGTTCTCTTTTCTCCAAAGGTCTCTTTAATTTTCCTGTAGGCAGTATCTATCTCACCCCTAGTGAAGTAAGCCTCTATATCCTTACATTTGTCCTCTAGCCATGCCTGCTTAGCCATTTTGCACTTACTGTTGATCTCATTTTTGAGACGTTTGTATTCCTTTTTGCCTGTTTAATTTACCGCATTTTTATATTTCCTCCATTCATCAACTAAATTTAACGTTTCTTCTGTTACCCAACGATTTCTACTAGCCCTCGTCTTTTTACCTACTTGATCCTCTGCTGCCTTCACCACTTCATCCCTCAAAGCTATCCATTCTTCTTCTAATGTATTTCTTTCTCCCATTTTTGTCAATTGTTCCTTTATGGTCTTCCTGAAACTCTCTACAACCTCTGGTTCTTTCAGTTTATCCAGGTCCCATCTCCTCAAATTCCCACCTTTTTGCAGTTTCTTCAGTTTTAATCTACAGTTCATAACCAATAGATTGTGGTCAGAGGTAGGGAACCCAAAAAATGGACAGGTTCAGTGTTCTCTTCCGAAATTGCAAATCGTCAGCAACTTCGGCTCGCAGTGCCTCTCCATATCAGTTTGGGAACATGGAGGCTGCAGCTGGCACTGTTTCTGGGGCACCCCGGAGTGGGAAGTGGTGCACAAGTTTGCGCGCCGAGGGAGCTGGGGCTGGTTAGTGGCGGCGCACGCGATGCACTCGGCTGCCGGTTCATCAGGGAGATGGCGGCCCCGTTACGCAAGCCCTGCCTGCGTTGCGTGCTCCGTGTAACCCACAGGAGGCGGGCCGTTCCGGACAAGGACGATGCGCGGCGGCCGTCTCCCTACTCTCACGGAATAACGGTACACCTGCCTTACACTACTGGCCATTAAAATTGCTACACCAAGAACAAATGCAGATGATAAACGGGAATTCATTGGGCAAATATATTGTACTAGAACTGACATATGATTACATTTTCACTCAATTTGGGTGCATAGATCCTGAGAAATCAGTACCCAGAACAACCACCTCTGGCCGTAATAACGGCCTTCATACGCCTGGGCATTGAGTCAGAGCTTGGATGGCGTGTACAGGTACAGCTGTCCATGCAGCTTAAAACGATACCACAGTTCATCAAGTGTAGTGACTGGCGTATTGTGACGAGCCAGTTGCTCGGCCACCATTGACCAGACGTTTTCAATTGGTGAGAGATCTGGAGAATGTGCTGCCCAGGGCAGCAGTCGAACATGTTCTGTATCCAGAAAGGCCCGCAGAGGACCTGCAACATGCGGTCGTGCGTTAACCTGCTGAAATGTAGAATTTCGCAGGGATCGAATGAAGGCTAGAGCCACGGGTCGTAACACATCTGAAATGTAACGTCCACTGTTCAAAGTGCCGTCAATGCGAGCAAGAGGTGACCGAGACGTATAAGCGATGGCACCCCATACCTTCACGCCGAGTGATAGAGCAGTATGGCGACAACGAATACACGCTTCCAATGTGCGTTCGCCGCGTTGTCGCCAAACACGGATGCGACCATCATGATGCTTTAAACAGAACCTGGATTCATCCGAAAAAATGACGTTTTGCCATTCGTGCACCCAGGTTCGTCGTTGAGTACACCATCGCAGGCGCTCCTGTCTGTGATGCAGCGTCGAGGGTAACCGCAACCATGGTCTCCGAGTTGATAGTCCATGCTGCTGCAAACGTCGTCGAACTGTTCGTGCAGATGGTTGTTGTCTTGCAAACGTCTCCATCTGTTGACTCAAGGATCGAGACGTGGCTGCACGATCCGTTACTGCCATGCGGATAAGATGCCTGTCATCTCGACTGCTAGTGATACGAGGCTGTTGGGATCCAGCACGGCGTTCCGTATTACCGTCCTGAACCCACCGATTCTATATTCTGGTAACAGTCATTGGAACTCGACCAATGCGAGGAGCGATGTCGCGATACGATACACCGCAATCGCGATAGGCTGCAATCCGACCTTTATCAAAGTCGGAAACGTGATGGTACGCATTTCTCCTCCTTACACGAGGCATCACAACAACGTTTCACCAGGCAACGCCGGTCAACTGCTGTTTGTGTATGAGAAATCGGTTGGAAACTTTCCTCATGTCCGCACGTTGTAGGGTCGCCATCAGCGCCAACCTTTTGTGAATGCTCTGAAAAGCTAATCATTTGCACATCACAGCATTTTCTTCCTGTCGGTCAAATTTCACATCCGTAGCACGTCATCTTCGTGGTGTAGCAATTTTAATGGCCAGTAGTGTACTATAACGCGATACCATTATCCCGCTGACAGCTGCACGTGCTCCACAAAGCCTCGACTCTCATCATATTAGTAGAGGGTACCCGGAATTCCAAAAATTTTAATTGTGCACAGACTCTCAAATTTTTCGAGACTTACATATATCTCCTTCGTCAGGGACACATCGGCTGAAACATACGGAAAATATTCACACTGCCGGCTCCGGAAAACGGTTGCCGTCTTCAGAAATGCTTAAGCCACTAAAGAGCTTCATACAGATGTACACGGTGATTCAAAAGTAACTGTACGCGATTCGTAGATGTAATGTATGCATCAAAATAAGTGCAAAATGTTAAAAAAAAGTTTTATCTGAAATTGCTCTATTTCGCAGATACGCAGTAGAATCTGGTTCACAAGTGCAACATAAACAGCACAAAATTAATTCTTCTCAGAAAGCGACGACACATGGGCAACTGAAATTCAACAGAATTACGTAATGTTGCAGACTCAGTTCATCTCTTTCTGCACAGTTGCACAGCCACTTTGAGTTAGCTCCTGTAGTTGTGCTACATTCTCAGTCGCAACATCATACACGAGCTCCCTGAGACGGTTCCAAAGGTAAAAGTCCAGGGGTTAACACTTGAAGACCCAGCTGGCCAAGCGACCGGTCGTGCACGACCTACCCACTTATCGGGATGCACTAAGATATTATCTTGCCTCCCGACTGAAATGTGCAGTGGCACCATCGTGCATCAACCATAAGTTGGTTAGTATAGCGAGAGTTCTGCACATCAGTGTATAATCGGAGTGTTATAAGATACGATACTCTACTGATTCCAGATTAATCTTCTTCTTCTTCTTGGTTGGCTCTACAGTTTTTGAAGAACCTTGGCCTCCTGTATCACCTGCCTCTATTCCTCTCTGTCCATCGCCTTCCTTCTCCAGTTTCTTATTCCCATCACCTAAAGATCTTCTTCCATATCGTCCAGCCACCTTTTCCTGGGTCTACCTCTTCTCCTTCTCCCGCCAGGTTTTCCCATGAAAACTTTCTTGACACTCCGAGTTTCCGGCATTCTCTGTATGTCCTACTCATCTTATTCTTCCCTACTTATTTTTATCAACAATATTATCTGTCCAAAAAGTGTTTGTAGTTCTACATTTGTCCTTATTCTCCAGCCATCTTCCTCTCTTACGTTTCCAAAATCCTTCTGAGTATCTTTCTTTCCCATCTCAATAACCAGTTCTCCTCCTTTAATGCCAATACACAGCCTTCTGATCCTTATATTACTATAGGTCTCAATATGGTCGTGTATATTTTGATTTTTGTATTCCTACTAACATACCTGGAATTAAATACATTATGTAAGGCAAAATACCAACGATTTCCACTCTCTATCCTTTTTTAATTTCCACTGCTACTTGATTGTCCTGCGTTATTACAGAACATAAATATTTAAATGTTTTCACACGCTTGTAATACAATTGCCACAGATATTTACAAGTTAGACGCTACGATGAACTCTATACGTGCACGGCATCGGATTTGATTCTAGTGAAAGAATGAATCACACGTAATAAACTGTTTTAACAGTCCTGATTCCCTTGCAATATAATGTATGATCATCTTTGTGACCCTCGCAAGATCTCAGCGCTGATGAACGTAGACCAATCGTCATAATCTGAACTACAAGTATATTTGCAGACTGAAGCGACGAATGAAAATTTGTACCTAGGCCAGGATTCGAACTCGAGAATCCTGCTCACTAGGCAGATGTACTAACTACTACGTCAAACTGGCACTGTGACTTTGCACTTTCCCAGAACGTGCAGTTGTGCAAAGCCATTGTGCCAGGGTGCCGTAGTGGTTAGCGCATTGAATCCCAGCTTCATTGCAAATTTTCGTTCGTCGCTTTAGTTTGCATATATACATCATAGACATTTGAGACTTGAAAAGGTCTCAAGAACCATAAAGTAGTTTCATTTGATCCTGCTGAAAGTATCTCCCACTAGATGTGCGTACGACAAGTGACGTACTTAAGGCGCTCCGGAACGCCCTATACTTGCAATGTTAAAATAACGCTTATAAATTACATCTTTCCTCACAAAGTATTTGAGGTAGGAAGTTGAACTTTTTACAGATTATTTATTGGAATATGGGCTACAACTTAACACAGGTATTTTACAAAATTTTAGTTCAGCTATTAAAGATGATTTTTTTTCAATTGTAATGAAAATTCACAACATTTTTTTGCAATTTTTTATTTATATATTCAAAAATATACAGTTTTTTGGAAAAAGGCTGTGTTAAATTATGCAGACGGTACTGTGTAACATTTACTGAAAGTTTGAAACAAATATGTTTGGAAGATCCTTAGAAAACATGTAATTAGTATGAGAAAATAAAAGTTTTGGGAATCGAGCGACAAAGATTGGATTAACTTTTTAGTGCATTCCAGGTCCATAGGATGGATTATCTTCATCCTCTGCAAACTCCTCCTCCAGCTTCCTCTTGTTCCTCCACCTGTTTACTCTTGCTTGTATTTCTAGATCCTTTACAGCCCTGTCTACAGCCCGAAGGCGTTCCTTGTCTAAAGCAAGCATCGCTCGTTGTTGTGTTCGTAGATTTTGCTACCATTTTCTTCAGTTGCAGTTACTGCAACACTGTTCCAAAAGGTGGTCATGTATGAACACTTGTCACATTTCAGTTGTATTTCACTCGCAAGTCCTACGTGCTTTATTATGGAGAGTTCCAGACCAACTTCACTACAATGAATACATCTTACACAGTTTGAAAAAATTCCTTTGAGAACCGACATATCAAATATTTCGTTCACATCCGATTCGCCCATAAAACATTCATAGTTTTCACTCATTGAACCAAGCTTCTTCTGTGAAGTATTTTCTTTCCCACTTTGACTGCTATGGGCAGGTGTACTTAAGAGGTTAGGTTCACTCACTTGGTTATCGTCTTTATTGTTTACAGTAATAACACATACCTTTGGCTTTCCAACATTTCTCCTTTTCTTAAAAGCCTCCAGAGGATTTCTAATAACTTTACTTTTACTCATTATTATACTTCAACAAAACAGAGACTCAAGAAACAGAATTAATTACGAATATTTTCGAGATAACGACAGAGTAAATAAACATGAAACAATCGACAATCACACCAGCGATATATATTGAACCATCACAGGTTAGCCACAACACATACTTTATCTCACATCACTAAAATGTACCTGATGAACACGGACGTTAATAATAACACCATTTGACAGCAGTTTAACAGCGCCACAGTGGGTCACGCCCATGTAGAACAAATTTCAAAAAAAATTTAAAAATAGTTGTAGTCTTCGGAATTGAATAAATTATATATCTATTATAAGGTAATAGTCTGCAGATTCAGAAAACGCAAAAAAGTAAAAATTGAACTTTTCATGATTTTGAGCCTTTCCGGAGCCCCTTAATGAAGTTTATGTAGCGGTCTGAGACAGGTGTAAACACTCGAAACTGCTCAAAGATGTGAAGTAAATTACTATATACCAGTCAGACGTACAGGCTCTGACAGACCATTCAGGGCCAACAGGCTGCCATGTCATCCTCTGCCAATGGCATCATTGCACATCGCTCTCCAGGACATTGTCACCGTTCCAGACCATGGAGCTCCTCACTTAGCATCACGAGAAATACAGTCCTCCCACGAAGCAAAAGTCCCTGACAGTACCACGAACTGAACCGGTGTCCTCTGCATGGCGATGAAGACAGCTATGTAAATTATCATGAAAGTTAACTGGATCAGTGAAAGTACGTACAATTTTAATTCGAATTTGGAAAAATCATGAAACAGATGCGAAACACATTGATGCGCCTAGAAGTGAGTTGTGATATCAGAGCCGCGCGGGATTCGCCGAGCGGTCTATTGCGCTGCACTCATGGACTGTGCGGCTGGTCCCGGCGGAGGTTCGAGTCCTCCCTCCGGCATGGGTGTGTGTGTTTGTCCTTTGGATAATGTAGGTTAAGTAGTGTGTAGCCTTAGGGACTGATGACCTTAGCAGTTAAGTCCCATAAGATTTCACACACATTTGAACATCTTTTTGTGATATCAGAAACGCCGATTTGAAACAGCAGTGTGGGGTTCTTCACGGCACGCCCTTGCGACGAGCCCGCGATCTGGGCAGAGCCGTAAATATTTCGGAAAGAGTCTGGTGGCTGGGTGGCTGGCTGCGCACGCACCCGCTCTCCCAGCGTTATTGTGGCGGGCCGAACACTGCGCCCTGGGGAGCGACGCGGCGCTGTCTGCCCGCGAGCTGCACACACCACTCAGCGCTGCCGATCCCTTGCTCCATTCTGCATTATTCATGCCGCTGAAAAACTGCACATCCTTCAGGAGCAGCAACTGGAATGGCTGCTCGTCTCCAAAGGCTGCTGCGGTACTTCGGATAGGTGGAGCCTTAGTGCTGCTTCATTTCGCGTACTGTCTGTCTCCGAGGATAGTGGAACTGCTACTCATTGGAGGGAATATCCGTTTTATTCGGAGACGTTATTGATACTGATTCACCTCCATTCGCTCACTAAAACTGTACCTTTCGGCCTATCCTGTGGCACCATCGCTACTGCACCCCTCCTCTCGCTCATCGGGGTGATGCTGTTGCTAGGACACTGGACTCGTACTCCGAGCGAACGACATTTACACTGTGTAATAATCATCCCTATTCTTTCTGAGAATAAACATTAAGCTACTGAATACTGCCAGCAACGGCCTTGCCACAGTTCCCGTCATATCACCGAAGTTAAGCGCTGTCGGACGTGCCCGGCACTTGGATGGGTGACCATCCGGGTCTACATGCGCTGTTGCCATTTTTCGGGGTGCACTCATCTTCGTGAGGCCAATTGAAGAGCTACTCGACCGAATAGTAGGGGCTCCGGTCAAAGTAAACCATCATAACGACCGGGAGAGCGGTGTGCTGACCACACGTCCCTCCTATCTGAATCCTCAGCTAAGGATGAGACGGGGGTCGGATGGTCCCGAAGGGCCACGTGTGGCCTGGAGACGGAGTGTGCTACTGAATACTGAGAGATTCTATAGTCTTCATCAATTCTTATTTCCTACAATCATCATCTGGCTGTTATGCCATTTTCGTTCATCATTCCTCGCATTACGCAGTAATGGTTTTATAAGAAATGTCCATAACACAAAAACTAGTAAAATTAGTACCCATAATACGAAAATTTAGAAAAAATATAATCTGTCAACACTGCATTCTTAGATTCACACTTCGGGGACAGCTGGGCAAAGTAGCCATAGCGGGCGAGGTGCCTGTTGGGGTCGTAGGGGCTTCAAGGCGGTGGCATGGCGCAGGAAATGTATCTCTTATTCTCGCTGAAGGACTCAGTTACCCCATGAAGTCTAATCTGTTTGCAGCGCTGCTCGTCAGAATTATTATAATTTTTGTAGATTTTAATAATCTTTATGAAAGGTTAGTGGTTTGTTTGTGATTTTATTGTGGGAAGGGAATCAAGCTTACGTCTTTTCAATGAAATTGAAAGCGTAGTATATCGACTCCATAATTCTACTTTAGGTATTGAAACTGCGGTCGTGATATTAGAGGGTATGTGGGAGGACGTCAGTGCGGGCAAAGTGGCCATCTCAGCTGCCAAAAGAAGGGCTCTGAGTTGATACTTACAGCAGTCAGAGTGGCCTTGAAACGGCTCATAAAGAAGTAGAAGAAAAATAAAATGAAACGAGGGAAAAACGGAAAGCATCTGAAGAAAAGAAAGGCAGTAAAAATAAGAGAGCAAAGAGCAGGATACTCAAGCCTAGAAGAGCCCCTTTCAACGACAACGATGAAGGCAGAGTGTACATGTACTGCGGCGAAAAATTTTCAGATTCATGGCCGGAAGAGCAGCGGATTTACTGGGAGTTGACTTTCATTTGTGAAAGGTGTAAATGATGTAATTCTTACCATGTTTCACTGTAAAATACATTTAATTCTTATTTTTAGGTTTAAAACTAAGTGCCCACTTTGCCTACTCATGCTGGACCAAGTGGCCAAGTGCCAATTTTGCCAGTTAGCTAAAGCTGAACTGTTTAAAGTGAAAGGTCTCTGTTGGATTCCTTTCATGTTAATTTCTTAAATATGTTGTCATTTACGGCATAAATTCCTCTTCGAAATTTACTGTGGCGTTTCTGACTATCTGGGAGGAGACTGAGTAGTGGAACGTGTTACTTTTACACATAAACAAGAACGATCTGTCACACTACTATACTTTAAAACACAGTTTATATGTATTTCATGTCACACAGTCTCATACGGAACCTACATCCGCTTTCTTTTATATACTGTATATGATAAGATACTGTCATCCCCCTTCCCTTCCGTGTGAGAGGATGAATGAGCAAATGTATTTCTAGTTGCATGCTTGAGGGTAGCAGACAAGCCTGTCTGCTAGAGAACAGTAGGACCAACGTCGGAACAGGTAGCTACGCTTTCTAAAAGCAAAGAGGTTTCTATCCTTAGTATGTTGCTGTCCGTCCCTTGTCATGTTGGTATAGGAAGCTGCCTCTCTGATCACTTCCGTTTTGTATACGGAAGCACCCTTGGTAGGAGCCCAGGTCAGTCTGTCCGCGGCGAGCGTCTGAAGTGGTAAGATCTCCGGTTATGCGCGTGTCTGCTAAGTCCGTAGGACAATGGATTTCTTAAGTTCAGCCTAACTGAAAATTTAATCACCTTTATTTCAGGTTTAGCTCTAAAATATCTAATGTTACCTTAAATTGCAACGCAGTGTAATTCGAGTGTGAAGTTCAGAATATATTCCGGTAGTTGCTTTGTCACTACTTTGTGAGTAAAGTGGAACCACGTGTTGATCAGTAACTCTAACTAAGTTCATCAATCTTAAATGCGAATGTGCGTGAGATTATAACGTCTCGTCTTGACAATATTTTTCAATATAGCAACTTTTCTTTATGTTCAACCCACGTGGGGTGTACTTTGTGAAACCAGTGCCACGCGCTTATACAATTGTTTGACCCTTCAGGTTAATAGTAAGACGTTAGTAACCAGTTTGAGGTTTTTCTTTTGCAAATTGCTTTTCGATCTAATTTATTTTAATTATCAAAATTATTGTGGAGTTACACTCTTTGTGTAAACCAAGTTGACCACGTGAAGCATGTGGTGTAATCATCAAAGGAGCCCTCAGCTAATCTTTTCGGGAAGATTTCACAGAGAGTTAGTATGAATTTAGTACACCAGTGTGTGGTAATTACATGACGGACAGGATTGCGCTACGAACGTAATTTCTTTGGGTGAAAATTGAATCGGTTGGTTGTGGTTAATTTCCTCTTGCATATGTTTCAACGTTCTTTGTGTGTTATTTTATTGAATGCAGTGTGGTATGTAGTCTCCCAATCTTGGCTCCATATTTGATGTGTTCCGTAAGATTACAAACTCACATTTTCACAATCCTAAATAAGGCACCAGCTTAGTTATGACTCAAGTTTAATATGCTGAAATTTCAATGATCAATGTTAAAATAAATTTCCAAATATAAACTGATTTATTTCTTTTTATTTAAATTCTGTTTTATATATATACAAGGCCTGTTCAGAAAGTAAGCTCCGATTGATTGCCAAATTGAAACCATAGTGAACATCAGAAATGTTTTACTTGTAACAATTAGCTACACCTTTCAGCTACTTCTCTACGTAGTCGCCGTTCTGACTTAGACTTTTGTCATAGCGTTGTACCAACTTTTCAATAGCCTCATCATAGAAGGCAGCCGCCAGTGGTTTCCGCCAATTCTCCACGCTGGCCTACAGCTCGTTGTCTGTGTCAAAATGTTGTCTTCAAAGACAGCGGTTCATGTGACCAGAGATGAAACTAAGAGGGAGACAATTGCGGACTGTATTGTGGGTAATCTCACATTTCCATTTGAAAACGATGCAGGAGCATCTTCATTGCCCCTGCAAAATGCGGCTGAGAATTGTCTTGAAGAAGAAACAGCACGACAGTTATGTAATGTTAGCTGCATAGCTTCAGGCGAAATTTCTCACCAGGCCCTCGTACTTGGCGGCAGACACTATTTTCTAGACATCTTTACGCACTCACTGCGAGCTCAGAAATGAGAAGAGCGACGTGATGCTAACTGGGGTTATACTAGAGACACTACCCAACACATCTGTGCAAAGCTTTATCGGATTTTCATAGTCGTTTCCATTTCGCGACCGATCGGAGGTTACTTTCTGAACGCCCTCGTATATCACCAGTTGTCGTATGACTATTAGAAGATTATAATTAATGTTAGTCTGGTTGGGAATTTGGTAAGCTAGACTGGATACCTGGTGAAACAGTTGCTCAGTAATGCAGGGGTAACTTCCCCAGACAGCTCACAGCTTTAATCCGCTTTTATTGTCTATCAGTAATGCTTTCATAGCAAATTAAAGTAACAACATTACACATGGCGACCCTGTTCTGTGATTCCGCTAGACTCTGGAATCTCTGAAACGTTAGACTGCGAGCGTTGTATAATCTTAATTTTTTTTTTCCTGCAGCGCTCAAACAACTTCTGCATTGTTTCTGAGCAGACTTTCAAAAGATTCACGGCGCTGTTGAGCGGCGTTGTGTTGTTTGTCTTGTTTTGTTTTCTTTATTTGTGTGTTTTATATGTATGTGTTTTTCTTCTCGCTTGTAAATTGCACTGATTTCGATCAAAGATATAAATTTGTTTTGCGTGTGTAAAAGTGCGTACTAAGTTGGGTACCTTTCGTGTGGCTGTCGTAATTTTTGCGGGATACATTTATTCTGATCAGTGTGTTGCGTACCGGGTATAAATTGAACTAATGCAGACCCGTAACCAAGCTAAAAGTAGGCAGTCCAACAACTTAAGCATCATGGACGAAGGGGATAATTTGATTTCGAATATTAACGCGTCGGACAGTTCCGAAAATGCATTGGGGAATACTTCAGAGGAAATGCAATACAGGACGAATGGGCTCACATAAGAGCCAGAAATTAATTTGCCTCCAACTAAGCAAATTTATGTGGCAGAACTCATGAAAGCCTTATTGCAACAAAATAAAGAAAACGCAGAGAAATCTGAAAAATCGATCCGAGAGCTAGGCGATCAAATGACGCAAAAATCAGAAAAATCGTTCCGAGAACAAAAAGAATCATCTGAAAAATCGATCCGTGAGCTAGGCAAACAAATGACGCAGAAATCTGAATAAATCAATCCGCGAGCTAGGCGAACAAATGACAGAGAAATCTGAAAAATCGATCCGCAAGCTAGGCCAACAAATAGACGAAAAACTAATCCAGCAGACAAATAAAGTCGACAAGTCGATGCAGAGAGTGTCCGATGATATCTCACAAAGAATAAACAATCTGGCAAGTGAAATAAAAAGTGATATTACGAAAGAATTAGGCCATACATTTGAACAAATCGATGACCGTCTGAAGGCCTTAGAACAGGGCAAGCGGAGTCGCGATGCCGAATCTAAAGAGAGCGATGAACAGCTACTTAGGAATTTCCAAGCGCTGAGAGAAGAATGCCAAAGAGAACACCAGCAGGTACTCTCGAGGGTCCAAGAGGCGGAAACGCATTGTCCCACGTCCGTTAGCAACACAGTAGCGGACAACAGTCAAGCGATTCACGCACTGGAACAGCAAGTAGAACAATTGAAGCAGACTGGGGCGGAGGACAACAGACAAATACATGATAAGATTGCGGCATTAGCGGACATCGTAGGCACGATGAAGGTGACGGAAAGCGAGAACAATACTACACCGGTAGCGGCCGCAGAGACCGAAGAAGTGCGTTCGCTTCTTAGATTTCAGAAGGGACAGTTCGAAGTGAACAGGCGGCACAACGCTGTAACAGGCGGATTACAAGAACGCGTGGCGCATCTGGAAAACCGCATGGCGCGTGATTCCGAACTCGCCAATAGCACAAAAAATAGCCGTACGAACAGTGCAGAGAGAGACTCCGGCCACGAGGGAGATTTTGACGACAGGGTAGAATGTAATTTGAGGGGCAGACATGAGAAAAATAGAAACATTCAAGGGCCTCGCCGGGAGGAAATGCAGGGATTTGATTTCAATCATTTCCTTACGGTGAGAAAGTTTGAGATATTTCGAAATTCGCAAAAAGGAATACATCCACGAGCATGGCTCGAACAATTTGAGTTTTGTCTTCCCCCCGACTAGGCAAGTTCACATAAGATAGAATATATGTGTGGCTATTTGGAAGGCGAACCGGCGATTCGCATGAGGTCAGCAGCGCGTCACTACAACTCCACTCGGGAATTTCGAAAAGCCTTTGTGTCCGCCTATTGGTCGGAAGCGGCACAAGATAGAGTCAAACATGGCATAATTATGCTGTCATATTTGAACCAGTCTGGTTTCGGCAGCCCAGCACGCCTATTCGACCACATGCTGCAGGCAAATCAATTTCTATACAACCCATACGGGCCTGCGGAAATAATTAGGATATGCATCACCAAATTGCCGATGCACTTGCACCACGTCATTCTTGCGGGACGATGCTAAGAGGACGTGGAAACGTTTAAGACACTTCTCCAAGAGTTGGAATACAATACAGGAGAATGCCCGCCTAATCAGGCACAAAGTTATTACGGGGCACAGCAGCGCGATCCCAGTCGTGGCCGTAGTACTAATCAACAGCGTGACTGGTCGTCGCGACGCGAACGGAACAATAATCGGGACCGGCCGTATAGAAACTGGGGTAACAGTCGCGAACACAGGTGGAACAACGGAAATGATCGAGGACGTGGACAGGATTGTGAACGCTACAGGTACGACAACCAGAATCGATACTACGATGAACACGGTGTGAAGAGGATTGTATGCGGAGCACCACATGATGTTGAAATTCGGCCGGCCAACCCTAGACATAATCCAGCAAATGGAAATGAACAAAACCGGCAATGACAAATGATCAGCGCAGAAGGTGCCCAATCGGAACAATTGAGCGACATGGCAAATGAGTACATAGGGTATATAGAGAGGACAGTGAGGAGTAGAGAGGACGGTAAGGAGAAGGAATTGATTAGTTTAAATTTGTGACATATGCATTTTGAATAATATGTTGGTAATAATAATGATAAAGATGTTTCTGTGTGATTGATTGAAGTGATGTTTATGGCTTTTTTTTGGGTAAATTGAAAAGAGTCGCTCCTGAGGGAAGCAAGATCTGTGTTGAATTAATGCGAAACTCAGGGGAATATCCGATCTGTGGGTATTATGGATCTGGCAAACCCAGGTCCCCAGCTGTTAGTAGCCTTGTTTCCGATTTTCTGCTTTCAGTGCTACTATCTATCTGTTACTATTCTATATCTGTCAGTATAAATGAGGATCTCTTACTATAGTATGCGTGCTGTATGAATATTTTAAGATAGGAGAACTCTGAGAACGGAATGAGGAAGTTTAGAATCTTGAAAACAGGATGCGATAATACGATTGTTTAATCATTGGCTTCCCAATATGCGATGATATGTTAATATTGATGATATATGTCTTTTTTGTTCTTTATAGCTGAGTATGTAAAGTGCTGTCTGTGGATTTCGTCAGTATATTGATTCCCTACAAGGTGAAAGAAGAATTGTGGTTTGTGTAATTTACGTGGCCCTGAAATATTATTGTGTTAGTCAAATACGAGCATTTTTTCAGCAAATGGAGAATGGAACAGAAATATGGATCCTTTTTGTAGTATTGATTGATGTTGAGCCAAAGCCTGAAAAATTATTCTGCGTTAATACTTGTCCTAGAAAAGCGACGTTTATGTGTTTTGCTGATGCTGTGATCATTACAGCTTACTGTTTTCGCTGGTGCGGGATGCACTGTAGCCTATATGATCTGTATTGAGGAAATTTGCCTCTTGAAGGTAGAGGAAGATTAAATAATTTTGATTATGGGACCGAAGGAAAGCTTGGTTTAATGTAATAAGGATGAAGCAAAACATTTGTCATTTAAATTGCAGGAGGATTCGGATCTTTTGTGTCTGTTGTAAGTTCAATATGTTAAGATGAAACTGTTTTACAGAATAGAGGAGACCACAATTTTGCCATTCATGAGAAATGAATCCAGAATATTCACCACAGGCGAAATAACTGATTTAGAAGCGAAAGGTAACTTAAAGAAGGAACGAAATTGGATAAAAATGGGTAAGAAAATGTAGTATAACCTGTATGAGGAAAATATTTACCCTTCTCAGAGTCATCTGTGTGATTAATTCTTGTGATAACGTAATTTCAGATGAAATTGTCTTACTGTTTTATGTGTGAATATATGAGTATGATAAATATATAATTGCGAGTCTCTTATCAGGTGTGTCAACTGGTATAAATGTTTTGGCGTGTAAATAACCATTGTTCTTTTTACTGTGTATGTTTAAGGAAAGTTCTCCATATTTATCATGTGACAAGACATATGCGGCGAGCGTCAGGAAGAGGACGAATTAGAACGATGTTGTAGTGGTGTAAACACTTTGTTGAAGTATCATTGAAGTAGCTTGTTGGATTAACTAGTAGTGGATAGAAGTAGAATTTTGAGTAATACATGTTTATGGGTAGTTAGTTTGTAGTATAGTCAACAGGTGTGCATGTGTGTGTGTAAATAACATTTGAACCCTATGCTGTCCTGACCTATACGTCCACAAGGCATAATCCTATTCATTTTAGTGAAGTAATAAGTAGCATTTGATTTCTTAAAACGCAAGTGAACCACATTAGTGATGTGGATTTACGTATTATATTGTCAGTTCATTTAATTTTTATTTTTATACTGTCAAGTCATTTCACTTTTATTTTTTTATATTGTCAAGTCATTTAACTTTTATTTTTATATTGTCGATTCATCTAACTTTTTTATTTAAAAAAAAATTAATTTTGTTCTTAAAAATTGTGAAAGAAAATACTAAGTGGTATTATGTATGACATTTTGTAATCACATAACTATGATGAAAAATTTCTGTGAATGCAGTTGAGAACGTGAAAGCGAACCGGCTAAACTTTTACGAGACAGCGGGAGCAGCGAGGAGGAGGGCTAGTTGTAAACTGGCGGGTTTCCCAGCAGGACACACTGTCAATCGGGCCACTTCGGGAGCGCGGTCGACCACAAAAGAAGAGTACGCGGCAAACACTTTCCCTTGCATCCGGAGCTAATGGCCGGCCGCAGCAGTGCGACCCTCCGTGGAGGCGATGACCTGAGATGGTCGAGCGGTCCACCGCGCGGAAATCCATCTGCTGGCAACGCACCACACGCACGCGACCGTGACGAGACGGCCGCGGTGAAACGACAAAAGACAGGGGATAAAGGGCCGTGGAGCCTTTTGACAAGTACTGTCCAGAGAAACTTGCAGACGTCAACGACGCCTATCAACATTTCCTGACGGATGCCCACTGTCAAGCGACAGTAAAGCATGGTTCGATGTTCTCTGGTCGGTAAGGGTGGCACAAAGCAGAGCCATTAAGTGTCATCCTTGCCCAGGAATATCAAACCGGCGAGCCAATTGAGGATAACTCAAGAATGTAACAACACAAGGGGCGTGGAGCCTTTTGACACATACTGTCCAGAGAAACTGGCAGACTTCAACGACGCCTATCAACATTTCCTGGCGGATGCCCACTGTCAAGCGACAGTAAATCATAGTTCGATATTCGCTGGTAGCTAAGGGTGGCACAAAGAAGAGCCATTAAGTGTTATCCTTGCCCACGAATATCAACCTGGCGTGTCAAACGAGGATACCGCACGAATTTGACAACACAAACATGGAACCAAATCGAGATGTACGTGACACGCACCACCAAGAGAAACTTCATGAGAGGGCAGAGACGGAGGGATTGCACGCAACAGATGGACAAAAATCCCTACTGACAGCTGCGGCGACGAACCCCCCCCCCCCCCCCTCCCTTACATTGTGCCTCGGAACAGTGGAACTACTGAGTGTGTCAGTGAACAGTGATTATACGGTTCTTAGTTCAATGCATATACGTGTGTTTCTGTCAGAGAAACTTTGACTCTTGTATTTTGCAGGTGTTTTATTTATTGGTGTTTTTTTTTAGATGTTGACTATTGTACTTTCAGAGCTGTTTTATTGATCAATGTTTGTTCTTGTGTGATGTATTAGATTTGTGATATTTTGTTTCGTAAATTCATTCCTGTGGCATTGCTTCGTTTACCAGTCAGATAGCTATTCATTCTCATTGGTCTGTGATCGATTAGCCTTTGCATGGGGCATATTTATAGTGAAAACCCCATAAGGGTAACAATAACATAATTATTGTAGTGTCAGTATAATGACACAGTGCTCATTGTTTGCTAACTAACTGAAATATAGTAGAGCGATTAAATTAGTGCCACATAGTTATTTTAATTCTACAAATTATTAGTTTTATAAGATATAGAATTTTTTGTGATAACCACTTTGTAAAACATATTTTTTTTCCTCCTATCATTTTTTTTTTTTTTTTTTTTTTTTGCGTATTGTGCATTGTAATGTTCTGCTTTATAATACTGATGTTATTTTCATGTTTTTTTTTAATTGCTGCGGCACTTTTACTATTTTCATAAATTTTACTTGTTAATAAACAGTCATAAATTTTCCTCTGATCAGTTGGCTCTTGCAATGAGCAAATACTGGTGAACTCCATAAGGGTAACAACCAGAAATTGTTTTCATATTAAGGACACAGGACCATTGTTTTTACTTGCTGACCGAATTAGGTCTACACAATCTTTTAAATAGGTGTCACAGATTGTTTTTTTCTCTTTGAAATTGGTAGATTCTAAAGATGTGTTGAAATTATTGTGTTTTAGCAAGTAGCTGGTGACCTTTTGCCTTTTCTTTACATTTTTGGTGTAAGTTGGGTGTGAGAAGCCTGCTTGGGAATGTCCTAGCATGGCCAGAAAATTCCATGCACAGTCTTTTCCCGGAGTGTTGAGGTTATGAAAGGTCTCTGTAGGATTCCTTTCATGTTAATTTCTTAAATGTGTTGTCATTTACGGCATAAATTCCTCTTCGAAATTTACTGTGGCGTTTCTGACTATCTGGGAGGAGACTGAGTAGTGGAACGTGTTACTTTTACACATAAACAAGAACGATCTGTCACACTACTACACTTTAAAACACAGTTTATATGTATTTCATGCCACACAGTCTCATACGGAACCTACATCCGCTTTCTTTTATATACTGTATATGATAAGATACTGTCATCCCCCTTCCCTTCCGTGTGAGAGGATGAATGAGCAAATGTATTTCTAGTTGCATGCTTGAGGGTAGCAGACAAGCCTGTCTGCTAGAGAACAGTAGGACCAACGTCGGAACAGGTAGCTACGCTTTCTAAAAGCAAAGAGGTTTCTATCCTTAGTATGTTGCTGTCCGTCCCTTGTCATGTTGGTATAGGAAGCTGCCTCTCTGATCACTTCCGTTTTGTATACGGAAGCACCCTTGGTAGGAGCCCAGGTCAGTCTGTCCGCGGCGAGCGTCTGAAGTGGTAAGATCTCCGGCTATGCGCGTGTCTGCTAAGTCCGTAGGACAATGCATTTCTTAAGTTCAGCCTAACTGAAAATTTAATCACCTTTATTTCAGGTTTAGCTCTAAAATATCTAATGTTACCTTAAATTGCAACGCAGTGTAATTCGAGTGTGAAGTTCAGAATATATTCCGGTAGTTGCTTTGTCACTACTTTGTGAGTAAAGTGGAACCACGTGTTGATCAGTAACTCTAACTAAGTTCATCAATCTTAAATGCGAATGTGCGTGAGATTATAACGTCTCGTCTTGACAATATTTTTCAATATAGCAACTTTTCTTTATGTTCAACCCACGTGGGGTGTACTTTGTGAGACCAGTGCCACGCGCTTATACAATTGTTTGACCCATCAGGTTAATAGTAAGACGTTAGTAACCAGTTTGAGGTTTTTCTTTTGCAAATTGCTTTTCGATCTAATTTATTTTAATTATCAAAATTACTGTGGAGTTACACTCTTTGTGTAAGCCAAGTTGACCACGTGAAGCATGTGGTGTAATCATCAAAGGAGCCCTCAGCTAATCTCTTCGGGAAGATTTCACAGAGAGTTAGTATGAAATTAGTACACCAGTGTGTGGTAATTACATGACGGACCGGATTGCGCTACGAACGTATCTTCTTTGGGTGAAAATTGAATCGGTTGGTTGTGGTTAATTTCCTCTTGCATATGTTTCAACGTTCTTTGTGTGTTATTTTATTGAATGCAGTGTGGTATGCAGTCTCCCAATCTTGGCTCCATATTTGATGTGTTCTTTAAGATTACAAACTCACATTTTCACAATCCTAAATAAGGCACCAGCTTAGTTATGACTCAAGTTTAATATGCTGAAATTTCAATGATCAATGTTAAAATAAATTTCGAAATATAAACTGATTTATTTCTTTTTATTTAAATTCTCCTTATATATATATATATATATATATATATATATATATATATATATATATATATATAATCACCGGTTGTCGTATGACTATTAAAAGATTATAATTAATGTTAATCTGGTTGGGAATTTGGTAAGCTAGACTGGATACCTGGTGAAACAGTTGCGCAGTAATCCAAGGTTAAGTTCCCCAGACAGCTCACAGGTTCTAACCCACTTTTATGGTCTTGAATAGCAGCACCGCTTGCAGAATAAATTAAAGCAACAACATTACAAAAGTACTTATGTTGATCGTAAGGAGGTTAAACATTTGATATTATTCTTCAGTAGCTGCTGATTATAATCACTTATTTCTATACATTTCCGTGTATTGATAGCATATACGATAGCAATACCTTAGCTTGGCCACTTTACCCGGTTCTCCCCGACATCTGTAACTACGTCTACTTCCACGCCACACAAAAAGTGTATCACATTGGAAGAAAGGGTTTACCTAGTAAATATATTAGTATATAGTATATATTAGTATTTTACGTACAATTTCGTGTCCTGAATTACGCTCACATCTCTAATTTTAACACTATGGTCTCTGAGCAGTTTTCACAGAACAGCATGCTTTCAAAATTCTCCAGTCTGTTTTTCTAAAGATCAAGTCCTATATGTACACATAATTATTTTAATATGAAGTACTACACTAGACTATTCAGAGGGTCTCTCTAAATCCGTTAAGGATAGTGCGGCTTTTTGAAGTTCTCAATCTCTTTCGTGAATCGGATCTTAGATGCACCCCATTAGAGACGAGCATGACGTAAGTTATTTGTTGTGTAGAAGAAGAAAGTAAGGGTTGTATCTTGCTGATGACAGGTCATTAGAGACGGAGCTCCAGTTCAGTTTGGACAACAGTGGGGCAGAGAATCAGCAATTCTGCTTTCACACAAATGTTTGCCACAATCTCGCTACTTCGTTTACCGAAACCACCGAAAATCTAAATTGGATAGAGTGGTGGGACATTGCCTTTTTTCATAAAAAATCTCTCGTAATAAATCTCAGTTTACAATTGCCTTCGTAATATCCATTTTGTAGCGATCACAGCACATACATTAGTGAAATCACCAATCTGAGCGAGTTCAACTGACGACAATATTGGTAAAGACCTTTCCTTAGTGGTAAAGCAGTCGTTGCCAGCCTGTAGCTGAAATGTATAATAGAAAAGGCAGACTACCAACACTTCCAAAAAGAAACATGCTACACGATACTGAATCAATTACTGCTTGCACACAGAAGTTCACGTAATGACTGTTGTGAATATTATACACTTTCCTGTAGAGTTGGCCAGTAGACGCTAAAGTGAAATGAGATCGTGTTGCATCGTCCACGCTCACTCTAAACTTCGGAGGAGTGGTGCGTAATGCGTAACATTTTTCAGAAAGTTCACTCGAGCATATTCCGCAGGAGGAGTTTCTGATTCGAGAATCATTGTGCGGCACATATGCACGTGTGCCTTTTATCTCGAGCTGTACGGCGTCTGGCGGTTTGGTAATGCGAAAATAATGGTCGACCTGGCGTCACGGTACGGTTTCTCGTGCGTGTGAGTGTGCATGCGGATCGCCAGCAGGACCACGCAAGTACTAAGTGCGGTATAATGTCACTGTAATGATGCGCTGTATCAAATTCTCATCACAGAAGACCGACGCACGTATTTTTAATAACGTTAACCTTGTATTTTCTATTCAGATAGAAGTGCTAAATAAATACCTTAGACCATTGAAAACTACTTTTACTTTTTTTCCTCTTTCAATCGCACTTACATGTATCGATCTGATATTACTAGTATCTAAAATGTATCAACCAAAAGGAGGTCTGGTATTTGAATTACCAACAATTATACAACATATTTTATTGTCAGAGTGTAATAATGTGACGAACGGGAAATAATTAGAGAACATGCAATAGCTTAGTGAATGGTCATCGAAGAGCAAGTTCTGTTCTTCATAGATATTAAATTGGTATTGCCTTTGTAGGCTTTTCTATACTAAATCTCAAGACTTCTTTATAACAGTCGAGTGGTTTTATTTGTTTTTATTAAAGAGAAGAACATTGCTCAGCTGCCGACGTACTGTTTCCCGCGGAGAGCATCCTTCGCGAGGCCAAACAAATGGAAATCGGAGGATGCGAGATCCCGGCTGTAGGGTGGATGAAGGAGAAAAGTCCGATGAAGTTTTGTGAGCTCGTCTCGGGTGCGTAGACGTGTGTGAGGCCTTGCGCTGTCATGGAGATGGAGAAGTTCTTTTGCTATTTTGTGGCGACTAACACACTGAAGTCGTTTCTTCAATTTCCCTTAGAGCAGCACAATATACTACCGAGCCGATGGTAGCATCAAATACACTCATGCTCATAAATAAAGGATATATGCAGAATGTGGTGCCACCCAACGTGGCACTACACACAACTGGTGCTAATAGCATAGGCAGATAAGAAACACACACGACACAGATCTGTAAGTCCACGGTATTGGTGATAAGTTGAGAAAACCGTCCTGAAGCACATGTGCTACAAAAAGCCACTGTTTCCTGCGCATGTCCTCGACATCAATATGGGATATGATAACCATGCGCACGTACACAGGCCGCACAACGGGTTGGTATACTCTGGATCAGGTGGTCGAGCAGCTGCAGGGGTATAGCCTCCGATTCTTGCACCAGTGCCTGTCGGAGCTCCTGAAGTGTCCTAGGGGTTTGAAGACGTGCAGCAATACGTCAACCGAGAGCATCCCAGACGTGCTCGATGTGGTTTATGTCTGGACAACAGGCAGGCTACTCCATTCGCCTGATATCTTCTGTTTCAAGGTACTCATCCTCGATGGCAGCTCGGTGGGACCGTGAGTTATTATCCATCAGGAGGAAGGTGGTACCCACTGCACCCCTGAAATGGTGGACATACTGATGCAAAATGAAGTCCCGATACACCTGACCTGTTACAGTTCCTCTGTCAAAGAGATGCAGGGGTGTACGTGCACCAATCATAATCCCACCCCACACCATCAATCAGGGACCTCCATACAGGTCATTTTCAAGGACATTAAGGGGTTCGTATCTGGTTTCTGGTTCACGCCAGATGAAAACCCGGCTAGAAAAACTGTTCAGACTACATCTGGACGCGTCTGTGAACATAACTTGGGACCACTGTTCCAATGACCATGTTCTGTGTTCTTGATACCAGGCTTTACGGGCTCTCCTATGAGCAGGTGTCAGTGGAATGCAGCTTGCAGGTCCGGGCGAATAGACCTGTCTGTTCAGTCGTCTGTATACTGTCTGGAGACAACTGTTCCAGTGGCAGCAGTAAGGTCCCGAGCAACGCTACCTGCAGTCCTCCGTGGCCGTCTGCTGGCACTGATGGTGAGATATCGGTCTTCTTGTGGTGTTGTACACTGTGGCCCCGTACTGTAGCGCCTGGACACGTTTCCTGTCTGCTGGAATCGTTGCCATTCTCCTGAGATCACACTTTGTGGCACACGGAGGGCCCGTGCTACGACCTGCTGTGTTTGACCAGCCTCCAGTCGTCCTAGCATTCTACCCCTCATAAAGTTATCAGTATGTGTTCTTTGAGCCATTTTCGACACAGTCACCATTAGGACGTCTGAAACCGTCTGCACACTTACTCGCTGCACCGTACTCTGCCATGCACCAACACACCTCTGCGTATGTGGACTGCTGCCAGCGCCACCGTGCGACGACCCCAGGTCAAATGCACCGCAAGGTCATACGCCGAGGTGATTTAAAACCGCAAACAGCCCACCAGAACGTTGTTTCACCATGTATTAGCATTATCCCTAATTTATGGGCATGAGTGTAGAATACCCCCCCTCCCCCCTCCCGAGACCCCAGGAGACCATCACCATGATCACCGACTGATCGTGCAGTCTGAACTTAGTCCCCGGAGAAGAGGTGGAGTGGACCCACTCCATAGATTGCCGTTTTGTTTCCGATTCGAAAGTGTGTGAATTCCTAAGGGACCAAACTGCCGAAGTCATCGGTCCCTAGACTTACACACTACTTAAACTAACTTATGCTAAGAACAACGCACACACCTGTGCCCGAGGGACGACTTGAACCTCCGGGGGAGGGGCCGCGCAGTCCGTGACATGGCGTCTCTAACATCACGGCCACTCCGCGCGGTTCCGGCTCGAAGTGACGGCCCCATGATTCACCAACCGTTCGACAAAAAATTGTCGCTATCAGCTGTGTAACGCGCAAGCAATTTCACACAGATGGTCCTTCGTTACTCTTCTGCTCGGGGGTGAGGAGCCAGGGGCCACGCGTTTGAATACTCCAGCTGGTTGACGAGTGTGTCAGAATCACCAGCAGAGATTGCCATTTGAGAAACGAGGTGTTTCAGTGTGATCCGTCGATCACCTCGCATGAGAGTGTCCGCACGTTCCCACACTGGAGGCGTCGCAGCTGTGTGCGGCCGGACAGGTTCACACGACCATGTTGCGATGATGACAGACGCATCACCCATGACTCATCGTGCTTTTAATTCATTACCAGATCTCCGTAGACATTCTGTAAGTGCATATGAATATCTGCGATACTTTGGTTTCCGGCTAAGAAGACAATGACAGCTCTGTCCTAGGAACGGATCTCCTTTACAGATGCCATTTTGAAGGCTAGCTATAGCACCGCCGCTTCTATTGAAACTTTGTGAAGCTATAGAGGATGAAGCGGGAATATTCCATGATATCCCTCAACAAATTACTCATTTTTTCAACCGACTGGCCGAGAAAAAAAGAAAAAAAGTTTCTTGCATTACTTATTGAACACGGCTCGGACGACAACGTCCAATAAAAAGTGGTCGTGCCTGAGTAAGTTAATGGTTAAGTTGCTGTTAAGCCCTCTCCTCCTACAGAAAGATACATACCATTGGTGGGACCGTTGGTTGCTATGTGCCTCTTTGCTACAGAAAATCTAAGCCTAGAGGAATCCCTGAAAAACCGGAACCAGAATCTTGATCCGAAGGTGGTGTTAGATCCCGACAGGTACACAGAATCAAGACAGGCGACAGGGACGTTGGTGTGGTGGCGGGGGACACGCACCTTAATGGATGGCAGCATCAGCGGGAACAAGCCAAGCGACGGCAAGAAACGTGATGAGGGCGAATGACGGGCACAGGCGGGGAACGGTAGGCCGCATCCGGCCAGCATCGGCTGTGGCGTGGTTGCCGGGCTGCCATTTGAATAACAAGGGCTGTTATTTTTCAGCCATTAGCCGAAAAACGGTGCGCACCTGCAGCCCCCGGTAGTTACCGGCGATCGCCGCGCCGCGCCGCTGCGGTCGCCGCACCACTTACGGAAAACCGCCGCCCCCGGCGGAGAAACTCGGTGGCTTACCTGGAATGCAAGAAAGAGAAAATTAGCCCGAGCCAAACGAGCCGATGCAGCAGTGTGGATGCGATATTGGACGATGGAAAGGTACTGTTGGTGAGCGAGCGTTTTGCTTAAGAAATTACATTCTTAAAAAACAAAAAAAAAGATGTATGAAATTGAATGCAAGCTCAAAAAACATTTTTTAGCAGACAACGCTTTTTGTGAAAACGATTTCGTACATTAACGCAAATGGCATTGTATTTTTCATAGAAATCGTCTAAAAAATTAAAAAAACTATTAAAATATTCTAAAAACTTCTGGTAGTTGCATTAGCTGTTGATAGTTCCGCTATTACATAATAATACACCATCGGTTTTGCAATGATTTAAGCATATCCTCAAGTCTATGAATCTATGAAAAATAAAATGAGAATTAGAGACTATAATAACGCTTAAAAAATAAGCCACTTAAACCAGGAATTAACATTGGGTCAGCTTCGCACTGTTCGGATGGCGTTCGAATCATCAGAACCGCATAAGTTGGATGCAAATATTTATTCTCCTCTCTCCCTGGTTTAAATGACCTTTCTTAGCCATTACTATACCTTCTGATTCTCATTATAGTTTTCATAGGTGTATGCACCTCAGAATCACGACACAGTTCCTTAATGGACCTGTAATTAAGAAACTGTTAACAAGTAGTGCGGTTACCAGGAGTGTTTAGAAGACTTTAATAGCTTTTAAAAGAAGACTTTAAAATATTTGTACTACGTATCTAAGCTGTGGATGCCCAAACAGTAAAATCGCTAAATTTTTAGTTCAGCTCGTGCACTTTCAGCTAGAGATAATGTTTCATAAACTTAGCTTTCTCAGAGTAAGGTAAGAAAATACCATCTGCAGTAGGAGCGAAGCACTGCGGTGTTCAGACCAACTTTAGAACGGGGTACGGTTGGTAAATCTCGTTAGAGTCTGACATCAATCTAAGTGACTGTATCAAAGGCGCCCTTAGAGAGGAATTCTGCTTTATGCAAGACTCTTAGCAAGCACAGAAATAACAACTGCGGCATATACAAGAAAAATAGAAAGGCACTCTGTTACTTGTCTTCCGCGTTTTTGAGCATTTTGAAAGATTATTTTGATTATATCCATATTTCGCAGCTTCAAACGTGACTGTATTCAATACACTCGAGTTATGAGTAAAAAAACGCCTTCAGTCACCACTTTTCGTGTTTTATGCAGTACACGATGCATTTCGGGCGCTATGGGTCGATCATCAGGTGTAATTCGTCTTAATACATGCTTTATTTTTTCGCCTGAATGAGGTGAAATGCATATTCCTGTCACGAAAAGGTGTGATGTTAGGTTACCTAAGACGAATTACACCTGATGATGGACCCACAGGTTCCGAAATGCATCGTGTACTGAATAAAACACGAAAAGTTGTGATTCAAGGCGTTTTTAATTCATACATCGAGTGAAAGATTATTACTTCACACTTGTACCACATATTTTAGGTAGTCGTAATCAAGGCAGCGATTAGGAAACGATACCGATAATTCGGGCTTTCAAGGGGAGGGTGAGATTATTAAATGATTCTTATTAATCTTACAGGAAAAAAAGAAGGTGACTGACTTCCTTGCGAACTTGTAGTCTTTGCCATGTTTTAAGCAAAGTCTATGAGTTACGTCAGAGGTAATCTGCCATACAAACTAAGATTTGACTACGAATATAACTATTGCCTTTCAGCGGACCTTTTTTTTCTACGACATTAAATACTCTTAGCTGGAATAGTTTTCGTTTCTCTTACGATTCTCTCCAATTACAGTTTTTTCTGCAGTTTCTATCCTCACCAATATCGGTTCAATTAAGAGAGACCTTTTACGAGCCGGCCGAAGTGGCCGTGCGGTTAAAGGCGCTGCAGTCTGGAACCGCGAGACCGCTACGGTCGCAGGTTCGAGTCCTGCCTCGGGCATGGATGTTTGTGATGTCCTTAGGTTAGTTAGGTTTAACTAGTTCTAAGTTCTAGGGGACTAATGACCTCAGCAGTTGAGTCTCATAGTGCTCAGGGCCATTTGAACTTTTTACGACAGGACTAGGTTGATTCTACTGGCACGCTCATCAACATTGTGAACAACTATGAAAGTTGAGAAATGCAAATCAGTTTGTTGTCAGAATGATTCGAAATGTGTGTAGCTGTGTGAACTGTTGATTCCACTGTTTCCTCTAGCTGTGAGGAACACCTATAAGTATCTTCCTTTAAACCGAAGATGCCATGTTCTCACACGGAAGTAACGTAGCAGGGACACACATAAGAGAGGACAGAGGTCACTTCCGTAATCAGTGCCGTTAGTGCACAGGAAACATGGCATCTGAGCTAACATAGCCAAATTATAAGCGCATGGTGGAAGCACTCATCTGTACTTGGATTTCAGGAGGACGACGGTTCAATCCCGCGTCCGGCCATCCTGATTTAGGTTTTCCGTGATTTCCCTAAATCGCTCCAGGCATATGCCGGGATGGTTCCTTTGACAGTGCATAGCCGACTTCCCTCTCCATCCTTCCCTAATTCAGTGAGACCGATGACCTCGCTGTATGGTCTCTTCTCCCAAATCAATCGCCGGCCAGTGTGGCCGTGCGGTTCTAAGCGCTTCAGTTTGGAACCGCGTGACCGCTACGGTCGCGGGTTCGAATCCTGCCTCGGGCATGGATGTGTGTGATGTCCTTAGGTTAGTTAGGTTTAAGTAGTTCTAAGTTCTAGGGGACTGATGACCTCAGTAGTTAAGTCCCATAGTGCTCAGAGCCATTTGAACCATTTGAACCAAATCAATCCAATCCATCTGTACTTGGGTAGGCAAAGGGAGGACAGGTGGATGTGGAATCGGACAAAGATCGCACTGCCACACCGATGTTGGAAACGTGAATCGGTGTCACAGTCAATAGCGTGGGCTCGCTGCAATCCACAACAACTTATGGGAGGCACTCCTAATGACCACGCCTCCACCACGCCTCCACTCTTGGTGTAGCAGCGCCGAGGTTAGCATAGTCGAGCTAGAAAGCGCTCTGTTCCAGTTCATGACGTCAATTGAAGGAGTCACCTTCGTAGTATGGGACCAACGTGATAGCGAAAGTTTCTGATGGATCTGTTCATATCAGTGTGGTACATTGCAGTGCAAGAGAACAGTTTGTAATACGTACGTCAAGTGACGCTACGATAGTCGATAACAGTTGTACCTTATAAAGAAGTTCCGTGGCTATGGTCTGTGTCGAAGTTATTCATATTTATAATAAAGTGAACTAGTATTCCTTGTGTTCTAGCTTTAAGAGTCTTCTCCCAGAGCAATAAAAGAACCTACAGTCGTGGTCGGACGAAAGTAGTTTCGCCTGGTCCCAACAGTGGTTGTGTACACTTACTGATCACGATATTATGGACCAGTGTCGTGTCTTGCGTTAAACCGCATGTCCCCATGGGGCGAGAGTAGTTGCGACTGTTAATGATTATACATTCGTCGGGAAGCTAAACTAACCTAAGGTTCATTTTGAAGAGACAGCTATGTTTCGGCGCCATGTTTCTGCCTCTGTCTATCTTTCCTTGTGTCTGATCCTCATTAACAATACGAGGTGCATCTCCTGCTGCTATAGGAGACATTTCCGTGAAGGCCTGTCACACAGTCCAATGGAGAAGCATGTGTCGATCGAATTATTGATATGTGTTGTCTTACGGTTTACTGTCAAACTTTGTTACACTGATAAACTATTTCGTCCATATCCTCAATATCTTCAGATTATAGCAGTTGCAGAACAACCACTCGTTTGCAGATGCTGCATATAGCACCTTCGAGTCAGTATGACACATGAAATAAAGTGTTGGACTGTTATAAAAGCAAGTGTCTCAACAAAGTAAAGTGACTTAACGTACAGGACTGTCAAACACCGCGGCGGAAAATTTCCAGTGTGTACGAAGGGTGAAAAAAAGCTGTTAAGGTGCTGAAACTATTCTGTTGAGATTTCCGAGGAGGCAAAGTTTACTGTTTTGGAGGAGAATTTTGGCGTTCAAAAAATAGCTCTGAACATCTGAGGTCATCAGTCCCCTAGAACTTAGAACTACTTAAACCTAACTAACGTAAGGACATCACACACATCAATGCCCGAGGCAGGATTCGAACCTGCGACTGTAGCAGCAGCGCGGTTCCAGACTGAAGCGTCCAGAACCTCTCGGCCACAACGGCCGGCAATTTTGGCGTTCATCCAGCTCTTGACGACCATGGTATTTTAGCTTTACCACACGTGCAGGCGGCCAGCTTTACGTCGCTCAATATGTGAATGAGACACGCACTAAGCACTCATCGCCGTTTGCTTAACGGCGACATGTACACGACACAGAGAGATAGCTATTACCTTCCCAAACAGAATGTATTCGTACCAACATTCGCCTGCAATATGGTTACGCTGTAAAAAAAGGCTGTGCCTCTGCACCGAGAGCCTTCCTTCGCGGCTAGAAAAAAAATGGGAAAAAAAGAGAAAAAAAAGGAACCGCAGCGAATAAAGATTTTCATGGTTGGAAATGTATTCTGAGGAGCTACACCACGCAGGAGCGTCCCGTCTGTTTTGTATTTATTATTCAGCCGGCAGGAGCGGCGGCTGTTGCTGCTGCTGCGTTTCCGATAACATCAAAGATAGGCGAGTGGGTTTGCATCATTATGCGGCGGGCTAGGCGCTTCATTATATTCAGTATTCCTCGGCGACGGCGTGTCCTTCCTCCCCTGCTTGTCCGCGTTATTACTCCAGAGGGAGGCGGCCCCCGGCCCGGCGTTAATATTTTACGTGCGCTCCCGTGGATGCGGTCGCACCCGCGCCGTGCCGTGCAGGGCCAATTTGCGGCGGGAGGGCTCGGGTATCGCTGGCGCAGCCAATAACGACGCCTATCGGCCAGGGAGGCAGGCTTTCTACTCCGGCTTCCCGTGACGGATGCCGCACCGCGGTCAGGCGCGGGGACTCGCGCCAAATGGAAATACGCAGCAGGGGGAAAGGAAGGTTCCCGGCCTTATTTAGGGCGGAGCGGGTGTCGTTGACAGGGGGCGATCGCTACTTCGACTCAAATAACACAGCACTTCGCTGCAGTTTCAGGACGCCCAAAAAACACAGACAATATCTGAGGCCTTGACGCTGGAAAGACAGTAAGTCAAAACAGAGAACAATACAGGAAAAGATTAGAGTGTCACCAGTGGAGCCGACAGGAGAAACGGACACTAAGGATCTCGGAAGAAGAGCGGGACAGAAGAAGAGAAAGAATGAAGAGGTTCTGGGAGAAGAAGAGGAAGCCGGCCGGAGTGGCGCTACAGTCTGGAGCCGAACGGCCGCTACGGTCGCAGGTTCGAATCCTGCCTCGGGCATGGATGTGTGTGATGTACTTAGGTTAGTTAGGTTTAATTAGTTCTTAGTTCTAGGCGACTGATGACCTCAGAAGTTAAGTCGCTTAGTACTCAGAGCCATTTGAACCATTTTTGAAAAAGAGGAAAATGCAGTTCACGAAGTGGCTACCTGTGGTCCTACAGAGGCCGTAACGCAAGAAGAAGAAGAAAACATTTTTCAGTTTCTTTATCGAGAAGGTAGTAAGACATGTCGCCAGTAGCATGCAAGCAACGGAATGTCAAAATCGCGAGCGCTTCCGTTCTTACAAACCACGCAAGACGGCCCTTGTAGTAACAACACGTGAACTGACGTGGATATGGGTGGAAGCCACAAATCGAGTTACCAACCCTGCGACCAAACCTTCTTCACTGTGCTACTGATCTGGTGGTAACGTTACTACGAAGTGTTAATGCAACAAAATGCGTCCAAAAACTGCTGCATACAAAATGGTAAGTCATGTTTTCCGTCTGCAACGAAATTTATTTTATTTTATTCAGTCGTAACGCCTGGTCATTTGTTTTATTACGACCTAACCGATTTGTGTACTTCCTTTGTGCAGGCTACTTGTAAATGCAGAGATAACTGCCATAGTTTGAAGAGAATGGCGTACCAAAAACTGGAAATGTCAAGATAATTTTCTTTTTAGATTAATCAACACGGTGCAGACAACTTCACCGGCCAACATAAATACCCGGACAGTTTTAAAGGCTTTAATCTACACAGTGGTAAATAGTATGGTTAACAACGTCAGTTTTAAATTTCTAGTGTCGAGGCATTTGTACACGTCTTGTGACCGAGATTTCGCCATAATAGAGAAAAGAAAGAAGGTTTCACAGCAAGTGACTGCTGACGAAATAGCTGATGCGTTTAGAGAAGCAAAGAATGTAAAACCATTCAATATTGTAAAGATGACGGAGGAATATTTCTGTGATTTCGGCTCGGTATTCAATACATCACTGCATACAGCACAGGTGAAGATCAGTTCTACCTCTGGCAATAGAATTCTAGGATAAGGTGCCTATCATGGAAATAAAAGATTCGTTTACTGAAATGGTACCATGGAGGAAGCACAACATTTTGAAAAATGGTAAATCTGTCAAAAACATCTTTGCAGTTCGTTCTCTACCGTTAGTTGGACGAAAGCCCATCAACAGTTAGACGAAAGCCCGTCATCAGTGACGCTAAAAAAATAATTATTATATATTATAATTATTTATTATATATTATAATTTATAATTATATTTCATGTACAAATGTGACAGCTTACTATAAATATTTTTTTAAAGTTAACTTAGAGTTTCTGTAAACATTTTTTAATACAACTTCGTATTTCAAAGTGCCAAAGCCGTTTCTTGCTCCTCGTGTCAAATACGCTTTCCACGATTTATTCTTTCCCCATGTCAACGTCTTATCCCTTCCCCATGCCAACGCATCAACTAAAGTTCCGTAATAAGCACAAACATCGAGCATCGCGTCAGTTACATATTGATTTTTCATTTACGGATTAAGATGTTATTATGAATGAGATATTGTCATCCGCACTAAATCATTTTCATGTGATCTGTAATTCTTTGTGGTCACACTTCTGCCTACCGTCATGTATTTATTGTTGTATCTACCTGAATAAAATCTGGAGTACTGTAATAAACATAGACATAGAGCATCGCATCTTTACTTACTATAGGTCTTTGGTGACGTATCAGACATCTAATTTCCGGATGTAATTTGTGCCTGCTTAAATTAAAAACTAGAACATTCAAAACCATGAGCACTACAGCATACATAAGCTTTGAATTCCACAGTACACATCAATTTCTTTTTCGTGAATAGGTGCATATGCTATCTTGTGAACCTCAGAAACTATGTCACGAGCTCCACGTTAACCCATAGTTCTTTAATGAACGCGCTTTACTTAGACCACGAACACTGAATCATTTGCGTATATGACTTAGTGTAGTTCTTTAAAAATGAACACACAGTCTCGACCGCAAAAACATTTATTTAGATTTACGAACTTCCAGCACGCTAGAGTAGATTTACGAACTTCCAGCACGCTAGAGTGGTTTGGATCAGCAGCTTTTGTTAATCAGTGCAACGAAAAACCAGTCCAAGTTGCAAATTTTTACTTTTAATTCATTCTATGACTAGTTTCGGGCCGAGACCCATTTTCAGATCATCATAACATAGTCGAAAATGGCATTTCCGAAGATGTCAAAAATGTGCAATGAACATTTACAGCACATACAGATAACTGTATGCTATGTAAATGTTCATTACCATTATCGGACAGCACTATGTAAAGAATTGTATACTTACTTATCCGCGAAGATCTTATACTAGCTAAGTCGCCATTGTGGTGTCAGGTGATTAGTGTAAGCTGGGACATCTGCACAACATGTTGTATGCAAACAATCTAAGACAGCTACTCAGATTGTCTCCTATGTCGTTAATATAGATCAGGAGCAATAGAGGTGTTGTGTGATGTCCTTAGGTTAGTTAGGTTTAAGTAGTTCTAAGTTCTAGGGGACTGATGACCGTAGATGTTAAGTCCCATAGTGCTCAGAGCCATTTGAACCATTTGAACAATAGAGGGCCTATAACACTTCCTTGGGTTACGTCAGATATTACTTCTGTTTTACTCGATGACTTTCCGTCTATTACCGCGAACTGTGACCTTTCTGACAGGAAATCACGAATTCAGTCGCAAAATCTTTAATTCACGGAACATGTCCTTCCTCGCTTGTAAAGTCTTGGAGATAGTGCACACCAACATAAGAGTAAAATCTCAGTTATAGTTTGTTCCCAGAATTTATATGCGGCTTGAGCTTTAACATTCGGAAGACATTCTACGGGCGCAAGATGCAAGGAGCGGAATAATCAACAAAACTTTGAATGTATTAAGGCAGTCGCATATACAAAAATTGTTTCTCGTAAGGTAAAATAATAATGTCCAACCAGAACACAGGACCCTGTACTGTGGGTGTATCTCAGGGAAAGGTCAAACACACTACACTGAGACGACTAAAGTCCGGCTGCGTGACGTTTAAAGTGGACTCATACAACGCGGTTTATCGCCCTTCATAAACAGCAGATAAAGGGGCGCATCGTAAATGGAGTGATACACGACGTCCCGTAACAATGGGTGATTCACGTGGCTGTAGCTTCACGGTCACAAACTACGTCGTAAGCCCGGTATCGAACTGGAATGTCCCGCGATATGGACTACACGCGAGTGACAATGTCGCCAAAGAAAGAAGTAAAGGTGTTCCGGATTCTTTTACTTGCACAAGGATCCATCTCATCGTAGAACCACAGAGTGACAAAATTCACAAATAAGATAATCACAGTAACAAATGTCAGAAAATATATTTAACCCGTGTTGTAAGAACCTCTTCACAGGATATGTTTTTCAATGGCAACAATATTGTCAGATTCATATTCTACTAATACGTAAAACTGCATTTAAACGATACTTTAGTAGGATTCACGATACACACTTAACGAGTAAACCATCACAACCTTCCATATATAAAAGAAAACAGGAGATGAAGAGGAATATTTGGGTGTCCACGATAAGGTAATTAGAGACGGAGTTTAAGCTCATGACAAAGATGCGGAACTGAATCAGCCGTGGCCTCTTCAAAGGATCTATGCAGACATTTGATTCAAACTCCTTAAGGCAACCATAAAACGCCAGAAAACGAACTGCAGGATGGGGATCTCATCGCCAATCTTACCGAATGCGAGTCCAGTGTCTTAACTTCTGCATCGCTTCTTTCGGTTTATCAGTAAACAGGACGATGTTCGTACTGTTGAAAACTCTTCTAAAAATTATGGAGTAGTTGCGATTAATACGTTCTGCATGACATTTTATATTTTTGTACGAAGCAGAACTTTAAAGCCACGCAGTCGATTACCAAGTATGAAACAATCGAATGTTCTTCGGAAACCGGTTAGGAGTAATCAAAGGCCGCCACATGAAACGTAGGATATGTGTAAGTAGCAAGTTCTCTGACAGACAGAAAAAGATAGGCATAGAGTGACAGGTCTCACAAGTAGCTACTTTTAATGTAAACGTCTTCTTTTCTACTTTCGGGATGAAGTCCCTTGAGATATCGATCGGTAGCTTCATATGTTTTTGTCACTGTCATAATGTCCAACTAATCCTTTTAACCACACGAAAATTATCTTTAGAAGAAAAATTAATACAAGCAGTCAGAGGAAACCTTTAACAAGGAAATAAATGCCCTATGGAACTGCTGAGAGAGATGACGTAGTGTTTAAGAACGAGGGGAGTTCGTATATCCATCTGGTCACCATCATTAACAGATTGCCTAATTAATATCAGCCTAGTGTCGAGTGGTAACTCTAATGATTGTCCTTATATTTTTGTCAAGATCATCTGTTACTCCGACTCTGTTGCCGTGTTGGGCGATAACTTGCCTGCGAAATAGGAATACAGACTAATTTAACAAGCTCACTACAAGTTTGTGAAATACCAACAACAAACTAATGAATGCTACGTTGATGTTAACATACCTAATATTTGACCACGGTCAAAAGCAGCAGCAGAAGTTGGTGGGAGTCTGTAACACGAACAAATACGGCTGGGATCAGGCTAGCGTTGGGCGTGACAGCCCTGTTGTATGTTCCGGGTGTCCTCTGACATATTCGTGTTTGACAGGTGCAGTGAGCGGTGATCTAATACACGTCTGCTGTCGGGACTACGAAAATACTTTTTCTCTTTCTTTCTGCCGACATAGAGGCACTAAGAAGGGTAGAGAGAAAGAATCAATTCTCAATAGAGAGATGGTGTTCAAGTCTGCTGTCGCCAATCACTTTTAATAACTAACGGGTTCAGTTGAACTAATTATGCCAGAACTGGCTGTAGAAGATTACAATTTTCTCGGTAACCTCATTGTTATGCGAGATAATTAAACAGGAAATCAGCGCCACCCCAACCTTTTTGTAAATTATAATCCGTCGCCGACGTTCCACCTGAATAACCTGCCAGAGCGCTGGCCTGTGGCTAGGCGTCATAAGAACGCGCATTAACGCAAGTGATTGGTTATGTGTCGACCAGCGCGTGCGAGTAATTGATTATGAATCCTAAGAAAATATCCGCCGAGTGTAAGGCTATTGATTTGCGAATCAGCCATTGTTATGTGTATCATTCATTATACGATTTGCATGCCATTTACAGCCTGCTTCAACATTAATAAGATTTGACGTCGTCAGCGACAGTGTCTCCGAACATGGGTACCGCAGTTGCCTTGTCAACAAATATTGTCTCGGGATACTGAAATATCACCACTGAGGATTTGTCGAGACGGGAAGAAATTTATCCTGAAAGTACTAACAGCTAAATAAGTAAAAGATGTATATTTCTGAAGAATATAACTACATAAGTCTCAAAATTATAATCTTTGATAACAGTTATGCCCTGAAATAGCAATCTGTACCTTAAGACATCCTATAGGTTGAATCTGCCTACAATAGTACTGTGATCCACAATCGAATTCAATTTCTACAAATCGATATTAACACGCCAGTTGACAGCTGATCGCCACGTCATATACACTACTGGCCATTAAAATTGCTACACCACGAAGATGATGTGCTACAGACGCGAAATTTAACCGACAGGTAGAAGATGCTGTGATATGCAACTGATTAGCTTTTCAGAGCATTCACACAAGGTTGGCGCTGGTGACGACACCTCCAACGTGCTGACATGAGCAAAGTTTCCAACCGATATCTGATACACGAACAGCAGTTGACGGGCGTTGCCTGGTGAAACGTTGTTGTGATGCCTCGTGTAAGGAGTAGAAATGCGTACCATCACGTTTCCGACTTTGATATATGTCGCGATTGCGGTTTATTGTATCGCGACATTGCTGCTCGCGTTCGTCAAGATCCAATGACTGTTAGCAGAATATGGAATCGGTGGTTTCAGGAGGGTAATGCGGAACGCCGTGCTGGATCCCAACGGCCTCGTATCACTAGCAGTCGAGATGGCAGGCATCTTATCCGCATGGCTGTAACGGATCGTGCAGCCACGTCTCGATCCCTGAGTCAACAGATGGGGACGTTTGCAAGACAACAACCATCTGCACGAACAGTTCGACGACGTTTGCAGCAGCATGGACTATCAGGTCGGAGATCATGGCTGCGGTTACCCTTGACGCTAAATCACAGACAGGATCGCCTGCGATGATGTAGTAAACGACGAACGTGGGTGCACGAATGGCAAAACCGCATTTTTTCGGATGAATCCAGGTTCTGTTTACAGCATCATGATAGTCGCATCCGTGTTTGGCGACATCGCGGTGAACGCACATTGAAATCGTGTATTCGTCATCGCCATACTGGCGTATCACCCGGCGTGATGGTATGGGGTGCCATTGGTTACACGTCTCGGTCACCTCTTGTTCGCATTGACGGCACTTCGAAAGGTGGACGTTACATTTCAGATGTGTTATGACCCGTTGCTCTACCCTTCAAACGATCCCTGTGAAACCCTACATTTCAGCAGGATAATGCACGACCGCATGTTGCAGGTCATGTACGGACCTTTCTGGATACAGAAAATGTTCGGCTGCTGCCCTGGCCAGCACATTCTCCAGATCTCTCACCAACTGAAAACGTCTGGTCAATGGTGGCCGAGCAACTGGCTCGTCACAATACGCCAGTCACTACTCTTGATGAACTGTGGTATCGTGGTGAAGCTGCATTGGCAGCTGTATCTGTACACGCCATCCAAGCTCTGTTTGAATCAATGTCCAGGCGTATGAAGGCCGTTATTACGGCCAGAGGTGGTTGTTCTGGGTACTAATTTCTCAGGAACTATGCATCCAAATTGCGTGAAAATGTAATCACATGTCAGTTCTAGTATAATATATTTGTCCAATGGATACCCGTTTATCATCTGCGTTTCTTCTTGGTATAGCAATTTTAATGGCCAGTAGTGCAGATACAATTTTCGGCTTCAGACGGGAAAATTCCAGGAAAAGATATTCCCTTTTCTTTTCAGTATTATATGATTGGATATACTTCCTTTGATATTTAATACCAGTAGATCCGAAGGAGGGGCGCGGCTTTCTAGAAGTACAACTTCTGTGTAGTATTTGCTGTGTGAGAGGTGCTCGTGACGATCAGGGCATGGGCAATTGCTATGCAAAACTCACAGTGATAAAGTACGCTGAGGATCTGTACTTAGCGGCTAGCACTACTGGCAGGCTTCAAATTCTCATTTCTACAGTATGCTTTGTCAGTATTGTCGGAGATTTAGTCTTCTAACAAGCAAGACTGAAATTATGGCAATCAGCGTCTTGATATCCATCATGGTCGAGGTAGTTTCAAGAATAGCCAACGGCCTTGCCGCAGTGGTTAACACCGGTTCCCGTCAGATCACCGACATTAGGCGCTGTCGGGCTGGGCTAGCACATGGACGGGTGATCAATCCGGCCTGCCGAGCGCTGTTGCCAAGCGGGGTGCTCTCAGACCTTGTGAGGCAAACTGAGAGCTACTTTTTGAAAAGTAGCGGCTCCGGTCTCGTAAACTGACATATTGCCGGGCGACCGGTGTGCTGACCACATGCCCCTCCATATCCGCGTCTGGTGAAGCCTGTGTGCTGAGGATGACATGGCGGCCGGTCGGTACCGTTGGGCCTGTTCGGACGGTGTTTAGCTTCAAGAAAGTAAATTAGTTTAAATATTTGTGATGCAACTTAACACTGAACAACTGTCTTGATGCTAATATCAATCGGATATTCAGTTCTCGAGAAATCTTTACTCAGAATATTTACTTCTTCTGAGACGTGAACTTGAGTAGCGCAGGTACGTACGAACACTAGATCACGTCCACGTAAAATGTCTCCGGAACATCAAGAACATCAGGTGGCCAGACCGCCATCAATATAGAGATGGTTTGAGGAGCTAAAGTAGCCTTTACTGGACTGTACACAGCATGAGGAAACAGGATAGATAGTTCGTCAGTTACATATTTTTTCAAAAGAGACATACGAAATGAGGCAACACTGAGTCCCCCAAGCACAAAGCATCGGCAAACATTCATCTAAAGTGGAGGTCATGTCTGTAATAGAGAAAATGAATTTGAGGATGGACGGGAAACTCATCTCGACATAAAACTAGATAATTTGAATAATTTAATGGCTATGATTCATACAGCCTGGAGCCTGGTTGTACCAGGAGTAAATATAATGATTGCTCTATAAATAGAAGTCTGTAAATATATATGTACACTAATTAGCTTATTTTAAATTGACATGTAAATACTTTGGCATGTCCTATATCCTTGTAAAAAGAGATCTACGGATAAATAAACCTACTACGACTACTACTAGCAATAAGAAATTATCGTCGGTGGAAGAGCATGTTTTGACCCGTCTTGTAATTTTATCTGCATCAAAATGTTTTTCCACATTTCGAACAAAATTTTCCTTGTTGCTGCTAGTGTACACATAAATCACCATTGTTCCCTATTTCCTGAGAAAAAGTAAAGCTAGCATGAGGTACTTAAAGCTTTTTAAGGGCATTAGTATCAAGGGCGAGTGACAATACAGACGACACCCTTGACCACAGAGAGCATAGCGGGAGGAATTCAATTAGCTTCAGACATGGCGGACAGCCACTTTATGAACTTTAAACTCGTTGTCCAAACCTCAGAGCTAATGCAGCAAGGAAACTGCCCCTTTCGTTTATTTGTACCATCATTAGTATTTGTCATTAACCCACGATATGTTGATAATTCTCACACGCCACTGGCATGTCTTCATTCATCAGTAGCTTTGTCACCGACATTTACGGTCTGCACGTTGAACTGGCAATGCAGCATGTAGTTGGAAACATTTCTTGTGTTGCTCTGTTCTTTTTATTCTGCTCCTCACTCTGCTCTCGCACCTGCTGCCCTAACGGCGTGGTTGGCCCGCATGCTGCTGTCAACACACCATGCGGGCACCAACCTGCGTCGACCGAATGGAAAATGCCTTGCTCCCGCCTTCCCACCCGCTCCCTCACCCCCTCTTTCTCCTCCTCCTCCTCCTCCACCACCACCCCCACCGGCGACCTGCCGAGATGATGAATTGCGCAAAAAAGCAGGAAGCGCGTCTCCACATGATCCTCGCAGGTCTTCCGGTTTTTACGTGCACCCTCGCCCATTCTCTTTTCCCTCCCCTTCCTTTCTGTTCCTCTACCTACCGCTTCCTGCCGAACAAAGGTATCTAGCGGCGAAGACAATGGGCCGCACGGAAAGAATACAAATAAAACGAGTGGCTTGCTAAAGGAAATGATTCGTCAGAGCCATTCTTCCCGTGTGATAATCGGCCAATCAATTCGCCATTAACACGCGTTGCACGAAGCAGTTCTATGTCGTCGACATCGGCCGACAGTTGCTTTCACTCTGTGTGAAATCGCACTGAACGAGCACACGTAACGACTAGAAAAACGAAAGGTAAAGACGAGAGAAAAACCGCACTTACAACTTGCTGCAGATAAAAGGCACGTAATTACGACTACATTAACAACGAATCAGACCCGCTTCTGCTGTCAATAATGACACCGCCGATTTCTTTCAACGGGCCATCGAGAGTTGTAATCGAAAGAAAACGGCGTAGGTTGCTGAAAATAACAGGGTTCGACCATCTGTTGCCTCAGGATAGGCTAGGCCAATGTAATAAGCTGACGATTTTATATGCATACCATTGCAACTTTACCAAGCTAAGTTTTTGATTGTCTGACAGGTTTTTCGAAAGATCTCTTGACGTCCTACGTATTCTGTTGATTTTTATGACATTCAGATAATAACATTTTCTCCAGAGCGTGATCATATCGCTATGTAAAATACTTCCACTTGTAGCGAAACGTATTCCCATGACCCATCCTTTCAATCCTGACCATTAACCAGTTGCTGAGGAACTCAGCAGTTCATACGATTGAAGTCATACTCAGTTGAATTTTTATGAATCGTTCCAAGAGCATGTCCTCATCATCAAACACATAGATACTCCTGTATCACACATTTCCTTGACATCATGTAACTGCCGTACTTACGCTGAGCGAGTTCATCGATTTATTAGTGACTGGGTATAGGCATAATTTAGCATCGAACGTAAATAGAAAGAAACAGTCGTCAATACTTGATTATCGCTTTAGCAGGACTAAGAAATCAACTTGTAACAACAGCAAAAGTTTTGAGAGGTACTGTGCTATATACTAGCCAGGTTTTCAGCTACCGCAAAACAATTCCGCTGAAACTTTCAAGCACAGTGGCCCAAAAGAGGAAGAATGGTAACAAATTTCAACATCCGCGTATCTTAACTTTATGGGAAGCCTACCTCAGGGACTTAACACCAAAACAGGAGGGAAATGTGGTCCTATAAGCCCTTGGTTACTTGGTGAACGAGCCGAAACGGATGTTCGGAGACATATCATCACATCGTGTGTGAAAAAATTAGTCACGGCCCAAGACGTACAACAAAGTAAAGCCAATGGTAAGTGCTTAGTGACGACTGCTTAATGACTACTGTGTGTGGCAAGTCTAGTAACACACATCCGTTGGTAGTTCAAACATCTCCGTTTGAGCAATAGAGAATGCTGTTACTATCGCTATTTCTGCGCGTGATATGCTACGAGTCCTGGATGAAATTCAGTTCTTGACAGCTAAACAGAACCATGTTTTTCAGTGCAGGGGAGCGTTAAGGGGCTTAAACCCCATCTCAGAGGAGACCGTTAGCGCAGGGCTGCTGCAGCTTATCCGATTTTAACAAGCACACAGGAACAAATGGCCATTATTTTGCAAAATATCATCTCGAAACATGCCCCAACAACATAGCAAGGGAATTAACGGAAAAAAGAAATAGGAAAAACGAACAGGAAACAGACGTTCGGAGTTGGTGAGCTACTTACTACGTCTTGGTTATTTGCCTTGGGGACACAATCCACGGTAGCGTTCCCTGGGCATACTGATTTAAAAGTAAATGAATGATTTGTTGCGTTTGGAAAACTCTTGGATGCGATCAAAGAATAAAATGCTACAAGAAGGAAACAAGCTTTGTCTCCTAGCCGGCCGATGTGGCCGTCCGGTACTAGGCGCTACAGTCTGGAACCGCGTGACCGCTACGGTCGCAGGTTCGAATCCTGCCTCGGGCATGGATGGGTGTGATGTCCTTAGGTTAGTTAGGTTTAATTAGTTCTAAGTTCTATGCGACTGATGACCGCAGAAGTTAAGTCGCATAGTGCTCAGAGCCATTTTTTTTGTCTCCTAAAAGATACGGTGAATATTTTTTTCACATGTAAACACGTTCTTATTACTCCAGAGGAGATAAATTGTGTTTCTTTTTTAGCAGTTAGGGATTTTCTTGTGCGATTCTTCAAACTTTCCCGGCGTATATTTGCTGTTTTTCTTGTGAGTATCATTATTATAACTTTTTATTCCTTACAGTGATGACGAAGAGCATACGGGGCGAATCCAAACTCCACTTTTGGAGCTAACTCAAGGGTATTTTGTTACAAGGACCCCCTGGTCTACAGTGCTCTTGATGTCGTAGTACAGTAATTATAATTTTTTTGTTTGTTACCTTAGTTACCTTTGTTTCTGTGAAAATAGTCGTTAAAAGTTCCGTATTGTGCAATTACCGAAAGGTAAAACACAAAACACAGAATAATGCAACAACCCTCAGACGAAACACGTACAATTTTATTACACCGTCTTTAATCTGTTCTTCCAGGACACAGCACATAACAAATGCAGAACTGTTTCCTAACAGGTGTTATTTAAAATTGTCGACCACCATAATCACGGCAAAGAGTACAGCGACGCAACATCGACTTACACGCTCATGAATTCCACGAGTTTATCGTACTTCTTCTGCGGCAGTCACGGATGCTACCAGCCACGTTCACGTGAGTATCCAGCGGAGTCTTCTAAAATAGTCTCTTGATATGACGTCTGACGACGAAGTCCAATTGTGTAATGTCTGGTGACCAAGCTGGTCATGGAACGAAACAGCTGTAACCAATCTATTGTTGCTCAAACCAAATTCAATTACCAGCCACCCCAGAAAGGGAGTATCTCACACCAAAACAGTCAGAAAATATCCATGAATAATGTCCCAGATATTGTTGGGGGGGGGAGGGGGGGAGAGGGTTCAAATCCACCCTGAATACAAGTGATTATGTGATAATGAATTCAAATGAAGAAACAATGCTGATTTGGACGCAGATTTTTTTCTTCTTCTTTGTAAGTCGCTGTATGTGAGGGGATTGGCGACTAGTTTACTGACGCGTTTCGATTGTAGTCATCATGAGAAAATCTGGAAAGGCTACAAGGAAACACGAGAGCAGAGCAGTGACGATGGCTAAGAGACAAACCAACAAATATATTAACATTGTGCATGGAAGACACATACCAACGCAGGGAGAAGAATCCGTACAGACATTATGGGGTCGTGTGAATGTGACACACTCCATAACGTTACTGAATTTTACAATACATGACGTATTTCGAAGGTAATGGTCGCGGATTCGAATCCTGCCTCGGGCATGGATGTGTGTGATGTCCTTAGGTTAGTTAGGTTTACGTAGTTCTAAGTTCTAGTGGACTGATGACCTCAGAAGTTAAGTCCCATAGTGCTCAAATCCATTTGAACCATTTTTTGAAGGTAATGAAGTGGTCAATGGGTGGCGCTAGTGGCAACTGTTGTAGCGTTAAACGGAAAGAAAAACGTGAATTGAAACACATGGAAATCATTAAAATGTTTTTACATATAATGTGTCAATCTTGCAAATAAAATGCACATCTTGTATATAAAACGTTGAAATATACTATCAGAGACATTATTAACATGCTGTTGCTAAAACAGTGCTATATGCAACTAAAAGTGAGAATAGGGAAGGGGGATGGAGAAGATGGGGAGGGGCGAACCATAAGTGAAGAGGGCTGAATTTGTTGGATTACAAAGTAAATATCAACAAAGAAATACATAACATATTTAACAACAAAGTTACGTTCTGAATGGAGTATGCAGTCGTGGTAAGACTATACATGTAACATCATGGAAAAAATTACACAGAGCTAACAATTTGTGTCTGACATGGGAGCCTGTGCAGCCACGACATATTACCACTAGAGGCACTTCTTGGCCGCTTTGTGAGTTCAGTAATGTTTCGGGATATGTTACATTCACATGATCCCATAATGTCTGTATGAAGCTCTTCTCCCTGCATTGATACGTGTCTTTCATGCACTCCGTAAATGTACTTACTTGCTTGTGTCAACGATTTTCACTGTGTTACTCTTGCGGTTTTTTTTTTATCTTTCTCAGATTTTCTGATGATGATTGTAATCGAAACACGTCAATAAACTAAAGTTATTCACTGTCCATATCAGCACTGTTTCTCCATTTTAATTCATAAAATGGCCGCACACCTCTTGCGTAATTATGTGACACGTCTTGTATATAATATGATAACGGTTGTTGGTATGCTAAGGTAAGGTAAGCATCGGAGGAGGTTTCCAAGTAGTTTCTTTTCCGATTGCCGCTGACACAAGTGAGCGAGTGCAAAGGGTACACGGTAAGACTACACCGTATATTGCGGGACTAACGTCTCCAGGAAGCGACGAGAGGCCGCACGGGACTCAGTGAACCCGGAACCGTGTAACACAACACGCTCACTGGCTCGCTTTTCCACTGGGCCACGCGTCTTAACGCTGTCATACTTTTCATCTCACTTTATGGTGTTTGCGACAGCAATCTTTAGTCGTTGAGCATTTCTGAAAGCAATACAGATGAAGATAAACGAGGAAATTCTAATGTGGAGTGTTTCCTGCTACCATTGCGTTTTGTAGTAATCTGTCCGGAGTTGCTGATTTGTTTGCCTTGCCGTGCATTATTAACATGCCGGCGAAGTGATTAAATATCAAATGCTGTCTTATGTTATGTAAGTTATGTGGGCTATTTGCTTGCCGGTGTTGTCTTTATTTTGGGTCGCGTGTAAAAAGTGAGACGAAATTACGAAAGACACGCTTATATTAGAAGTTCTCTGAAATTTGGGAAATTTGTGGTAAGTTCCCAAGGGACCAAACTGCTGAGGTCATCAGTCCCTAAGCTTACAAACTACTTAATCTGACTTACAGTAAGGACAACTCAAACGCCCATGCCCGAGGGAGGACTCGAACCTCAGACGGGGGGGGGGGGGGGGGGCGCTGTAGTTCTCTGATTCGCCTATTTCCAAGAATATAGAGATATGGTGTCTGTTCTTTCCTTCTTTCCGACATGTCCGTCTGGAACGAAATTAGAATTACAGCCTGCACGGTAACTCATCGTGTTCGGTCAGAGGGTTAGCTGCCCTCTGTAATAAAAAAACTGAGTTAATGGAACAACGACGAACTGAAATGGGTAACAGATACAACGAACGAAAACGAACAAAATGAGATTTTAAAAAAAAAAAAAAAAAAAAAAGCATGGATACAGCGTCTGACATGTAAGCAGGAGATCCCGGGTTCGAGTTCCGGTCGGGGAACACATTTTCACCTGTCCCCGTCGATATATATCAACGCCCGTCAGCAGCTGAAGGTATTAATATATTTCTAATTTTATTTCCAAAAAAAGTGACGAAACTGACGTGGCTTAGGAGAAGGGATCAGAGTGGAATGAAAGAGGCGAATGGGGGGACGGGGCGGGGGTGCGCGTTATCTCGTTAAACACTTTGCCTCCTGTGCCGTTCCGGCAGGAGTGCATTCTTTGTCAAAAGAGTAGTATCCTCTCGTATACCCGCCCGGCTAGCCATGCGTTGTAACGCACTGCTTCGAGAACGGGAAGATGTGCCAGTCCCCGGCACGAAACCGCCAGGCGTATTAGTGTCGATGTCCAGTGTGCTGGCCAGCCTGTCGATGGTTTTTAAGGCGGTTTTGCATCTGCCTCGGCGAATGCGGGCGGGTTCTCCTTATTCCGCCTCAGTTACACTATGTCGGCGATTTCTGCGCAAACAGAACACCATAATTACTCTACCAAGCAAACATTTGGGGTTACACTCGTTTGGAATCAGACGTTCTAGGGTTGAGGGAGGGGGGGAGTCCACAGGGGGCCGAACCGCACAATTATCCTGGGTTCGATGTGGGGCGGCGGTGGGCCTGTTGTGGGGTTGTGAACCACTGAGGGCTATATCGGGACGAAGCCTCTCTGTCGTTTCTAGGTCGCCGGTTTAATAAATAAAACACAAACTATCCTCTCTTGCAAGACAAGGAAGGAAATCAAATGAAACTATATGGTTCCATCTGTGACACACATATTAAGACTAAATCCACGAATGAAAAATTGTATCAACGCCATCTTTCGAGCTCGGATGTCCTGTTCACTAGGCAGATGCGCTACACCTCCCTGGCACAGTAGCTTGGCACAACTGCACTGACAACTTCAGCGCGCCTCTCTCCTTAGTTCGAGTTCCCATTCATGCTTCAGCCCGTTTGTTGCTCCCCTCAGCATCGAAAGAAACGGGAGATCTTGCCCGAAACCCAGGCATGTGTGCTTTTAATCAAATGAAACTATATGGTTTCAGAGAGCTTTTCACATCTTAGACATCTATGATGTTTACACTGACGAGCGAAAACGTTACAACCGCTGCCCACCGCGAGGTTGTATGCTGGTTGGTGACGCTGAGGGCAGGTGGCGCGGTGAGAGAGGCGTAACAGTGGAGCAGAGACGAATGGACAATCATTCTAGCGACGGTAAGTGGCCCAAACGGGCAAATCCGCCGACTTAAGCGACTTTGACAAAAGCCAGATAGCTGTGGCCCAGTGCCTGGGAACGTGCATCTCGGAAGCGGCGAAGCTGGTGGGCTGTTCCGTGCTACTGTCATGGTTGAAGAATGCTGAAACCACGAGTGGGCTACAAGAAGTTGGACGTCCGTACGTCATCGCAGAATACAGGAATCGGAGGCTCGCCCGCCTGCTGACAGAGTAACGGTGTTGAACATGGTGTCAGTTTTAATTACAGTGGGTACGGGACTATCGAGACTGGACCGGGGATCAATCTAATCGTGTCACCTGGTCGGATGAATCCCCTTTATTGTTAAACCAAGTCGATGGTCGCATCCAGATATGTCGTCATTCAGGCGAACTGTGCTCGAAATACGCAGTGCGCCAAGGACGCAGGTCGGTGGGGACAGTATTATACAAGGTGTTCCAAAAAGAATCATCCGATTTAAAAAGTTATAACTCTTATATCATTTGAGATATGTGCGTGAACAACGTACTGTTAGAAAGAGCAAACTCTCGAGTTTCACATGATTTCCGCTAGGTAGCAGCAGTGTGTGCCAACTTCAGTTCTAGTAAAAATAGTGTCGGGACAACAGAAACCGTTTTGTGTTCTACGTTTTGCGCAGATCGGGTCAGTAAAAACTGCTCAGCGTGACTTTTGTGGATCCTCCTACAGCAAAGAGTATTAGACAATGGCATGAACAATCCCGAGAAACAGGTTGTTTCTGTAAAGGCAAATCGCCGGGCCTTCCTCGAGTGTCTGACACAGATGCCGAACGCATCCGCATCCACAGAAATCCGTTCGCCGTGCAGCTCGATAGTTTAGCATGCCGCTGACGTCCGTCTGGTGTGTGTTGCGTCGACGCTTACACATGAAACCATACAGAATTCAGCTACTGACAAACAACAACGTGTACAGTTCTCTAATTTCGTTCTTGGCGAGATGGAGGATACAGTTTTCTTCCACGCTTAGTGTTTAGTGAAGAGGCAACATTCCATTTAAATGGAAAAGTGACCCGTCATAATGACAGAATATGGGGTACGGAACAGTCACATGAAGTTGTACAACATGAGAGGGACTCTCCAAAATATAATGTGTTTTGTGCAGTGTGGGGAAAATTTGAATACCGCATTGACGTACGCAGTGCATCTCAAGGGGGGTACATTGAACACCTATGAAAAAGAATAAAATAAACTTTTTTTAGTTTCCTGTTCATCAAAAAACATCGTACATGTTGATTAGTTTCAGAAATACAGACGTACCAAATCGGATGATTCTTCTTGATACATCCTGTACTAGGGGGACATTCAGCCGGCCTTCCATGGGACCTGCGGGAGTAATCGAAAGCGTTATGACAGCTGTGGACTGCGCGAACTTTATTAGGGATCACCTGTAACCTGTTATTCTTGATGTCTTCCTCAACAGCGATGGCATCTTCCAGCAGGAAAACTGTCCGTGTCACAAGCCCAGAAGGATGATAGTGAACTTATGTTGATGACTTGACTATCAAATTCTGCTTACCTGACTCTGATGAAACCCAACTGGGACGCTATCGGGCGCCAGCTGAACGCCCACAAACCGGCCGCCCGGAAAATTACAGGAACTGTGTGACTAGTGCGTTGGGGGGTGGGGGGTCTGACTCAATGCCCGGGAGTATCAATGCCGTTATTACGGCCAGAGGTGGTTGTTATGGGTACTGATTTCTCAGGATCTATGCACCCAAATTGTGTGAAAATGTAATCACATGTCAGTTCTAGTATAATATGTTTGTCCAATGATACCCGTTTATCACCTGCATTTCTTCTTAGTGTAGCAATTTTAATGGCCAGTAGTGTATGTGCATTGAACAGTGTCAGACATTCATGATGAGTAGTGTTAAGCAGCTTTGCTCAGTCTACGTGTTCGTCAACTCATCTCACTAACGGCTGCTCTAAGAAATTCAGCAGATGAGGACCAGTCCGGCTGCATCTACCCAGCGTCTAATTAGGTACGCACATCTGGTTCGCTGGAACGTCGCGCGTGTTCCCCGCTCCAGAGGCCATGCGTCAAATTCCAGCACGCACTCGGACACGGCGACGCGGCAGCAAGTACTCTCCAGGGGCCGGTCCTTTTACGGTTTATTACATCGCAGGCACGCCAGAGGAGGAGGCGAGGTGGCGGGACGAGTTGCCGGATGAAATAATCACCGCGCGACGGAGCGTGCTGCGCGCGAGTCGCGGCCCGTGTACCGATGCCTATCTGGCGCGCCTACATCTCCGCCGCCCGCCTCCCCGACCATCTGTCAAGCCGGCACCGGGTTACGCCCTTCTGGAAACAAGCGCCGCGCCTGCATCGCTGAATATCGCCCGCTAATGGCAAGGGATATTCTGATCGTCGCTGACCGAAAGTAAGGAAGATTTGAGGGAGCTGCCGAAGGTGGTTTCTTACTTCTCATGCTGCGTGTACTTTGATACTAGTCGCGTCGAAGCCAAAGACGTTAGGCATCCAAGTTTAATTAATTGCTGTCGCTTTGGGAAAGGAAAAGGAACCAGCGGAGCAGTTCTGACGTTAGTCTTGACAATGGAAGCTATACTCAAGATAGACAAGAGACATGCCATCAAGTGCAGACGCCAAAGAGTGTCGGCGGACGGCACCATTCTACTGTATAAGGACTGAACGAAAAGTAATGCCTCCACCTTCGTTAACTGGGGTTGGATGGGAATATTTTAATAAACCAAACGCAGAAATAATCCTTAGAATGTGATCTTTAGCCGGCCGGTGTGGCCGAGCGGTTCTAGGCGCTACAGTCTGGAACCGCGAGACCGCTACGTTCGCAGGTTCGAATCCTGCCTCGGGCATGAATGTGTGTGATGTCCTTAGGTTAGTTAGGTTTAAGTAGTTCTAAGTTCTAGGGGACTGATGACCTCAGAAGTTAAGTCCCATAGTGCTCAGAGCCATTTGAACCCTTTTTTTTTATGTCCCCGAAGATCGTCTTTCATTGTGGGTAACAGATGGAAGTCGAACAGTGCTAAGTCTGGATTGTATGGAGGATGCCGTGCGGTGGTGAGATTCAGTCTCTGAGGTTCTGCTGTGGTGGCACGTGAAGTGTGTGGTTTGGCATTGTCATGATGAAGGAAAACATTTCCCTTTTCCTTTCGGACTCTTATTAGCGGTCGCTTCAGAGTTCGCAGCGTTGTGATGTAACTCTCTGAATGTATTGTTGTTCCACGAACAAGGAAATCAACATGATATAACACCGTCTGCGTTCCAAAAGATTGTGGCCATCATTTCTCCAGCTGAGGGCTGTGTGTTGCATTACATTTTCTGAGACGAGTTTTTGTGTCATATTCCATAGATTGACGTTTCGTCTTCGGGTCGTAATGGTGTACCCATGTTTTGTCTCCTGTCACAATTGAATGGAGAAAGGCGTCACCTTCATTCTCGTAACGCGGGAGGAGTTCCTGGAAAATTTCAAGTCTGTGCACTTTCATTTCAGGAGTCAGCATCCGGGGTACCCATCGTGCGCAGATCTTCCTATAGCCAGGCAAAGCAATAATGTGACCCACGCGTTCTTGTGAACTGACGATTGTGCTTGCAATTTCTCTCTGAGTGATACGACAATCGTCCTGAATCAACCTTTCAAAATTTCGCTTGTGAAATTCGGTGGTTGCTGTCACAGGACGTCCAACTATTTGCTTGCCACACGGGTCAGATGTTCCCACCTCAACATCTTTAAACTTAGTCGTCGAACGATGCACAGTACTCAAAAAGATGGTTCAAATGGCTCTAAGCACTATGGGACTTCCAACATGAGTCCCTTAGACTTAGAACTACTTAAAGCTAACCAACCTAAGGACATCACATACATCCATGCCCGGGGCAGGATACCAAACTGCGACCATAGCAACAGTGCGGTTCCGGACTGAAGCGCCTAGAACCGCGCGGTCACAGCGTACAGTACTCACATCAATACGATCACTATCAACTGCTTTCATTCTCTGATGAATCTCCTTTAATGTGACACCTTCTGCTGCAAAGAATTCAATGACTGCACATTGCTTAAATCGCACTGACCAACCGTCCTCGCAGGGTTCCGTACTTTACAGTGTAACGACACAACCGTTCACTGCTAAGGCTTCCCGCCAACTGGAGCTGTAGAGAAGAGGCTATAGAACAAGCCAGTACCTGCCGAATACCAATGCTGCGAACTGTTGAAGAGTTACGAAGGTGGAGGCATTACTTTCCAGTCAACCCTCGTAGGATAACGCCCGCCCACATATTGCCGAGGTTGTTTCGACTACGCAGCAGAAGTTCCACTGGGAAGCCGTTACATGTACTCTGTACAGTTCTGATCTCTCCCCATACGGTTTCCATGTCTTCGGAGCCCTGAAGAAAGACATTCCTGGTCGTCGATATGCTTCCGACAGAGAGTTTTAGGTCTGGATACCAACGCAAAGTTTTTTCCATGAAGAAACTGACAAAACTGTCACACAGTGGAATATATTTATTAACATTTCAAGCGAACACTTTTGAAATAGTAAACAGTTTCTAATTTTTTTCTGTCTTTTTCATTATAAGTATAAGCTATAGGGAAAGACGGTCAATATACAGGGTGCTCGAAAATTCCGCTTACAGTCTTCTGGGACTTACGGACGGAACTGAGTAGATAACATTTTGAACTGGAACCCATGTTCGGAAACGTACCATTTCCGTGCGACAGCCGTTCGGAAACATGTTTGCTAGATAGGTATGCAGCAGGGTACTTGTGGTGCGGTGGGTGCTTACGTCGGATCGGCTAATTTCATTTGACGTCCATCCTCCATCTGTGTCCTGGTTCGAGTCTCATTCACGTGTCTGTGAGTGTTAGAGCAACATGGCTGAGTACATCTTTCACGTCATGTTCTGGTACATCTGTGTTCGGGTATATCTGGACAAGCGATTCGGAAGCGGATGGATAGGCAGAGTTGGTCCAATCGCATGGCCTCCAACACCACCGGATTTGACTCCAGTGGAATTTTTCATCTGGGGGCAAAAGGAGTTTGGTTTATGAGACTCCTGTAGAGATAGAAGATCTGGTGGCACGAGTTACGGTCGCTGCAGGACAGATTCCAGAGACACCAGTAGTGATAGAGCGTGTGTACCATAACATCATTCGTAGGCACTAGGTGTGAACCGGACTTGGTGGTCGCCATATCGAACGTTATTTGTAGCGCATCAGAATGTTAACTCTCCTTTGAAAAACGACAAAGACGTTTTAACTGAAAATAACTGTTTCTCAGAACAATGATTAAGTTTTCTTTTTGCGTTTTTTATTAGTAATGAGGGAAACTGTAAAACAGCTGATGTACTGTGCCACGCCTAATGAATTACTTGTAAAACTGGTTGCGTTATCAACATGTTTTCAAATGGTTCGAGCACAGAGATGGTACGTTTTCGGACATGGGTCCGAATGCAGAATGCCATCTAGTTAGTGCGCTCTACAAGTCCTAGAAGCCTGTATGGGAAATCTTAAAGAACCCTGTATAAGGTATGCCCAAATGAAAAGGAGACCTTCGCCGTGGCGGCTTTGTGTGTAATCTCAGCGCGGGAATGCTTTTACAGAGAGATGTTGTGTCGGTATTCCTAGTTACGCAAGCGGAGCTAGCGGCTCCGCAGCAGTTTCCTCATTCCTGGAGAGTTGTTTCCGCAGTTTGTTGCATGATGAATTCCTCTCGACCGGCACGAAGAGCGGTCGTCCAGTTTTTTCTCGCAAAAGGGGGGCGTGCTTCACAGATTTATCGCGAGATGAAAGAAATGCACGAAGATCAGTATCACACACGGTGCACAATATGCAGGTAGCGTTAACGTTGTGAGGCGGGACATCTGCAGAAAAAGACCCTCGAGCCCCTTCAAAAAGTTTGATGAGGGGTCCTGGTACATCTCACCATGGGAATCGCATATCTTCAGCTCCTTAAAACAATCTCTAGGAGGTCAGAGGTTCACCTGTGACAAGGAAGTGCGAGAAACCTTGGAAGACGGTACCTTCTGCAACCCAGAAGTTCTATACTGAAGTCAACCACACTCCCTTCCTACGCGCCGAGACCGGTGTATCAGTATCAGCGGCAATTATGTGTACTTATAGTGTTCCACATCAACTGTAATTATACCCGTAATATTGTTATTAAAACTTCTTTACATATAACTGTAGTCTCCTTTTCATTTGGGCATACTTTATACAATATGTACAGACATCAAGGAGGAGTGATAAGAAACGAAGATCAAGAACACAAATCACAGATTAGAAAGGGAGTAAGTCGAAGGTGCAGTCTTTCGTCCTTACTTTTCAGTCTATACATCGAAGAAGCAATGAAAGTTTAAAGGTTAATGAACGGTATTCAAATTCAGGGTTAAAGCACATCAGAGATGAGATTCGATGATGACTTTTCTATTGGGTATAATTGTGAGACCTGTTAAATGGCAAGATCAGTCTAATGAGCAAACACTACCGGTTGAGAGCAAATCGAAGAAAGACGAAAGTAATGAGGAGAGAAATGTTGGGCTACGAAGGAGAGGAAAAGAAATTCTGCTGTCTTGGAAGCAGAATAACGCATGAGAGATGAAGTAGTGAAGAAGTACGAAGCTGACTATCCCACGCAAAGAGAGCATTCTTCGCTGAAAGAAATTGTCTAGTATCAGACACAGCCCTTAATTTGAGGAATAAATTTCTGAGAATGAACGCTTGGAAGTGAATCATGGACCTTGGGGAAAACGAAAAAAAGGAGAATCGAAGCGTTTAAGATGTGGTGCTACAGAAGCATGATGAAAATTAGGTGAACTTACGAGGTAAGAAATGAGGAGGTACTCTTCAGAATCGGCGAAGGAAGTAAAGTTGATAAGCAATGAAGAGGATCTCTGCAGAATTGGCGAGTCAAGAAATGTATGGAAAAGACGGAAGAATAACTCACAGGATCGAACGACATGTGTCAATACACCGAGGAAGAGCTTCCATGGTACTAGGGAGAGCTGTAGATGGTAAAAACTGTAGGGTATGACAAGAGTTGCACTGTATTTAACAAATAACAAAGGGACTTACAGACTACTCAAAATCAAAAAAATTAATAATTTACGTCACTTTTATATAAAATACGTAAAATACTTCTTTCCCGTTTAAACGTAAACTAAGAGGTGACAGAATCAGCCTGCTCTCTACAAACGTCATGAAGTGTAAACTGAACGTGGGGAAGGGAGGAGATCACTGCTGTCAGCTGCATCGGAACTTTAAGCGAAATCGAACATGCCCGAAAGAACAGACACCACGCATTCACATAATTTTCATGAAAAGCTTTGGAACTTAAATTTAATTGTAGCGGAAGTGGTGGCGATAGGATGGGCATTCGTTACCTTCACAGACTACATACAGCGATGGAAAAAGAAATTTCAATACCAAGAAGAAGTTGTGAGACATGAACGAAAGTTGTTAGGCATATTTCTACATCTGAAAGATGATGTCTATCCAGATTTCCCGCCAGTCGCATAAGAATGGTGCTAGTAGCACCACTATGGGGATGAAAATCAGGTTTGCTTTAAACACACGCTGCAACGGTCGTGCGCGTTAGTTACGTTAGAGAATGGGCGTGGTGAGTTGATGTTAGTCAAGAATCCTTTTAATGAGACAAAGACGCCATTACCAGCACCTCACTGAACTGAGGTCGTGTAATAGAGCTACAAGAAACTGGATTTTCCTTCTGCTATATTGGAGAAAGACTTGGCAGGAATACAGCCACCGTACATGATTGCCGGCATCGGTGGTCACGAAAATGTACGTCGCAAGAAGAGCGGGCTCCGGCCGGTGACAAGGCACTTCAGACAGGGAAACCTATTGTTCCGGCGTATGGCTCTCGCACATCGTACTGCATCTGTAGCAGCAATTTGCGCAGCAGCTGGCACCACAGTGACACAACGAACTGTTACAAATCGCTTACTTCAAGGACAGCACCGAACCAGATGCCCAATAACGTGCATCCCACTGGCCCCAAATCACCGCCATTTGCGACTTGATTGGTGTCAAGCTAGAGATCTTTGGAGAACAGAGTGGAGGTCTGTCGTGTTTTTCGATGAAAGCTGGTTCTGCCTCGCTACCAGCGATGGCTGTGTGTTGGTTAGAAGGAACCAGTTAAGGACCTGCACCCAGATAGACACACTGGACCTACACCTGAAGTGGGCCAGAGCGCGACTTCTTACGATAGCAGGAGCGCGCTGGTGGTTATTTCACGCACCCTCACTACAAAACTATACGTCAGTCTGGTGAAATTACCTGTTGTTCTGCCATTCTTCAATAGCATTCCAGGGAGTGTTTTCCAGTTTGTATGTGAACTGCGTACATTGGCTTCCATCTCATTCTTTTTCCATGTAAACTACAGACCGCTGTCGACACTTGTGACCTGGGAACAGTCTTCTACTCACGTTGAGAAACACTTCGTTTTGCTCATTGACCCAGCTTTATTCATTTTTATTTACTCAGTACTCAAGTAGACGATTCACATTCGCGCTTCACCACGTTCCATATGTGATATCAATGCCCTTCGATACCACAAAAGAGGCAATAGATTCAGCCACAGAAGAGCTGAGCAGCGGCCGTTAAGGAAGTGTCTGCGTGTCACTTGTGTTTGACGTCCTAGTTCATAAACGTGTATGTTCATACACGACAGCGTTACAGCACGTTGTGCAATATTCTCATATGTACGACATCCAACCATCATCAGATGTTTTCATCGACTTTGAAATTGCCATTCATGAGGCAGTGACTAGCGTTTGGCCAAATGCATGTATCACGGGCTGTCGATTTCATGTTGCTAAGTCTTAGTGGTAGCGGATACAGGAGGCTGACCTGTCGATAACGTGCCGGCCGCGATGGCCGAGCGGTTCTAGGCGCTTCAGTCCGGAACTGCGCGACTGCCGCGGTGGCAGGTTCGAGTCCTGCCTCGGGCATGGATCTGTGTGATGTCCTTAGGTTGGTTAGGTTTAAGTAGTTCTAAGTTCAACGGGACTGATGACGTCAGATGTCCCATAGTGCTCAGAGCCATTTTGTCGGAAACATATAAGGCAACTCCCAATACGCCAGAGAGTTATTACTTGAAGTATTTCTTTGGGCTGCCTTTCTTGAGTCCAGATGAAGTGATGGAGAGCTTCACTGATAATTTCATGGTAGTTGTCCCTGGTTGGTGTGGGAAGACGGGAGCACGTGTTGAAACAGAACCCTGCAACAGCAAAATTTACCAACTGCGTTTCCATCACCTATATCTCCCCGAAGCCTTATTTCCCCCAACGTTCTGGGCCGAACACTCACCCATATGCAAGCGCACCATCAAGAGTTGTGAAGCTTTCTATTTTAAAGTAATCGGCTCGTTTTATTCTGCCCATCCTTCTGTCTACCGTCTTGCGGAGATTCTGCTTGATGTGCAAGCAGACACTTACGTGAAAACCACAAGTCCAAACAGTGTCAAGCGACCATAAAAAAAGCGAGAAAGAAGCATTTTTACGAGAATAGATGCAAGACCTGAGGAACGGAATCACTGATCGGTCCGGCTTTGTTAAAAGACATAGTTTCAAGTTTTTGACCCAAGAACTGAAGAAGAAAAGAAACCGGAAGACTTACTTTTGACGATTTGATGTTTGTCAGTGATGTGTTTGTTTGACTGATGTTTTAGTTGCAATTTTGGTGGTGAATATGGGAGACACTCAGCCAACCTCCTCGTGGTGTCTCCCCGGAGAACGTTACAGACTGACGGATCCTCTGTCCATAGTTCACGTGTTCCCAGTTTACTGTCGCCCGCAGTTCAAATAATAACAGGGTGTTTCAAAAATGACCGGTATATTTGAAACGGCAATAAAAACTAAACGAGCAGCGATAGAAATACACCGTTTGTTGCAATATGCTTGGGACAACAGTACATTTTCAGGCAGACAAACTTTCGAAATTACAGTAGTTACAATTTTCAACAACAGATGGCGCTGCGGTCTGGGAAACTCTATAGTACGATATTTTCCACATATCCACCATGCGTAGCAATAATATGGCGTAGTCTCTGAATGAAATTACCCGAAACCTTTGACAACGTGTCTGGCGGAATGGCTTCACATGCAGATGAGATGTACTGCTCCAGCTGTTCAATTGTTTCTGGATTCTGGCGGTACACCTGGTCTTTCAAGTGTCCCCACAGAAAGAAGTCACAGGGGTTCATGTCTGGCGAATAGGGAGGCCAATCCACGTCGCCTCCTGTATGTTTCGGATAGCCCAAAGCAATCACACGATCATCGAAATATTCATTCAGGAAATTAAAGACGTCGGCCGTGCGATGTGGCCGGGCACCATCTTGCATAAACCACGAGGTGTTCGCAGTGTCGTCTAAGGCAGTTTGTACCGCCACAAATTCACGAAGAATGTCCAGACAGCGTGATGCAGTAATCGTTTCGGATCTGAAAAATGGGCCAATGATTCCTTTGGAAGAAATGGCGGCCCAGACCAGTACTTTTTGAGGATGCAGGGACGATGGGACTGCAACATGGGGCTTTTCGGTTCCCCATATGCGCCAGTTCTGTTTATTGACGAAGCCGTCCAGGTAAAAATAAGCTTCGTCAGTAAACCAAATGCTGCCCGCATGCATGTCGCCGTCATCAGTCCTGTGCACTATATCGTTAGCGAATGTCTCTCGTGCAGCAATGGTAGCGGCGCTGAGGGGTTGCCGCATTTGAATTTTGTATGGATAGAGGTGTAAACTCTGGCGCATGAGACGATATGTGGACGTTGGCGTCATTTGGACCGCAACTGCAACACGGCGAACGGAAACCCGTGGCCGCTGTTGGATCACCTGCTGCACTAGCTGCGCGTTGCCCTCTGTGGTTGCCGTACGCGGTCGCCCTACCTTTCCAGCACGTTCATCCGTCACGTTCCCAGTCCGTTGAAATTTTTCAAACAGATCCTTTATTGTATCGCTTTTCGGTCCTTTGGTTACATTAAACCTCCGTTGAACACTTCGTCTTGTTGCAACAACACTGTGTTCTAGGCGGTGGAATTCCAACACCAGAAAAATCCTCTGTTCTAAGGAATAAACCATGTTGTCTACAGCACACTTGCACGTTGTGAACAGCACACGCTTACAGCAGAAAGACGACGTACAGAATGGCGCACCCACAGACTGCGTTGTCTTCTATATCTTTCACATCACTTGCAGCGCCATCTGTCGTTGAAAATTGTAACTACTGTAATTTCGAAAGTTTGTCCGCCTGAAAATGTACTGTTGTCCCAAGCATATTGCAACAAACGGTGTATTTCTATCGCTGCTCGTTTAGTTTTTATTGCCGTTTCAAATATACCGGTCATTTTTGAAACACCCTGTAAGAGTGGCGTCTGTGCAGTTCACAAGCTGTGGTTTTCCAAAAGACTAAAGATCGCCTACGTTCCGCTTTTGTAACCCAGCATGCTCTACAGAGTGTCAACATGCCGCCTTGGCCTGCTCGATCACTAGATCTGTCTCAAATCAGGGGGCATCATTGGATGACAACTCCAGCGTCATCCACAAACAGCATCAATTGTCCCCGTATTTACCGACCAAGCGCAGCCAGCAGGCATGGAACTCTATCGCACAAACTGACATCCGGCACCTGTACAACACAATGAAGAGACATTTGCATGTTTGGACACAACATTCTGGTGGTTACATCTGTTTTTAATGTACCAAAATTTCACATTTGCAATGGCGTATCTCGCGCTTACCTGTGACGCTGTAGTGTCAGTCACTTAAATATGCTACCTAGACAAGTGTATTCACAAAATTTCATTACTTTATATGAATTATTTGTGATTATTTTTTTTCGTCAGTGTACTTTTCACTCGGTATTCGCTGTACGGTTAATACTGGCATAGTAGCGTCATACACAGATAGGTTTAGTGTTGACATTACAAGAGCGTACTTTCCAAGAGTGGCGACTTACTTCTTCCTAGCCCTAGGCGTCTTGTGAAATGGCCACGGTGAGAAAATGAGAGACGTTAGACTTTTTTGGGATCATCAAACTTCTGATAGGTTTGATGCGGCCCGATAGGACTTCCTCTCCGGTGTCAACCTCTTCACCACAGAGTAACACACACACAGTCCCTCACTTATTTGTTGTATATTTTCCAATCTGATCTCCACAACATTTTTTTATTCTCTATGATTCGCTCTAGTACCACAGAAGTGATTTCTTATTGCTTTGGCAAGTGTCCTTCCATTTGGTTGGGAAACACTGCCACATCCTCTGTACAGCCCGGATGTTTCACGAGTGATTTTCACATCTTTGGCCACCTGAAGAAAGACAAGACACACGCGGACGTCTATTTCAGACGGACGAGGAAGAGCAAGGGTGAGTGTGGTTGTGAATCCATCAGTGGCCGATCACGATCTACGGAACAGAAATTGATCGTCTCAGCTACCAGTGGCACACATCATGCGATGATTACTTTTGAATGGAATCATTCCATGGTCTCGTTGTGGTGGGTGTTCGAATTTCATTCGACTGACCCTCATATATTCACCATATATTCACCAGGAACGTTCTCTTTATGATTTTGTTCATAGCTGTAGTTCAGCAGCACCAAAATATTTCAGCAAACGCAAAAAGTCAGTCGTCAGCTTCACTTTACCGGTTTTGACTGAACTGTCACCTTCAGTAGCGTAATAGGCCTAAATCACTGGTAAGCCACCGTTAAAATATAAATGGGACGGTAGCGTCCTTTGCTGCAGAGTCAATAAAACAGAGAGGTCATCTCTGGAACTATATGATACGGGCTAAAAGTGGCAAACAACAAAATGTCAAATTTCACGTCGGACACAGTATGTGCAGCCACCAAACTTATCACATCTAAAGACGACAGTATAAACTGTCGAAACCGGTAAGCGGAGCCAAATAAAGGTTTTCTTGTGTATCTGACGACCGACTTTTTATCTTTGTTTATGCTCTCTTAGCTTCTGCTGCTCTGCTCTTTTTCCTTATTTTCTCACCTTGCTTCGTCCGTCATGTATTACTTTGCTTCCAAGGTAGCAGAAGTCTTTCAATTCGTCTACTTTGTGATACCCTACTCTGGTTTGATGCTTTGCGCCAGTCTGGCTTCAGTTATTCCTCATTCCTTTCTTCTCTCAACTGATATTCTGTCCTCACTATACCATCCGATTAAACAGATCGTATAGCTTGTACAGAAACCAGATGGCAGTTATACTAGTAAGAGTCGAGGGACATGAAAGGGAAACAGTGGTTGGGAAGGGAGTGAAACAGGGTTGTAGCCTCTCCCCAACGTTGTTCAATCTGTATATTGAGCAAGCAGTAAAGGAAACAAAAGAAAATTTCGGCGTAGGAATTAAAATCCATGGAGAAGAAATAAAAACTTTGAGGTTCGCCGATGACATTGTAATTCTGTCAGAGACAGCAAAGGACCTGAAAGAGCAACTGAACGGAATGGACATGGTCTTGAAAGGAGGATATAAGATGAACATCAACAAAAGCAAAACGAGAATAATGGAATGTAGTCGAATTAAATAGGATGATGCTGCGGGAATTAGATTAGGAAATGAGACGCTTAAAGTAGTAAATGAGTAATGCTATTTGGGGAGCAAAATAACTGATGATGGTCGAAGTAGAGAGGATATAAAATGTAGACTGGCTATGGCAAGGAAAGTGTTTCTGAAGAAGAGAAATTTGTTAACATCGAGTATAGATTTAAGTGTCAGGAAGACATTTCTGAAAGTATTTGTATGGAGTGTAGTCATGTATGGAAGTGAAACATTGACGATAAATAGTTTAGACAAGAAGAGAATAGAAGCCTTCAAAATGTGGTGCTACAGAAGAATGCTGGAGATTAGATGGGTAGATCACATAACTAATAAGGATGTATTGAATATAATTGGAGAGAAGAGAAATTTGTGGCACAACTTGACTAGAAGAAGGGATAAGTTGGTAGGGCATATTCTGAGGCATCAAGGGATCACCAATTTAGTATTGGAGGGCAGCGTGGAGAGTAAAAATCGCAGAGGGAGTGAATACACTAAACAGATTCAGAAGGATGTAGGTTGTAGTAGGTACTGGGAGATGAAAAAGCTTGCACAGGATAGAGTAGCATGGAGAGTTGCATCAAATCAGTCTCTGGACTGAAGACCCCAACAACAACATAACTCATACAGGGAAGGCAGGAGAATATATTGGCCCAAGATGTACGCGCCGTCATATCTCGTAAAGCACTTGCGAAGTTAGGAAGAAAGGAATATTAGACTTTAACATCGAGGTCATTAGAGACGGAGCACAACTTCAGATTAGGGAAGGATGGGGAAGCAACCTGAGAGTGTCGTTTGAAAGGAACCATCCAGGCGTTTGACTTGAGTGACTCATGGAAATTTCGGATAACTTAAATCTGTTTGGCCAGGCGAATGTTTGAACCGTCATCCTGCTGAATGCGAGTTCAGTGTGCTAACTGCAGCGTCATCTAGCTTGGAAAATGTGCGTGACAACGCAAGTGTCTGCTTTGTTTACCATATGCCCCTGTAACGTATGGAGTCTGAAGCTGCCCAACATATGGCCAAACCCGACAGAGTTACTAAGGTTGCAACCTGTAGTCGCATCGAAAAGAAACAGAATACATTCGAAAGACGTTTGAGCAACGCTGCCTCGCGTATCTACATCGACGCAACGTCGATAATTGAGAATCCGACGGTACCCAATTCTTTGTTCGCAAGGATCTCCCACTGCGTCCTCAGCAGCTTTTATTAATATCACTGTTCCTCGTCCCGACGAGCGTCGTCTACCGAGCAGCGGCCGAAAGAGATCGCCGAAGAGGGAATGGCTCAATGGCTCAGGTGAGGGGGGGGGGGGGGGGGGGGGCAGAGGAGGAGGAGGCGGGTGGGAGTCAAGGAACGACCGGCGGCGGCCGAAGAGAAAGAAATGAACTCGGCTAAGAGGTCTCCCCCGTTAATAACCGGCGCGTTATTGACGCCGTTTGGCCCTCCTTCCCTCAACGTCGGCGTCGTGGGCGCGGCTGTCCCGCCGGTCAGTGGTCCGGAGGAGCGCCATTGGTCCAGACGACGGCGACGTCCTTCCTCGGATCAATAGGCGCCGGCGACGCCTTGGCCGCCGCCCATTGAGCGTACTCACGGCCGCCCGTCCCGTGTCCACCGCAAGCGCTCGGATTCGCGACCTTCGCAGGTCGGCTGACCACTGTCGCCGGATGTGCCGCGATCTTCCCGGCGCTGTTTGCGGACGCCTGCGCGCCTGCACACTCCTCGCCAATCCTTCAACATTCGCCGCAAGAAACTTGCTCCTAGCTACTTTTGCACCGCACTTGTGCATGTGCGTGTGAGCCATGGAGATCCTCTTAGGAGCCTCTCGCAGGGAGCTGCTGAAACTCCTCTACTCGATGGCTGGAAGGGTGGGGGGGTGGGAGACTCGGCCAACTTCGCTTCCTGTTACAGCCTGCACCGCCGCAGCCCTTTGGTCAATACGTTACACAGCCCAAGCGCTTTCCACTTCGCCTCTCTCTTCGTCCCTCTTTCCCCTCCTGCCCTTCCTCTCTCTCTCTCTCTCTCTCTCTCTCTCTCGCTCTCTGCCTCCCTATCGCCTTGCCTCTCTCCTGCACTTCTCTCTATATGTCTCTCTCTCTCTCTCTCTCTCTCTCTCTCTCTCTCTCTCTCTCTCTCGCCTGCTCTCCGCAGAAAACGCTGAACTTTGTTACAGAATTCCTCCTCCAAGACCCCTTGCGGGATATAAATTAAATTTCGAGCTTTCGTTGGGACACCAGAAGAAACGGCCTTCGTTGAAGGGTGCTCCTGGGAGTGTTTGTGCGTGTGCGTGTGTGTGCGCGTGTGTGTATGCGTGTGTGCGTGTGTATGATGCTTCGACCCCGGCATTTTTTATTATTCGCTACCTTTGTGGTAGATAGTTATCTTCGGGCCTTTTGTGACCCGCTCTAATTATAGGCAAGAGACTGCTGAATTCAGAAAGCGATAAGATTTTAACCGAGTGCTTAGGTACGAAACACAGTGAACGTAAGAACCTTCAACATCGCAGCGCGTCAGCAATCGTTGGTTAATATATTAAAAAACTAAAAACCCACCTCGACTGCGAAAAAAGCACCTAGTGTTAACCCGCCATAAACTGCAGTTTGTGGCGGGTCATGGCCCATCGAACACAGGCCGGTGTGAGGTGGAGCGTACACCATTAAGTTAAGTAGTGGTTCTGACTTTGTACGTATGTACTGTTTGTGTTTTCCTTTTCTTTTTCGTTTATAGATGTATAGCTACGGTGTTCTTTTAATCATTGACAAAGGTCTTCTTAGGTACTTGTGGGTTTTGTTTGTTCTGAAGAAGGTGTAGTTATTTACGCCGAAACCTGGGTTAACACTTAACACTAGGTGCTTTCTTCGCAATCGAGGCGGGTTTTTAGTTTTTTAATGTACAATGAACGTACGTTTCCATCTTGTCCAAAACTTTGTTCTGTGTTTGTAGTTTATCCTTACTAACCCCGTAGAACGTATTCATGGTGTACAAAGTGGACGTTAAAACCGACACACTGGAAAGACGGATTACAGACTGGAAATGGAAGAAAGAATGTCCTATGAATATGTGTCCGGGAATGGATCGTTGCCGCGGTAGATGGCGCCGACGAACGAAAGTTCTTCTGACTGCGTGCCATGTGTACTTCGTGTGCTGCAGGGGGTGTGTGGTTGACCCAGCGTACTGTAAGCAGCAGAATGATCCGGTATTCTCGTCGGGAACAAGCCGAGATGCCGTTTGTGAACATCCTAGCAGATGGAAAAGGTCTACAGACAGCACGGTTATACCAACCAAGCACCCTAACAGACACCAACTAAATCGCTTTCAGACATACGAAAGTTCAGGGAGGCGGCGGATTACCAACACCAGATATGACGATTGTACTAAATTTCCTCTCTATATCCTGTAGAACCCGGTCCTCCAAACTGGTGCACGCACAGTCCCCCACCTCCCTAGGCGTCCGTTTGTCGTAAAGGATCCATCATCATATAAACGCCAGAAAAGGGCTCGAAATATTGTTTGATGTAGTTGGTGTCCCTGAGGATACTTGTTTTGGTACAGCCGTACTGCCTCTTGGCCGTTTCCATCTGCTTGGTGGTATACAAATACCATCTCAGCTTGTTCTCGGTATGAATACCGTGCCGTTCTGCTGCTTACAGTATATCGGGTCAATCACTTTCCATGCAGCGCACAAGAAACACACGGCACGTGGTCAGAGGAACTTTCATTCGTCAGCGCCGTCTACCGTGACAACGATGCATTTTCGGGCACATTTTCATAGGACCTGTCTTCCTCCATTTCCAGTCACTGCAGTTTGTTGGTTTTATTAGTATTCAGCCTGTATAATGATTTGGATAGGGACATTAGACGTCAGCTCATGGTCTTGTGTCTAGCGTTACGGACTGTCTGCTGAGGGGCCATGGGTTCGATTCTCCGCCGGGTCAGAATTTTTTCGCTTGGAGCTACGCACATATGTTGTCTTCGAAATCACTGACGCGGGTGTCGAATGAGAAGACTTTTACTAGGCAGGCGAAATCCCAAGAAGGGGATCCTCGGCCAAATCCCGGCCAAATAAGTTATATGCATACATGTATCACATTTCAAAGGAACATTCACTCATAGATTTACCACTCGTGTCATACAGCAACAAACACAATTTTTCTGTGCCTCTGTTACTTGCTACTGGAAACGATACCAGACAATCATCGCAACAGAAAATGCTGAGTGTATAGCATGGTGTGTAACTAGCATGGATTCCGTTAGTGCTTTAACAATAGACGGTGTTACCAAACTACTTTATTACCACATTACTTTATTAGCAGTATGGTAAATGGTGAGTCCTCAATCACATGAGTTTAACTAAATGAATATGTTATGATTTTCGCTCAGCAGATGCGGATAACAGGAGCACAGTGTTTCGGTATGATACTGAAACTTCAAATATATAAAGTCGGTGATCTCACAAGTCACGTTTAGAGAGTATGCTCTCATCAAAATTACAATATGCAGAAAAACAATAATTTTTGTCTATTTTATTTTAAAATGAGACTCTGCTCTCGAAACGCGTCGTGCGGCTTGCGATCTTATCAAAAATTTTATGTGAGTGACTCAATTTTAGAACCGCTCTCTCACCTCCAGCTAAAATGCTAATTCCGTACGCTATTTTACATCTTTGTGGCATACGAGGCAGAACAAAAATCCCCCTACTGTAACAGCTCGTCTGCGGATATACTATACGGACTTCTACAATAGTCTTCATTACGAATTCAGTAAAGCTGTACACAAATCCGCGCCTCTACAAACTAAATGTCGTTTCCAGTAGAGGCCAGTAATCACAGGAAACACAAACTTATAACTCATAACCGTTACACAGTCTCCAGAACACAAATTCTTGATGACTGCCGGCCGGGGTGGCCGAGCGGCTCTAGGCGCTACAGTCTGGAACCGCACGACCGCTACGGTCGCAGGTTCGAATCCTGCCTCGGGCAATGATGTGTGTGATGTCCTTAGGTTAGCTAGGTTTAAGTAATTCTAAGTTCTATGGGACTGATGACCTTAGAAGTTAAGTCCCATAGTGCTCATTTGAACCATCTTGATGGCTTTCGACAAACACTTTTACAAAAGAGCATAATAATTGTATATTTGTTAAGGGCATGTCATCTGCGTTCGGAGCTCCTGTAAGAAAATCTTTAATGAGAAATGTGTGTTTAAAGAAAACTATAATGGACAACATTAATTCAACATATCAATTCCTTAAAAGCCAAATTCATTATCTCTCTCTCTCTCTCTCTCTCTCTCTCTCTCTCTCTATATATATATATATATATATATATATATATATATATATATATATATATATATATATATATACCTCTTTTACACACAGACACACACACAGACACAAACCATTTCATTCGTGAATACTAAAACTATTAATTAAAAGCGAAAAGACACAATGAAAGATGTAAAGAGTGCAGCAGAATTCGTAGCTGGCTGATCACTAAACTCAGAAAGGTTGTACCAGTTGCCTTACAGCACACTGAAACCTCCAGTCTTAGATTATAGGCTGCAGCTTGGACAATAAATATAATTTTAGTGTGCTGAAATAGAGACATATCTGCTCTCAGAATGCAAAACACAGTCCATTAAATTGCGACATAATTAACTGCGTCCTAATGCGGAGACGGGTGAGGAAAATTTATAACTTCTCCAACCGTGGCGGAAGGAGGAAAGCCACGAACTTATAGTCGGCTTCACAGTTCTTAGCTAATTATTTCTCGCCCTCAACCGCTTTTCCATTCATCCATGGACTTCAGATCCAGCAACGATTTTACTACTTCTAGGAGGACGGCATATTATTCAGTCCATTACTGAGCTGTGCGTGGCTCATGATTGTGACATTGTGACCTGTCCTCCCTGCATTTCTGAAACGGCGAGAACGTTTTTTTTTTTAGTTTTATGTTAATGTCTTCTGGCGCCACTATCCTTGCTCACCTTCGCTGTCCGTGAGTGGCAGCACCGGCGTTCTCGATAGTAGGTTCGTTTTGCTATCTGTGGAGCGACCGCGAGTATTTCCGGGTTCTGCTCTGACAGGAACGAGTCGGTGGAGTGAGTCGGTGAAGGGAGTCGGCAGAGTCACTCGGAAGGCAGACAGTCGCATGTTAGTCAGTCGGCTCGGCCGTGAACCGTCCCTTGGTTGTGCTGCCTTCTCTTATATGACCTTAAGCCTTGGCTGCCTGTCCCACCTCACTACACCCGCCGCGCGGGATTAGCCGAGCGGTCTTAGGCGTTGCAGTCATGGACTGTGCGGCTGGTCCCGGCGGTGTTTCGAGTCCTCCCTCGGGCATGGGTGTGCGTGTTTGTTCTTAGGATAATTTAGGTTAAGTAGTGGGTAAGCTTAGGGACTGATGACCCATAAGATTTCACACACACTACACCGATAAGGGACCTTCTCAGGCCGATCCGGGAGTATTTTCTGAACACCGCTTGTTATTGTTTTAATTTGTGTTTTCCCCTCTTGTAATTTTGTAACTACTGTGCTTAGCCTTCTCTAGTGCATTAATGCTGTTTGAAATTAGGCCTTCAGCCTTGCTTTACTTAAATTTCTTGTTTGTTCTGTGTTTAGGCCTTCCAGAATCTGTGGCTTTAATATGTAAATCCTTGTCTGTAAGGTTTCTCCTTAATTATCTTGAATTCTTGAAACGTCCTTCAGCCGTGCTCTGTAAATGTTTATCTTAAGGTTGTCTTTAATTATTCCTGAGTAATCTTGGCCTTCAGCAGACAAGATACTTCAAGTTTTCTTAAGATGTTTTTCTGTTGTACTGTGTAAAGGCTTATCTTTAAAGCCTCTCGTTTATTATGTAAAGAAAATATTTTAATTAGGCTTTTAGCCATAGAATTAACTTGAATTTTCCTTAATATGGCCTTTATCTGGGATTTGTAAATGCTTGGTTTTTAAAGAATTTCCTTACCTGATCTGAAATTTTATTTCGGCCTTTAACCGAGAAGATATTGCAATTTTGCTTAAGTAAGGCCTTCAGCCGTTACTTTAAATCCTGGTGTTTCAAAAGCAATCATTTAAACTTATTATGGAGAAGTTACTTGGGCCCTCAGCCGCGAATTGATCTTTGTTGTTTTAAAGAGGAAACTGTGCATTGGTTTGAGCAATAAATTTCTTGTATAACTAACAGTAATTGACCTTGGCCCCTTTTCACAACCTGATCCGCTCTGTCCTGCAAACCCAGATTTCAATTACCACTACAGTTACAAAAGGTGATCAAGCCCAAAAGTCTGTAAATGTGTCTTTACTTCTTAGAACAACTGTTCTTATAGTTTACTTGTCTCTTTTATCACCGCAACTTCTTTGTAATAACTGATGTGACAGTGCCTAGTGCAAGGTGGTGTTGGTAAGTTCCTATGAGATCAAACTACCGAGGTCATCGGTCCCTAGGCTTACCCGCTTCTTAATCTAACTTAAACCAACTTACTATAAGGACAACACACACACACACACACACACACACACACACACACACACACACACACACGCATGACCGACGGAGGACTCGAACCTCCGAAGCGGGGACTAGTGTAAGGGTTTTGTTTCATACAGAAAATTGCAATTTTGGTAAAATTTTGGATGTCACGCGGAAAAGTAAAGCTTCAAAGCATCTGAGTAATAGCGGACAACATCTCTGCCAAAGAGTTTGAGCTCCGAGAGTCTGTTAGTAGAACCTTTGCTTATGAGTGGAGTGCAGTCTTGGAGAGAGAGACGAGGAATCGAGTTGTATCTTGTGATCGAGGAAGAAGTGTTTATACTGTGGTGTGTGCCGGTAATAATTTTCTTACATTATTTTTCACTTATGGAGAGATATTTCGTAAATACTTTCAGAAGATTTGAAAAGGTAATGTAATAACACATCTGCCGAGACATTCAAACGATGCAATTAATTTGGTCAGAGATATTGGAGTTTTTTATGATAATGTTACAATGTGTGATCCACTGATTTTTCTTCAAAGATGGATAGCATACATTTTTATAAGAAAGTAAAGAAAAGTTGTTCAAGTTTTCACACTATTACTGTAAAGTGAATTTTTAATATTTCAAGTGTTAAAAAATTTTGTCTTATTGGTGTTAAGGTTTTGTTAATACAGTTACCTTATAGTTTCTCCATCAATCAGCATTCGTCTCTTTATTTCAGGTTTCACATCTATAATTTTTGCTTTCCCGAGTTACTCAGTAAAGGAACTTAAATTGACAATGATCATTGCAGTAATGAGATTCATTAGCACAGAAGTTTTGTGGATATGTCTGTAGTTTAAAACACGCATTGGACATCGAGATGCTAGTAGTTTCCATTTTTACTTTTTAACTAGTATAGCAGCAGCTACCGCAGCAGTTTGGGAATAGAAGGAGCGCAACATATATTCATTTCGCAAACAGGAAGGCCAATTATAATTTACGTGAGACACAATTAATATTTCAACAGTGACATAATTATCGGACGGGGCAGTTTTGGTAGATATTTATATTTAATATTTTTCTCGCAGTCCGATTGTTTGTATTATTGCTAACAGGACAGTTTCCTTAATTTAAAGAAACAGACTGCACTCTCGCCATGAGCGTTGCAATATACAGTTTAATGTTGCATGCTAATTAACGTTTGTATTGCTGATCATTTTTCAAGAATTACGAGCTTACTTACGAACTTTAATGAGAGTTCAATCTTCGCATGACGACACAGACAAAATACTAGTAAATATAAATATTCGTTAGCATACAACAAAAACTAATTAGCCACTTTGACTATTACACCCATGCGAAGCATTCACAATAGTGGCCTTTGACGCAACGTTAGTTCTATTGAAGCTCTGTAGTAGATAGTAGCTACTTTGGACAACAATTTCCTTCCAATGAACACTCAGGAGCATGTCATACACTCGTTTGCAGAGAGACAAATGTGTGCATATACACTAGACCAGCGTGTTTATTGACGACAGCTCCGTTGTATGAATGACAGATGCAGGAATTGGAAATTTTCTCCTAAATATCGTCGGCAGAAACCAGATTGTTCCTCGCCACTCCCCCTCAACCCCCCTCCCCCTCCTGCTCTCCCTAGTGCTCCAGCCCCTGAGGGTCACAGAACGGTCCGCTTGAAAAGGACGTGAAATGTGCGAGTAAATAAATAAAAACATTCTTATTTGACTGCCGTTTATGCACCGTTTCGCGTGTTCAAAAATGGTTTACATCTTTGTGTTGTATCATGGTACCGTACACACCAGACACAAAGAAATCTCAATATGATTGCAGTACTAAAATAACAGTAATATTGAGACAAAATACGCATTTCGATTCATGGACGTAGCTTATTCCACAGTCCTGAAACCAATAGGATCTTAAACTTAATTCTAATTCTGAGCCCCTGATGCTAAGCAAAGAACTGTCGCTTCGAGTTACAAGTGTGTAGTTCTCTTGTTACTATTTGTTTACAGTAAAACATTCTTTGTCGTTGACTCTGCTTAAAAATGAAACTGGGCCTAAATTCAGGACTTATGCCGTCAGCATTCATTGATCTGACAGTTTACTAAATCAGCCGTCGTCCATCAACTCTGCAATTCCTTTCGCTCCGAAATTGTTTTAAATGCGCCGGACAAGCGAGGCAGTATAATCACTACCGAGTTACAGCAGAAGCTGCAATGCAAACTGGAAACAAATATAGCATTCTCTGCTGGCGGAAATGTGTTCAGATCAAAGAACGCTTCGGTATGGTGAATAGCTCACTATCAAGGCATGAATCAGCCCGCTGCATTCAGTCTCGCTGTTCTCGGACTGTACTCTCTTAAAATATCTCTCTTAATAGAATATCTGCTGTGTTGATTTCCGTATAGTTGCCGTTTCCTATCGCACAAATGGTAGAGTCATAACCGCTATTAGTCTTATAATGGCACATTTCCCCTCCCATTAACCGTCATTATCGGCAATGCGTTATTACGTCCAAACTACTGATAAGGCTACTATCGCTCCATTAACTGTTTGTATCTGTAAGACATATGCAAAACTGACGTTTCAACGGAGAATAATTACAGAGTTAACGAAACATTTTCGCTAGCCGAGAACGCGTATTTAGAATTTCCAGTTGTTATAAACACAGATTTCTTTGTACGCGGTGTCCTAGATGCTGTTCTTGGTACATAAGCGTGTCTGGTGTACGGGAAACCAGTTTACCACAGACGTTTATCAGAGAGCAGGAGGTCCCTTTTCATTTGGCAGACGAAAGTGCATTAAGTCCCGAGAGGCAATAAACGATCTTCCGATCGGGCCGTATATTTCCCCTTGACGATAAAGGAGAAAATATTACAGAAAGTAATTCCGAAGTCTCTTTCATGTGCTTTCGTCTGTGCCGCGACGAGGTAACTCCGTTCCGTTCCGAGCTGGTCTTTGTAATCGGAGAGAGCTCTCTCGAAATCGCCCAGCACTGTGCAAGCGTTATTTGCGTATTTCATCATAAATGACTCAAAATACGAGAAGAGAAACATTCGACCATAGCACGGATAAAGGCAGTGAAACGCTCCATTTGGCAATTGGTGCAAAAGCAATTCATATAGTGAGTAGGAACAATACTCCGTTTGCGCCCTAGGAAAGTAATTTGCTACAATTAAACATGGACTCAAAAGTACGGGCAACTTTGCATTTTCAGTTTAATAAATCGTTACGAGGGGGTTACAGAAAGATGTCTGAAAAATATTTCATTTGTTGTTTCATATTCCATTTTTAATCTTTATGCGTGTGTTCGGTCTTTATGGTGTCTGAAGTGTGTCACTGAATGGAGTTGAAGGATGGAAAAAGAGAGAAGAGAGAGAGAGAGAGAGAGAGAGAGAGAGAGAGAGAGAGAAGCTGTAGATTGCAGGAGATAGCAGATGGTAGTCCGTAGAGAATACGGTGGCCGGTGTGTGGTAACCAATTCTCATCCGAAGCGCTGGGCAACTTCATTCATTTCTTCGTAAGGGGAGGCCAACATTGTTTGTTCGCTTATGACCGGCTGCGATGTGCAATCAAGGCACACGCCCTACAGTCTTTCGTTTTTTGAATTACTTACCGCTTTATACACATATCAAAAAAAGTTTTATATCACCCCGGTTCCCAGAACTCCTGAAGACAGACGTTGACTGTGGGTATTGTATCACAGACACTGACTGTTCAGAGATGTCACTAAACCAGCCCAAAGATGTAAATAACCATCCACGAGCAGCGCCTATTAGACGGAGGGGGTCCGACAGCCGATCAGTTCCAGTCATTCCACCAAGGAGGAGGTAAAAGGCTCGTGTTGTCTGTAGTTAACCATACCTAGACGGTCAAAACCGCGGCTCGATCGCGTCCGCATTGTTACTTTGTGCCATGAAGGGCTCTCAACAAGGGAAGTGCCCAGGTCTCTCGGAGTGAACCAAAGCGATGTTGTTCGGACATGGAGGAGATAGAGAGAGACAGGGACTGTCGATGACATGCCTAGCTCAGGCCGCCCAAGGGCTACTACTGCAGTGGATGATCGTTACCTACGATTTATAGCTCGGAGGAGCCCTGACAGTTGAATAATGCTTTTAGTGCAACCATAGGACGTCGTATTACGTCTCAAACTGTGCACAATACGCTGCATGATTCTCAACTTCACTCCCGCCTTCAAGGCGAAATCCAACTTTGCAACCACGACACTGTGTAGCGCGATACAGATGGACGCAACAACATAGTGAATGGACCGCTCAGGATTGGCATCACGTTCTCTTCACCGATGAGTGTCGCATATGCCTTCAGACAATCGTCGGAGACGTGTTTGGAAGCAACCCTGCCAGGCTGAACGCCTTAGACACACTGTCCAGCGAGTGCAGCATGAGGGAGGTGCCCTGCTGTTTTGGAGTGGCATTATGTGGGGCCGACTTAGTTAGCCACTGGTGGTCGTGGAAGGCGCCGTAAAGACTGTACGATACGTGAATGCCATCCTCCGAATGATAGTGCAACCATATCGGCAGCATATTGGCGAGGAATGGACGACCATTCGCGCCCCCACTGGGCACATCTTGTGAATGAATTCCTTCAGGATTAACTCATCGCTCTACTAGAGTGGCCAGCATGTTTTCCAGACATGAACCCAACAGAACATGCCTGGGACAGAGTTAAAGGGTTGTTTATGGACGATGTGACCCACCAACGACTCTGGGGGGTCTACACCGCCATTGAGGCGTGGGACAATCTGGACCAACAGTGCCTTGATGAACTTGTGGATAGTATGTCATGACGAATACAGGCATGCATCAGTGCAAGAGGACGTACTACTGGGTATTAGAGGTATCAATGTGTACAGTAACCTAGACCACCAGCTCTGATGGTCTCGCTGTATTGTGGTACAACATGAAATGTATGGTTTTCATGAGCAATAAAAAGGGTGGAAATGATGTTTATGTTGATCTCTATTCCAATTATCTGTACAGGTTCCGGAATTCTCGGAACCGGGGTGATGCAAAACTTTTTTTGATGATATATATCAGCTTCATGATGAAGTGCCTATCATTTTATTGATAGACATAGTTATTGTGATGTTTGCACTTACGTAAGACACTGCACTAAGTTCGAAAATGTTTGCAATGACTAATAGGGGATCACTACGATTTTGTGTTTGTTTCATATTATATACGTTGCAGCGTACAAAATTTAGCTAACATACTGAATTTTTATTTAGATTTGGGTGGAGGTCTCTGCAATGTAACCAATCTCGAGGAAACTGATGTATCTCACTCATTTGCGATCGAGATGAAGCCAGAATGAAAAGTCAGCGACATTCCCTATGTTTCAAGAACTATTGAGATATCGAGACTAGATTTTGGCAAATTATAGTGCAAAAAGAAGAGAGTAATTTTGCCACACACTTATTACGCTAAACTTTATTATCCGCCGTATTATTCCACTAACTATAGATTTTTTCATCAGATAACGAAATTATTAAGGGTCATCAATAGCCAGGCAAACGAGTGTTAGTCTGGGTTTTGGAATAACGTAAGTGAAGATATTGCACGTTTATTTTGAACCAAGGATGCGCTATTTCATAAGCTTTTGACCTTATTTGTCCTAATCTTAATAAACCACTGTTTCGGAATTCTTTCACAACATCGACTGCTCAAAAAGTTATCGAGGCGCCATTGTGTAAACACCACTGTTTTTTGGCAAATGAAGAAATTTTAGCTTGGCAACAAGAGAAATGTAGGTTTTCATGAAAATTCGCCACTCATCACGCTTCTCTGACGGTAATAAATGGCTTCTGTTTCATTTTGAGCGTCATTCTTTTAAGATACTAATTGAAGCAGACGTGACGATAAATAGATATTTTTAGGTAGTCACCACGCAGTTGTGGGTGTGGAGGGGCTGTACTCAATATTTACCAAAAAAATTGAGTGTAGGCTTCAGTTCAGAAGGACACTTCTCCTCAAGCGCTCAGCATTTCCCCGACAGTGCGCTGACGGCCTGCCTGCAACCCGCACCATCACCGCTCTCCCCAAGCTCGCCCTACCAACTGTTCAACTACCGGCTACTTTTTTTTTTATCTACCTCCTGCAGTCAAGCTGGCGCTTTTTTCTTTTGTCTCCTGTTAAGCCATACAAACAACGTGAAATAGAACTATGATATGTCCTCTGGTTAATACCACTTAGTAGAGAACAGGAATGTGATAATACCACATTACATAGACCATTTAACTAAACATTTAAAAGGAAGTAATTCCGCAAAGATAGTAGCAGGTAAGTCTATGAGCAAAGCCTTCTCAAAAACAGAAATATGTGGGATAACTGGAGAGCAGGTGCTGCCAGGTGTGAAAATTACTGAACTATCAGTTTAATAAGTCACGGCTGCAAAGTACTAGCATGCGTCCCTTACAGAACAATCGAAAAACTCGTAGGAGCAGACCTTGCGGAAGATCAGTTCAGATTCCGGAGAAATGTAGAAACACGTAAGGCAATACTGACTCTACGACTTCTCGTAGAAGATAGGTTAAGGAAAGGCAAACCAACGTTTTTAGCATTTGTAGACGTACAGAAAACTTTCGACATTATTATCTGGAATACTCTCTTTCACATTCTAAAGGTGGCTAGGGTAAAATACAGGCAGCAAAAGGCTATTTACAATTTGTACAGAAAGCAGATGGCAGTTATAAAAGTCGAGGGGCACGAAAGGGAAGAATTGGTTGAGAAGTAAGTGAAACAGGGTTGAAGCCTATCCCCGATGGTATTCAGTCTATATATTGAGCAAGCAGTAAAGGAAACAAAAGAAAAATTTGGAGTAGGAGTTAAATTTCAGGGAGCAGAAGTAAAAACTTCAGGGTTGTTGATGACACTGTAATTCTGCCACAAACAGCTAAGGGCTTGGAAGAACAGCTGAACGGAACGGACAGTATCTTGTAAGGAGGATATACGATGAACGTCAACAAAAACAAAACGAGGATAATAGAATGTAGTCGTATTATTAGATCTACAACTTTGCTTCCGCCGTTTTGCAATAGAAGACAGTAGCGGCAAGTGGGGTTCAAGTGGTTGGTCATAGGCGTAGTACAATAAGCTTAGGCGTCTCTAAACACAATACAATAAAAACATTAGTCGATTTGTGATTGCATCATAAGGTTATTCTCAACAACAAAAATTTGTGAAATCTTATGGAACTTAACTGCTAAGGTCATCAGTCCCTAAGCTTACACACTAGTTAACCTAAATTATCCTAAGAACAAACACATACACCCATGCCCGAGGGAGGACTCTAACCTCCGCCGGGACCAGCCGCACAGTCCATGACTGCAGCGCCCTAGACCGCTCGGCTGAAGCCGCGCGGCAGGTTATTCTCGATTAAGTACGACAACATACGTACCCATTCCTCGCCATTAGAGGAAAGCTTTAATATTCTGCTTTAACATGAAGAAATCTGCGGCTGTGGCTCTTAAAATGCTGGATAAGATCTATGGTGAGGGAACTATTAGTGGAAGAACGTGCAGGGAATATTTTCAACGCCGAACGGTGATTTTGATGTCGAAGACCGGCATAGCGGTGGAAGACAGAACTTTCTCGTAGCTACTGAAACAGACGAAGACAGTCACAGGATATCATCATCGAAAGTAATTGATGCGTTCGAGCCCAGCACTGAAACACAAACACCCACAATACAGTGATAGACACGCAAAGGTAATTTTTGCAGCAGGTCAGTCCTCGACCCCATGTCGCAATGCCCGTCAAAATATACATGGAAACGTTGAAATGAGAAATCCTATCCCTCACGCCGTATTCTCCATACGTCGCTCTCTCTGACTACCACCTTTTTCGATCAGTGGCATAGAGTCTGGCTGACCAGCACTTCCGATCATATGAATAAGTGCAAAATTGAATCGATTCATGGATCCCCACAAAAGACGCCCAGTTCTTCCGCCACGGGATTCGTATGCCATTCGAAAGATGGGAGAATGTAGTGGCCAGCGATGAGCAGTACTATCAATCTTATTTTGTAAGTTTCCTGCAATGAAGCCCCGATCTTCGAGAACAAACGGTGGAAGCAAGGTTGTAGACCTAGTAAATCAGATGATGCTGAGGGAAGTAGATTAGGAAATGAGACACTTAAAATAGTAAATGAGCTTAGCTGTTTGGGAAGCAAAATAACGGACGATGGTCGAAGTAGGGAGGATATAAAATGTAGACTGGCAATGGCAAGAAAAGCGTTTCTGAAGATGAGAAATTTGCTAACAACGAGCATAGATTTATGTGCTGGGAAGTCCTTTCTAAAATTATTTGTATGGAATGTAGCAATGTGTCGAAGTGAAACAAGAAAGATAAACCTTTCAGACAATAAGAGAATAGGAGCTTTTGAAACGTGTTGCTACAGAAGAATACCAAAGATTAGATGTGTATACCACATAAGTAATGAGGAGGTACTGAATAGAAATGATGAGAAGAGTGTAGCTGGACTAAAAGAAGGAATCTGTTGGTAGGACGCATTCTGAGGCATCAAGCGACCACCAATTTAATTGGAGGCAAGCGTCGAGGGGGAGGGGGGGGGGGGGGGATCGGGGATCGTAAAGGGAGATCAAGAGGTGAATACAGTAAGCGGATTCAGAAGGATGTAGGTTGAAGTAGTTACTCGGAGATAAAGAGGCTTGCACAGGACGTAGTAGCATGAAGAGCTTCATCAAAACAGTCTTTGGACTGAAGATCACAACAACTGAGCGAATGGATGGTAGAAGAATGAAAGGAAACTTCACAGAATGTTGGTGACTCATATGTGCGCAGTTGCCCTCGTTCAGCAGCGTGGCAAATGTTACGCCGGGTCCCCACTGACGGCGGCAGCCGCACATGCAAAGCAGCACAGGTTTGTCGCGCACGAACTGTTACACACGGCAGCCACACTCGTGGATCTGCGGCTTTGAACGCGAACGCGTCGTCGTCCTCCTACCACTGCGTCAGTCATATTTCACTTTTCCTTCTTCTCTGGCTTTAAAAAAAAACACTGACTAGTTACTTCCTGTCACTGGCTGATGCAGTCCTGACAGAAGACAAAGAGCAGACCCACACACTGCTGTACGTTTCGTAACTGCCGTTTGCACTTACGAAGGCAGTTGGAAGAGTTTTTCAGCTGTCACTGAGTAGCTGCGGTTTTAAGGTAAAAAAATCCACTTATATTTCGAAGTATTGCGATTTTTATCAATGCAATTTATTCAAGGTTTTCCCAATGAGAAAGCTGAAGCGCGATTCAGGAAGGTCGGCAAACTATCGTTCATTGCAGGGGAAGAGAGAAAGATTGTCGTATATAGTGGAAATGTAAATACGAAAAGATAAGCAAAGTAGGGGAAGAATTAGAGGAGGACATAAAGTCAATGTATTCGTAACCTCGCCTTCTTGGTCTTCATTGGATCGAATGGATAAGAAGAACCATGGGAAAACATAACTCGAAGTGGATATGCAAATCAGTTAATTAAAGTACTAAAATGTATGCATAAAGATATAATAGTCAGTGTACATGTCGGAAACGGAAGGTGTTAGGCGGGGTTGCACCTTGTCTCCTATTTTGTTTACAGTTTACAGACGACGTGATTAGAGAATGGATGTAAAACATTAACGGAGGCATTTGTATTGCACCAAATTTTACGCTTAGGACGGTGCTTTTTGCTGGTAATCAGATTATTAAAAGTAAACTGCAGACGAGTTCCAAAGAGCAGTACGCGTGTAACAGAAGCTATGCGAAAATTATAATTTTAACATTTCCATAAGTAAGACCAAAACAATGAACTTCAAAGGTAAAATACTGTTAGAAGCAAAATTGTAGTCAATAATACTATATTTGAAGAACTCACACGTTTTAATTATTTAGCAACATATGTCAGTTATAAATATGAAAAGGATATTTAAAACAAATCATCCATGTTCCAACAAACATGTAATATATTAAATAGAAGCCTAAACATTAAAACCTGAATGAAGTTCTACAAAGGAATATCTGTACTCACTTTTCTCTTTGAATCTGAAACATGGAAGTTGACCAAACGTGACAGCCGAAATGAGATTCTCAAGAACAATAACGGGATGTAAGCCTTCAGACAAAACAACAAATGAAAAGATAAAGGAAGGACTAGGAATATATCCTTTGGAAGATAAAAATGTGGACTATAGAAATGACTGGAGACAGCGAGCCGATGGAATGCCGTGGAGAGGATCGCAAGCCTCAGGAAAGGCAAGAGCATATACGAGCAGACCAAGGAAACGATGGTCAGATACTTTTTGCAGAGAGAACAGGAGATATTGCCTAATCCATGGACAGCAGAAGAAGAAGAAGAAGAAGAAGAAGAAGACATCTCACACGTGAGTCTAACAGAGACCAATGATGGTGACAGATTCCAACTGGACAGCTAGGCTATATGAGCGAACTCTTCAGAAAGTGGCTGTGATCCTTAAACTAGCTTCAAATAAAATGAAAACTGATTGAGAGCTGTGTTTTCAAAACGAATATTTTATCAGCTACTAACCCGCAAGTAGAAACCTCCTTCCAGAATAACGGAAGACACACCTCCTGGTACAATGCGCTTTCTTTATGTATGTGTATCGCCATCGTACCCCATCTGTTCATCTTCGGATGCTGCTCAAAGTGACAAAACCCGGTACATTTTCAACACCATTTGACTATATCATTGCCTGTTTCCGAAATGTTCTTAATTGCTGCATGTGTTACTTCAAATTGCAGAAAAACTGAAACTCCAACTTGAACTCAGTTGCCTTTCGCCGGTAATTATCCACGCTGGCTATCCAAGCACGACTCACGACCCGCCCTCTCACATTCTTGCCATTGCCTGCCTCTTTATTTTCCAAATTTTACAGAAGCACTCCTCCATGTAACACTGGACTAACGCTCCCGGAGACTGTGAAGAATGGTTCGGCGAAATCCCGGCCGTAAAATACCTTCATACTAATAATATCAGTAGATTGGCTGACATAGGAATAACCTTGCAAATATTCAGTGCAAATACTCGATATTGGTTCAGTGCTGTGCAATACTGTCCGCATTGAAGCTGTTACAAACATTAATTTTCCGACTCTGGCACATTAACATATTTGTTTTATTCTGAGTGAAAAATGATTTCTTTAAAAAAAAAATATTCATTGGGTTCAAAGAAACACGACATGTAAGTGGATAAGGTACTGGTGCGGGGATATCCAAATACCAAATGCTTCAGTTTGAAAATTGTATTCAATGTCAAGTTTCTGCTTCACAAAATCTGATATGAAACAATTTTACTCTAACTTCAAAATCAGTGAACTTCTCACCTGTTGTACAATTCTCACTTACTGTCGTAATTAAAAACACTTGAATCGTTACATGACAAAAAGTCTGACATCGTTTGACACAATAGATTCCAAAATTTAGCTTCTCTATATCAGGATTATAAAACTCACAAAATATTACGAATCGGGTATACCTAATTAACCTATGCATTAAATCTGATGGCAAATACTCGGTTCCTACATTCAGGGGTCAGCACTGTAAAAATTAGCGAAATCCACACTGCGTTGCTGCGTACTTACAACTAAATACACAAAATGTCATTGCCTTACAAATTTGTCTCAGTTGCTTTACCTTTGAGTTACAATATCATTCATCACTTAATTTTATAAAAACTGTATTATGCTGCGTCCGCAGAGCAACAACTAAATTCTCACAGCTAGCCACTAGCTTTAAGTCTTACATCCTACTTATAACAGAGTGGAACGCCAACTGGTTGGTTCAAATGGCTCTGAGCACTATGGGACTTAACTTCTGTGGTCATCAGTCCCCTAGAACTTAGAACTACCTAAACCTAACTAACCTAAGGACATCATACACATCCATGCCCGAGGCAGGATTCGAACCTGCGACCGTAGCAGTCCCGCGGTTCCGGACTGCGCGCCTAGAACCACTAGACCACCGCGGCCGGCGCAACGCCAACTGCTACTGCTCTCCGCGCGCCCCTACTTGCAATCGATTCTGCCTCTCAGGCAACATCTTTGGTTCAGTGGTGTCCAAAATACAATCTCTGCTGCATATGACAATCTTTTCAGGTCATTTTTCATGAAAGATATTACAAAATCGGGATCCACTTACAAGTGGACCCCTCACAAAAGTTGTACGAAATACATAATTGACCTTGTGGATAACTTCGGAAGTTCCATGAGACTTTTCGCGAATGATGTTGTTACACAGAAAAAAATCGCAATGCTAAAAAAACTGTAGCGAAATGCAGGAAAACTTGCCGAGGATCAACGCTTTCCGGATGTGTAACGTGTTGCGCTTAAATAGGCGGAAAGATCCATTACTGTAAGTTTTCATGACCTTCGAAGAAGCACCCGAAGGATTAGCAACATTAAATAAATGGGAGTGGGCGTACGGGGCGACTTGGAGTGAAACGTACACGGTAGACTATGGCAAGTAAGGCAGACGCCAAGCTGAGATTTATTGGAAGATTCCTCTGCAATTTTAGTCCACCCACAATGGAGTCAGCATGCAAATCAGTTGTTTGAGCAATACCTGAATAATGCTTCTCAACATGGGATCCACGCAAAACAAGACTGATGGACGAAATAGAAGAGATCCAAAGAAGAGCTACGCATTTCGTGACAGATTCAGTTAGTACACAAGAAAGTGTTACGGAGATGATTGTCCACGCCTCAAGGGAGGCGTTCCGCATTACGGTGCGTTATGGTGTTAAAATTTAGAGGGCATACCTTCCTACTACAATCAAAACGATATATTACTTCCACCTACAAGCATTGCGCTAAAAGACCGTGAAGGCAAAATTCGACAGATTCCGCCCACACAGAGGCTTACCACCAATCGTTCTTCCATACGAACTGTTCGCTGCTGGAGCAGGGCAGAAGTTGAAGTGGTTAACAAAGTTCCTCCGCCACATACCACAGGAGGCCTTGCGTGTTGTATATGTAGACAGACATAGATGTTGATGATGTTCGCGCCTCCCCGGAATTCACTAAGAGTATGCATTTGCTGCCTCAAAATACAGGCATCCTGCCGCTAGCTTTCGTCCAAACTTTCTCAGTTTTGTTGCGTTTCAATGACGTCATAACTTGCTACGCCGCCTACTCCCCACATAGCGGCAAAAAGGCGGTTGATCACCAGGCGCAAAACGCCCATTAACACTGAAATATCCCGTTCCTGACCATAATTTACGCGCGGTGGGATTGATAATTTTTGGCCTTTCTAATCCCCTGTCAATTGAGGAAAACGCAAGAAGACTGTGAGAAAAAATGGCCATTTGAGTGTGCGGTCCTGAACCGGGGACCGTTACGTGCATGATACATGGGCCACAAGATCTGATGATTGTTTCTAAAGAGAACCGAATAAAATAAAGACCCTTTGCGAGCCAAGCGGTGAAATAAATACTTTTCACGTTAGAGATGGGCAATGTGTTGTTGTATCTCAGCCGGCTGGGGTGGCCGAGCGGTTCTAGGCGCTACAGTCTGGAACCGCGCGACCGCTACGGTCGCAGGTTCGAATCCTGCCTCTGGCATGGATGTGTGTGATATCCTTAGGTTAGTTAGGTTTAAGTAGTTCTAAGTTCTAGGGGACTGACGACCTCAGTAGCTAAGTCCCACAGTGCTCAGAGCCATTTGAACCATTTTTTGTTGTATCTCACTATTTTTTGTTGTATCTCACTATAGTATCATGTTAGTAACTAAGTATTAGTCGTGGCGTTTAGTGTGAGACTGTTTGAACTGTGTCCTTAGGCTGCGACACATTTCACAAAAACCGATCGGTTGAGTAGCAACGGACGGGCGTGTCACTAGAGGCAGAAACGGCCAAATTCTTATGCAACCACACAGAAAACGACTTGCAGATATGATTTCAGGACATGAGGAAAAGAAGGCAGACGTGTTTGGATAATATCGTTATCTGAAAGTGACTATGGTTCAAATGGCTCTGAGCACTATGTGACTTAACTTCTGAGGTCATCAGTCGCCTAGAACTTAGAACTAATTAAACCTAACTAACCTAAGGACATCACACACATCCATGCCCAAGGCAGGATTCGAACCTGCGACCGTAGCGGTCGCTCGGCTCCAGACTGTAGCGCCTAGAACCGCACGGCCACTCCGGCCGGCGAAAGTGACCATGACCAGTTAAAAATCTTCAGTAGGTAACAAAAATCTGCAGTGCGACTCCTTTGTTTTGTATCACACCTGGAGCTCCGCATTTTCCGTTGTAGTGCAGATTTTTTCCTGTAATAAACTGCTTGCCCACTGTCAGTGGGATGATAGATTTTGATTAAAGTAGTGGCAAGGTAAGGCCTTCTTTTTGTTACAGTCTTACGACTGGTTTGATATGGTGCGCTACGAGTCCCTCCCTGTGGCAACCTCTTCATCTCAGAGTAGCATCTGCACCCTCTGTACTTAACTATCTATTGAAGTGTATCACGGTCTCTGTGTTCCCCTACTATAGCTACATGGAAATTATTCTGTATGTCTTAACGCATGCCCTGTATTTACGACTCTCCTTCATCTTAGTTTGTTTTCTAGACATTCCTTTCCTCGCTAATTCTATGGAGAATCTAATTTCTTTATCATTGCACGGTAATTTTGACATCTACATCTACATTTACATTGATACTCCGCAAGCCACCCAACGGTGTGTGGCGGAGGGCACTTTACGTGCCACTGTCATTGCCTCCCTTTCCTGTTCCAGTCGCGTATGGTTCGCGGGAAGAACGACTGTCTGAAAGCCTCCGTGCGCGCTCTAATCTCTCTAATTTTACATTCGTGATCTCCTCGGGAGGTATAAGTAGGGGGAAGCAATATATTCGATACCTCATCCAGAAACGCACCCTCTCGAAACCTGGCGAGCAAGCTACACCGCGATGCAGAGCGCCTCTCTTGCAGAGTCTGCCACTTGAGTTTATTAAACATCTCCGTAACGCTATCACGGTTACCAAATAACCCTGTGACGAAACGCGCCGCTCTTCTTTGGATCTTCTCTATCTCCTCCGTCAGACCGATCTGGTACGGATCCCACACTGATGAGCAATACTCAAGTATAGGTCGAACGAGTGTTTTGTAAGCCACCTCCTTTGTTGATGGACTACATTTTCTAAGCACTCTCCCAATGAATCTCAACCTGGTACCCGCCTTACCAGCAATTAATTTTATACGATCATTCCACTTCAAATCGTTCCGCACGCATACTCCCAGATATTTTACAGAAGTAACTGCTACCAGTGTTTGTTCCGCTATCATATAATCATACAATAAAGGATCCTTCTTTCTATGTATTCGCAATACATTACATTTGTCTATGTTAAGGGTCAGTTGCCACTCCCTGCACCAAGTGCCTATCCGCTGCAGATCTTCCTGCATTTCGCTACAATTTTCTAATGCTGCAACTTCTCTGTATACTACAGCATCATCCGCGAAAAGCCGCATGGAACTTCCGACACTATCTACTATCCTTCTATGCTCAGATTCTCTCCTTTTCCGATTTTCCCCACAGACTGCGATTCACTTCGGTACTATGCGGGTGCCCTAGGCGCACTTTCACAGAAATTCCTTCCCCAAATCTACAACTACGTGATTACTCTGCTATTCATAATAAAGTGCCTGGCAGAGTGTTCAATGAGCCACCTTCATGCTCTCTCTCTCTACCGTTCCACTCTCGAACGGCATGCGGGAAAAACGAGCACTTAAATTTTTCCGTGCGGGCCCTGATTTCTCTTATTTTATCGTGATGATCATTTCTCCCTATGTAGGTGAGAGGCAACAGAATGTTTTTGCAATCGGAGGAGAAAACTGGTGACTGGAATTTCATGAGAAGATCCCGTCGCAACGAAAAACGCCTTTGTTTTAATGATTGCCACTCCAATTCACGTATAATTTCTGTCACACTATCACCCCTATTTCGCGATAACACAAAACGGGCAAATTGCGACGTACATTTGGTATTAGCAGACTTCTTTTGGTCTGGAATGGCTTTTTGTCCATGATAGTAGTCTGCTTTTAATGTCCGTTCTTCGTCCGTTACGTGTTGCCTTGCTTCCAAAGTAGCAAAATTACTTCAAAGGTTTGTGTTTGTGTGTTAGGGTGCGCTCAACGACGAGGTTAGCAGCTCCCATAGAAACAATAGTAGCAACGAATGCAAATAATACATATAAAATGGAATGAAAGAAATAAAAAGCTAAGTGAGATAAAATCGCACTTTCTCTCATCCTCGCCCTTTATGGTAATCACCCTCACCTTCACTTGGACTGTGTCTCTTAATTTTTTTAGATAAGTTTATCAAAACATGGCTCTGAGCACTATGGGACTTAAGTTCTGAGGTCATCAGTCCCCCGGAACTTAGAACTTCTTCAACCTAAGTAACCTATGGACATCACACACATCCATGCCCGAGCCAGGATTCGAACCTGCGGCCGTAGCAGTCGCGCGGTTCCAGACTGTAGCGCCTAGAACCGCTCGGCCACTCCGGCCTGCTAAGTTTATCAGTAGTTTATACTGCATCCACTTGTATCCTCGTCAACCCACTGTCCTGTTCCACCGGCGTATTGAGTGAGTCGAGAAAGGCTATGTAGCTCTGCACGGTTCCTAATATCTCTTACAGTATTCTCACAATCTCTTTGCACAGTATACAACGAGGCCAGGAGATCACTGCACAGTACTATACCAGATTGTCAACATCTTCCTAACAGTCTCGCGAGTACAAGATTTCTGTACCATTTTAGCATGTGCTACACCATACCTGTTACGATCCAAAGGTCGAAAAATTTTCTGGCACTAATATCCCTGGCACATAGTTCCTCCGTAGTGCGAGCAGTCTCGTTTCTCTTGCGCTCCAAGCCCCGTAACTGTGCACGAGAGTGTGTTTAATTCCATATTTCATTAACGCAATAGCGGCTCCTGGCAGTTTCCGCCTCTCTGGCCAGCAATGTGGCAGTCAAGGTTGTTTCGCAGTTGGTCGGTACTTTCGTGCACACCAAAGGCAAAAAAAGCGGGATTGTGGAAGGGTAGGGGAGGGGGGATGGAGGAGGGAGAGGGGAGGGGAGGAAAAGAAAAATGCTACCAACTATGCTAGCCGGCACAGGGAGCTGCAATGCAAAACGGAGTGAAAAATTTAAGAAATGCGGAGCGTTTAATCTAACGCAGGCAGCGGGCAGAAGCCGAGGCGCGTCGGGCCAGCGTGTTTGCGCTGCCAGCAAGCCGAGGGCCCCGCCTCAGAGGAGCGGCCCAAGTTTTATAACTGGCCTCGCCGCAGCCTGTTAAAAGCCGAGAGCGGACCGCTGTGTAATTGTGTTTCCGGCTCCCCCGCCGTTTCGCCTGTTCTGTTCCTACCGCACCCGCCCTTTTCTTCTCCTTTCCCTTTTGTTTTTTTTTTCCTTATCCTTTTTTTTAATCCCTCGCGGGTGTTATTGCATTAACGTGAGCATTCTCGGGAGTTAACGGCAAGGAACGAATTGCGCGCCGCGTGCATTCGGGGCCCGGCCCGGCCCGTCCCACCTACATCCACACCTACGCCACAACACCCCTGCGACCGCCGCCGCCGCCTCCGGCGCAAAGCCGTTGTCGGCGCTCCGCGTCTAATTGCGGGGCGCGCACCTTCTGCGCATGCGTAGACCCGACTGGTCGGTCCAACAAAAGACACAGTACGCGCATGGCGCTCACTGGGGGTGAAATTACGAGCGGTGTGAAGCGCTCGTGGTTACCGCGAGGCCAGGACGACAGAACAGGCAGCAGATTGGACGAAAGTCAACTTCAGAGCGGCTCAGCTGGTTCAATCTTGGTATGAAGCAGGGACGGCGGTTATCGCTGAAACAACCAGTTTTCTCTAAGTCGATTTTTATACATATGGTTCCGAGACCTGGGCTGTTTAGTATAAAATGTTGAATCCAAACGCCTTCAGCCGTCTTAAGTTCCAGTTGTAATTTTATTTAAGCAACCAGTTCAGCGCTACACTACGCCCTCCTCAAGCCTCCTAACCAACGTGTAGGAAGAATCCCACTTCTGGTCGAGTCAAAATAGGGGCCAGCATTCAGTGACTGGTATCGTCAGATTTTTGACACGGTGGTGCTCTCAATCATGACTTGTCGATCGAAGGGATCGCTGTTTCACATATATATAAAAGAAAATGGTCTTCAGTGACAGCTTTTCGCCGTGAGCGAGAGAGGCCAACAAAGCCGGGAGCGGTGCTGGAGATTTTGTCTCTCCACATTACTGCCTAATTTATGAAAGAGAGGTCGCCCACAGGCGTCCTTTCCTCTTGTTCTTCTTTTTCTGATAATCAGCTCTGAGCCGTGGCGAGCTGGCGCCAGTGTTATTTTGATCAAGTATCGTTGAGATCGATTGTGGTTGAGCTAAACTATCTTTGCTTTTCGCGTGTCTTATCTTCCGGTTTGGCAGGCGAAGCGAGTTGGTTGTTAGCCTTCGACGCGTAACCCTCGAGATTTCATGACAATCGCTGGGAGACGAGCGTCAACGCTGCCGAACGAGCGTGATGACCATTATATGTTGTGGTGTGAAACTGGTTGGGCGTTTTGGCGACATGGGCAGCTTGGATATAGAAGTTCTGTGACTTCGCCGAGAACTAAATGTGAAGTGAAGCGGTGAAGCTGTGGAACCCGCTCCCTCGTATTATGTACGTGATATGAAGTAAGTGGTCGTAATTGTATTTTGGTGACCGACGCACTCAGAGCCATTTAAACTTTATTATTGTGGTGAGACTTTCATAGTCGAACTTTAAGACGGTGCGGAAGAGTTCAGTTGGCCTAGTTAAATGGTGACCGTTATTTGAAAGTTTTCTCAGAAGTTTTATTAGCGCTTTGTGTCTCTCGTAATCAAATGATTTTATCTTGGCGTGTTCAAAGTATGCACTCTATTAATACAGTTGTCCGTTTGTAAAATAGTTAAGGTCAAAGTTGCCATTTTGTCAGTAGTGTAACGTGTTCCTTTACACGCTTACCCATATATCGAGTCAAAGGTTCTGCCGAGTGTTTCCATGTCTCAGAGTTATTGGAATGTCTTTGTGATTCGAGCAAAAACTTTTGATTGTGCCAGAGCCTTGGCGGGAAGTAAAATGTCGTCCGAGGTGTAGGCCTGGCAGTGTTTAAGAACCTGGCCACTACCGGGAGTTGTTCACATATCGCCTTCCAAAGTTTAGCATTTATCTTCCTTCCGCCAAGGCGGGTTAAGCTGGTAGATATATAAATATATACTGTATGTAACCTCTTCGTATATGAACTTGTTTCCTTAAATATTAAGCCGGCCGGTGTGGCCGTGCGGTTCTAGGCGCTTCAGTCTGGAACCGCGTGACCGCTACGGTCGCAGGTTCGAATCCTGCCTCGGGCATGGATGTGTGTAATGTCCTTAGGTTAGTTAGGTTTAAGTAGTTCTAAGTCTAGGGGACTGATGACCCCAGATGTTAAGTCCTATAGTGCTCAGAGCCATTTGAACCATTTGAACCTTAAATATTATGGATTGGTAACTGCCTGAACCTTAAGCTGCATAGAAACCGCTGAGTTTCTTGTGCAGCTCTTTCTAGTATTTTTTTTTTATTAACACGTCTGAGCACGTGAACATTTATTTTTAAAGATCAGTGTTTCTGCTGTAGTTTTTTATTTAAGAGATTCTATCATGTTATGTAATTGGATCTTAGCTTGGCAGACACTAGTGTTCAAGTGTCATTAAGTCACTCTTCACTGGCAATTCCTTTTATTATTTGTATTTTGAGCGAAATCCTATATGGAAATTTGAATTTCTGAAGTTTGTCAGTAGTTCTGTTTCCTTAATAAAGGACTGTTTATTTGAATACCAAGTGCGTTGCGTTTCTAACTGTATTTACAAAGCTTTATCTAGTGGCTCGTCCACAATTTGTAATTGTCAAATTCCTTAAAAGGCGTAATGTCAGTAAACTGTCTTAATTATAAATTTTGACTACCGCCTCCTCTTTTATGGTATTTAAGATATGGTGTGTAAGTGTGGTACGATTAAGGAAATCAGGTACCAATCTCCTTACATTAAAACCAATGCTGCACATGCGGCGACTGCTAAGTCCTCTTCTTCCGTCACAATATCGGCCGATAGATTTGTGATTAAAAGGCTACTTCACAACAACAGCAAAATTGGAGCACCCTCGACAAGCCATCAGAGCCAACTGCAACTTGGAACGGTCGGATGCTTAGGCCCCAGCCTCTTGTTCTGGTGGATGAGGGGCCGAACGTCAATGCCTTGCCGACCAACGTTCAACCGAATCCAGTGGTTGTCGTTCGTTCGCCTTCATGGGCTTAGTGTGTAATCGTCTTTAGACACGAGGGACTGTCAGGTCGTCTGCTAATATCGAAATTTAACCTGTTTTCTTCAATGTCACTCCTACTATGGTGACGGATATGAGTGTGTTCTTAAACTTTAATTTGTTTGCTTGCTTCGTTTTCGTGATATTGCAAAGATTGCATGAGGTCCTGGTATTTCCCATGCTCGTGTACATCCACAACAGAGACGAAATATCTGAAAGCTAGAAGATATTTACGTTCTAAAAAACCCGTCCAAGAAAAATTATACACTCCTGGAAATGGAAAAAAGAACACATTCACACCGGTGTGTCAGACCCACCATACTTGCTCCGGACACTGCGAGAGGGCTGTACAAGCAATGATCACACGCACGGCAGAGCGGACACAACAGGAACCGCGGTGTTGGCCGTCGAATGGCGCTAGCTGCGCAGCATTTGTGCACCGCCGCCGTCAGTGTCAGCCAGTTTGCCGCGGCATACGGAGCTCCATCGCAGTCTTTAACACTGATAGCATGCCGCGACAGCGTGGACGTGAAACGTATGTGCAGTTGACGGACTTTGAGCGAGGGCGTATAGTGGGCATGCGGGAGGCCGGGTGGACGTACCGCCGAATTGCTCAACACGTGGGGCGTCAGGTCTCCACAGTACATCGATGTTGTCGCCAGTGGTCGGCGGAAGGTGCACGTGCCCGTCGACCTGGGACCGGACCGCAGCGATGCACGGATGCACGCCAAGACCGTAGGATCCTACGCAGTGCCGTAGGGGACCGCACCAACATCGTGCAGCCCGCCTCCAGTGGTGTCGCGACAGGCGTGAATGGAGGGACGAATGGAGACGTGTCGTCTTCAGCGATGAGAGTCGCTTCTGCCTTGGTGCCAATGATGGTCGTATGCGTGTTTGGCGCCGTGCAGGTGAGCGCCACAATCAGGACTGCATACGACCGAGGCACACAGGGCCAACACCCGGCATCATGGTGTGGGGAGCGATCTCCTACACTGGCCGTACACCACTGGTGATCGTCGAGGGGACACTGAATAGTGCACGGTACATCCAAACCGTCATCGAACCCATCGTTCTACCATTCCTAGACCGGCAAGGGAACTTGCTGTTCCAACAGGACAATGCACGTCCGCATGTATCCCGTGCCACCCAACGTGCTCTAGAAGGTGTAAGTCAACTACCCTGGCCAGCAAGATCTCCGGATCTGTCGCCCATTGAGCATGTTTGGGACTTGATGAAGCATCGTCTCACGCGGTCTGCACGTCCAGCACGAACGCTGGTCCAACTGAGGCGCCAGGTGGAAATGGCATGGCAAGCCGTTCCACAGGACTACATCCAGCATCTCTACGATCGTCTCCATGGGAGAATAGCAGCCTGCATTGCTGCGAAAGGTGGATATACACTGTACTAGTGCCGACATTGTGCATGCTCTGTTGCCTGTGTCTATGTGCCTGTGGTTCTGTCAGTGTGATCATGTGATGTATCTGACCCCAGGAATGTGTCAATAAAGTTTCCCCTTCCTGGGACAATGAATTCACGGTGTTCTTATTTCAATTTCCAGGAGTGTACATCATGCATAAATAAGAACGTAATAGATTAAAATTTCTAAATGAAAATGGTTACAACATATTCCTTTAACGAGAAAAATGGTTTTCTATGAGTTGAATTAGGAATAAATTATCTCCAGTTTCTTTTTTATTGTGTCATGGTTGGTTCCAAAATGGATCAAATGGCTCTAAGGACTATGGGACTTGACATCTGAGCTCATCAGTCCCCTAGACTTGGAACTGCGTAAACATAACTAACCTAAGGACATCACACACATCCACGCCCGAGGCAGGAGTCGAAACTGCGACCGTAGCAGCCGCGTGGTTCCTGACTGAAGCGCCTAGAACTGCTCGGTCACAACGGCCGGCGCGGTTGCTGCCGGGGCTATCAGGTTTACCCACAGGTGCAAACCCAATCGATATGCCGTGTAATCTGCTGCCGACCACAGAGTGAGTTGTTTCCTGAATGGTGCTGTGGACACAGCTTTTACAGTAAACGCCGGTGGTAACAGCAGGCTGTCACTCTACGAAAAACATACCACATATCGATGAGACGTGCATCTGCTGATGGAGCTGGTAGTCTCAGGATCGAACACTTAACAAAAAAGAGTAAACTGAACTTAATTTTTGCAGTTCCAAATTTATTTCCAATCTCATGGATCAAATGTTCAATTGTGTGTGAATTAACAAATGAAAAGCACGAGTCTGCTTATGTTCTACAATATTACTTTTATTATTAACAGGTTTTCGGCTTACAAGGCCATCTTCGGACATGTTTGAAGATGGCCTTGTAAGCCAAAAACCGGTTAACAATAAAAGTAATATTGGTAGAACAAAAGCAAACTGGTGCTTTTCATTTATTATAATGTTGTTCTACCAAGACCCGACGGAAGATTCTGTTAACATGTGTGTGAATTTCTAAGGGACCAAACTGCTGAGGTCATCAGTCCCTAGACTTAGACACTAAGCCGGCCCCAGTGGCCGTGCGGCTCTAGGCACTTCAGTCCGGAACCGTGTGACTGCTACGGTCGCAAGTTCGAATACTGCCTCGGGCATGGATGTGTGAGATGTCCTTAGGTTAGGTAGGTTTAAGTAGTTCTAAGTTCTAGGGGACTGATGACCTCAGATGTTGAGTCCCATAGTGCTCAGAGTTATTTGAACTTACACACTACTTAAACTAACTTTTGCTAAGGGCAACACACATAGCCATGCCCGAGGGAGGACTCGAACCTCCGGAGGAAGGAGCCGCACAATCTGTGACATGGCGCCTCAAACAGCGCGGCCACTCCGCGCGGCCCAATCTCATGGTACGAATGCCTTCCCGCTCGCATAAAAATATGTTCACAGACCGTGTCAACAGTCGTCTTTTGTTGTCCATGCCATTGCGATGATCTCAGAAATGGTTCATATGGCTCTGAGGACTATGGGACTTAACTTCTGAGGTCATCAGTCCCCTAGAACTCAGAACTACTTAAACCTAACTAACCTAAGGACATCACACACATCCGTGCCCGAGGCAGGATTCGAACCTGCGACCGTAGCGGTCGTGTGGTTCCAGACTGTAGCGCCTAGAACCGCTCGGCCACTTCGGCCGGCGATTAGTGACAGCTGCGGTATCGAATCGAAACAAATTCAGGGGCGCAATCCCATTTTTTAATTGTTAGAGGAACGATTATAAACTAATTGTAAGAATTAACTGCATTTCCTACGTTATAATAATAATCACTCATCAAATGCGATATACGTTAGAAACTATTAACAGGAGCTGATCAGCAGCCTACAAAGAAAAAAAGACTGAGGGGAGGAGAGATTAACAAATAATGTCAGATCTTGAAAAAATTTCAAAGTTCTACAAAATTTGGCAACATACAATCTCATTTGCAATCAGGCAACTCATAAAACACGTAGATGTAACTATTCTTGGAATATGAAAGGGAAAGAGTACATAGGCTCTGTCGTAGGTGTAGACTTCGCTCCATTGGTAGAATAGTGAAAAAATGTAATGAGTCTACTAAGCAATCTAATTTACGTGTTGTGTAAAACGTTTCAAGTGAAGTTCATCATGGATGTTAGTGTTTGCAAGGCGACGAAATGCAGTAACTGGTAAAAGGCTGTTTTTCTATGTAAAAACATGGCTCGGATTCTTGTTTTTACGATTGACTGTAACATATAAATATTCCGATTGATTGTAACATATAAAGAGTATTTTCAGTGAATATTCTCACAAAATATCAGTTATTTTTGTGTAATTAAAGCTCAAAAATCATTAAATATCCAGATCTGGTCACGTGATCGAAAACACACTGTTATTGGCTTATACTCTGGTGACGTCACAGGCTAGGAGTAAGACTAAGCTACACGTGTGTTAAGGAGCGTTAGCCGAAGTAACGAGGATTCTACGCAATTTTTCTGGAAACAGTTCAGCTGCTACCTGCAGCACAAACTCACTCAAAACTAAGGAATTTTTTCGAAGGGGTTCGTGTATGACAACTAGATTGTCGACTATCACTCATGAGCTGCGGCCCAAAGCACAGTAAAATTATTCTTCGCGAAACTTAGTGCCAATTTCCTCTATAGGCGACCCTCAACAGTCAATTTTCACGCAAAGAATAGCACTCCCGATTGCAAAGTAAAAGATGACATATTCGAATTCTGTATGTGTCGTATATTTCTAAAAGTTTTTCACGAAAAACGAAAATGGCGTAAGCAAGAACTGATGTAGCAGTTGTTTCGAATATGGGCTGTATTATAGGATGTATTATATATAGCTTCACATTAGTCTTTGTCTGAGAAATGGATAACAAAGAACAAATGCATTTACTGTGGGAACAAACAATTCACTTTTTGGAAAGCATAGCTAGTAGTGAAGATATCACCTTTCGCCCACAGTACAACGAGGTGTAGGACGATGACATACGGAGAGATACAAAGCGTGTATAGCATATACGTGACACAAACGTAAGAGCTGTCATGTTTGAGAGTGTAAATTAACTTAAACATCTGAAGCAAACTTACTTCACCTTTAAGTAAAATGATGAGATTGCAAAAGTTTAAATAATAAGGATCTTAGCTGGGCATTACATTGGTAGAAACATTGTTTCTAATAAAGTAAAATGCATGTGGTCACATTAACTAGAAAATATCCATTTGAACGTGACGTATGTGAACAGCGAATGCAAATGTAGGAGCAAGTGAACAGTAACGAAAACACAATAATATTCTGTTTCTGATCGGTGAGCTGCAGTTTTGTAATTGTGATTTGGTTTTCATGTGACAGGACTGTCACGTCAATATACAAGTAAATGTGCTTTCGGGCTAGATTCGAAGCAGCGATCTATGTAGATCGTCTTATAAAATTCAACGGTCTACTCGCTCCAACAACCGAACTACTGAATAATTGAGGTGTAGTTTGGTAAACCGAAAATTTTCGCTAGGTGTTCATAATTTCGTTGAATGATGCAATCCTTCGTTGTAACGGGGGGAAGCATATCTCGGAGGCACGCTAATGTTAACTTCACAGTCCAACACTTTTTAGGGAAGTTAGTGAATTTGTACGTCGACATGGTGGCTGTATGCTGGTACAATGCAACCACATTTTACGCATCTTATTCTCTGCAATACTCAAAAAAAACTTTTCAGGAGTTTTTTTAATGAATATATTAGTACAATATGGTACTACACACCATTTGTAACCCACTTTCCGAAACATAAATTCCAAAACAAGACCACTTTGAATTACCTTTAGGAGATTAGGAGCAGCAAGCTAGGTAGTGACGTCACAGGCATCACATGACTCGAATGCAGCGTTCTAGCCGGCTTTCCAATTATTTGCATTTCGTTTCTGTTTTTATTGAAGATTACTGAAACTCAAGAGGGGGAAAAATCATGTTAGGCGCATAAAATGAAATAATTAACCAGTTAAGACAATTTCTAGAAAACAGTCAAATACTATATTAAGAGTGGAGGGTGGTCAGTTTCTTAAGTGTATTTGTGATCAAATATGTGGTAGTAATGAAAACTTACCTGGATGATGCTGAAATTTTGTGAAGAAAAGAACTAATGTGAATACTCCAGAAAGTGTTATCTTATGGCTGAGCGGTTCTAGGCGCTTCAGTCCAGAACCAAGCGACTGCTACGGTCGCAGGTTCGAATCCTGCCTCGGGCATGGATGTGTGTGATGTCCTTAGGTTAGTTAGGTTTAAGTAGTTCTAAGCTTTAGGGGACTGTTGACCTCAGATGTTAAGTCCCATAGTGCTGAGAGCCATTTGAACCATTTGTTATCTTATGAGCAATTATGTTTGAAGGATTTTGCACAGAGAAAAAACACAGGTTCTCGTTAGTCTATTTATCCAAAAGTATTTCCATGATTTTACAGCACCTTCGAAAATATACCACCCTTTTTTTCAAGACTCCTTAGATACGGTAAAGATATCGGAGCTATTTTAATTTACGATGAAGTTTGTGAAACGTCATGTGACGCAGACGAGAGTAAACATGTCCGGTAACGGGCCATTGTTTGATTATTTTCTGTAGCCAGGCGTGCATTATATATGAGCAGTTGATCTGATTTGGCAGCTCTAATGCATGTCGAATGGCGGGTATTAAAAACGCACGACGCAGCTGCGGCACATTCGTTCGTCGCGTAGGCTGCCGCGGTGGCGGCGCTGCTGTCGCAACAGTCGACGATCGCCACGCTCCTGCGTTGAGTGCCTCATTAATCAGTCATGGCCGTCAGCAAACGCTCGTCGTAAAACGCCGAAAACGCTAAAAAAGAACGGTGCTAATTGCAGCGGTCGGGTCGTCAGCAACTTTTCAAGTGGACAAAAACGGGAGAGGGAACTAAAAAAAACCGCTTCAGGTGCTGTCCCACGGCGCTTCTTTGACAGAATGCGACTGGCATTGAATATAGCACCTCATTCAGAGGCTGTGTAGAGCAATGAATGCAAAATGTGCGACAAGCTTATATAATTTTCGTGAATGGAATGACTACCTAATTTGCAGAGCAGGCTTCTACACTGCATTTTACTTTCATTTTTACTGCAATCGTCATCCAAACTCTTTGACGCAAATGGGGCCTCTGGTATGAAGCGCCGTACATTTTGGACGTTTTAATTGAGCTGGTTCCCCTCGCCAACAAGTTATTACCGTTCTGTGGTGAGCTGCATAATGTAAGGCAAAGTGAATGTTGTTCTATTCACAAACTACTGATTAAATTTGGAAATACTGCTTTGTAGAAACTTACTGGTGAAATTCTACAAACTTTATTTGATACATTGTAAGGAAGACAGTGAGTCCATTTGGAGCATATTTTTAGTTGTATCATTTATTATGGCCTTCATAGCACTGGCAAGCCAGGGTTGCGATAAAACTGCCGATACTGGATATAGGTTGCAGTAGTTATTCCCAGACGAATAGAAATCCACAGCGTGGAGAGCTTTATCAAAACAGTCCTCGGACTGACGATCATGCTAAAAATCTGACAACAAGCTTTTCCGTTTTCCTTTTACACGAGGGGGCGTCCAATGAGTAACACAACACTTTTTTTCCCTCCCAATTTCGGGGGAAAAAGTGCGAAATTTGTTGTGGGATACCGTGGAATATTCCCGCTTCAGCTCTTATTGTTTCATGGAGTTCTGATGGGTGGTGGCGCTATATCTAGCCTTCAAAATGGCGTGTGTAACGGAGGTACTTTCCAAGCAGAGAGGTGTCATTGCGCTTGTTTTGCCGCGAAACCAATCACAGATATTCATAGTGTAAGACGTGTATATTTCTATTGTTTATTGTCAAATCACAATTTATGAAAGATGTTTATATTTTATTAATAGGATTAAGTAGGAACAATTAATATTTGTCATGTTGGAAATAATTGTGGTAGCAGGGAATGTGTGCACCAAAGTATTGTTGACAAGAGAGATTGACAAGAGAGACCGCAAATTGATATAATTTTTAAAATTGGGATTTGACACAGAATTCACCAACCGACCACGGCATAACAGCCCGGATAATTATAATGGACATGACATTTCCGGCCGTGAAAGTTTACATTTTAGTATACTTTACTTTATTTATTGAACAGCCCCTCATAGTCGACCACATTTGATAGGTTTCAGGATGGCCTCGAGGTCTGGCGCAATGACGGTGACTTCGTTACTGAATTTGCTGACGGGTACCTGTCTGGCGGCCAGAAGCCGACCAAAGCGCGGAGGTAGCGACTCGGCTGCACCGCTCCCACACGCAAACAGCGGCTGCGGCTGCCGCTGCCGCGCCACGCCCCGCGGTATCCAGTTACGAGAAGAATGCCACATAAAATTTTATACGAGCCGGCGAGCCGCGGCTGCGCGCTGTTTCGCGAGATGCTGGATAAGGCAGCCGCGGGCGGCAGCAGCAGCGGCAGCAGCCGTGGCGTCGCGGCGCGCAGCTGCGCGGCTTCTTCGACGCCGCTGTTGTTGTCTGTTCGCCGGCACGTCGTTCGATGCGGCGGGGTACGTCCTGACCTTCGAGGGCTTCCAGTCCAGTAGCTGCTCAGACACGATGGTACATCATAGCAGCTACAAACTGAGACGACAGAAGTCATGGGATAGCAGTATGCACGTACAAAAAACAGCGGCATCGCGTACGTAAGATATAAAAGGGCAGTGCGTTCCCGAAGCTGTCATTTGTACTCAGCTGAAAAGCTTTTCGTCGTCATTTGACCGCACAACAGCAATTAACAGACCTCGAATGCGGAATGGTAGTTCGAACTAGAAGCATCCGACATTCCATTTCGGAAATCGTTAGGGAATTCAGTATTTCGAGATCCACTATGTCCAGACTGTGCCGGAAATACCACATTTCAGGCATTACATCTCGGTCTTCATTAAAAGACCGAGAGCAGAGTCGTTTGCGCAGAATTGTCAGTGCTAACAGACAAGCAACACTGCATCATACACGAGGCGTGTTTTTGAAGTAAGTACCGTTTTGAAATTAAAGAAAAAAGTGCTAAAAAGTCTCAATAATTTTATTTTTACATGAAAGCCTGTACCTTAATCTACGCACTGAAGCCATTACAGTCTGATTCTTCCTTGTTTACGTTGTGTACTGAGTGTTTAAGACGCCTCCGATAATCGTGAGTCCCGCCGACTGTGAAGTTCGGGCTGTTATAAGACTCCTTAGTGCTAAAGGCCGAAAAGCGATCGATATTCATCGTGAGATCTGTGCAGTTTATTGCACATTATGAGTGATGGAATGGTAAGATAGTGCGTGAGAGCATTTAAAGATGGCCGCACAAATGTGCATGATGAACAACGGAGTGGGCGTCCTTCGGTCGTTAATAAAAGTTTGGTGCAGGAAGTGGACAATAAGGTGAGAGAAAACAGACGCTTTGCGATTTCCTCCTTGCGGGATGACTTTCCTAATGTTTCTCGTAGTGTTTCGTATGGCATTGTGACCGAGCACTTGAATTACCAAAAATTGTGCGCACATTAGGTACCGAAAATGTTGACTGATGTGCACCAAACCATACGTTTAGATAGTGCACTGACTTTCCTTGAGCGGTCGGCCAGTGTGGCCGAGCGGTTCTACGCGCTTCTGTCTGGAACCGCTCGCCCGCTACGGTCGCAGGTTCGAATCCTGCCTCGGGGATGGTTGTGTGTGATGTCCTTAGGTTAGTTAGGTGTAAGTAGTTCTAAGTTCTAGGGACTGATGACCTCAGGTGTTAATTCCCATAGTGCTCAGAGCTATTTGGACCATTTTTTTGAATTACGAAAACAAGTGCAGGGGCGAACGAAAGATGTTACCCTACGATATAGGTCGATTCTTGCAGAGAAAACAGCAACCAGCTGCTTTCTATAACGCTATTTATTTACATAAATAGCACCGTTACCGGTTTAGAGCCAAATGATTCATCAGGCAGCTTCTTTTTTTAAATTTTTGTTTATTTATTTACTTGCAGTTTATATTACTTTTCACCTTTTAATATCTCATGCAACGAAAATTTCAATGCGGTGTAGGTGCTTTACAAACGAAATATCATGTGACAAACTGTCTGATTAATTATACTTGTGGCTCATAATGATTTCAGACGCTGAAAAAATTATTAAAAATTTCAGTTACTTTTGTGAGATCGCGATTCAGGGAGCTCACCGTACCAACGGTGTAATGGAGCGACAGCAACTAACGCGACTGTTGCAAATTTCCGAATGTCATAGTCATGCTAAATCACGCGGACGGCTCCAAGGCGCTAACACGGTAACTTCCACAGTACTACTGTCCGCATTCGGGAGGACGACGGTTCGATCCCGTGTCCTGATTTAGGTTTTCCGCGATTTCAATAAATCGCTCCAGGCAAATGCCGGGATGGTTCCTTCGAAAGGGCACGTCCGACTTTTTCTCATAATCCGATGTGACCGAAGACCTCTCTGCCTGGTCTCTTCCCCCAGAACAACCCAACCCAACCCAACTACGGTCCGCGACATGAAGGGGTCTCGGATCAGCAACCGACCTACCCCGGAGCTTGGCTGTCGCCGAACCGTAGTGTGCGTTCGCAGATAGTCCGTAGCAGGTCCCCGCAGCCCACGCGACAGGAGAAAAGAGACGAATCTTAGGAGCAGCTTCGCGTCGGGGGACTGCCGGGTCTCCCAGGTTGGGAACATGTTTGAGAACGAATTCTCCGAACTAGGGAGAACTGGTAATCCTATGCCACCGCATGGCTTCAGATTTGAAATGTGACGGCCAAGAATTGTAAAGGAAATTTGCCGTTTTTGAGCATTGTCTACATTATGTGAATGGAGAATTGAAACTCATTCTGCCACCTCCATTTGATATTCCTCGGTGTAGGCAATCCCTCGGTGGTACTAATTGATACGTGGTACTTATTGTTGGAATTAAGCGAAACATTGAAGGGAGGACCCACCAATATAACTTTCTTTTCACACAACCTGTTTATTCAATAATATATAACCTTAAAATTTTCTTTAATAAAATGAACAAATTTGCAAAAGTTGAATAAGCTTTTGCAAAACGAATCGACAACCAATGTGCGACTGGATCCCAACCCGTCCCATCTAACAGTCTTGACTAAAGCCCTGGTGACAGTTGGCTTTTAATATTTTCAAAGTTAACTCATTGTCAGTTATTAAGACCGCTCTGAAGAAATACCTTAAAACCTTACTTTTGAACATTTATTACAAGTGAACTCACTTAGCGGAACCACAAGATCCAGCTAAAATACACCAATAATGAGCCGGTCTTTCAGACACAGCAGCGATCAGCTTATTGTAACTAATGACTGAGAAATGGAATTACAATCAAAGAACTGAACCCTTTAACATATAAATCTAGCCACAAGCTCCCACGTTGTTAAACGGCAAGTGTTCCATCTGTATTAGAACATTAATGATCAGGTACAAACCAGAAACGAAAGGCCATATAACAGCGGGACAAATTTTCAAACGATAACTAGTGTCTTAGTACAATACTACGGCCTATATTTACGAGCAATGAACCGAGCGAGTAAAACTCTGAGGGTCGGGTACAAACCAGAAAGTAATAAGGAGGGCAGGTAGTCAATGACACCAGTCACCGCGAGGATTATAGAGTATTACTCCCCTTTATCAGCAAGGAGTTCCATGGGTCCACGGTGCGTCGCAGTGGTTACTGAATGGTGATGAAAGCCAGGTGGAAGAGGGCAGCCAGACAACGAGCGGCCATCCGACACGAATGTTGCCAACCAACCGACGGGATGTCGGCCTGCTGTTTGGAGTCGACGCTGACCCCTGTGAAGTACTCCGGTATCTTCGCTCTGCGCAGGCCCTCCTTGTGCAGCTCGTGGCTTCTGCCGCTCGGACCTCGTGACCACCTCTTGTCGCTACGCTACCGCCAATCCCCATACTTCGTGCCTCCCTCTCGGGCGAGCGAACCCCGTATATATATATATTGTCAAGCAAGGATCTTCTAAGTCAATGCCCCTATCACTACACAAGATCTCATTGTTACACTCCGCACGAAACGCAACACCGCTCCTGGTCACGATCGTGTCACCTACCATCACCTTCGTGAAGCTCCTGTCTCTTTCCTCTCCACCCTGGCCGGGCTCTACAATGTAGTCCTGTCAACCAGTTACCACCCCGACCTGTGGAAAACCTCCCGTATCCTGATGTTCCTTAAACCTGGTAAACCGCCGTCCGCCGTCTCCTCCTACCGTCCCATCAGCCTTACCTCGGTCTTCAGCAAGGTCCTGGAATCTATCCTCACCCGCCGCATCCACCAGCATCTCCGCCAACACCGCCTCCTTCCCGTTACCCAGTGTGGCTTTCGGCTGTTCTTCTCTTCCGACGACCTTCTCCTCCACCTCAGTCATCTCCTTTCCGAACAACTCAATTCCCGTCGCTCCGCAATCTTCCTCTCCCTGGACCTCGAACGTGCCTACGACCGCGTGTGGCATTCCGGTCTCCTCTTCAAGCTCCAAACCTTCGCCCTTCCCATTAACTACGTCCGTCTGATCGGCTCCTTTCTCTCCCACCGTCCTTCCTACGCCACCATCCGTGACACGGACTCCTACACCTTTTTTCCCTCCGCCGGTGTGCCCCAAGGCTCTGTCCTCTACCCCCTTTTGTACCTTTTATATACGGCGGACATACCGCCGCCGTCACCCTCCGTCTACCTTCTCCAGTTTGCCGATGACACCGCCTTCCTTGCCCTTGCCCCCACCCTGCAGCGCTCCCAACACCTTCTCCAATCCCATCTTGACCGGTTCACCGCTTGGTGCCACCAGTGGTTGCTCAAGGTCAATCCCTCCAAAACCCAGGCGATCATTGTAGGCAAAACCATCCCTTCCTTCCGCCTCCTTGATTTCTATCTCACCATCTATGGCCGTCCTATCGCCCTCACTCCCACCCTTAAGTACCTTGGCGTCACCCTCGACCGTCGCCTCTCCAGGACCCCCCATCTCCGGACAATCCAAGCCAAGGCATGCTCCCGACTCCGTCTCCTCAAGCTTCTCTCCAGTCGTACGTGGGGTCTGGATCCCTCCACCATACTCCATCGCTTCGGTCGCAGGTTCGAATCCTGCCTCGGGCATGGATGTTTGTGATGTCCTTAGGTTAGTTAGGTATAACTAGTTCTAAGTTCTAGGGGACTAATGACCTCAGCAGTTGAGTCCCATAGTGCTCAGAGCCATACTCCACACCTATAAATCCCTCATCCGCCCTATCCTTTGTTATGCCCATCCTGCCTGGATCTCCGCCCCCCCTACCTTTTATAAATCCCTTCAGATCCTTGAACGCCATGCTCTCCACCTCGCCTATCGCATCTGTCTCCCTCCCCCACGTGGATCCTGTACGACCTCACACCGTTCCCCCACCTCCTCCTTTCCCTTGAAAGGATTCGGCTTCTGTACACCTCCCGTAAACTCGATCCTCCCAACCCGCTTGTCTCACCCATCCTCTCCCACCCCCGCCCACTGCCGCGCCTGTATTCCCACGTCCCACCCGGTCTCCATCTCTCCACCCTCCATACCCTCTCCCAAGGTGGCTTCCGCCAGCTCCCCCTCCCTGATGATGTCCTCCTCCCCTCCATCTACCCCTCCTACCAACTTTGATCCTCCCTCCCTCTTCCTGTGCTTGCTCCTTTGGGCACCTTCCCTCCCTTCTCTCCCCCCTTCCCTCCCTCCTCCATTTCTTCCCACTCCTCCCCCGGGCTTCCCCTCCAGCCCTTCCTCCGTTATTTCCTCCATCTCTTCCGCCATTGGCATTCTTGCTCACCCCTCTCCCTCCCACTCCTCATTCCACCCCCTTGGCAGGTCCCCGGACTCGTACACGATCTGTGAACTTTCGCGCGCCGGAGATCATAGCCATCAGTTTCACGTGTGTGTGACGTCGTTTTGTGTTTTTAGTGTCCGCCGTCACGCTTCTACGTTCACTTGTGCCGTCGGATTCATCAGTGTTCTGTGCGCCGTGTCAACGTGTTTTCAGTGTCGTTATCGTCGAGTGTGAACGGCTCCGTGTCTTTTGTGTGTCTGTGACCACTATTTTTTGCCCGTTGCTATGTTCATTCTGATTCTCCATTTCTGTTATTGTCAACACTATGGCTGAAGAGCGGCGTAGCATGCCGCTGACAGCCTACCTAATTTGTTTAGGTATGAAAATAACAATAAAGGGAAAAAAAGACCTTCTAAGGGCACAATCCACAGATACCAACTCTTCCTCTTAGATATTGGCAATGGGGCCGCAAGAGGGACAGTCGATACTACACCTGAGCCACTGGCGCCAGACCGAACAGTCTACTAACTCAGTGGCGTCACGACTAACTAATTGGCTGAGGAAAGTTAATCTAACAGCATAAAATGATTGACCGAGTTCAATGAACCTTTTATTAACAATCCGACCGGTCTCAGATTAGTTCGGAAATATGTGTCGGTAGCTCGAATGTGTGGTTGAAATTATCAAATTAATTTTATTTTCCTATCTTTCTCCGTGACGTGGACTGCGTTACAAGTTGTAGAATTTTTATTTTTGTCGTTTCGGTTCTGATACGTATAGGTGCGGGAACGCTACTAGAGACCATACGAACTGGGCCTGACACTTTTGCATTCATAGGTGCATTTTTCCCACAAAAAATAAATCTCACTCAGCACTCGAGACAGCGATATCATTTATCTTAGAGACCGTTACTTTGCACCAGGAGCTGAGCAACGTCGTCGTTCGAGTACTTGGACAGTTTTCTACAAGAATTCATTACGCATTGCAAAACCCTGGAATATATACCATGCTGCGTGGAGTTTTAGGAATTCACACACATTTGAACACTTTTGTTCTCTGTTTTCGACTGCTGCCACCCTCAGAGTCCCCAAAGCTGTGCCAATGTAGTTGCCTGACCAAGTGTTGTTGTGTCGTTTGTGTGACAGGTGATTAATCGATTAATAACAGTAACTATCCTCATTTTTAAATGTACTGTATAATATGAGATATGACCATAAACTTTGCTAAATATTTTGAAAGTCATTTTTCTTCTACTAATTGTGTTATGAAACGGAAGATGATAATAATAATTTGTTTACATCACTTAAAATTGTCGTGAGGCACAATTACAATTAAAAAGACGTTGTCTCACATCTAGGTTTGGTTGTAGGGCATCACCACCCCACGAAGTTTCGTCAGGTGGAGAAACAAAACACAAAATGTAATGTAAAGCGTGAACTAGCCGTCTGAAGATGAACCTATCGGCTCGAAACCTGTAACGGCGCTGTTTAAATAAATAAATAGCGCTGGAAAAAGTGGCTGGTTGCTGTAATCTTCTGTGTAAGAGTCAACCTATACTTGGTATTCTTGATTTTTCTTTTTGCTTCCATCTCAATACCAAATGAGGTCTCGATGAGAAAGGGTGGTCGTTATGCCCGTCTAACTCGAAGTATGTGTTTAGCATTTTCCCTCAGCTCAGGCTGCCAGATTACGTTTGTATGGTGTCTTATGGCCTTATTATTCCTTCTGCTCCGCCTAAAATAAGCTCCTTCACGATACTGTACTGCAGCATTTGGCGCCAACATACTGCTCCACTGGCTGTTAATGTTGGCGTTTGAAAGCGGAGTCGTTATATTTCGTTCAAGCAGTTTAATAGTAGTCATTGCAAGTCCGAGTGGTAGCCCTGTAAGTCTATGTTAGGTCAAGATGGTTGAGGGACTTCTGCTGTTCAATATTAAATGTAAAATTAAAAACATCTTCAGTCGTCTACATTTAGAATGTGTTTAACAAATAGGTGGCGCCTTGTGAATTTGTCACTGATACATTCTTTTGAAGCAACATTAAATTCTCGTTTTTATTAGTGTAAGGCACATGATGATACAGATAGTTAACGAACGGTTAGCCACCTATAAATTGTTTTACGTTTTACCATTATATGACAATACGTAAATTTCTTGATATGGTTCAATTGGCTCTGAGCACTATGGGACTTAACTTCTGAGGTCATCAGTCCCCTAGAACTTAGAACTACTTAAACCTAACTAACCTAAGGACGTCACACACACACATGCCCGAGGCAGGATTCGAACCTGCGACCGTAGCGGTCGTGCGGTTTCAGTCTGTAGCGCCTAGAACCGCTCGGCCACACCGGCCGGCGTAAATATCTTACTTGCCGATTGAACTCATCAATATACATCTGTGATTGTTTTGTTTCACTTCACGGGCATTGACATTAGCGTTAAATACTATCCGTTTGTCAAATGTGACACCGTAGTTATCTATGAATGACATGTAAGTTTAACCTCCAATTACTAGGTTCACTTTACTGTTATATGTCATATACATATATTTTGTTCCCTAGTTTATATTCATACAGCGTGCAACTTAATTTATCATTGAATTTAGTGTCACACTCTGCACAGTTTGGTTTTTGTTAAATTCCTACTCCACATTATCACCGTATACAATTAATATGTTAAATGTTCCACCGACTCTCTTATTATGTAGTTTACAAAGTCATTATTGTTGAGGTTTTTTCACAGGGGCCTGAAGACAGCGTAGCGAAACGCCAAAACTGGTCGGATAGATAAATTACGGCTGAAGGTATTTTTAATTTTACGTTTTATTTTGAGTGGGTCCATATACCAACTAGTAATGTTGTTGTACTCTCGAAGATTGTGCAAAGCTAGTTTTCATTGCAAGAATCATTGTCACTGTACTTCTGGTGCCACTAACTCACCCCCGTTCCTGGTCCATTCGCGAATGAGGCTTGGGGAGAATGATTTTCGGTAAACCTAATTTCTCGAATTTTCTCATTATAGCCATTTCGTGAGATCCTCTCGCAACTTACTGTCTCAGAATTTCTGCAGTAAACTTGTTCGCGATATGTAAAACACTCGCTGGGAGACATTGGCGGGGGAGAGGGAGCAGGGGCGGGGGAGCATCCAGCCACCTGAATGGAAAGGGTTCTCTTCGTCTGTGCCCACGACGACCTCTTTCCTCGCGATGCGTGAGTTATGTTTTCAGTGCATTTGTAGGTGACTAGTGAATATTTGTATAGCGTAGTGTCATTTTTGTATTCCATGATGATCACAGAATGCATAGGGTGAACCTGCAGACTGGCACATCACCTTCTCCTCTTGAACAACTGCAAAGTTGGCACCGACCTTAATACCGAAATGCGACGGATGTATCACCACCAACAGTGCCGCAAGTCTTCACTCTTCGATCCAGATAGTTGGCGCAACGCCTGGTGCTCAGAAACTACACCCCGCGCCAACACTCCTCCCCTTTGCTGCTCTGAACCTGAAGGTGAGCGTTTCTGCCTCCACCAACAATCCAACCGACTACCTGCGAATGGCGCACCACAACAGCAGTGCTTAGCATCCTCGGCTAATTATTCAGATTTAAGGGACTGCGGAACGCCCTATACTTGCAATGTTAAAATAACGCTTATAAATTACATCTTTCCTCACAAAGTATTTGAGGTAGGAAGTTGAACATTTTACAGATTATTTATTGGAATATGGGCTACAACTTAACACAGGGATTTTACAAAATTTTAGTTCAGTTATTAAAGATGATTTTTTTTCTATTGTAATGAAAATTCACAACATTTATTTGCAATTTTTTATTTACATATTCAAAAATATACAGTTTTTTGGAAAAAGGCTGTGTTAAATTATTCAGAAGGTACTGTGTAGCATTTACTGAAAGTCTGAAACAAATATGTTTGGAAGATCCTTAGAAAACATGTAATTAGTATGAGAAAATAAAAGTTAGGGGAATCGAGCGACAAAGATTGGATTAACTTTTTAGTGCATTCCAGGTCCATAGGATGGATTATCTTCATCCTCTGCAAACTCCTCCTCCAGCTTCCTCTTGTTCCTCCTCCTGTTTACTCTTGCTTGTATTTCTAGACTCTTTACAGCCCTGTCTGCAGCCCGAAGGCGTTCCTTGTCTAAAGCAAGCATCACTCGTTGTTGTGTTCATAGATTTTGCTACCATTTTCTTCAGTTGCAGTTACGGCAACACTGTTCCAAAAGGTGGTCATGTATGAACACTTATCACATTTCAGTTGTATTTCACTAGCAAGTCCTACGTGCTTTATTATGGAGAGTTCCTGACCAACTCCACTACAATGAATACATCTTACACAGTTTGAAAAAATTCCTTTGAGAACCGACATATCAAATATTTCATTCACATCCGATTCGCCCATAAAACATTCATAGTTTTCACTCATTGAACCAAGCTTCTTCTGTGAAGTATTTTCTTTCCCACTTTCACTGCTATGGGCAGGTGTACTTGAGAGGTTAGGTTCACTCACTTGGTTATCGTCTTTATTGTTTACAGTAATAACACATACAGGGTGTTTCAAAAATGGCCGGTATATTTCAAACGGCAATAAAAACTAAACGAGCAGCGATAGAAATACACCGTTTGTTGCAATATGCTTGGGACAACAGTACATTTTCAGGCAGACAAACTTTCGAAATTACAGTAGTTACAATTTTCAACAACAGACGGCGCTGCGGTCTGGAAAACTCTATAGTACGATGTTTTCCACATATCCACCATGCGCAGCAATAATATGGCGTAGTCTCTGAATGAAATTACCCGAAATCTTTGACAAAGTGTCTGGCGGAATGGCTTCACATGCAGATGAGATGTACTGCTTCAGCTGTTCAATTGTTTCTGGATTCTGGTGGTACACCTGGTCTTTCAAGTGTCCCCACAGAAAGAAGTCACAGGGGTTCATGTCTGGCGAATAGGGAGGCCAATCCACGCCGCCTCCTGTATGTTTCGGATAGCCCAAAGCAATCACACGATCATCGAAATATTCATTCAGGAAATTAAAGACGTCGGCCGTGCGATGTGGCCGGGCACCATCTTGCATAAACCACGAGGTGTTCGCAGTGTCGTCTAAGGCAGTTTGTACCGCCACAAATTCACGAAGAATGTCCAGATAGCGTGATGCAGTAATCGTTTCGGATCTGAAAAATGGGCCAATGATTCCTTTGGAAGAAATGGCGGCCCAGACCAGTACTTTTTGAGGATGCAGGGACGATGGGACTGCAACATGGGGATTTTCGGTTCCCCATATGCGCCAGTTCTGTTTATTGACGAAGCCGTCCAGGTAAAAATAAGCTGCGTCAGTAAACCAAATGCTGCCCACATGCATATCGCCGTCACCAATCCTGTGCACTATATCGTTAGCGAATGTCTCTCGTGCAGCAATGGTAGCGGCGCTGAGGGGTTGCTGCGTTTGAATTTTGTATGGATAGAGGAGTAAACTCTGGCGCATGAGACGATACGTGGACGTTGGCGTCATTTGGACCGCAGCTGCAACACGGCGAACGGAAACCCAAGGCCGCTGTTGAATCACCTGCTGCACTAGCTGCGCGTTGCCCTCTGTGGTTGCCGTACGCGGTCGCCCTACCTTTCCAGCACGTTCATCCGTCACATTCCCAGTCCGTTGAAATTTTTCAAACAGATCCTTTATTGTATCGCTTTTCGGTCCTTTGGTTACATTAAACCTCCGTTGAAAACTTCGTCTTGTTGCAACAACACTGTGTTCTAGGCGGTGGAATTCCAACACCAGAAAAATCCTCTGTTCTAAGGAATAAACCATGTTGTCTACAGCAGACTTGCACGTTGTGAACAGCACACGCTTACAGCAGAAAGACGACGTACAGAATGGCGCACCCACAGACTGCGTTGTCTTCTATATCTTTCACATCACTTGCAGCGCCATCTGTTGTTGAAAATTGTAACTACTGTAATTTCGAAAGTTTGTCCGCCTGAAAATGTACTGTTGTCCCAAGCATATTGCAACAAACGGTGTATTTCTATCGCTGCTCGTTTAGTTTTTATTGCCGTTTCAAATATACCGGTCATTTTTGAAACACCCTGTACCTCTGGCTTTCCAACATTTCTCCTTTTCTTAAAAGCCTTCAGAGGATTTCTAATAACTTTACATTTACTCATTATTATACTTTAACAAAACAGAGACTCAAGAAACAGAATTAATTACGAATATTTTCGAGATAACGACAGAGTAAATAAACATGAAACAATCGACAATCACACCAGCGATATATATTGAACCGTCACAGGTTAGCCACAACACATACTTTATCTCACATCACTAAAATGTACCTGATGAACACGGACGTTAATAATAACACCATTTGACAGCAGTTTAACAGCGCCACAGTGGGTCACGCCCATGTAGAACACATTTCAAAAAAATTTAAAAATAGTTGTAGTCTTCGGAATTGAATAAATTATGTACCTATTAAAAGGTAATAGTCTGCAGATTTAGAAAACGCAAAAAAGTAAAAATTGAACTTTTCATGATTTTGAGCCTTTCCGGAGCCCCTTAAGAATACACGTTGTTTAGTTTAGGCCATTTGGAAACAAAGAACAGCAAACCGTTTCGTAACTGCCTTGTTGGTTAGCGCGACGGCTCCACGGAGTGGCAGGCGTTGCAAGAGAAACGATGCGCATAACGGAGATATTCACCGTTAAAATTCCGAGAGTGTACGTTCTCATGTGGGTCAAACAACGCTTCCTCCCACGTAAATTCCATGAAATGACAATGAAAAAAATGGAATTTTGAGTTCATATGTTGGTTTTGCGTACAGCCGATATTTCCGTGTACCACTCACGACGGATAAGGAAACATTGTCATAACACGCGAAGTACCCTCCAGCTTACACCGTAACGCTGCCCACGCGGTATATATGTAGACGTAGAAGGCGATACAGCATCGACAAACACTGTCTCTGCCAGTGCTGTGGGAAGCTATGTGAAACTAACTCCCATCTCGTTCTTTACGTCGGTATCGATTCCGGTACAAGCCTGCGGCCTTTGAATAAACAATCAGTAACCGCTAGAAATAGAGCCTACGATAAAAAACGTGTGCCAGCTCTAGATCATTGACACCACAAACTGATGAGCGGTTATATCAGAGCTGTCAACGTACGTCTGACGAGCCAGACAGTCAACAGGGCAATAAATCCATATGATCGGAGACAGGAGGAAAGCAATTCCTAAACCGTGCTGATAACATTGCTGTTTCCTTATAGACCATCGCGACAGTAAAGTTAATACTAAAATTATGTTCAACTGTAGCTTACAAGAAGTTCTGAAGTTATCAGTTACGAAAGAAAGGAAGCGAAAGGCTATGAACAACAGAAATCAGACTGAAATTACTTGAGATGCACGTGAAAGGCAGTAAATGAGAAGTGTCTAGGACAAGTTTGTGCCTTCCTTCACGTTATCCAACTTCTACTCAGAGCAAGCAATAAGAAAACCAAGAAGAAAGATGGAAAGTTCAGACAGAGAAATTAAAAGAGGCGTTTCGATGACCTTATAATTCTGGCAGTGATGGCAAAGGATTTGAAGGCTCATTTCAAGGGAATGGAAAGCGTCATCAGAAGAGGTTATAAGATCAACATAAACAAAACTAAAACAGAAGTAATGAAGTGAAGTCAGGTGAAATCAGGCAGTGGTGAGGGAACTAGAATAGGAAATGAGGCACCAAGTATAGTAGATAAGATATGCTACATAGACATAAAAATAATTCACGGCCACATGCAGATCGGCACTAGCAAGAAAATGATCACTACAAAAGAGAAATTTGTTTCCATTCAACATAAATTTGTTACGAAACCTTTTATTAAAGAATTTGTTTGAAATGTAGCCTTGTACGAAAGCGAAACACGGACGACAATCAGTGCAAAAATGAAGAGAAGTGAAGCTTCTGAAATACGATCTAAAGAAGAAATGCTGGAAATCAGATGGCTAGATCGAGCAATTAATGACCTATACGGAATGGAGAGAAAATAATTTTGTGGCACAACTTAAAAGAGTGGTCATTCGGTAGGATACATCGTGCGGCATCCATGAATAGCAAATTTACCAATGGGGAGACTTCCCGTCAACAGCAATGTCATTAGAGACGAAGCACATGAAATCGGGGGTGACCATTTCAAGGGAACCCGCCTAGCGTTTACTTGGAACGATTTAGGGAAATCACGGAAACTGAAATCCCGATGGCCGGACGTAGAATTGAACCGTCGTCCTCCCAAAGGCTATTCCAGTGTGATAATAACTTCACTACCTCGTTCGGCTGGAGAGAAGTGCGGGAGGGGCAGAAGCGTACAGTAAGCAAGTTCTAGGTTGCAGTGATACTGAAGATACGTGCACAGGTTAGCCTAGCGTAGAGAGCTACATCAAACTAGCCTTTATGGTGAAGTCACAACAACAGCTTAAAGACAATTGTGATTAGAGTAAAAGCGTAATGATTTACTTTGGGTCATGTGACGGTCTGCAATAAATTTTTTGACTACTGCATTTTGATTTATCAAAGAAGGCTGGTCTTTTAAAATTTAAGTTCTAGTCAGGAAGGAATGTGCAGATGCATGTTATGAATGACCGAGGGAGGCAGGAAAACAAACAAGTGCAACAGAGGAAAGAGTGTTTGACGAAATTATGACCGCAATGAGGACTGAAACGGAGATCAAAGGGACATGCAGTACGTAAAATATTGCTTCTAAAATATATTTACATCAAATTTGTGAAACACACACACAGATATTGATTTTCTTGTAGTCAACAAGTTCCTTAAAATGTATACGAATTTTCTTTTAATGATTTTCAGTCGTTTTTTATTCAGTCCTTAGTATGTTGCAGTCAGCAGACGCAGATGAACAGGTAGCTTCCGTCTTTCTTGATTTTAATAGATGTTCAACACTGAACTACATTTTCCACTACTAAACAACGTACGGGGTATATCGCAGACATGTATGTGTCCCGGTGAATACTTGATTCATAGAACACAGTACTTTATGCTCGACGGCGTAAACGTTCTAGTAGTTCAGATGTTCCCACGGAGGCGTAATAAGGCCTCTAATGATTAAGATATACTTAGTTGCTGTATCAGGTAATATTAGTAGAACTATTGCCTTGTACCCTTATCTTTCGTAGACAGAGCGTGCATGCGGGACATTAAAATTTCCTCTTCCGATATTTCGAGTATTAAGATTACAGCCATCTTCAACGTGAGTGAACGACTTACACTATAGCACTTTCACATTGTTCTAACGATGGTGTCGTCTAAAAGGAAGTATCACTCTCAGGCGGTCTTCAGGAAATGCAGGAAGACTTGGACAAGTTTCCACAAAGGTAGATAAATAAATAAGAATAAATGCAAATTTAATGACTGTAATACAGCCAAAGAACGTAATAGCATCCGATTGCGACATTAGCGATGAACATCTCACGTGCGTCACATCGTGTAAGCTCTTAGGAATAACAGAACAGATACGAAACAGAAGCATCACTTAAAAACAGTATTGTGGAAGGCGGACAGAAAAGAGAAGTGTTGGGAAGGTTCTGGAAAAAAGTAAGCATTGAAGATACTAGCGCAGCTAGCTGCAGAATTTTACTCCAACTTTTTCAATGGGCATGAAAACACACGTCGAACAGATTCACTGACGTCTTATTAGGATCGGAGTAGCCTATATGAAAGTGTAACAGAGATCCTCGAAGACCCGTAAATGGGGTCTTTGCAAAAGAATCGACGTAGCTCTACGTCAACGTCTGTACTCCGTAACCCACTATACGGTGCAGGACAGAAGGTACCTTGTACCACAGCTAATAACGTTCTTTCCTGTGCGACTTTCGGACTATATGGTAAAAGATAAATAAATAAATAAAAATAAATAAATAAAAATAAAAAGTGAACTAGCGGGTGTCAGTCAAAGTACTAGCCACCCTTCGCAATAAAAACAAACTTTAAAAAAAAACTGAGTAAAGATTTCAGCGACAGACTTTGAGAGACGTCATGCGACGTCCGCACAGAACCGCTCTCACCGTAGAAGAAATGGACAAATAATCAGATCGAAGAAGAAAAAGGAAGAGAAATGCGCTAAGCCGCGTATAGGGAAACCTAAAGGTCACGCGATCGAATCCCTGTCGGACCACTTCTTTTCCAGTCTGACTTTCAACCAAGAATTCGCTTTTCAATGACGAGTAGATTCACCAGAAAAGACACATACGATAAACATACACACACAAACAACGCACAATGAAAGTGAAAGGGTTCAAGTGAAATGTGTTATAAAATGCCGAAAATCAGGTATTCTGGTGTGTGGAAGACAACATAGTACAAATCAAAGACATCATATATGGAATGATATCATAAAATCATAGTTAGCTCTAAACAGTAACTTACCTACAACCTTATGCAAAGCAATTATTACATAGATGAAACAAACATTAGCTGCTATTGCAAATTTACACGGGAGGCTTCTTATCACTTCTTATTAATTTCACTACTGCTGGCTAGTGGCACTAAATTAGTGATAATCCCATCAATGACTGTCTGACTTCTGTCAATCACTCTCATAGGTACATTTATTGTTCTTTTCATATTGTGTATTACAGGCCGATGGAGATGCCTCGCAAATAAAAACTAGTATAGCACGAAAGGAACAGCCGTTCAGATAGTTCCGTAGACGGACCACATCTCTAAGAATGAAGAAGCAACTAAGAAACGACGAAAACATAAAAAATGTTTCTTCATTAGTGTTTCGCGAAAAGCTTGCCTTCTTCCCTCAGGGGATTCTCATTTGAGTTCATGGGGCATTTCTGTAAAACGCTCGCGTGTTCATCAAACCTACTGGTAACAAATCTAGCAGCATGCCTTTGCATTGCTTTGAGGTTTTCCTTTAATACGACCTAACTGAGATCCCAAACAGGTACTCAAGAATGGATCGCACTTGTGTTCCACATGCGGTCTTCTTTACAGACGAGCTACAACTTTCCTAAAATTCTCCCAATAAACCGACGTCGACAATTCGCCTTCGCTACAAACTAACCTTACGTGCTCCTTCCATTTCATGTCGGTTTGCAACGTTACGCCTACATATTTAATCGATGTGATTGTTTCAAGCAGCACACCACTGATACTGTATTCGAACACTATAGGACTGTTTTTCCAACTTATCTGTATTAACTTACGTCTTTCCACATTTAGAACAAGCTGCCATATACCACACCAAACAGAAATTATATCCAAGTTATTTCGTATCCTCCATTTGCTCGACGGCGTCCTTTTCCCGTTCTCACGAAGCTTCGCTGCATAGGTTTAAACAACATGTATTCGAAAATGACTGTGCTATCACCGTAGTATATCTAGCGCAGAGATAATGGAAATACCTCGTGATTCAAAAAGAAACAACTGATTTCAGTTGTGTATTACAAAGAAACTATAAAATATAAAAACACAGTGCACATGTCACTGGGGCCGGCCGTTGTGGCCGAGCGGTTCTAGGCGCTTCAGTCTAGAACCGCGTGACCGCTACGGTCGCAGGTTCGAATCCTGCCTCGGGCATGGATGTGTGTGATGTCCTTAGGTTAGTCAGGTTTAAGTAGTTCTAAGTTCTATGGGACTGATGACCTCAGATGTTAAGTCCCACAGTGCTCAGAGCCATTTGAACCATTTGAACCATGTCACTGGACAGGCGAAGGTTCAAAGCTCTGACGCAGTTGCGCTCTCATATGTACACCACAAGAGAACTCATTTTGTATGTCGGAATTTGCACGAAGTCAGTCCATTCTTCGAGTGTAACGTGCATTCCTGGTATGAAGAGAGAAGAACACTGGTCGCCCATGTGCGTCTGATGAAAATGCCGAGCGAATCCGAGATGCGTTCACATGGAGTCCTTTGAAGTCCACAAGGCGGTCAGGCCAGAAAGCTTCCTTCCGCAAACAATGGTGTGCCGTGTTCTGAAACAACGCCTACGTATGAAGCCACACAAATTACAGTTACTGCAGCAACTCCGTCTCAGCAGCCATAACAGATGGTACAAATGTTGTATTCCAGTTCTCCAGGATATGACAGAAGACTTTTTTCCCAACGACTCATATTTTCCGACGAACTGAGGGTGACAAAATCCTGGCGTCGTGGTCGAACATGAACGAGATTCACCGAAACTGAATTTGTTTTGTACCGTTTCAGTTCACCAAGTTTAGGGATCTTTCTTTTTTGCGGAGGAAACACTGACAGAAATGTCATACCTGGACATGCTACAAAATTGATTGTTTCCTCAGCTCCACGAAGATTCCAATGATCTCATTTTTTAAGCATGATGGCGCCCCGCCGCATTTCCGTCTTGAGATGCGGCCCTATCCTAGCAATGTCATCCCACAACGTTGTATTGCAAGAGATGGAAAAAAGATCATAATTTTTGTCTCCCAAGTCACCAGACATCACACTTTGTGACCTTTTTTTCTGTGAGGGTACATGAAAGAGAGAGTCTGTCCCATCTACGGCAGCTACTCTTCCAGAAGAGAAATCGAGTTGTTGAAGCTGTCGATTCAGTAAACAGAGAGGGATCTACGATTCGTGTGCGGAATGAAATGGACTACAGTTTCGATGTTTCCGGAACAATGCATGGTGCTCATGTTGAATATATGGTACACTGTCTGTGCGAACATAAAACTTTGTCCAGTGACATGCACAGTGTGTTCCTTTCTTTCATAATTCGTATTAAACAGCTGCAATCTGTTTGAATCACCCTGTAAGATGAGGGAGATTAGAGCTCGTACGGAGAGATTATATTCTTTTTTTTCCTTTCACTCCGTACGCAAATGGAATCGGATAGAAAACTGCTAATATTAGTACCAAACAGTCCCGTTCCCCCCTTCACTCTCCACCTCCTCCTCTTCCTCCCTCCTCCCACGAAACACAGTGGGTAGGCTAATTACGGGAAAGTTGGACCACTTTTTTCCTTCAGCACAAAATTTTTTTGTTTTTCAACTTTTTTTGACTTGTGGCAGCATGTTCGTATAGAGTGTTAAGTGCAATGTATTACTGAGGCACTGCCACTTAAAATGCAAGAGACAGAATGAAAATATACATGCGTGTTCTATCTCACTCACACGCGTATGGGTGAGGTGGACCATTGTACACAGAGGGATGGACCATATAAAAATGGCTATACCTTAAAGAAAGAGTCAATCAAAATTTCATATTTTTGTTTGGAAATATGTTGTAAAGAATGTAGAGTTATTTTATCAATTTTGGTAGATCACCGCAGCTGTTATCGTAAATCGACCGCCACTTGAGGCTGGTTGCAGTATTTGCTACAATGCAGTTAAATAATGCGGAATTATGCTATTAAATATTTTAGTTCAGTGCCGTTTTGTCACTTTACTATAAATCTTGATTGAACATTGTCTTTCCTCATGAGTTGTTGGTTTTCTTTAAGTATTAGGCTGTCTATGTCTCACCACAGCAATTACACTTATTAAGAAATGCTGACCATTGTGAACGGGCAACACACTGAATCCATTCGTTATTTTTATTAGTTTCGTAATAGAGCTAACCACAACCAACAATCATATTCACCTCATTCATAAAGTTATCTTCGTAATCTTCTACGATGTCTGCATCTGATGAACACGGTGGGCTATTCGCATTACTTTTCTTACTGAGCTTCTTCAGTCTTTCTTTTCAGTCTTTCTCTTCAGTCTTTCTCTTCACTAGTACATCCCTTTGGTGATATTTTTCTGCCTGTTTCCTTTTTACCCCTCTTTTTCTTTACAGTTTCAATATTTTCAGCAGAATTTAGCCCGTCGGATATAGTCTCTGGATTCCTCTTCAAATTCGTAGTTGTATGAATAGAGGGAACAGGTTAATTAGTAGTTACGTGATCCATAAATAACTTGAATGAATCTCTTATCGAATTGCTGTAGAGCTTGTCAGTTTACAGGCCATGAGTATTATTGACATTAATAAAAACATTATCATTTTTGTCCTACTCATACAACTACACTTAAAAACAATTGTTCTTGCTGGCAACGAGGTTTTAAGTAGAAATTTGTGAATGGATTAGAGGGAGTTGTCCAGGAGAAACTATTTTAAATTTGATTTAAAACTTGATTCGATATCTGTCAGACATTTTATGTTACTTAACAACTGATCAAAAATTTTTAGTGTTACGTATTGAACACCTCTCTGAGCCAAAGACAGCTTTAACAATGGGTAATAAGGGCCATTTTCCCCTCTATGTACATCACGGTTCTTCTCAGATTGTCGTGGATTATTTATGTAGAATTTCATTAGCGATAATATGTATTGTGGCAGCATAGTTAAAATGCCTGCCTCCTTAAGAAGTGCCTACGTCACATCCGTTGGTGAACATCACGTACCCATTCTTAGTGCTCGTTTCTACGCAATCAATAGTTTGTTTATACAGTGAAGGGCCAAAGAAATTGGTATAGGCATGTGCATTCAAGAACGGAGATACGTAAACAGGCAAAATACGGCCTGTGGTCGGCAACGCCTATGTAAGACAACAAATGTCTTAAGTTGTTAGATCGGTCACTGCTGCTACAGTGGCTGGTTATCAAGACATAAGTGAGTTTGAACGCCGGAGCGCGAGCGACGGGGTACAGCGTCTCCCAGGTAGCGATGAAGTAAGGATTTTACCGTACCACCATTTTACGAGTATACCGTGAATAACAGGAATCCGCTAAAATATCGAATCTCCGACATCGCTGTGGACGAAAAAAGATCATGCAAGAACGGGACCAACGACGACTGAAGAGAATCGTTCAACGTGAGACAAGTGCAACGCTTCCAAAAATTGCTGCAGATTTCAATGCTGGGCCATCAGCAAGTATCAGCGTGCAAACGATTCAACGAAACATCATGGATATGGGCTTTCGGAGCCGAAGGCCCACTCGTGTACCCTTGATGACTTCGCGACACAAAGATTTACGCCTTTCCTGGGCCCTTCAACAACGGCATTGGACTGTTGGTGGCTGGAAACATGTTACCTAATCGGACGAGTGTCGCTTCATATTGTATCGAGCGCATGGACGTGTACAGTTATGGAGACAATCGCATGAATCCATGGATCCTGCAGGAGTCCCTGCTGGCGGAAGGTCTGTAATGGCATGGAGCGTGTGCAACTGGAGTGATGCGGGACCCCTGATATGTCTAGAGACGAGTCTGACAGGTGACACGTATGTCAGCATCCTGTCTGATCACCTGCATCCATTCAAGTCCGTTATGAATTCCGACGGATTTGGGCAATTCCAGCAGGACAATGCGACACCTCACACGTCCAGAATTGATAGAGTGTGGCGCCAGGAACACTGTTCTGAGTTAAACACTTCCGCTGGTCACCAAACTCCCCAGACATGAACATTATTGAGCATATCTGGGATGTCTTGGACGTGCTGTTCAGAAGTGATCTCCACTTCCTCGTACTGTTATGCATTTACGGACAGCCCTGCAGGATTCATTATGTCAGTTCCCTCCAGCACTACTTTAGATTTGGGTTTGGGTCCTCCCTGGGGCATGGGTGTATGTGTTGTCCTTAGCGTTAGTTTAAGTTTGATTAAGTAGCGTGTAAGCCTAGCGACGACCTCAGCAGTTTGGTCCCATACAAACTTACCACAAATTTCCATTACTTCAGACATGAGTCGAGTGCACGCCACTTTGTGTTGCAGCATTTCTGCGTGCTCGCGGGGACCCTACACGATGTTACGCAGGTGTGCCAGTTTCTTTGCCTCTTCGGTGTAAGTGATGAGTTACCCCAGAAGAGTTCAGTTAAAGCCGACCTCTTTCGGGGACGACAGAGCGACGGAGGAATTCGGGCGCTGGGTGCGGCAGCCGGGCCGGCGCGGCGGCGCTGGGCCAACAGGTTGCGCCGGATGACGTCACGCGGAGGCAGCGCTCCCCGTAATTGCGCCAGGCCGGCCGGCCGGCGAGTTATATTATCGGCTAATTGGCCGGGCGGGCAGCGGTAGGCGTGATGCACGCGAGACGGATGGCCGGCCACGCAACCCACCCGCTCGTCACCGCGTCTGCGAAACGACCAGCGCACGAGCACCTACCTGCGCTCTGCTGCTAGCCGGCGTAAGCGAGAGCCAGTCTGAATGAAGAGACTGTTTGATTATACAATGCGTCCATCTACATCTGTTCGAAAAGAATTCGATCTTATTTTTTATTCCTGAAACAGGCATCGGTATCGGGGCGTGCGCGCTCGCCCATGTTTGTGGGTGCACGTAGTGCAGGCATATGCCTGATTTTCTTCACGGCTGCAGAGTCCGCCTCGGTAGCGCAGCGTCAGCGCTACCGCCCATCACGCAAAGGGGCCCGGGTTCGATTTCCGGCAAGGGGGTGGGTGCTTTGTGTCCTTCTTAATCATTGGTACGCAAGTCACCGATGTGACGTCAACTAAAAATACTTGCAATACGGCGGCCGAACCCCGAAGGGGATATCCCGGCCATAAATGCCATACGATCATTTCATTTCACGACTGCGGAATCAACCTGTCACGGGCAGGCCGTTGACAAGAATTAAGAGGTCGGATTTTGTGTTGTGGCCAGAATGATAGAGAATGTGGAGCAACGTTATAGCATCGAATATTCTTTTAAGATTGGCCATTCTCAAGTTGAAACAATCCGCAAGATTCGCGAGTGTTTCGGGACGAAGCAGTAGGTACCACACAAAGGAGTGCTACAACCGCTTCAAAGATGACGACTGACCATTTGAAGAGTGAAGATTGTTCAGGGGGACTTTCAATGTCAGCAAATGAGGCAGTTATTCATCACGTAACGGCCCATATCATGCAGGATAGGCGAATCACGATCGGCGAACTTGCAGACGAGGTTAAAGTTGGAATTGGATCCGTTCATTCAATTTTAACGGTACATTTGCACCTCAGGAGGATATCAGCAAAATTTGTGCCAAAGTTGCTAACGAATGAGCAGAAGCAACTTTGTTCAGCGGTCGCACAGGACATGCTGGATTCTGTGGACAGTAATCCCAACTTGCTTGACATCTGGATTTATGGATACGACCCAGAAACAAAGTTCCAGCAATGGAAGCATCCATCATCCCAGAGACCCAAAATGGTTGAAATGGCTCTAAGCACTATGGGACTTAACATCTGAGGTCATCAGTCCCCTAGACTGAGAACTACTTAAACCTAACTAACCAAAGGACATCACACACATCCATGCCCGAGGTAGGATTCGAACCTGCGACCGTAGCAGCAGCGCGGTTCCGGACTGAAGCACCTAGAACTGCTCGGTCACAGCGGCCGGTCCCGAGACCCAGAAAAGCGAGACAGATCCGCAGCAATGTGAAAGTCATGTTGGCCGTCTTTCTTGACTCCAATGTCGTGGTCCATCACGAGTACGCCCCAGAATATACTAATGTCAACAAAGAGTACTACCAAGAGATTCTGCGTCGCCTTCATGAAGCAGTGAAACGCAAACGGCCGGACTTGCGGACACTTGGCAGCTGCTGGTACCTTCATTGCGATTACTCACCCACTCATCGTTCTGAATTAGTTCATTGTTTTTTTTTTTTTGTCCAAACACAACAATGCTGTGCTTTGTCAGCCTCCCTGTTCCCCCTGATCTAGCACTGAGTGACCTCTGGCCTTACTCACAACTGAAAAAAGTCAGATTTCAGAACAGGGAAGACATTAGGCAGAAGTCGACGGAGCAGCTGCGCACAATACAGAAGACGTTTTCCAGTGATAATTCCAGCTGTGACAGTAGCGCTGGGAGGTGCCTGTACAAGCTGAAAAGTACCAATCTGATGGAGACTAGTGTCAAACAATTGTGTCCGAATAAAGATGGATTTTACAAATAAAAGTCGAATACTTTTTGAACATTGCTCCTATATCTACATCTATAATTCTCAAGCTATCTTATGTGACCTTAGGTACTTTCTATACCACGATCATTGTCCCAGATTCCTGTTACCGTATCCAATGGCTCGCACTTAAAACGATTTTTGTTGGTAACCTACTCTCTAACCTTGCCTTCACCGTCATATCGCGTACTATCTGTAGGAGTAAATAAAGTGTTGGTTGACTACTGTAGAAAATTTTTCACCAAAATAAAAATTAGTTGTCAGCTGTACAGAGATTTTTAATTTCCCTTTTAAGACTCCAGCAGATTCATCTAACATTTGCAGATGTTTGATACAGTAGGTAAACCTACGTCAAATAAGCATCGGACTATAAAGACTATCTTCTTCTTCTCCTCATCATAATCTAGGCTGCAGGTATTTTCCGTCTTATAAGTATCCAGCCATCTTTTTCTTGGTCTTCCTATAGGTACTGCACCTAAAGTCTTAAATTTATGGCTTGTTTTGGTAGTATTTAACAGGCGTTATTTGTAGATGTCCTAGACAACTTTGTCAAATAGACTTGATCTACTCATTTACAGGACATATTCCAAGCTCTGCTCTTCGTTTCTTCAAAAAATGTTCAAATGTGTGTGAATTCCTAAGCGACCAAACTTTTTTGCATTTTTATTCCAATGGATTATGAGATTCTGAGCTTTGAGAGGCATTAAGTTTTTTTTATATTTTTACTAATGAAATCTTACGTTTGGAAACTGAGCTGCATCGTCTGGGGCACAAGGCCGTTTTCGTCCTTCATAACCTTCTCGACGTTGTACAGACAGACACAGGAGTATCGTGACAGCAAGTAATTCAAAGAGATTCAAGGGGCTATAATGTCTCCAAATGATTTGTGAAATCTCAGTATGTGAATAATTTCGACGTAAAGCTCAGGAAATGCGCGAATCTTTCCGGCGTAGTCGCAAGAGAACAGGGTACCACCACAGTAAAGGAGGCAGTAGATATTGATTTTTGTGACGGGTAATTCTGTTGTCCGATTATGTATTCCTAATGCAAACACATTCTGTCTGCACTGATCAGCCACAACATTATGACCACCGACCTACTGTCGATATAAACCAGTCCAGGCGACAGTAGCGTACATGTAGTATCAGTGAGCGTGCTGCCCATGGGTGAAACGGCGGCAGACTGCGACGGCCCGGAGGTTCGGTATGTGCGTTTCGGAAACTGCAGGACTTCGAGCAGTGCTGTGGTGAGTGTCTTGAGCACGTGGCGAAACCAAGGTGAAACTACGGCCAGGCGTCGCGTTGTTGAGCGCGACGTCAAATTACAAATGTCGGACGTCGTAGGTTGGGCAGACTGGTAAAACAGGACAGGTGGCGAAATGTGGCACAGCTAACATCCGAATTTAATGATGGGCAGAGTACAAGTGTGTCTAAACACAGAGTGCACCGAACACGCCTAACGATGTGTCTCCAAAGCCGACGATCCACGCATGTGCCAATGTTAACATCACGGCGTAGGCAATTACGACTGAAATGGGCACGTGATCATCGGCACTGGACGTTGGCACAGTGGCAGAGCGTTGGACGGATTAATGAATCCCGGTACCTTCTTCATCATGTACTACGGGACGAACACAAGCTGGCGGCAGCTCCATTATGCTCTGGGGAACATGGGTCCAGAGGAGCTAGTGCAAGGTACCATGATGGCCAAGGAGTATGGTGCACTAGATGTGGACCACGTACACCCCTTCATGATGGTCGTGTTTCCCGACTACAGTGGCACTTTCCAACAAGTTAATTCGCCATGTCACAAGACCAGAAATGTGATAGAGTTGTTCTAGAAACACAGTGGCGAGTTCCAGTTGATGTGCTGGACACTCATATCGCCAGATCTGAACCAGATCGAACGCATCTGGGATGACTGAATGTGGTGTCAGAGTTCACCCCCCCCCCCTCCACCCCTTCCCCAGAATTAGGTGACTTGTTTGAGCAAATGAGGTGACAGCTCCCTCTAGCGAGCTGCCAAGGCCTCGTTGCTTCCATGCCACAACACGTCGCCACTGTTATCCGCGCCAAAGTTGGACATACCGGTTATTACGTAGGTGGTCATAATCTTCTGGCTGACCAGTGTATCTCGTTGAGATCAGACGTTTTCCCCGTGGTCCGCGTCTGGCCAACATATTTCGACGCGGTAGCTCGAGGTCTCATCAGGTCTTCCCTGAGGTTAAAAAATGGTTCAAATGGCTCTGACCACTATGGGACTTAACTGCTGAGGTCATCAGTCCCCTAGAACTTAGAACTGTTTAAATCTAACTAACCGAAGGACATCACACATCCATGCCCGAGGCACGATTCGAACCTGCGACCGTAGCGGTCGCGCGGTTCCAGACTGTAGCGCCTAGAACCGCTCGGCCACTCCGGCCGGCCCATGAAGTTACATTCTATGTAAATCCACATAAATAAATACTCCTTCGACCCTAGTGTGGAACATTTTTAACTCGTTGCTGGCGCACGAAACAAATGATTGTTCATAAACCTCCTTTCCCACTCTTACATCTCTCATTTTGTTGTTAGAGTATTATTAGACAAAGGGGAGCAGGAGATTCAATAACATTCATGAATACTGTTTCCGTAAGTTGTTGAACAGCTTTCTCTCGAAAGTAGTCTTTCTCAGGCAGGTCCTCATGACACTTTTTCTGAATTCCTCCAACCTACTACCTTCATCTAACTTGGCGAGGATTCGAAGTACTCGAGAATTACAAAATCAGAAATCGCATCAAAGACTAGTGTGAATCACCATTGCAGCCGCGTGACACTTACGGAAATTACCTCAGTAAATGTAAGTTGTTCACTCACCTGCCTTACAATTTATTTTATGCGTTCGTTCTACTTGCACCAAATTACGACAGAACTCTCAAATATTGAATCCAATAGTGCAAGTGGAAAACGGCGATCAAAAGCAACAACAATGTTCGCTCGTGCTCATTACCTTGCATTTAATTAAGATATTTTTGTGTTACTATTTGATATATAAAAAACTATCTTATACAGTTTGTTTGTTCAATATGGGTACAAACGAAAATGGTGAGCAGACGACAGTGAAAGAAGTATTATTTCCACTGAAACTGAATCTGAACTATTAACGTTTACCCGCTATACAGTATTTTGCACTGACGTTGATTTAATTGTTTTTGCGAACAAAAGTCTGGCTCTCATCTCTGATCCAGCAACACACGTGCTGCCATACGTATAATGGCCTCCGAAACGTTTCATAAGCAGTCTAGCCCCCAAACATTTCGTGTTATAAAATCGTCAGTATCTGAAACTGTTCATACTTAGTGGCTCCTTCAGTCATGTTTATGACGTAGATCAGAACAAAGCTGTCTTTTGCCACTGAAAGTTTATTTTGTTTTTAACTGAAAATTTTTCGCCTTTTCATATCAGATGTCTGTAATATCAAGATACTACACATATTTTGTTAGAGTTCTGTAGTGTTTCCACGAAGAACGTATCAGTCTTCCAACTATTTAGAATTGTATGGTTGTGATATATGAATGTAAGTGACATATGGAAAACATATAATTATAAATAAATAATATAGAAGTGCCGCCAGGTAGCGACACAGAAATCCTAACAAAATAAATATAATTAAATAATTTTATAGGCCACTGATGGTGCGTAGTATAAATGTGTGAAACATGCAGTTGCAAAAGACGGATTTGTTCTTATCTACATGATAAACATAGTTTAATAAACAGTTTATGGCGCTTTAATAATCTTTACAGTGAAAAGTATGAAAATGCTGAGTAATCATCTCCTTGTATCTGTGCCACGGTACTGAAGCAAGTAGAATACTGTGATGCTCTTCGACAGAACTTGCACAAAGATATTTTTTAACTAGCGGGGAAACCCAGCTTTGCCCGGGTATTTATTTGCAGCTTTGCATCCACACCGTTACCACGAAGCGGCTGGCCTTGTCCTTAATACTTATGGTGTCGTATCTCCTGTACTGTGTGTTATACAATGACATAATTTTGTAGTAACATTCAGCGGCGTATGCCTGAAAACGTGCTGAGAATGGAGTTGGTAGCAACAAAGTAATAAATTTAAACGTCGTGCACAATACTACAGTGTTTCACACATCTCAGTTTCTATGACGTTACAGCGCCTGAACTGTGTCTCGTACAGTGGTATACTGTTGTAGTTGGTACATACATCAGCATATGTGGACAATGTCTGCAAACTTTATTGCGAAAGAAGTTAGTAACAAAGAAGTAATAAATTTAAGCGTCGTACATGATGCGGCATTTTTTTCACTGATCTCTTTGTTTATGACATCACACCTCCTGAACTACGTGTGTGATAATGATATAATTTTGCACTTACAGTCAGTGGTATCCGTGCATACTGTCTGAAAAGCCGGGCGAAGTGGCCGTGCGGTTAAAGGCGTTGCAGTCTGGAACCGCAAGACCGCTACGGTCGCAGGTTCGAATCCTGCCTCGGGCATGGATGTATGTGATGTCCTTAGGTTAGTTAGGTTTAACTAATTCTAAGTTCTAGGGGACTAATGACCTCAGCAGTTGAGTCCCATAGTGCTCAGAGCCATTTGAACCATTTTTTTTTTTTGTCTGAAAAATTTGTCGTGCATACAGTTAGTAGTAAACAATTAATAAATTATCACGCCATGCCTCAGCCGGTACTTTCACTGCATGAACAGTGCAAAAGTAGTAACCGAGGAACATATTTCCATCATTTTATAGAGTACGTCAGCGAGAAAATTTTTTGTAAAGTTTTGAAATTATGCAATTCGCTAAGCGCTCTCATTCTCAGTTACTGGATGAATAAATTCTGAGAATTCACGTGTCACGGGCTATGCTTCCTTTTTCCCCACTCCCCTCTTCCTCCCCTTTTACAGGTAGGTAGTTCTTACCCCCACAGCGATAGTCATCCGACGTATTATGTGTGTGCCAAGTTTGGTTAAAATCGATCCAGAGGTTTGGGAGATGTGGGAAACACACATACACACATTATATGTACGGATTACTACGCCACCTCTAATAGGTTTGAGCAATGTCTAAAATATAAATCAAATTAAGTTTTTATTAACAAATACACTAAGTAAGCTTTACATATTTTTGGTTCAAATGGTTCAAATGGCTCTGAGCACTATGGGACTTAACATCTATGGTCATCAGTCCCCTAGAACTTAGAACGACTTAAACCTAACTAACCTAAGGACATCACACAACACCCAGTCATCACGAGGCAGAGAAAATCCCTGACCCCGCCGGGAATCGAACCCGGGAACCCGGGCGCGGAAAGCGAGAACGCTACCGCACGACCACGAGTTGCGGACTACATACTTTTCACACTTTATTTTCGATTTGCATTCACTCACTGTATCACTCAGACAGCTCACACTTCGCTGTTTGTTTTTATTCACTCACTGCTCTACATTTTCGATCCGTCCCTCCATCACTGGTGACAAACTGACATTCGAACCCACGTTGGGTATTGCCAACCTGTGGCAAACTCCAGAACATACCAAAAAGGCTTCAGATGATCCACAATGTTCGAGAACATTCCACAACATTCGAGAGTTTCACAATGATATTAGATGTTCCTGGATGTTGCCGAACACTCTGGAATATTCCCGAATGTTCCACACTATTCTCGAACATTCCATAACATCCTGGAGCATTGTGGAATATTCAGAACATTCTGGAACGTGGTGGAATGCTCTCGAATACTCTCAAATGATCTGGAAAGTTCTCGAATTCTCTCAAATGCTCTGGAATGTTCTAGAGGGCGAAACTTCCCAGCCGTTATATCTTCAAAAGCACACCCTTCAGGTAAAAATAGGAAACTTTTTGTAGGATGGGGTATAGAGGGCTAACACACCATGTAAGTCCCTTGATCGTACCGGGACTCGTTTCTGAGTTTTAGCGGCACGCACATTGTACACTTACACTATGTGCTCAAAAATATCCGGACACCTGGCTGAAAATAACTTGCAAGTTTGTGACGCCCTCCATCGGTAAAGCCGGAATTCAATATGGTGCTCGCCCACCTTTAGCCTTGATGACAGCTTCCATTCTCGCAGGAATGCGTTCAGTCAGGGGCTGGAAGGTTTCTTGGGGAATGGCAGCCCATTCTTGACGGAGTGCTGCACTCAGGAGAGGTATCGATGTCGGTCGGTCAGGTCTGGCACGAAGTCGGCGTTCCAAAACATCCCAAGGTGTTCTATAAGATTCAGGTCAGGACTGAACTGTGAACAAGGCCAGTCCACTACAGGGATGTTTTGCCGTATAACCGCTCCGCCACAGGTCGTGCATTATGAACAGGTGCCCGATTGTGTTGAAAGATGCAATCACCATCCCCAAATTATTCTTCAACAGTGTGAAGCAAGAAGGTACTTAAAACATCAATGTAGGCCTTTGCTGTGATAGTGCCACGCAAAACATGAAAAAACACGACCACATCGTAACACCACCGTCTCCGAATTTTACTGTTGGTACTACACACGCTAGCAGCTGACGTTCACCGTGCATTCGCCATACCCACACCCTGCCACCGAATCGCCACATTGTGTACCGTGATTCGTCACTCCACACAACGTTTTTCCACTGCTCAATCGTCCAATGTTTACGCTCCTTACAGCAAGCGAGGCGTCGTTTGGCATTTACCGGCTTGATGTGTGGATTATGAGCAGCCGCTCGACCATGAAATCGAAGTTTTCTCACCTCCCGCCTAACTGTCATAGTACTTGCAGTGGATTCTGATGCAGTCTGGAATTCCTGTGTGATGGTCTGGATAGATGTCTGCCTATTACACATTACGACCTTCTGCAATTGTCCGCGGTCTCTTTCAGTCAACAGTACACTTTTGTGTTGTACGTGTCCTTTCACGTTTCCACTTCACTGTCACATCGGAAACAGTGGACCGAGAGATGTTGAGGAGTGTGGAAATCTCGCCTACAGACGTATGACACAAGTGACAATCACCTGACCATGTTCGAAATCCGTGAGTTCCGCGGAGCGCCCCATTCTGCTCTCTCACGATGTGTAATGACTACTGAGGTCGCTGATATGAAGTACCTGGCAGTAGGTGGCAGCACAATGTACCTAATATGAAAAACGTATGTTTCTGGGGCTGTCCGGATACTTTTGAACGCATGGTTTACTTTTATAATATATATTGATTATCTTTTTCGCAAAGTATGTGGTTGTGCCACCGAAAGGTTTGGATAATTTATTTCTATTGCTATGGGGATGCAATGTTCTCTCATCAGCACATCTCCAAGCTATTACGACTGAAAAGTTCCACGGCAAATACTGAAGTGAGCTGCATCACAGTACTGTGTCATTCAAGGACTATCAAATCTCGTCAAAAAGTTTACGATTTCTTACAATTATCACGTTTGTTTCAGAAGCTCAGTGTATATAAGAGTTAAGAGTTTTAACTACCGGAAAACACTCTACGGTTTCATTATGTCTCTTACTATCGGTCGTAAAGGTTGAAATCGTTTATTTCAGATCGATTTCGGTCACTGTGTGACCATCTTCAATGCAGAATATTCGAACCTTGTAGGCCCATATCATACCAACACAACATTTTCTTCACTTCTTTGTCGATATTTTAAACCGTTTATCAGATTTTTTGGTTGGGTTAAGATTAAACAAAGCTAGGGTAAGGTAATCAGAAAAAACAGGAAGGGGAACAGTGATGTGTTCATCATCCTAAGTGAGAAAGACCTTGTTGGAGAAAAAGGCAAAAAAGTCTAGAAAGACAGATGACAAAAGCTGATAGAATTATACAGGTGCAGTCGAAGAAATTTCCTACACTTAAAATGAATTAAGATGTTGAGACAGAATTGAGGATTAGGGCGTTCAGTTGTCTGTCTGGCGTTGTATGGAACTGAAACAAATACAGTGAGAAAACAGGTGAAGGAAAAACTGCAAGCATTTGAAATGGGGTGTTACAGAAGACTGTTACGCGTTACGTGCATAGGTGAAGAACGAAGCAACTGTTACAGGAAAGGGAAGAGCATGGAATGAAGTTTATGAAGAACACATATAAAAAAAGAGACAGCTTACTGGATTATCAGATACGGCATGTAGGAATAGTTAACTGGGCGCTACAAGAAGTAGTAAAGAGCATAAATAGTAGATGCAGCCAAATCTTAGGTGGGAATTATACTATGAAGAATGTTAGGTGTGGTAGATACGCATGCAAAGAAAAAGGCATGATCATATGGCGTTGCTGTCAAGGAGACTCTTTCTGGGACTGTTCGGCTGCCTAGTGCAAGTCTTCCTTTTTGAGGCCATCTCGTCGAACTGCGCGTCGATGGAAACACTGAAATGATTCGGACAACACGAAGTCCCCCAGCAAAGAAAACGTTCGACCCGGTCGAGACTCGCGATCAAGTCACTTTTTTAAATTAAATCTTTTACTGTCAATAAAATCCTTCTGGGCTGTTGATCGCATTGTCATACATAAATTTGCCCCACGTTTCGATCACTGCTGCAAATGGCCTTCCTCTGGACTGAGTCGAGTACTTCGACCATAAATATAATAGACTGGCCCTGACGTCATTTTCGTGGCCCCAACATCTCTGGGCTAAAGTCACGTGAATGTTGGTAAAACATGGTTGTTTCGTGTTGCGCTTGTGGCTGTAGTCGGCGTTTTGTCGGGGGAAATGGCATTACATTTCACGTGTGTTTCTATGATAGTGCAGATGCGTTTATTGAAATCTGCTGAAGTGACTTTTATATGTTTTTTACACTTGAAATAGAGTATCACGTAAATTAAAGTGTTGAAAGTGATGCCTGTAAATTGAGACTCATATTACATTTTGGAGAGTATCTGTGATAATTCGGTTACAGAAGTAAGCATAGCTGTTTCTCGTTCCTACTCATAGGTCCCCTAAGGATGAAAACCAAAGGCAGCTTTGGATACCGGCCATGAAACGGAAAAGCTTTAAGCCATCTGCACATACGCGCCTTTTTGTATATACAAGTGAGATTATAATAAGGTAAGAGCACCTATAGTCGACACATGAAGAGAATTTTTTTCTACCTTCTAATACTATTAAATAAATGTAGGCTCCAAAATTATTTTCTGAAACTTCAAAGTCTCACCTTTCATGTAAAATATCATTTTTTTTTTAAACTGATAGTTTAAACTTTTGTAAAAATAGTAGGAGCTGAACCTTTGAAGCTCACCTAAAATTGATACTCTAAAATGGACCTGCTCCTAAAGTCGACAATTTTGGCACCTATAGTTGGCATAATTCCCATATCCCATTTTCTTTTATAAGTGACTAGAGCTCAAAATGCGGCGAGTCCAATATTTAAAGTTTTGATACGAGCCCACTCTTACTGTTTAAAAGAATTTTAGCAATATTTTACTTTAATTTGAGTTTATAGTAATTTCGTCCCGCTGCCCACCAGAGGGGCGTTTGATGTATTTATTAGATTTTATAAATGGTACTGTGAACGAATCCAGGTCAAATGTAGTTCTGACATAATTTTTCGCAAATAAAAAAATAATTTTTGTTGGAAGCGTTTGGCAGTCAATTGAGAAATGTGGGTAAAATACAATACAAACATAGGATGGCAGACCGCTGATTTGAAATCCCGCCACGTTTTGCCAACAGTCACGTGGTTTATGCTGGAGCCACACCAGCCCTATAGCTTCTGCACAGCAAGGCCAGTCTACTAGTATCTATGGTCGAAGGTCGAGTCAGCCGAAACGTCGTACAATTTTATATACTGACAATGCGGACAACAGCCCAGAGTTTACGCTTACATAAATATTTTACTGTACGAAAATACACCGAATTACAACGCTGTACAGCAGATGATACAAAACGTAACCACTTCCGACACATCCTTCAAATTCTTACGTCAATAAAGGGAAAGAAGGTATTAGCAGAAGGAGACGTAGGACAGGTCACAGCAGTCCATGCACTGACTGTTTAAAAACATAGAAGTGTTCGCGTCCCGAGTGAGACACTATGTTTAGAACTGACATTAATCGTTGCTGTATGCCACACTCATGGAAACCTCTGTACTCAGTGCATGTATAATATTCGTTCCTCTAGTAGGTACATAGTTCTACTTTTTCCGTTATGTCATGAAGTCAGTGAACTAACCTGAATGCACGTCTAAAATTGTTTGTCTGCTCTCGAAAAGTACTTTATGAACGTAGAGTCGTCAACAAATTGAATTTCGAAAGAAAAACCCATTTGCTGTAAAGTTCCATCAAAATAACTTCGAAATGTGTCTGCTTACCGGCACGCGCGCGGTAATCGCTCTTCAACTAATTCACACGACAACGTCCGCCCATTTCGCATCACTCACTGCTCGTCCCGGACGCAGCAAAAACGTTTCAAAATCTCGCTTCGTCTCTTTTTTATTGTGCAAATGCGTAAATTAATACGAAACAGCGATTCAGCCAAATGACTGCAATACCCACATTCCACTTTGATTTTTAAAAATCTCTCTCTCCCTCTTTCTCTCTCTCCCCCTCTCCCACCACACCACCTCACACACACACACACACACACATACACACACACACAAACGTACACACACACACACACACACACACACACACACACACACAAAACCAACCTTTTTTTTTAAATAATTCAGTTATTCGCATTTATTAAATGCGAACATGCTTCTGATTTTAGCGTATGATTTTGTTTCACCAAATCAATGAAGCGTCCGGCAGTATTGATAGTTAACGAAGCCACTCGATATTCGTTCGATCCGTCAGCCTGATTTTCGATATACACACACGCAAGCAATAATTCCACCAAAATATTTTCGCTGCTTCGCATTTCATTTCGTCGGTTTGCAACTTCAAATTCGTAAGTCCCTAGTAAAACTACAATCGGATTCCGATTATTTCCTTAAACACTCACGCTAGTTTCAGCTTCGCCGTTTTCCGTTTGCGGCGCGAAACGCTAAAAGAAATAAATTTCAGAGTTATCAGATTTGTCCCTCATTGTCTTGTCAAGAAACACTGAGAAGTTTCTCCTGAATCTGGTGAGTGTCGCACTGGCGATATAACGGATGCTACAAAATTTAATTGGAAACAGTAGAAACAAATTATTTGAGCTCACATTTTTTTTTTCATACATCACGATATGAAAAAGAAGGGGTGTCGACACATTTAATCTTCCACACAGGAGACAGTAACCTTTCCTAGCGGCTTAACGTACATAAGCTCATTTTTCTTAGTTTTTCTCCTGTGAAGATGTACAACGAACTAAGGTAAGACGATCTGTGGATTAACTTCACAACTTCCGCTTTAGAAAGTACAGTTATGCAGTATTTTTACAAGTTACCAAAATTTCAGAAAGATAAGGTTATTATACTGCAACTCTTATACACTGACGTGATACAAGTTAGGAGATACTTCCTAATATCACGTCGGACCTGCTTTTGCCTGAGGTATTACAGCAACTCGACGTGCCATGGACTCTAGTTCGAATGGTTCAAATGGCTCTGAGCACTATGGGACTTAACGTCTGAGGTCATCAGTCCCCTAGAACTTAGAACTACTTAAACCTAACTAACCTAAGGACATCACACACATCCATGCCCGAGGCAAGATTCGAACCTGCTTCCGTAGCAGTCGGGCGGTTCCGGACTGAAGCGCCTAGAACTGCTCGGCCACACAGGCCGGCTGGACTCAAGTCGTTGGAAGTCCCCTGCAGCAACACCGAACCATGCTGCCTCTCTAGTCAGCTACAATTGCGGAACTGTTACCGGTGCAGGATTCTATGCGCGAACTAACCTCTCGATTATGTGCCATAAATGATCGATGGGATTCATGTCGAGCGGTCTGGGTGGCCGAATAACTCGCTCGAATTGTCCAGAATGTTCTTCAAAGCAATTACGAACAATTGGGGCGAGATGACATGACGCATTGTCACCCATAACAATTCCATCGTTGTTTCGCGACATAAAGTCTATGATTGGCTGCAAATAGTCTCAAAGTAAATGAACATTACAATTTACAGTCAATAATAGCTTCAGTTGGACCATAGACCCCAGTTAAAGCCAAGTAACTACGGCCTACACCACTAAGAGATCACCACCAGCTTGTCCGCCTGCTTAGCTGGGTGGTAACGTGATTGCCTTCCATGCACTGGGCCCGGGTTCGACTCCCGGACGGGTTAGAGATTTTCTGCGCCTGGGGACTGAGTGTTGTGTTGTCCTCATCATCATTTCATCCTCATTATCGGCCGCATGTCGCCCAATGTGGCGCCGACTGAAATAAGATGTGCACCTAGCGGCCGAATCCGACTGGGACAGCCGGCCGGAGTGGCCGAGCGGTTCTAGGCTCTACAGTTTGGAACCGCACGACCGCTACGGTCGCAGGTTCGAATCCTGCCTCGGGCATGGATGTGTGTGATGTCCTTAGGTTAGTTAGGTTAAAGTAGTTCTAAGTTCTAGGAGAGTGATGACCTCAGAAGTTAAGTCCCATAGTGCTCAGAGCCGACTGGTACAACCAGGCCAACAATGCCATATGGTCATTTCATACTACCAGCTTGCACAGAGCTTTGCTGACACCTTGGGTCCATGGCTTCGTGGGGTTCATGCCATACACGAACCCTACCATCAGCTCTTACTAAATGAAACTGTGCCTCTCCTAACGAGGCAACGGTTTTCCAGTCGTATAGACTCGAGCCGATACGGTCTCGAAGCCAGGAGAGGCGATGCACGCGATGATGTGCTGTTAGCAAAGGCACTCGCATCGGTCGTCTACTGCCATAATCCATTAACGCCAGATTTCGACGCACTGTCCTAACGGATACGTTTTCGTCCCATGCTAATAAAAAATTCTTCGATGGCTTTTTCTATAGGATGGTGTTCATTCGGCTTCTGTCTAATATATTTCACACCGCCGAGACTTCCTCTCTGATCCTTCTTTTTAGTCTTTTGACTGCGTCTTTTTTGTAAAGAGGTAAACGTAACGTAAACACCACTCACATACTAGGACCTTTTCCGACTGGCCGAATATTGCCTACAAGACAGTACAAAATTTCAGGTACTCCCTCTCACCACAGACAACGTAGAGGCCGACGGCTTTCTTTTAACGACAGAGAACAGCTGCGTTGGCGTAGATTTGTCAGTGGTAACAGACAAGCAACACTGTGTGAATTGATCGCAGAAGTAAATGTGCTACCATTGACAATTCTATGACAACACCGCTGCTCTATGTCGTTAAAAGAAGGCCGTCGGCCTCTACGTTGTCCGTGGTGAGAGGTAATGCGTGAAATTTCTTATTCTCGACACACTTTTAACACTGCGGATCTCGGAATATTGAATTCCCTACCGATTTCCGAAATGGAGTGCCTCGTTAGTCTAGCTCCAACTACAATTCCACGTTCAAAGTCTGTTTAATCGCGTCGTGCGGTCATAATCACGTCGGAAAGCTTTTCACAGTACAAATGGTAGCTCCGCCAATGCACTGCCCTTTTATACTTTGAGTACGCGATACTACCGCTATCTGCATATCGTTTTCCCATAACTTGTGTCAAGTCAGTGTAAGGGACGTATTATAGCGACACTTCGAGGCAAAAGTCCGTCGCAAATCTTCCAATGTCATGAGTTACACAAGTAAAGTAATATGCCACAGGCCTAGGATGTCAAAATTCCGGAGTAAAAATTTAAAAACATTAACCTCAATGAAACGTTTATGTGTATGTGTCAATAGGCAGTAAAGCATTAACGTTTGACTCTAAGTCTGTAACCTCTTAATTCAGAAGCATACAGGTGACAGACGAGTCAAATGGAGAATTTTAGGATAGAATTGCAGGCCAAATAGTTAGCGTCTCTGCTTTCGCAGCGGAAGGACAAGGGCTAGATTCCCGGTACCTCGTCGGGATATTCTGAGGTAGGGACATGGGGTGCTCTCAGCCTGGAGAGGCCAAATGAAGAGCTGCTTCAATAAAGACACAGCGGCATCTTCCAGATTCATCTACTGGCAATAACGGCTGGAAGGAATGGCGACAAGCTCTTCACATGTCCTACGATCACAGACCGCTTCTTTGTACTGTCTTGTAGGCAATATTCGGCCAGTCGGAACAGGTCCTAGTATGTGAGTGGTGTTTACATTACGTTTACCTCTTTACAAAAGGAATCGCACTCAAAAGACTAAAAAGAAGGATCGGAGAGGAAGTCGTGGCAGTCTGAAGCATATTAGACTGAAGATGGATGAACACCACCCTACAGAAAAAGCCATCTAGGAGTATCGTATTAGGATGGAACCAAAACACCTCGCGATTGGCGCCTGCCTCGTTTAGGTGGTGTTTTGGGGAAAACCTGGTGAGTCTACCGGACGTTGGTGGATCGCACTAGGCGGCGTCCCGCAGGCAGGGCGAGGACCCGCGGCAGGTGCAAATGCCGGCATTGTTCGCAGCTGCGGCCGCGCCCATTGTATTACAATCAACCTTCACAAGGTCCCCGCCGCGGCCACGCCCAGCCGCCCGCCGCCCGAATTACCCTCCCACTCACACCGCGCCGTGGCCGACACCATTGTCTGCTGCCGGTGGTGGGCACCTTCCCACGCTCCTCTTGGACGGCGGTGCAGCGTAGGTCGTGCGCTTAACTTTGCGGTGACGGCAATACTCTCATTCAGTTATCTCTAATTTTCTAACGCTGCTTCTGTCGCTACTTTAAGGTGACCTCATTTTAACCTCAATAACTCTCGATTCTTACAACATAAATCCTCGTATGTATCTGATGCAGTAATAGCCATTACCTTCATTGAGGTATGTTGCCACTGCGGCAAGCAGTATCTCCGTAAATGCTGTGGTAACGATAATGGCATCCCAGTTGACCACTAACAAAACCTTACACCTTTACTAGTGAACTGATTTCCTTTATTCCTCGTACTACACGTTTCAGAAACTATCTTCCTCCTTCTGCATCTATCTGCATCTACATGGATACTCTGCAAATCACATTTAAGTGCATGGCAGAGGGTTCATTGAACCACCTTCACAATTCTCTATTATTCCAATCTCGTATCTTTCCGTACGAGCTCTGATTTCCCTTATTTTATCGTGGTGATCGTTTCTCCCTATGTAGGTCTCTCTCAAAAAATATTTTCGCATTCGGACTAGAAAATTGGTGATTGGAATTCTGTGAGAAGATTCCGTCGCAACGAAAAACGCCATTCTTTTAATGATGTCCAGCCCAAATCCTGTATCATTTCAGTGACACTCTCTCCCATATTTCGTGATAATACAAAATGTCCTGCCCTTCTTTGAACTTTTTCGATGTACTCCGTCAGTCCTATTTGGTAAAGGATCCCACACCGAGCAGCAGTATTCTAAACGAGGACGGACAAGCGTGGTGTAGGCAGTCTCCTTAGCAGATCTGTTACATTTTCTAAGTATCCTGCCAATAAAATGCAGTCTTTGGTTAGCCTTCCCCATAACATTTTCTTTGCGTTCCTTCCAATTTAAGTTGTTAATAGTTGTAATTCTTAGGTAGTTACTTCAATTTACGCCCTTTACATTTGACTGATTTATCGTGCAACAGAAGTTTAACGAATTCCTTATAGCACTCATGTGGATGAAGTCACACTTTTCGTTATTTAGCGTCAACTGCCAACTCTCGCACCATTGATATCTTTTCTAAATCGTTTTGCAATTGGTTTTGATCTTCTGATAACTTTATTAGTCGATAAACGACAGCGTCATCTGCAACAATCTAAGACGGCTGCTCAGATTGTCTCCTAAATCCTTTATACAGATCAGGAACAGCAAAGGGACTTTAACACTGCCTTGGGGAACGGCAGAAATCACTTCTGTTTCAATCGATAACTTTCCGTCAGTTACTATGAGCTGTGACCTCTCTGACAGGAAATCACAAATCCAGTCACATTACTGAGACTATATTCCATAATCACGCAATTTCACCACAAGCCGCTTGTGTGGTACAGTGTCAAAAGCCGTTTTCTAAACCCATGTTGACTGTGTGTGAATAGACCGTTTTCTTCGAGGTAATTCATAATGTTCGGACACAATATATGTTCCAGAATCCTGCTGCATATCGACGTTAATGATTTGGGCCTGCAATTAAGTGGATTACCTGCCTTGCTTGAATATTGGTGTGGTCTGTGCAACTTTACAGTCTTTGGGTACGGTTCTTTCGTCGAGCGAACGGTTGTATATGATAGTTAAGAATGGAGCTAATGCAACAGCGTACTCCGAAAGGAGCCTAATTGGTATACAGTATGGACCAGAAGAATTGCTTTTATTAAGTGATTTAAGTTGCTTCACTACTCCGAGGATATTTGCTTCTGCGATACTCATGTTGGCAGCTGTTCTCGATTCTAATTCCGGAATATTTACTTTGTCTTCCTTTGTGTAGGCATTTCGGAAGACTGTGCTTATTAACTCTGCTTTGGTATCACTGTCTTCGATAGTATCTCCATTGCTATCGCGCAGAGAAGGCATTGACTGTTTCTTTTCGCTAGCGTACTTTATGTACGAGGAAAATCTCTTTGGATTTTCTGCCAGATTTCGAGACAAAGTTACGTTGTGGCAACTCGCATTGAAGTCCGAGCTAAATTTCGAACTTCTGTAAAAGATCGCCAATCTTGGGGTTTTTGCGTCTGTTTAAATTTGGCATGTGTGTTTCGTTGTTTCTGACTCGTTTCGTGTGCCAAGGAGGATTAGCTCCGTCTCTCAATTCCTGCCAATACTGTTTCTCTGAATTCAAGCCACATCTGGTCAACACTTATATTATTAATTTGGACGCTACGGTCGCAGGTTCGAATCCTGCCTCGGGCATGGATGTGTCTGATGTCCTTAGGTTAGTTAGGTTTAAGTAGTTTTAAGTTCTAGGGGACTGATGACCTCAGATGTTAAGTCCCATAATGCTCAGAGCCGTTAATTTGGAAGGAGTGGAGATTGTCTCTCAGGAAGGCGTCAAGTGAATTTTTATCTGCTTTTTTGAATAAGTATATTTTTCGTTTATCTTTCGAGGATTTGGGGGTTACAGCATTCAGTCTCGCTACGGCAACCCTGTGTTCACTAATCCCTGTATCCGTTTTGTAGTGTTGGCAGAAGAGCCAACATTGTGTTTCTAGAGGAGGCCGAAATGCACGTGTTTAATTACATGCTGACTGGCGTGAGGTCTGGAACAGGACAATATCTTGAGAATTGCAAATAAAGTACGTAGTTGATATAATACTTAACTTTAATCCACAATTGTAGAACATCTCTCGTTACGGTACATGCTTCATAATATTAATTATCAATTGAATACGGCGCCTTGCTAGGTCGTAGCAAATGTAGCTGAAGGCTATGCTAACTATCGTCTCGGCAAATGAGAGCGTATCGGTCAGTGTAGCTTCGCTAGCAAAGTCGGCTGCAACTGGGGCGAGTGCTAGTACGTCTCTCTAGACCTGCCGTGTGGTGGCGCTCGGTCTGCAATTACTGACAGTGGCGACACGCGGGTCCGGCGTATACTAATGGACCGCGGCCGATTTAAAGGCTACCACCTAGCAAGTGTGGTGTCTGGCGGTGACACCACACGTTTTGATGCTCGTTATTAACTCAGGATTATTTGTTACTAAGAGGTCTAGCTGAAATACATTCTAAGATGGCAAAAGCGACGCCACGCACGAATTATTCGAATAGGACGGGAATCGGTATATGTGATGCACATGTAAAGACAAACAAATCATCACAATTTCAGAAAAAATTGAATGATTCATCAAAGAGAGTTTGACCAATTGAGAAAGTCATTAAAGCGTTGGTTATTCAATCAGTTATTTGGCTTGGCACTGATTCATACAGTTGATATATGTCCTCGTGGGCGACATCGTGACATATTCTTTGCAACTGTCGTGTTAGATCGTCAAAATCCCGAGGTAGATGGAGGGCCCTGGCCATAATGCTGGAAACGTTCTCAATTGAGGAGAGTTCTGGGGACCTTTCTGGCAAAGGGCAGGGTTTGGTAAGCACGAAGACAAGCAATAGACACTCTCGCCATGTGTGTGCGAACATTATCTTGCTGAAATGTAAGCTTAGAGTGGTTTGTCACGTAGGGCAACAAAAGGGGGCGTAGACGTCGTCGACGATCCACGGTGCTGTAGGGGTGATGCGGATGACAACCATGGGGTCCAGCTACGAAAATAAAAGTGGTACTCACTCCTGGTTGACGAGCCTTATGGTGGGCGACAGTCCGGTTCGTATCCCTTCATTACCCAGGGCATCTCCAGACATGCCTTCGGTCTGTAATCTCACTGCCAGGGGTAGAACTCCCTTCAGCGATGAGTCCCGCTTCGAACTGAGCCCCGATGTCTAGCACAGATATGTCTGAAGGCTCCCGGACAGAGATGTGACCATTCTGACTATCGCCCGCCATTCGACCTAACAACTAGGAGCGATGGTCTGGTGTGCCGTTTCTTATCGTAGGAAGACCCCTTACAGTACAGTAGCACGTCAAAAATATTGTGCGCCCCGTTTTGTTGCCCTTCGTCGTAAACCACTTCAGTGAGATAATGCCAGCCTGCACAAGACAAGGCTTTCTGCTGCATGTCTTTGTGCTTGACAAACTCTACCTTGGCCAGCAACGTCCCGGGATCTCTCCCCCGATTTGAGGGCAGCGAACACCAATCAGCTCGCGATTTTGATGACCTAATGTGCCAATTGGATAGAATTTAGTACGATATCCGACAGGAGGACTTCCAACTACTCTCTCAATCAACGCCAAGCCGACTAACCGCTTGCATTTGGGTCAGAGGCGGACCTACGCTTTACTGACCTGCACACTTGTTGAAGGTCTTTCTCTTTAATAAATCATCCAACTTTTCTGAAATTTTAATCAACTATTTGTCTGTACATGTACATCACATTTACCGACTTCCGCCCCATTCGGGTAATTCCTTCGCTGGTGCGCCGTTTCTTTCTTTCCTTTTTTTTTTCTTAGAGTGTGTTTAGGCTATTGCCAAGATACACCGATGAACTGAAACATTATGATTACCGCTCAGTGACAGACTGAATTTCAGCTGATGGCACTGTGGACAGAAACCTTACTGGTGAGGATAATCCACTGACATAAGCGACTTTGACTGAGTGTAGAGATAAGATAATTCTGACTTATTGTACCGTCTCAGTTGCACGTTTTTAAAATTAGCTTACATGTTTCAACCACTTTGGATCATCTTCAAATCAAATTAGACGATCAGAAATCTTCTTCTCTACTCAAAACCACATATCAGAGTACTGAGTGAATATTATAGTGCGGCCTCTGCGAACGAGCATCTCGGAAAAGCTGAAGTTGGTCAGCGGTTCTAGTAATAATGCCGCTAGCATCGATGGAAAATGGAAAATGAGTGAGCAAGAGGTAGACAATGTGGAACACAAAGTTTTTCCTGCTTTGTAAAGTTGGGCAGGCAGTGATCTGTGGCAGATATGTCAACATAGTACAGTGCTGGCGCAAGTACATGTGTTATGCAGTTCACCGCACATCGAGGGTGGATATGTGATTCCGCAACAGACAACCTCTACGTGTTCCCATATTGTCACAACAACATAGTCGATTACGACCGCACTGGGATCGGGATCATCGAGTGCATCTTGGAGTAATGGAAATGTGTCACCTACTCAGATGAATCAGGTTTGATGTTACACCAATTTTCTGCTCCTGTCCGGGGACGCTGTCATCCGACTGAACAACTGGATGCAATCCAGCGGAAGCAATAATATGCTGCGGGGACATTTGTCCGGGCTTTTGTGGGATCTATAGTAGCAATCGAAATCACATAAAAATGTTCGAATATGTGTGAATTCATAAGGGACCAAACTGCTCAGGTCATCGGTCGCTTACACACTATTTAAACTAACTTACGCTAAGAACAACATACACACCCATGCCCGAGGGAGGACTCGAACCTCCGGCGGGAGGGGCCACGCAGCCCGTGACATGGCGCCTTAAGGGGCACCGGAAAGGCTCAAAATCATGAAAAGTTCAATTTTTACTTTTTTGCTTTTTCTGAATCTGCAGACTATTACCTTTTAATAGATATATAATTTATTCAATTCCGAAGGTTACAACTATTTTTAATTTTTTTTTTTTTTTTTTTTTTTTTTTGAAATGTGTTCTACAGGGGCGTGACCCACTGTGGTGCTGTTAAACTGCTGTCAAATGGTGTTATTATTAACGTCCGTGTTCATCAGGTACATTTTAGTGATGTGAGATAAAGTATGTGTTGTGGCTAACCTGTGATGGTTCAATATTTATCGCTGGTGTGATTGTCGATTGTTTCATGTTTATTTACTCTGTCGTTATCTCGAAAATATTCGTAATTAATTCTGTTTCTTGAGTCTCTGTTTTGTTGAAGTATAATAATGGGTAAAAGTAAAGTTATTAGAAATCCTCTGAAGGCTTTTAAGAAAAGGAGAAATGTTGGAAAGCCAAAGGTATGTGTTATTACTGTAAACAATAAAGACGATAACCAAGTGAGTGAACCTAACCTCTCAAGTACACCTGCCCATAGCAGTGAAAGTGGCAAAGAAAATACTTCACAGAAGAAGCTTGGTTCAATGAGTGAAAACTATGAATGTTTTATGGGCGAATCGGATGTGAATGAAATATTTGATATGTCGGTTCTCAAAGGAATTTTTTCAAACTGTGTAAGATGTATTCATTGTAGTGAAGTTGGTCTGGAACTCTCCATAATAAAACACGTAGGACTTGCTAATGAAATACAACTGAAATGTGATAAGTGTTCATACATGACCACCTTTTGGAATAGTGTTGCAGTAACTGCAACTGAAGAAAATGGCAGCAAAATCTACGAACACAACAACGAGCGATGCTTGCTTTAGACAAGGAACGCCTTCGAGCTGCAGACAGGGCTGTAAAGAGTCTAGAAATACAAGCAAGAGTAAACAGGAGGAGGAACAAGAGGAAGCTGGAGGAGGAGTTTGCAGAGGATGAAGATAATCCATCCTATGGACCTGGAATGCACTAAAAAGTTAATCCAATCTTTGTCGCTCGATTCCCAAAACTTTCGTATTCTCACACTAATTACATGTTTTCTAAGGATCTTCCAAACATATTTGTTTCAAACTTTCAGTAAATGTTACACAGTACCTTCTGCATAATTTAACACAGCCTTTTTCCAAAAAACTGTATATTTTTGAATATATAAATAAAAAATTGCAAAAAAATGTTGTGAATTTTCATTACAATTGAAAAAAAATCATCTTTAATAACTGAACTAAAATTTTGTAAAATCCCTGTGTTAAGTTATAGCCCATATTCCAATAAATAATCTGTAAAAAGTTCAACTTCCTACCTCAAATACTTTGTGAGGAAAGATGTAATTTATAAGCGTTATTTTAACATTGCAAGTATAGGGCGTTCCGGAGACCCTTAAACCAGGCGCCCACTCCACGCGGCCCGAAATCACAATGACAGCTGTGGATTATTTGTAGACCACCTGCATCCCTCCACAATTGATGTTTTCCCCAAAGGCGATGGTATATTCCACCAGAATAACTGTTCATGCAACAAGGCCCCACTTGAGTAGCATGCCAGCAAACTCTCGTAGATGCGTTGGATACCAATCTGAATTCCTTGGATACCAATCTGAATTCCCCCTTGTATTTGCGGGGACCCCTAGCTTTGCTCTACTGGCTCCCCTTTTCGCCTCTTCACACTAAATACGCCCTCTCACTCTCTTTGTAGCAGGTGTCAGCGGAGGAGCCTCACACGGTTACAACCGTCCTGTTTTTTTCGCGAAAGCGATTTGTCCTCCCAGATTTAAGAACCGGAATTTCTTTCCGGAATTAGAGTCCTTCGGCTAGCGTTGGTATTGGTTCGGTAAACCTTCAGCCTCGCCTCCACACCGGTCTGATTTAATCCCCCTTTCCCCTACGTTTTGTCTGGTCTTTTGTGCTACTTTGTTCCCCCTTTTCTTGTGTCTTCTTCCCCTGGTTTCGTTCCCTCTGGATCCATGGTATAGTGTGAGGAGTGAAATGGCTCGGCAGCGATGCCAGCGTCTCGTCACGCGTAAGTTTCTGAACGGCTGTGGAGAAATGGTAACCCGTTCTTCTCCTGCTCGGGGAGGCATATCAGTTATATGAATGACGTGTCAGAAAGAACAGACACCACGCATTCATATAATTGTAAAATGACTTTTCCCAACATGAATGGCGCTCCATCTGTAGCCACATAAACTTATAAATTGAACTACAAACCTACATTTTCTAAACTTAATGCTGCTAAGAATGTCGCATGCAACTGTGTGTCTGTGATGTCTACACTGTCATAGAGCGCTAAAGAATACGTAACAACACTTCCTTTACTTTACAAGCTTGCTCTGAACGTTGTCTGCAACAACCAGTTGGGTTAAATGATTGTCATGTTTGATAACGGTGCCATGTGAAACTGTACTACCTTAAGCGGACATAAACGTTCAGCTGTAACTACCATGTACTTTTTTTTTTTTTTCTAAATCACCGTCCTTGAAAGGGAGCAAGGTCTTTGATAAAAGTAGTGCAGTTTTGTAGCTCATCCGAATGGCACACACTTGAATTTTCTTCTCCTTCTCCTTCTTCTTCTTCTTTTTCGAGCTTATCCTGTCTTGTGATCTCACGTAACGAACCTAAGATTTTTTTTTTTTTTTTGGTACTTGAGTTTACGAACATTTATTGTACTTAAGTTGATGAAAGTTTAAATTCCAACCGTAATACACTGCTCTTGATAGATTCGCCTTTGTTGCACACTTCTTGTGACTCATTGGAAGATTGCCACACTTGAAGTTGTAAATTTGTCCTTTTTCTCGGAAGATTGAGTCTTGTTCTTGGTTGTTGTGTAATTTAAATTAGGAACCTTCACTTGATTCCATTCTTGTGTGAAAATTCCATTTAAGAGCCTTACGACCGTTTAAAATTTTTGGTTACTTTAATTTGTTAGCTACTGAGATTTAAAAGTATCCTCTGTGGAGGTACGGGTGGCTTCGTAGTATTTATTGTGATAAACTGTAGTTATTTCGGTTATTCTTTCTCCGTTTTATGTTTACTTGGGTAACTGAAGCTTGTTGTTTAAATTGATATTTCTTTTGTCTTGAAGACTGTTCACGTAAGAGAAACTTGCAATTCATGTGCAAGAAAATATTGTGGTTTTAATTGTCATTCTGATGATTTTGAAACAAATTTGTAATTTTTTGAGGAAAACTGAAGTGCTCAGCCAGGTTTCGCCCTTCCACGTCCGCTGTGCTTTGCCCATGTTCGGATAGTTCAAACGTGATTCGCCACCCAATATCGCTCTTTTCCAGTCATAATCTTCCAGTGGCATCGTTCTTTGCGCCACCTCAGCGTCGCTTAGCTTTACAGATTTCTGTGATTTGTGAGTAATGTGGAGCCACTGTATCCCATTCCTTTTAACTCTCTACGCACAATCATTGAGTTAATTGGACAGCTGGTAGGGCTTTATAGCTCACGAATGATTTCATTCGCCGATTTCGTGCGACTTTTTTTTGTCATCAGTCTTCTGGATTAATGCGTCCCGCCACGAATTCCTCTCCAGTACCAACCTCCTCGTCTCAGAGTAGCTCTTGAAACCTACGTTCTCAATTATTTGCTGGATACATTCCAATCATTGTCTTGCCCTCCAGTTTTTACTGTCTGCAGCTCCCTCTAGTACCATGGAAGTCATTCCCTGATGTCCTATCATCCTGTCCCATCTCCTTGTCAGTCTTTTCCACATATTCCTTTCCTCTCAGATTGTGCACAGAACCTCCTCATTCCTTACCTTATCAATCCACTTAATTTTAAACATTTCAAATGCATCGATTCTCTTCTGTTCTGGTTTTCCCACAGCCCATGTTTCACAACATTGTAGTGCTGTGCTCCAAACGTATATTCTCAGAAATATCTTCCTCAAATTAAGGCCTATATTTTGCTTCTCTTGGCCTGGAACGCCCTCCAGGCCAGTACTGTTCTCCTTTTGATGCCCTCCTTGCTCCGTCCGTCATCGGTTATTTTGTAGCCTACGTGGTGGAGTCCCTTAAGTTCATGTACTTCGTGACCATCAATCCTGGTGTTAAGTTTCTCGCTGTTCTCGTTTCTGCTACTTCTCATTACTTTCTTCTTTCTCCGCTTTACTCTGAGTCCATATTCTGTACTCTTTAGACTGTACATTCCATTCAGCAGACCATGCAATTCTTCTTCGCTTTCACTGTCATCAGTGAATCGTGTCATTGGCTGGCCGGTGTGGCCGAGCGGTTCTAGGCGCTTCAGTCTGGAACCGCGCGACCGCTACGGTCGCAGGTTCGAATCCTGCCTCGGGCATGGATGTGTGTGATGTCCTTAGGTTAGTTAGATTTACATACTTCTAAGTTCTGGGGGACTGATGACCGCAGATGTTAAGTCCCATGGAGCTCAGAGCCATTTGAACCATTTTTTTCGAATCATTGATATACTTTCACCTTGAATTTTAATTCCACTACCGAACGTTTCTTTTATTTCCGTAATTGCTTCTCTGAAGTACGGATTGAACAGTAGGGATGAAAGACTACATCCTTGTACTTTTTCATCCGAGGACTTGGTTCTTGGCATCTTTAGAAGGGTTGAAATATGGCTGAAGGATTTATGATTCGGATAACAATCAATGACTATTACACATTAGGGAAAACTAAGCTGTTCTGACCTCTGCGCTTCCTTTTATTCTTGTTTGGGTGATGGGGGGGGGGGGGGGGGGCAATGCCTCTCGTGATCCCTAATGGTTCAAATGGCTCTGAGCACTATGGAACTTAACATCTGAGGTCATCAATCCCCTAGACTTAGAACTACTTAAACCTAACTAACCTAAGGACATCACGCACATCCATGCCCGGGGCAGGATTCGAAGCTGCGACCGTAGCAGTCACGCAGTTCCAGACTGTAGCGCCTAGAACCGCTCGGCCACTCCTCGTGATCTCTGCTGGATAACTCCACATTACGTAGCGGTGTCCGGATGGTTGTGATTAGTTTGTGCATTTGGAAGAGGAAGAAATAACCAGCTCGTGAAACCTGTTACTCGAGCTGAATACAAGTCATCATGGACTTGACAATCCACCGTCGTACAAGAAATGACGACTGTGGCGGGACAATCCCCGCAAGCTACTAAAGTGACAAAACCCGCTGTCGCTCCAGAGCTCAACCCGACTATTTTTTTAAAGTGACGCTGCAGAAAGTTGAAGAGGCCAGATTTAGTAGACGCTCCTGTCTAGCTGTCGGCGGCTGTGCCAGGACGCACGTATTTCTGGAGAGGCGACCGACGCCGCAGTTCGCGTCACGCGCCTCGCGAATGCGCTTTGAGCAGTCACGGTGGACAGGCCGAGGCACTTCGCTTCCAGAACAAACAGCGCATTAGCAGTTCTCGCACATCACGCAGCAAAGCCCCTCTCACACAATGGAGGGCGGCCAGGTGTTCCTCAGTCGCTCACAATGCCCTAGCCGCTCGTAGCTTCTGGACGGCCGGTAATGGCTGCTGTCACCTTTACGGACGCAGCAATGGCGATATTTTCCTCCCCTCCTCCTGCTGCTCTGCCTTCGTAAGGATCTCAGATATCGACATAGATCTTTTTTTTTTATTTCGGGGACCGGGAAGTAGTCAGGAGGAAACCTGTTCACAGTGCCCAGAGCAGAAATCCAGCGGGTTGTTCATTCGACGGCAACCGAGGTGCTCGCATTTCCATTTAGAATGTGCTTTAACAAAAGATACCCAACTTCCGCCCGTTGCGTGTTCGGAAGAATTACGGGACCTGAGCAACGGGGAGTAGGAAAGAGGGTTTTGGGGAGGAGAGCGAGGGGGGGGGAGGGGGGGGGGAAGCTTATGTGTAATTCATCGCGTACTCCTCCCCGAGGCCTGGAGGTACCTGCGCGAAGAGCACCGTATAATCATCACGTCCGCCGCTGATTGCCTCGAAAAAATTCTCACCGGAGTGGCTGGCCGCTCCAGGGGCAGAGAGAGCGGGAGGGGAATTCCCTTATTAGGGTGACCGGACCGCGAAACAGCGCAGCTTGAGACACGGGGATAGCGCGGGCCAGTTAACGTTTTTCATTAGCCCTCACGCCACGGCAAACGGCCCAGCGCCCTGCGTACAGCGGCGGTGGAAATGTGTACACGTGTTGCACCATCCCGCTCGTGCAACAAACGTTTACGTGTTAGGTTCACATCGCAGTGCTAAATACAGTCCGCATCACACGACATGCTTATCGTACACAAGCCTGCAACATTGCCCCAAACGTACGTGTCCGGAACTGCCAAATTTTCCGTTAGCTCTACACGATACATCTAGCGTCTAAGTCTCCAAGAACGCCCCAAGAGTACATGTCCGGAACTGCAAGTTTGTTTACGTCATAGGGTGTGAAAGTTGATATTTTTGTAAAGCTGATGTTTACTCGTACTGAAACTTTTGACTTCTGAGGCAGAGAGGTTCTAGGCGCTTCAGTCCGGCACCACGCTGCTGCTACGGTCGCAGGTTCGAATCCTGCCTCGGGCAGGGATGTGTGTGATGCCCTTAGGTTAGTTACGCTTAAGTACACTACTGGCCATTAAAATTGCTACACCAAGATGAAATGCAGATGATAAACAGGTATTCATTGGACAAATATATTATACTAGAACTGACATATGATTATATTTTCACGCAATTTGGGTGCATAGATCCTGAGAAATCAGTACCCAGAACAACCACCTCTGGCCGTAATAACGGCCTTAATACGCCTGGGCATTGAGTCAAACACAGCTTGGATGGCGTGTACAAAACAGCTGCCCAGTTCATCAAGAATAGTGACTGTTGTATTGTAACGAGCCAGTTGCTCGGCCACCATTGACCAGACGTATTCAATAGGTGAGAGATCTGGAGAATGTGCTCACCAGGGCAGCAGTCGAATATTTTCTATATCCAGAAAGGCCCGTACGGGACCTGAAACATGCCGTCGTGCATTATACTGTTGAAATGTAGGGTTTCGCAGGGATCGAATGAAGGGTACAGCCCCAGTTCGTAACACATCTGAAACGTAACGTCCACTGTTCAAAGTGCCGTCAATGTGAACAAGAGGTGACCGAGACGTGTAACCACCCCATACCATCACGCCGAGTGATACACCAGTATAGCGACAACGAATACACGCTTCCAATGTGCGTTCACCGCGCTGTCGCCAAACATGGATGCAACCATCATGATTCTGTAAACAGAACCTGAATTCATCCGAAAAAATGACATTTTGCCATTCGTGCAACCAGGTTCGTCGCTGAGTACATCATCGCAGGCGCTCCTGTCTGTGATGCAGCGTCAAGGGTAAGCGCAGCCATGGTCTCCGCCCTGATAGTCCATGCTGCTGCAAACGTCGTCGAACTGTTCGTGCAGATGGTTGTTGTCTTACAAACGTCCCCATCTATTGTCTCAGGGATCGAGACGTGGCTGCACGATCCGTTACAGCCATTCTGATAAGATGCCTGTCATCTCGACTGCTAGTGATAAGAGACCGTTGAGATACAACACGGGGTTCCGTATTACCATGCTGAACCCACCGATTCCATATTCTGCTAACAGTCATTGGATCTCGACCAACGCTAGCAGCAATGTCGCGAAACGATTAACCGCAATCGGAAACGTGATGGCACGCATTTCTCCTCCTTACACGAGGCAGCACAACAACGTTTCACCAGGCAGCGCCGGTCAACCGCTGTTTGTGTATGAGAAATCGGTCGGAAACTTTCCTCATGTCAGCACGTTGTTGGTGTCGCCACCGGCGCCAACCTTGTGTGAATGCTCTGTAAAGCTAATCATTTGCATATCACAGCATCTTCTTCCTGTCGGTTAAATGTCGTGTCTGTAGCACGTCATCTTCGTGGTGTAGCAATTTTAATGGCCAGTAGCGTATTTCTAAGTCTAGGGGACTGATGACCTCAGATGTTAGTCCCACAGTGTTCAGTGCCTTTTTTTAACTTCCGAGATGTTTAAGTTTCATTTATTAAGCACCTATTGTTATCCTGTACCGATAAAATCAAACTGTGTTATGATTATACAGAATCGTGGACTAAAATGTTGGTTTACGTCATGGCGCTACAAGCAAATGATTAAATCTAAGTTTCGCAGCATTTCGGACATGGATTCTGCTTATCTGTGTAAATCTGCCGTGACAGTCTCCGTCTTAGAAGCTAGGAGAAGGCCACCATGACTACGTAACGCCAGGAGAAGGAATTGCGTTCGACCCTGGCTGGGACGGAGGGGTGCAGGCATGGTCATATACTCCCAATGAAGGAGCTGAGGCACGAAGATATGCAGGAATTTAGGAACTTCGACAGAATGGATTTGTCGGGCTTTGACAGCTGCTCTCGATAATACGTGGAGGGATTCGCGCAACTGACACAGTAATATAAGAAGCTACTTCACCAGAGTGCTACCCAAAAATGCGAAACAGCTTTTACAGTCTTCACCAGTTGAGGCAGGCACAACTGCTTTGACTCTTGCAGTTATTTCCTCAACTCTATCCTTCCCGACATGCTGTAGTAACACAAAAGATACAGTCAAATCAAACACGTGCGGTACTTTCACCAATTAAGGTTATACGTACACATACCGAAAGTAAAATTAAATTCACATTTGCGTAAAACAAATAAACTCAAAATTAAACATTTGCAGATGTACCTTGTTATGGTACAGCGTATCTAGGAGATAGTTCGCCGTATGCCTCAAAAAGCACTCATATTTGCTGTGTTGCCTTCCTTCTACAATAAGAAGCTATCATTAGATTTCTCAACGGAAATACAAAAAGAAGAATTTTTATTTGTTTCATTACTGTAATTATAAATAATTACTCACTGAAAATGTGTAGAATACCGGGTGCAAATACAAAAAGAGATCACAAGATCTTACGTAGTTCCCGTTTGCTGACCACAAGTGAAAACAATAATAAGCAGGAAGCTCGCTAAAAATGTGGAGATCTGCGCATGCGCGCATAAACCTCTTCTAGTGCGAAGGCGCGAATGCATGGCAGAACGGGTCCTACTTATCCCCGGCGGATAAACCGTCTGCTAAAATCGCAGATTCGCCCGTTCTGCTGCTAGATGGCGGGCCGTCTGTACCTGGCTTGTACATGTTAGGTGTGTCGTGTAACACCGGCTTAAGGCCTCGCTTGCTTCTAAATTGTTGTAGGCGAATAGTGGATTTCGGTTTATAACGAGAAATTTAGGAAAGCGCAGCTCATCAGTAATGGAGACGGTGAACATTGCACCAGTGCGAACCAATCTTGAGTACTACTATAGTGTTTGGAATCACCACCAGGGCGGATTAAGGGGAGACATCCAAGCAACTGAGACACATGCCGTTGTATTTGTTACCGACAGGTTCGATCAACAGGTGAGTATTGCAGAAGTGCTGCGTGAACTGAAATGATGTCCTTTTCGCGAAACACGGTTGAGAAATCTTACAGATCCGGTGTTCGCGACAGACTGAAAAACGGTCCTGTTGCTACCAACGTACATATCGCGCAAGGACAGCAAAGGCAAGATAAATCAGTGTTCTCTCGGAAGTATACAGACAGCGGTTTTCCTTTCTCTCTATTTGTGAGTGTAACAGGAAAGGGAATGACTAGCACTGGTACAAGGTACCCTCTGCCATGCACCGTATCGTGGCTTGCGGAGTGTGTATGTAGATGTAGATGTAGGGTCAGCGAATCGGTCTAAATTGCCTTTCGGATGGAGGTAGTACCGCCATGTTGCTGTCATGCTGCGAACGTCAATCCGCATTTAACATTGGCGTGAAAGCTATTCTTAAATCACAATTGCGCTTTACTTTGACAGTAAGATGATTTTTTATTCCTTTACTTCCTACTTAAAGCACAGGTAGCAAATAAGATGCTACAATTTTATGAAATACTTACTAACTCTAATTTATCGACCATGGCTCGTGAACATTCGCGTGGCTACAAACGAGACCAGGTTGAATTCCTTTCCTAAGAAGGTTAAAGAAGGAGACGCACACTGTTACAGAGCAAAATTTCTAACTTCTGTTTGTTACAGTATCCTTAAATACAGGATGATTCAGATGCTCCTACCGATGTTGTTTTAAGGGACAACCTGCCTAGTGATGACTGGGTGTTGCGTCCTCATCATCATTCATCCCCATTACGGTCGGAGGAAGGCAATGGCAAACCACCTCCACTAGGGCCTTGCCCAGTAAGGCGGCGCGGGTCTCGCGCGCCGTTCCCCTGCGATCTGCAAAGGAGTATGGGACGTGATCATCATCATCATCATCATCATCATCATAAACCACGCGCGACGTTCTTTAGCTCGTTACGCGCAAGCTGTTAGTCCTACAGAAAAACATGAAGCCGTTTTGTAGGAATACAACGATTAGCTGTTTATTTCATGCTGTTAAAATTCACGTAACTGTTAGGTAAAATTTACACAAACGACAGCTTTACAATTCGTAAGAACTCGATTAATCCGGTGCCGTAATAAGGTCCGTCAACGAAGACCAAGGAGGGTTGAATGTGGGAAATAGTTCGTACAGTCGCAAACTTTAGTACACTGATATGCAGAAGTGATACGAACAACATACTAGAAATCCTGACGAGTGAGGGTTGAGTGCGGGAGTGTTGGTGCTTTGGAAAGTCACTTTTCCTGAATAGCTTGAAAGCTACGAAATCCAGCGAAAATCTATCCGATGCCAAATTTAACTTCGTTAAATTTCCTAGAAATAGGTCCCGTTCATTTTTCCTGTAGGAGTAACAGTTTGCGCGAGGGGCACCTCAGTCAATCTATATATTAAGCGATTTATCGGAGAAGGCGACAGTTCTCTCAGCTTTTTTAATGATGACGCTGTTATCCAGTAGACCCTTGCCACACGTTTGCAACAGAGTAAGGTTGTGACCGTCATAAAGTAACAGCACTTCATTTCATCCTACAGTCCAATTGAAGCTATAGGTGAAGCTGATAAAAATAATTTGGTTCACAGGTTCAAAGAACGCAGCCTCTCCCTACTGACTTGCTGAAGGATACTAAGTGCGTGTTTTCACAGATCAGACGTACGATTTTGAGACTTCATCAGGACATTTGTGAGTGATAAAGAGAGGGTAATGGTGTTCTCAACCCGAACATCGGTTTGCACACAGTGCTTTATCAGCCACTGACCGTTTGGAAGTGATAAGGCCTTCACTTCCTCCGACTTTTCTTTAAAAACAAAATGTGTGTGAAATCTTATGGGACTTAACTGCTAAGGTCATCAGTCTCTAAGCTTACACACTACTTGACCTAAATTATCCTAAGGACAAACACACACACCCATGCCCGAGGGAGGACTCGAACCTCCACCGGAACCAGCCGCACAGTCCACGACTGCAGCGACTCAAGCCGCTCGGCTAATCACGCGCGGCCTTTCGACTTTAGAACTGGTTTACGCAGCCAGTTGTATTGGCACTTAAAATTTCACGTGAGCTCCAAACTAAGGTTCAGCGTAACATTTTTCAAACATACAGATAACTGCCACAAATGAAAGATGGAAATAAACCTACGACCGAATGACGAACTGAATTTATAATCTGACATTTAGCCACGAGCCAGAGATGCGCAAAAATTATTGCGTCATTCTGTCTACGATAAATGTTATCATATCGGTAAGACAAATACGCGTAAATAAGTGACATGGAGTGAACTCAGATGTTCACTATGTGATCAAAAGTATCCGGACACCACCAAAAACATACGTTTTCCGTATTAGGTGCATTGTGCTGCCAGGTATTCCATATCAGCGACCTCAGTAGTCATTAGACATCGTGAGAGAGCATAATGAGGCGCTCCGTGGTACTTCGAAAGTGGTCAGGTGATTGGGTGTCACTCGTGTCATACGTCTGTACTCCTAAACATCCCTAGATCCCTTGTTTTCGATGTGATAGCGAAGTGGTAACGTGAAAGGACACGTACAGCACAAAGGCGTACAGGCCGACCTCGTCTGTTGACTGACAAAGACCGCCGACAGTTGAAGAGCGTCGTAATATGTAACAGGCAGACATCTATCCAGACCATCACACAGGTATTCCAAATTGCACCAGGATCCACTGCAAGTACTATGACAGTTAGGCGGGAGGTGAGAAAACTTGGATTTCATGGTCGAGTGGCTGCTCATAAGCCACACACCGTGGCAGTAAATGCCAAACGACGCCTCGCTTGGTGTAAGGAGCGTAAACATTGAATTGTGGTAAAAAGCTGTGTGGAGTGACGACACGGTACACAATGTGGCGATCCGATGGCAGGTGTGTATATGGCGAATGCTCGGTGAACGTCATCTGCCACCGTATACAGGGTGTTACAAAAAGGAATGGCCAAACTTTCAGGAAACATTCCTCACACACAAATAAAGAAAAGATGTTATGCGGACATGTGTCCGGAAACGCTTAATTTCCATGTTAGAGCTCATTTTAGTTTCGTCAGTATGTACTGTACTTCCTCGATTCACCGCCAGTTGGCCCAATTGAAGGAAGGTAATGTTGACTTCGGTGCTTGTGTTGACATGCGACTCATTGCTCTACAGTACTAGCATCAAGCACATCAGTACGTAGCATCAACAGGTTAGTTTTCATCACGAACGTGGTTTTGCAGTCAGTGCAATGTTTAGAAATGCGGAGTTGGCAGATGCCCATTTGATGCATGGATGAGCACGGGGCAACAGCCGTGGCGCGGTACGTTTGTATCGAGACAAATTTCCATAACGAAGGTGTCCCGACAGGAAGACGTTCGAAGCAATTGATCGGCGTCTTAGGGAGCACGGAACATTCCAACCTATGACTCGCGGCTGGGGAAGACCTCGAACGACGAGGACACCTGCAATGGACGAGGCAATTCTTCGTGCAGTTGACGATAACCCTAACGTCAGCGTCAGAGAAGTTGTTGCTGTACAAGGTAACGTTGACCACGTCACTGTATGGAGAGTGCTACGGGAGAACCAGTTGTTTCCGTACCATGTACAGCGTGTGCAGGCACTATCAGCAGCTGATTGGCCTCAACGGGTACACTTCTGCGAATGGTTCATCCAACAATGTGTGAATCCTCATATCAGTGCAAATGTTCTCTTTACAAATGAGGCTTCATTCCAACGTGATCAAATTGTAAATTTTCACAATCAACATTTGTGGGCTGATGAGAATCCTCACGCAATTGTGCAATCACGTCATCAACACGTTTGGGCAGGCATTGTTGGTGATGTCTTGATTGGGACCCATGTTCTTCCACCTACGCTGAATGGAGCACGTTATCATGATTTCATACGGGATACTCTACCTGTGCTGCTAGAACATGTGCCTTTACAAGTACGACACAACATGTGGTTCATGCACGATGGAGCTCCAGCACATTTCAGTCGAAGTGTTCGTACGCTTCTCAACAATAGATTCGGTGACCGATGGATTGGTAGAGGCGGACCAATTCCATGGCCTCCACGCTCTCCTGACCTCAACCCTCTTGACTTTCATTTATGGGGTCATTTGTAAGCTCTTGTCTACGCAACCCCGGTACCAAGTGTAGAGACTACATCTACATCTACATCTACATCTACATCTATACTCCGCGAGCCACCTTACGGTGTGTGGCGGAGGGTACTTATTGTACCACTATCTGATCCCCCCTTCCCTGTTCCATTCACGAATTGTGCGTGGAAAGAACGACTGCTTGTAAGTCTCCGTATTTGCTCTAATTTCTCGGATCTTTTCGTTGTGATCATTACGCGAGATATATGTGGGCGGTAGTAATATGTTGCCCATCTCTTCCCGGAATGTGCTCTCTCGTAATTTCGATAATAAACCTCTCCGTATTGCGTAACGCCTTTCTTGAAGTGTCCGCCACTGGAGCTTGTTCAGCATCTCCGTAACGCTCTCGCGCTGACTAAATGTCCCTATGACGAATCGCGCTGCTTTTCGCTGGATCATGTCTATCTCTTCTATTAATCCAACCTGGTAAGGGTCCCATACTGATGAGCAATACTCAAGAATCGGACGAACAAGCGTTTTGTAAGCTACTTCTTTCGTCGATGAGTCACATTTTCTTAGAATTCTTCCTATGAATCTCAACCTGGCGCCTGCTTTTCCCACTATTTGTTTTATGTGATCATTCCACTTCAGATCGCTCCGGATAGTAACTCCTAAGTATTTTACGGTCGTTACCGCTTCCAATGATTTACCACCTATGGCATAATCGTACTGGAATGGATTTCTGCCCCTATGTATGCGCATTATATTACATTTATCTACGTTTAGGGAAAGCTGCCAGCTGTCGCACCATGCATTAATCCTCTGCAGGTCCTCCTGGAGTACGTACGAGTCTTCTGATGTTGCTACTTTCTTGTAGACAACCGTGTCATCTGCAAATAGCCTCACGGAGCTACCGATGTTGTCAACTAAGTCATTTATGTATATTGTAAACAATAAAGGTCCTATCACGCTTCCCTGCGGTGCTCCCGAAATTACCTCTACATCTGCAGATTTTGAACCGTTAAGAATGACATGTTGTGTTCTTTCTTCTAGGAAATCCTGAATCCAGTCACAAACCTGGTCCGATATTCCGTAAGCTCGTATTTTTTTCACTAAACGTAAGTGCGGAACCGTATCAAATGCCTTCCTGAAGTCCAGGAATACGGCATCAATCTGCTCGCCAGTGTCTACGGCACTGTGAATTTCTTGGGCAAATAGGGCGAGACTCTTCGTGCTCGTATTGTGGACGACTGTGATACAATACGCCATTCTCCAGAGCTGCATCAGCGCATCAGGGATTCCATGCGACGGAGGGTGGATGCATGTATCCTCGCTAACGGAGGACATTTTGAACATTTCCTGTAACAAAGTATTTGAAGTCATGCTGGTACGTTCTGTTGCTGTGTGTTTCCATTCCATGATTAATGTGACTTGAAGAGAAGTAATAAAATGAGCTCTAACATGGAAAGTAAGCGTTTCCGGACACATGTCCACATAACAAATATTCTTTCTTTGTGTGTGAGGAATGTTTCCTGAAAGTTTGGTCGTACCTTTTTGTAACACCCTGTATAGTGCCAACAGCAAAATTCGGAGACGGTGGTATTATGGTGTGGTCGTGTTTTTCATGGAGGGGACTTGCACCCTTTGTTGTTTCGCGTGGCATTATCACAGCACAGGCCTACATTGATGTTTTAAGCACCTTCTTGCTTCCCACTGTTGAAGAGCAATTCGGGGATGGAGACTACATCTTTGAACATGATCGAGCACCTGTTCATAATGCACAGCCAGTTGCGGAGTGGGTACACGACAATAACATCCCTGTAATGGACAGAGTACTTCTTAAACTAAGTTATGCTAAGAACAACACACACACCCGTGCCCGAGGGAGGACTCGAACCTCCCGCGCGAGGGGGCGCGCAATCCGCAAGATGGCGCCTCTAACAGCGCGGTTACTCCGCGTGGCGCCATGGTATCTTATCAGACCCACCCGAACGATCAAACAACTTTGTTGAGCAAAACCAGATGACTTCGTCACAAATCAAGTACGGTAATGATAAAAAAGACATTTAATCGTTGCTGGTTCGTCATTATATTCTGTAAATTCCAACTAATTATTTCACACCTCATGCTATTCATGTCCCCTCTACGGACACTAACGTCTTTGAAACATTAAAGTTAACAGTATGTGTAAGGAAATACGCGGAAGAAAGTAGGAAGATTACGGCTTAACGCCCCGTCGACATCGAGGTCATTAGAAGCGCTAGGAGGAGGAAGCTGTAGGGCTCTTACTTGGGTCTTACCCTTTACAGTATGTATACGAACGACTTGCCGAGAATCTCCCTTACACATCAACGAACCTAATAAGGCACTCAATGGTACCATCTTTAGAAAATCAGACTTATCTTCGGGCTGTTATGTTTGCATCCACAAAGAGACTGGTCAATCGGTAAATTGGACTCAAAAGAAGAGTAATCTCTAGTGGTTATTGGTCAAAGAGCTCGGCCCGAAAATTGATATGGGACATAGTCTACTCAACGAAGTTAAACGGTTGCTACGAAAGACAAATTATTGATAACTGATAAATCTATGGTACACATCTTGAAATTCCCTTACGATAATTACCGAGCGAGGTGGCGCAGTGGTTAGCACACTGGACTCGCATTCGGGAGGACGACGGTTCAATCCCGTCTCCGGCCATCCTGATTTAGGTTTTCCGTGATTTCCCTAAATCGCTTCAGGCAAATGCCGGGATGGTTCCTTTGAAAGGGCACGGCCGATTTCCTTCCCCATCCTTCCCTCACCCGAGCTTGCGCTCCGTCTCTAATGACCTCGTTGTCGACGGGACGTTAAACACTAATCTCCTCCTCCTCCTTACGATAATTACGAATGGCTCTTTGGCATTGTTGGAACTATTACATGACAAGAGTTAGTCAACTCCCCATTACTTCGTTATCTGATGTGTCATTCAGTTAAGATAACTGTGAAATGAACTACAAGCACCCTCAATAAAATCTTAATACTTATTAAAGATACCAGAGAATCTTTAAATCATTATACAGACTCGTTAACGGACTATTCCTAGCTGAAGCGAAAGACAGGCAAAAACATCCTTCGGACCTTCGAAACGACGTGGGCAGCAGTCCAAACGAGCTGACTCCATCAATACGTCGGAGCCTGGTTGGAGGCCAGACAGTGAGCACGTCTATCGTTCTTAGTACTTACTTACACGATTCCTGTCGCTGCAGGATCGTGAATTTCCTGCATAAACTACGTCGCACAGGAATCCCTGCAATATCGGCGGACGTGGTCGCTAATGGCCAGAAATTCTTTCTGAGCACAGTAACACTAAACCGGCCATGCGCTATTACCGCGAAACAAAGACCCATTTTCTTCGATGGGATTCCCACGACAAGAGGTAGGCAGGAATTTTCCCAGAGATGATGAAAGAAAAAGACAAACGGCTACAAAAATAATAATGCTACAAGGGAAGTCATACCAAATAACAGATTCGATCCTCACTAAGAAGCATTTTCTTTGCTTCCTTCGAGCTGTTGGTAAACAACTTGTCGTGAGAGAGTTCGGAATTGAAAGTGAATTGATGCGCATTGAAACTGATCTCGGTCAGAAAATTGATGAAGGACATAGTCTACTCAACGAAGTTAAAGGGTTGCTACAAAAGACAAATTATTGATGACTGATAAGTCTATGATACACATCTTGAAATTCCCTTACGATAATTACGAATGCTCTTTAACATTTTTGGAACTATTTTATGACGGACCCAGAAATATTTGAGTAATTATTTCTCCAGAATCACGATACACTATCAAAAGTATTGGACGGCTGCATAAATATCTAATAATTTGAATGTAACTGACATAATGCACTTCTTTGATTAATCAGACACACCTGATGGCGGAGACATACCTTGGAAATGCCTACTGTCATTCCAGAATAATATTTTAAGCAGAACAAGCACTTACAGTCATCATACAAGGCTTGTTGATACCCAGCTGAATACGACAATGCGCATAATATCTGGCGCAATCAGGTCTACTCCAGTTTATTGGCTTCCACTGTTAACCGGTATAATGCCTCCTGATCTACGCAGATGTACTGCCCTTATGAGAGAATTGCACAAGATCTCCAGGAATTCTAGCCTACCCGTGCATAGCGACCTATCACTTTTAAATCGCAAGAGACTGAAATCACGCCATCCAACTCTGTGCGATGCTGCTGACATGCTTGCTAAGGACTTCAAACCTCTTGAAGAATGGAAAGGTCGGTGGGAAGCAGTGACAGATGTGCACCTGCATAACATCTTCTCAGGTGCTAAACTTCCAAGTGGATTCGACTTACCACGCAAGACCTGGACTACTCTCAACAGAATCCGTACCGGCCATGTCGATGCATTGATACTCTCTTTAAGTGGAAGAAGCTGCCTGATCCAGCCTGTGACTGCGGGTCTCCATACCAGACTGTTCACCACATTGTCAGTGAATGCAGGATTTGAGCCTATCACGTCACCAAAGAGGACTTTCTGGTAGCAACTCCAGATGCAGTGCGCTGGATTGAAGGACTGGATATTCGGTTGTAAAGACAAACTTAAGTTTCTTGTGTGTCAATATGTACATATGTATATGTAATTTAATTTCATGATATGTCTATATTAGCCATACGCTAAATAAAATAATAAGCACTTACTGTTCATTTTAGACTCCTGCACTGTATGAATAAAGCGAGCAGAGTAACACAAAGTTTGAAGTGAAGGAGACGAATGTTTGACGCAAATGGGTTCCTAATGTCTGCGCTATTAACATTCTATACAGTTCTACTAAACAATGAAAGCATCTGCAACGGACTTAAATGGAGCTGGACAATCTTAATAGCGTTATTTAGCATGTGGAAGGAGAAGTACGGTGACATCGAATGCTTTCACGTTCATGGCGAGACATTGTTAGAAGTCAGACCGAAGGCTCCTTCCATCAGAACAGCACAATACGTGTATAGGGTGTCCGGAAATTTGTGCCCAAGCTCTCCATCGTGTGATGCAATCATTACATAGAGTCTTTCGTGACGTGAGTGATCCTAGTTAACGTTATGAGTGCAACTGAATATATGATAGGAAGCAAGCAGACACTATTTTAAACAACAGCATCCCTTCATGTCAAATGATGCTCACTGCAAATTGTTTGCATTTACACAATGCAGCGGTCAGAAGTATTTATTGTCGCCGACGAAAACTGAGTACAAATTGGTAAAAAATGTTCAGATGTGTGTGAAATCTTATGAAACTTAACTGCTAAGGTCATCAGTCCCTAAGCTTACACGCTAATTAACCCAAACTTTCCTAAGGACAAACACACACACCCATGTCCGAGGGGGGACTCGAACCTCCGCCGGCACCAGCCGCAGAGTCCATGACTGCAGCGCCTAAGCCCGCTCGGCTAATCTCGCGCGGCTAAATTGGTAAATAAATAATTTCAGTATTTAATATTGTTAGGAGCTGTGCAGCGTCGTGGATATAATTATATTGAACTTTGCATGTATTTTAGCTTCATGTCTCATCAATGAAGAGATATAACTGCAAATCCACATCAGTCAATGTAGTAAATATAGCTGAAATCATAGTACAATGGGGCGAGTAGAAATGAATGGGCTCGAAGTCCAACTTTTTGGCAGCAGAAACCCAGTTTTACCATTCATCTACGATAGCGAGATAACAAAAGCGCTTTAGAGTCGTGTTGTCAAATTAAACCACAATCTCCAAGCCAGCACATTTTGTCCCATTGCGCACGTTATCGCGTGTTTTCTCGCAAACGTGAAACGTACTACATACTAAGGAAGGAGTACTACATGTTCTATTAAACCTATATTGTACTACGAAGTTAACTCACATATAGTTAATGAGTGCTCTTCTGAATACCACGATGATGTTTGATGTACCTAAAATGATTTATTACGTCAAGATCGCCTAATTACTACAAATATTCACATTACGTATCTCAGCATTTCAGATGTGAACATTAACCCAAAAACAGTTTCGTCATGATGTATAAATTCTAGTTGTATCCATAGTGAACGTTATGAAAAGATTTTTGAATATGATTTCCATAATGTGACGCTATGATACAAATTTTAATGGAAATATTTTACACCATTTTAATAACGTCCAATATGTATATAAGTACAGATTAATTACCTCATCTGAAGACGACAATATGTACTGAGTAGATAATGTGATTATTCGTAAGAATTAGGCAATGTTGACGTAATAAGTAAGTACTTGATTTATAAGGCCCCATGTATCCAATTTCTTTAAAAAATACCTTGCTCAGAGCTGCGCTGTGTAGCCGCGCGGTCTGGGGTGGCTTGTCACGGTTCGCTCGGCTCCCCCCCCCCCCCCCCCCCCCCCCGTCGGATTTTCGAGTCCTCCCTCGGCCATTGTGGTGTGTGTGTCGTCCTTAGCGTAAGTTAAGATTAGATTAAGTAGTGTGTAAGCTTAGGGACCGATCAACTGAGCAGTTTGGTCCCATAAGACCTTACCACAAATTATTCCTTGCTCCCAGTTTAGTAAGATTTGATCGACAAAGTACGAAACTGATTGTAATAAAAGCATATATGAGCGTCAATTGATTGGAAATAATGGAGAACCAGTTCCGAAATACAAATTTATAAAATCTTGAATCTGAAGAATACAATTTGAAAACATGGTCAAGATTTAATAAACATGTATTTTGAAACTGGTCAGCTGTTATTCCCAGTCGTTTGAAGCTCTTGCAGGTATAGCTACGGATATGCAAACATGTTTAACATTTTATTGTATGAGCAAGTTAAAACTTCTTTTTTTTTTTACAAATAATTAAAGTTATATGATCTCACAGAAATTTTAATAGCTGTGCTGTTTTTTCGAACGTGCAATTTTGTATAGTACCATGCTTGTTTGCTGTTGCTGTAAATTGAGAATGTGTTTCAGGGTAGCCAGAGAGGACTGCAAAGTGATGTTAATCTTGGAAAGCGATCTGGACACATAGTTGCCACGGAGGGGACTTAAGCGGAACGTAGAGAAACCAGTCACGTTGGAGTTTCTGGCTCTGGCAGCGGATCTCGAAGCTTTCCGCGATCCGGGCCGTTAAGCGCGATCCCAGATTGCCAGTCCGTGGCTGCGCGGCGCGGCGGCTGTCCCAGCTCCACCGACAGCTGGAAGGTAGCTGCCAGCAGCAGCTACAGCACTCAGCATTCCGGCACGGAAGGCCCCCTGGGAACTCCCACGGGCAGAGTGCCGGCCGCGCTGTCAAACAGGCACAAATTACCTCTCCGCTCGGCGCGAGGCGAGGCGTCATGTACCTAACAACGCCTCCTAAGAACGTTCCTTCTTCCCCTGTGAAGGCAGGCTTTTCACAAAGCGTGCGCACTACAGCTGACGGAACTGCAACATTGTATGAGTTACAGCCTGGGAAGAAGATACATACACTACTGGCCATTAAAACACGCAACACCTGGTAGGACAACAAGCACACATTACTTAAAAAACGTTATATTACCGCCTTGAGCGGCTGGTAAGACCATTTATTTACACAACCACTTTCGGTGGACTGGCCGCCATCACTTTCATAAAAGCATTCACGTCTGCAAGTTTGGAGAAATCATTTTTTCAGATGATAAAACAATGAATTACACCCTGTTCCATATCGTAATACACGGATAATACACTGAAGAACCAAAGAATCTGGTACACCTGCCTAATACCGTGTAGGGCCCCCGCGATCACGTGGAAGTGCCGCAACACGACGTGGCATGGACTCGACTAAAGTCTGAAGGAATTTACACAATGAATCCTGCAGGCTGTCCATCAATCCGTAAGAGTACGAGGGGGTGGAAATTTCTTCTGAACACCACATTGCAAGGCATCCCAGATATGCTCAATAATGTTCACGTCTGGGGAGTTTGGTGGCCAGCGGAAGTGTTTAAACTCAGAAGAGTATTTCTGGAGCCACGGTGTAGCTATTCTGGACGTGTGGGTCATCACGTTGTTCTGCTGGAATTTCCCAAGTCCGTAGGATTGCACAATGGTCATGAATGGATACAGGTGATCAGACGGGATGCTTACGTACGTGTCACCTGTCAGAGTTGTATCTAGACGTGTCACGGGTCCCATACCACTCCAACTGCACACGCCCCACACCATTACAGAGCCTCCAACAGCTTGAACAGTACCCTGCTGACATGTAGTGTCCATGTATCATTGTCTCCATACCTGTACCCTTACATCCGTTCGATACAATTTGAACATGTTTCCAGTCATCTACAGTCCAATGTCGGTGATGAAGGGCTCAGGCGAAGCGTAAAGGTTTGTGTCGTGCAGTCATCAAGGGTATACGAGTGGGCCTTCTGCTCCGAAAGCCCATATCGATAATGTTTCGTTGAATAGTTCGCATGCTGACACTTGTTGATGGACCAGCACTGAAATCTGCAGCAATTTGCGAAAGACTGCACTTCTGTCACGTTCAACGATTCTCTTTAGTCGTCTTTGGTCCCGGTCTTGCAGAATCTTTTTTCCGCCCGTAACGATGTAGGAGATTTGATGTTTTATCGGATTCTTGAAATTCACGGTACACTCGTGAAATGGGCGTACGGGAAAATCCCCACTTCATCGCTACCTCGGAGATGCTGTGTTCCATCGCTTGTACGTCGACTGTAACCCCACGTTCAATCTCACTTAAATCGTGATAACCTACTATTGTAGCAGCAGTAACCTATCAAACAACTGCGCCAGGCACTTGTTGTCTTATATAACCGTTGCTGACCGCTGCGCCGATTTCTGCCTGTTTACATATCTCGCATGCCTATACCAGTTCCTTTGGCGCATCAGTGCACATAAAAACAGTGCTAGATACTCTATTCACTTCCGTTATAACTGTCATAATTCAATGTAAATTCGTGTACCTACACATCATTATCGCGTGTGTAAACGATTATGAATTGCAATTCCCTGTAGTTCGGCCACCAGCGTACATTAGTGTTGTTCGCCATTAATGTTGTTAACAAGCCTGGTAAGGTTCAGAAGCAACGCGAACAGCACCAGACGCAGGGTGATCAGCGTGAAGTACACGGAGATTCCGCGTACTCGCGTGCGACAACGTTTTCAGCTCCTAACAGATTTTGGAAGGGAGCCTCATTGTGGGTCTCTGGATGCCGCTTGACCGAATCGTGCAATATCGTAATCTGTGGGGCATTCAGATATAAGACTGGCTCAGTGTTGGACTGCAAGGGAATGTAAAAGCAGGCAGATTCGTCAAGGTTCCTGTCAACCATATCAGATCCTTATGAGGAGGATCGCCATATTTTGCACCATGCACACCGTAACCCCTTTACATCAGTGCCTGCTTTCCGAGAACATGTGATGGATCTCTTGCAACATTTTGCGACATCCCGCACCGTGATTACCAGACTGTCGTTAACACCACAACACAAACGCACGTCAAGAGATAAGGTGTGAGTGTGTGTGTGTGTGTGTGTGTGTGTGTGTGTGTGTGTGTGTGTGTGTGTGTGTAACTACACATCATGGTAATCTTCTTACTTCTCCGCGGTGGTCTCGCGGTTCTAGGCATCTATGCCCAAGGCAGGAATCGAACCTGCGACCGTAGCAGTCGCGCGGTTCCGGACTGAAGCGCCTAGAACCGCTCCGTCACCGCTGCCTGTTCGTTACAAGCAATGTTCTGTAATTGAACTCATGATTACGGAAAAAGAAGCCGTGCTGAATATCCTTAAACGCTTGTTGCAGTGTGGAATAGTGATGCAGCAGATAGGAGTTGTGGGACGGGTCAAGTGAGTTAGAGCGTCATGAAACGCAGAAACCAAGCTCCATGATCGGCCCTGTTCGGGAGGCCCTACCACAATCGTTGCTGCCTACATGGCGAATCTCGCAGATGTCGTTTTTCGTGCGGACCTGCGCATCACTACATGGTGAGTATTGCAAGTGTTTGTGCAGTGACTGGATAATCAAAGTTATGGTCACGATGGTCTCCACGAATGCTGACAACAGAACACAAGATTCAAAGAAAGGCTGGTTAGTCTGATATATTGGAACAATTTGAGGCCAATGGAGAGTACTTTCTGTCACAGATCGATACAACTGACGAAAGAAAGGCATTCCGTAGAATGACACAGCCTGCTATCACGAAAAAAAGAAGAAATTCTTGGCAGCTTTCTCTGCTGGAACTGCGATGGTGACGCTCTTTTGGGATACTGATTTCATTCTCGTGTACGTGTTATCCAAAGGGTCAACAATTAAATCAGACGCGTGTCAACGATCGTTTCTGACGTTTCTGATCTGAAAACAGTCCAAAAAATTCTTGCGCCAACACTACAGTATATGCACACACACAGGTTTCAGAAGCGTGGAAAACTTCGCTAAATTGGGTTGAATATTGTTGCCTCAACCACGTATAGAGATGCCGACCTTCGGTACGCATCTGTTTGCGCCACTTAAGAATTCTCTGAGTGGGACACATTTTGAAGACGATCAGCGTGAGTTTCTCTTGCGAATTTGGCATGATCAGTTTAAGGGGTACCCCTCCTTTCGCCACTCCCTCCCGCGCCTTTCACCCTTCCCGCCTCATCCACACCCCCCTCCTCTCCCCCCCCTTCTTCCTGGGATGGAGTATGTGTACCCGAACTGTCTGCATGCAGTGTTATTCATGGGAAGGTGAGTGTGAGTGAAAGTTTTGTAAATGTTTGCGATTCATGTGACTGAGCAACCCGGTATTCACCTAGTTGCATTTGGGAAAATACCTAAAAAACGGCATCCAGGCTGGCCGGCATACCGATCTTCGTCATTAATCCTCCGGGCGGATTGGATCCGGGCTGGCACACCTCCCCGTCCCTGAAGCGACGCTTTAACGCATACGGCTAACCGGACGGGTACACACTTCAAATGTAATGATGAGAACGCTGTTCGGGCAATGCAAACATAGCTCGAGTATACGACAAGAACCTTTATACAACTCTGGCGTAGGGCCGTAGAACGCAGTGGAGAGTATGTAGAGAAACGGTCCGCCCGGCTAGCCGCGCGGTCTAACGCACTGCTTCCCGAGCGGGAAGGCGTGCCGGTCCCCGGCAAGAATCCGCCAGGCCGATTGGTGAAGAGGTCCGGTGTGCCGGCAAGACTATGGATTGTTTTTAAGGCGGTTTTCCATATGCCTCGGCGAATGCGGGCTTGTTCTCCTTATTCCGCCTCAGTTACACTATGTCGGCGATTGTTGCGCAAACACTGTCTCCACGTATGCGTTCGCCATAATTACTCTATCACGCTAACATTTGGTGTTACACTAGTGTGGTATGAGGCGTTCCCGGGGGCAACCATTGGGGGCCGAACTGCAAAATAACCCTGGGCTCGGCGTGGGGCGGCGGTGAAGTGGGTGGACTGAAGTGGCCGGTTGTGGGATTGTGAACCACTGAGGGCTACGGCAGGACGAAGCCTCTCCGTCGTTTCTAGGTCCCCAGTTCAATACACAAAATGAAAAAAAAATTCATTGCTGAGCCTGTGTTATTCCGAATTACGATGCGAAATTGATTTGGAAACATATGCATGTCTGAAGGAACAGGCGCTGCGGCGGCTACAGCCGTGAGTCGTGCCGGCCGGTGTGGCCGAGCGGTTCTAGGCGCTTCAGTCTGGAACCGCGTGACCGCTACGGTCGGAGGTTCGAATCCTGCCTCGGGCATGGATGTGTGTGATGTCCTTAGGTTAGTTAGGTTTAAGTAGTTCTAAGTTCTAGGGGACTAATGACCACAGATGTTAAGTCCCATAGTGCTCAGAGCCATTTGAACCATTTTTGAACCGTGAGTCGTGCACGGATAGCCGAAGACAGGGGGAATTCGCGGTAGGAAGAAAATCCAGATTCGAGTCCCATCCGGTACAACTTTTCACTGTCGTCATTACATTCTACAACTGACGGATGTCCACATTCGCAAGTGTGAATACATTTAATAGCCGCGCGGGGTTAGCCGAGCGGTCTCAGGAGCAGCAGTTCAGGACTGTGCGGCTGGTCCCGGTGGAGGTTCGAGTCTTCCCTCGGGCATGAGTGTGTGTGTTTGTCCTTAGGACAATTTAGGTTAAGTAGTGTGTAAGCTTAGGGACTAATGACCTTAGCAGTTAAGTTCCATAAGATCTCACATACATTTGAACATTTTGAATACATTTAATGTCCATAGAAAAACAGTACACGTAACAAGAATGTTGACTGATAATGCCACGAAATCCTATGGCTTAAGAATAAACATACGCTGAGAAAGGAAAGTCATCACCTATTGAACGACCCCCGTATTTCAAACGTCTGTATTGTGATATCATTGGCGGGGAAATTTCTTCGGTCAGAATGACTGAAGTAGCAGTTGCTGTGCGCAACAAAGGCGGTACCAAAGAAGGCCAGACCCAAATGGGTACACTGCCGGTTTTAGGCGCGTGGTAATATGGTGGCATTGGAGGGCGTGCGTGCCCTGCTGCCCGCGAGAAGCCATTAGTCTGGCGCGCGGGCGGTGATATTTTGCACCCGCGCGCGTGCGCGCTGGTCTAACTCCGCAGCCGATGTTGTTATTTCCCTTCTGCCGGCACGGCGCGCGCCCTGCCCTTCCAAACAGAGCCATAAAAAAGGGAAACGAATAAAGGAGGGCACAGCACGGCGCAGCGAAAACACCGGCCTGGCACGCCGCGCCGCGCGTAAGACAATACACAATACTGGCAACGTATTTTGATTACATCACGGCGCGACGGCGCGGCGGAACAAAAGGGATTTCAGTATCAGGCCGGCAGTATACAATGACACTCTCAGCGTTTGTTCTTTGTTTGCTAATGTAATATCGCTGTACATATAAAGAAGAATGGGGGGTCCCTAAACTAAAGAGCGTGCATTACGCCGCCGGGGCAAGGAATTCCGGGGAGATTTTCCCGTGAGACACTGTAATTACTGAGAGTGAGCTGGCAGATTACCTCCCCTCCAGCAATTCCGGGAAAGAGCACGAAAACTAAAGTACGCCCGTAGCTCAAGCTTTCACACCACAGGCGCATTTGGCGGGACGTAGTCAATTGGAGTGTAACGTCAAAACTTCATCTTTTTTCCCTCGATTAAGGCAGTCGTGGTTTATTTAGGTACAGTGTCTTTTCTTTTCTCCTCTCTATGCAAACTGCACTCAGCGTCCTTATGTTCCCTATAAAAATGACTGAGAAAGTAATGGATCGAACTCCACGAAAACAACAAACATTAGTATGACCTTCTAGCATACTTGGTCTGTCGATTAGATGACTCGTCCTTCACAGAAATGATTCAGGGTGAGCACATGCTTTACTTAACAAAAAGATATAATTTGCCCAAGTAAATCACGGAGGAATTCCGGATCATCTGCATATCTGTATGAATGGCGGGGGGGGGGGGGGGGGGGGATTTCCACACTTTTGAATCTGGACTCCACTCTTTCTGGATGGTTATAGTTGTCTCAGTTGTCTCTAAAACACGAAAAGTAAGGTTTTTTTTTTCAAATCATGCCATAGGTATGCCACAGTTACTTTCAAGCCTGGTAAAGTATCACAAACACTAAAAAATTCAAAGCTATTTTGCTGAAACTTTGTTACTATTTTGCACCAAAGAGCTTGCTTAACACTTCGAAAAACATATCGTACAGCTAAAAATATAAGGTGAAATATATATATATATATTTTTTACCAACAGTACATGTCAGTTGGGTAGGAAAGTTTTTAATTTTTCACATCTACACACTGGTGAGAAATGAAACTGCTAAATATGACAGACCAGTTCGAATTTTAAACTAACATACAAATTAGCAAATTAACAGCAGATCATTATCTTGGCCCGTACGGGATACCTAGTTTTAGTACCAACTCTTTACTCCCTTGGGCAATAAACATACTTTGGACGAATTCAAGCAATTACAACTGCACCTCTCTTCGAAACGTCTATTCTACTCTAAAAGTATTTATGGAAGTTAGGCCATGGGAATAATACTGACATAAAACAATCTTATAATAAAAAACTATCAATGTCACCTTCTAATAAACGTAGCTTTGAGCCAAAATTGAGCTAATCTTCCTTCTTCTGCTTCAGTAAAGAGTGAATTACAAACACGTATGCCCAGTGACAATTTACTCTTAGAAATAAAAGGCTAGTCCAATTTGAAATCGGCCAACCACCCACGACAATTTACTCCCGTGTGTATCTCTCTTCATCACAAAGAAGTACTTACACGCAGTGCTCTTGCCTTCCGCAGCTCTAATATAATGGAAGTTACTCCCTGTTGTCTTAAAACGCACTATAGCCCTGTACTCCTCTTCTAGTTACCTCTCCTCGCTATTCATTGCCGAATCTATGGACAGTCTCCCTCTTTCTTATCAGACCAAGTACCACTCAATCTCAAAAGCATGTATTCTCTTCTTTTCCTGTTTTATCAGTCCATGTTTCACTTCCGTGCATACTATGCTCTAGACACAAACTCTCCGAAAATTTCTTTCCCAGGTTGAGGTCGATTTTTGATTTTCTTTATCTTTGGCCATCAGTTTTCTGAGTGGGTTGATGAGGCCCGCCACGAATTATTGTCACCTCAGAGCAGCACTTGCAACGTCAGTTATTTGCTGGATGTATTCCAACCTCTGTCTTCTTCTACAGCTTTTACGCTCTACACCTCCCTCTAGTGCCGTGGAAGTCATTCCCTGATGTCTTAACAGATGCCCTATCATCCTGTCCCTTTTTGTTGTCAGTGTTTTCATATATTGCTTTCCTCGCCATTTCTCCACATACCCTCCTCATTGTTCATATTATCAGTCTACCTAATTTTCAACATTCTTCTGTAGCACGACAGCTCACAAACTTCTGTTCTCTTCTGTCCAGAGGACGAGGAGGAGATTAGTAATTAATGGCCCGTCGACAGCTGCGCAGTCTAAGGGGGGCCTTGCCGCGGTTCGCGCGGCTCTACCCATCGTACGTTCGTCGGGCATGAGTGTGTGTGTTGTCCTTAGCGTAAGTCGCTTTTTAAGCAGTGTGTAAGCCTAGGGACCGACGAACTCAGCAGTTTGGTCCCAGAGGAACTTAGCACAAATTTCAAAATTTTCCCGTCGACAACGAGGTCATTAGAGGCAGAGCACAAGCTCGGGTAAAAGAATAATGCAGGAGGAAATCCGCCGTGCCCTTTCAGAGTAACCATCCCGGCATTTGCTTGAAGCGAGTTCAGTGTGCTAACCATAGCGCCACCTCGCTCGTTTTCACACAGTCCATTCTCATTGCCACGCTGTGCTGTTCTCCAAACGTAAATTCTCAGAAGTTTCTTCCTGAAATTAAGACCTATGTTTGATACTAGTAGGCTACTCTTTGGTATTCGTATAATTTAGAGAGGAATGCTCTCTTTTCCTGTGCCGTTCTGCTTCGTACGTTCAACTTGCATTTAGCTCGCGTAAATATAACAACGTGACCCGACAGTGTTTATACGTGTAACTTATTCTATGGACAAAGGACGTACTGCTGTTAGGTAGGAGAACATCGCAGCAAAAAAATGATTCAAATGGCTCTGAGCACTATGCGACTTAACTTCTGAGGTCACCAGTCCCCTAGAACTCAGAACTACTTAAACCTACCTAACCTAAGGACATCACACACATCCATGCCCGAGGCAGGATTCGAACCTGCGACCGTAGCGGTCGCGCGGTTCCAGACTGAAGCGCCTAGAACCGCTCGGCCACTCGGGCCGGCAACATCGCAGCAATCACAGTTTACTTACAGCGCACGTGATGTATGTCGGAGCCAAGATGAATCAATGAACTAAAACATGATAATTCTGGAAGAGTGATGAAGGAGAGTGAGGGAGAGAGAAAGTAGTGAGAACGGAAAGATGGGCCGGGAAGGTCTGGAGGGGGAGAAGTTGGAGAGGCGAAATATGCTGAGAACGGGAAGGGCAGATAGAGAATCGTAAAAGAGGGAGCCAAGGAAGGAGAGATATTGTTTTTGCAGAGCCCTTAGCGCCACCGCTTTTTGCAGGGGGGGGGGGTGCCCGCTTTTGAAGTGGCCAAATCAAATATTCGTCCGGCGCGCAGCAACGGCGTGGGGGCGTCGCCGCGTCACGCACACGCGTGCGCCTTGAAATACTGGGGCGGCCAACTGACTTATTAATGGAGGGCCGGGGAGCAGGGCCTCATTAGCACAGTGCAGTAAAACCCGGCCACCAGGAGAAAGTACAGCTTTCTGCAGCTGCCGCGAAACTGAGAGAGAGAGAGAGAGCCAACGGATCGCACGTTACGGAGTACCTAAAGGTGTCCTGACACCGCGCAAAAGATACTACAGTAATTTACACGAATACTAGCAGAAATAGTTCCAGCACATTTTAGACAGAGGGACCTGAGATGAGTCGAGGAGAATCTTACAAGGGACGTCTCTCGGCTAGGACCGGAATTTGTATTTGAACATTTGTACACAGATCCGTCTCAGAATTGTAACAACGCCTGCAAAGGCGTGTAATTGTGTTGTTCTTGGTTTGTACACAACAGCGCTTGCAGTCTTGGAGGAGGAGGAGGAGGGGGGGGGGGGGAGGGTTAACACTCCAGTCAGTCAGTTACCTTGGCAAGTAGTTGACGTGTTTGGTATGCATGTCTCAGTATTGTCATACATATGCAGCAAGAATGACCGAAGCCATTGATGCTAGAAACATTTTAAACATCGTGGAATCCAAGTTAAGACGGCGTTATCCAATGGAAGACGGTGTAGGACAGCATGGTGACAATTTCGCAATGCTTTTGGTGGATCTGAGTATTCAAGAACAATGAATATTCATTTGAAGTTATAATCGACAGGGTAGTGGATGAAGAAAACGACTTTATAGAACATTACGCGATTAGCAGAGTTCAAGAGTGGGGTGCTTGTGACAGTGGCGTAAACGGTATTCCTCCAGGGGAAGTTAAAGAGTTCTGGTGATTATGAACATTCACCAAAAAACAAATCCAATACTATTAGCATTTGAACACAGTTTTCAGAAGAACATCTTGAACGTATTTATAATGATTGTTCGAAGAAATTTCGGGACTGCAGCCGGTAGGCGTAAACTTAGTTTGCTGCAATCCCGAAATCTCTTCGAACATTCGATTCGTCGGGAAAATTTTAATTTCACGTTATGATGATTACCATGCATCTCCACGTAAAGTTGGAACCTACAGCTCGCTACTAAAGAGATATCCAGCTACAAAAAGCACTTCAAACATCAAATTAAAATTTGATTGTTTGGAGGAAAAAAGACGTAATGAACATCCATTTCGCGGAAACAGGGCAATCAAAGAACTGCACATAAAAGAATACAGTCCATCCCAATTTGACATAGCAACAAATGAAGGAAAATATGTCTATTACTGGCACTTGACATTTTGCGCAATGCAAAAAGGAAGAGCAATTGCGCAAACGAAGTTTAACTGTTCTGCAGCTTTCAAAGCACGTCTCAAGAAAGAATACAGAATGTCCCATACACGTAACACTGCTTTCATTCCGGCCAGATATGTACAGAATGACCAAATATTTGCCAGGCTGAAGCTCTTTTTGTCGAAGCATTAAATCAGAAAACTGCAAGTTTCCAGATTCAATGACACTGCATTTTTCCAGTAACAGATTGCATTTGCACCACTGATCAAATGGATGTAATTATAAAGTAACTTTTGGTGCTACACTATCTAAAACGGGGAAAAATCAACAGCTGTCGTTGTCCAGTCTGCACACAATAAAACCCATGGTGAAGAAGTTGAAAAAATCAGTCAACCAGTTGCAAAACAAAGGTTTATTAGCCAATAAACCTTTGTTTTGCAACTTGTTGTCTGATTTTTTTCAACCTCTTCAGACTTATACAGTTGCTGATCCGCAGCCATGTTTAAGATTTTGACAACTCATAGTTACACAATAGATGTTGGACTTTGATTGAGTAGACACCTAACAAGAAACCTGTATGCTTATATTCAGGAAAAAAACTTTTGGCGTGGACGATAAAAAGGCTATGGAAGACAATGTTCCACCAACCATGCATCTGGAGGCCAATGCAAGTGGGTAAATGTCAAAAGATAATTTAAAATCCGATTTCGTAGATGTCGTTATGACAATATCACAAATAACATTAAGTGAATACTACTTTGTGACACAACGACAGTAAAACATTCATTTGGGGGTAAAGACAGGCATGAACATTCGGCCAAAAACAGCAAAATACGTATAGCATTTGGATGTATATTTCTTTCGACAATGTAATAACAGACTCTGCAAGGACTCTTTACAGTGACTGCGAAATTAAATTAGGAAATTGAATTTTCACGCTGGAATGGCATTCTACTATACATAACCCACTGTCTCCTCCACTTTACCAGCCTGTACTTCAGCATTCCTGGAAATCTGCTGGGTACAATATTAGCACATATGTTACTGAATTCAACAATGTCATTCAAGTAGCATTTGATTTTGCAGCTCAAGAATATGATTCCGAGGATTGGCCAGATATTGCCTTTGCCAAATCTGCATACTGTGATTTTGCATATTACTTCATGCATTTTGTTGAGGAACCTCATGTGGATTTTTAAAGTCCGAATTTGGGCGAACTAAGAGTAGCACTATCGAATGCTTTCACCATCCTACTCAAAGTGATACGTAAAGCTTCTAAATACAACTAGAGCATCGAATTCCTGTTAAAGCGAACAGACTTCCCTTGATAGCAGTCACAGTTACAAATCAGCTCCTAGTTGCATTTCTCAACTTCCTGAACAGTAATTTGTTAGTAAAGATCTGCCTTTTGCAAAACCAAAAATTTTTCTGTCGTAAACTTGTTTCAAAGCAGTTCCGTCAAACCCAAAATTTTTCTGTCGTAAACTTGTTTCAAAGCAGTTACGTCATATTGCGTAGATAATATGAAATGAAATGTCGTGTGGCTAGGGCCTCCCGTCGGGTAGACCGTTCGCCTGGTGCAGGTCTTTCGAGTTGACGCCACTTCGGCGACCTGCGTGTCGATGGGGATGAAATGATGATGATTAGATAATGCTGCACTTTAAAAAACGACATCATAGATCCAACAATAGCGTTTGTAAAATATTTTTGTTTCACCAGTTTTGAAGAAGCGACCTTCTTCAATGCACGCATCAACAGTACATCACGTTAAAGTAAGTTTAGTTGCAGCATCAGTGATACATCGTTTCTGCGCTTGCTGGCTGATAAAAAATGGATAGGCTAATAGATGTATGTGTATGTGACATATACTACATTTCAAAATAATTATTATTTATTCTTCAGTCTCAGTTGCCATCTTTAATACTTTCCATGTTTTGATCTGTTTGGACCATCTTCAGATCTATGAAGTCGGTCCAGCAACCCCTTCGTGTCTGTGTGGAAGCTTACGTCACAGTGCAATTACGTAGGCTACATATCGCTACGAAACGTATCTTTAACTAACAGTTTTAATCGTCATACGAAGATGGTCGCTTGACCCTAAATGATTATCTGAGGGTAAACATACAGAGAATCCATAAATTATCTTTACAACTTCAGATTTTAATAACTTTAAAACTACTACATAGGGTCAAATGATTTTCAACATGTGATAACTCAAAGATTTCTTACTTTCCAGGTGACACAGCTATGCTGCAATTTTGAACTTGGAAACCTGATAAAATGTAGACGCCACAGGAGAAAGCTCAGTGTGTAGCCTGGTTCATAAAAGTGACATCCGACACCGAAGTGCAAAGAAACTTTCCAAGTTGGTATGGAAGGCACCCACCGGCAAGACCAACTAACAGGGTTTGGCATACGTCATCACTGGTAAAAGGGTAGTGTTCTTCATAAAAAAAAAAAAGGGGGCGGCTCGACCATCTATTTCAGACGGCAACGACGACAAGGAAGTTTACAAGGAATCCGACAAAACCGGTGCGTACAGCGGTCTGAGAGTTGGAAACGAAACGATCAACGGTGCACAATGCCTCACATAAGAGCTTACGGCTGTATCCCTACGATGTGCAGCTGCTCAGGCTTTAAAGCCTACGGACAAACCTCAGAGCCAACAGTGTGCAGTGAATATGATAGGGAAGGCCGACGAAATGACTTTTTGGAGAGGCAAAGTACCCGGAAACTGAATTGTAAAAAACTTTCGTATATGACGTGTGCGGATTGATGCACAATTGCATCGTAGGTCCATTCTTTTTCATCGAGTCTGCTGTCATCGATGGTGTTTACCTGGACATGTTATAAGAGTTTGCTGTGTCACAACTGGAACACCTGCAATATTTGTTTTGATGTCTCCTACAACCTCCCAGAGTTTGTCGGTTTAAATACTTTTCACCCTGTAGATTAGGCATCTTGCCAGACGCGGTCAAATGTTTTCCCTTTCAGAGAGTAAAGTCAGTGCACACTTGCTCCCATGAGACAGAAAGAGGCAATTGCTTCAGGGAGATCAATGAGTCATTGCAGAGCACTGCAGAGAGGGACGCCAGTTCGCCATCTGAAGGTGAGGGTGTGAACCATCGAAATGCCTAGTGGCAAAATAAACAATTGACTGGCGCAGAAACTATTCTACGATTTTGTACTTCTACGATTCAGCCAGCAGACATTCAGCCCTGCTTCCAGCAATGGGAAAAACGGTAGAAGCGCTGTATACAAGTGCCGGGAGACCGATGGTGACGATGGAAATGAAGTTTTGTGTTTTTTACGAGGATATTAGCGATAGTGGAAGCGCGCAGTGTTTTCCAGAGCAAGGGCACGGCGTTCCTAGTGTAGAAATAACTCAGCCGCGTTCGGTGCGGCTGCGAGGAGAGTTGGCAGGCCTGGAGCGCGGGTGGTCGCCCGCAAAGGCTGGTTTATTGCGGTCGGCGCGCCGCGCACCCCGTTGCTTCCGATTATCCCGCGGCCTCTCCGCGCCGCGCCGCGCTGCGCGGCTTTGTCTGCGCGCCTAATGCGGCCGTCCGCCGGCCCGCGCCTATTCTTCGGGGACCGCCCGGAAGCACGCAGCACGCGGCACGCAGCCGCCTCTGCGTTAGTCGCTGCCGCCACCCCGCCCTCGCCGGCAACGCCGCTGCCGACGGCTGTGCGTTCTGCCATTTCGTCGGATTATCGCATTATCCCCGATGTTATTCAATCTGTATATTGAGCAAGCAGTGAAGGAAACGAAAGAAAAATTCGGAGTAGGTATTAAAATCCATGGAGAAGAAATAAAAACTTTAATGAGATTCGCCGATGACATTGTAATTCTGTCAGAAACAGCAAAGGACCTGGAAGAGCAGTTGAACGGAATGGATAGTGTCTTGAAACGAGGATATAAGATGAACATCAACAAAAGCAAAACAAGGATAATGGAATGTAGTCTAATTAAGTCGGGTGATGCTGAGGGAATTAGATTAGGAAATGGGACACTTAAAGTAGTAAAGGAGTTTTGCTATTTGGGGAGCAAAATAACTGATCATGGTCGAAGTAGAGAGGATATAAAATTTAGACTGGCAATGACAAGGAAAGCGTTTCTGAAGAAGAGAACTTTGTTAACATCGAGTATAGATTTAAGTGTCAGGAAGTCATTTCTGAAAGTATTTGTATGGAGTGTAGCCATGTATGGAAGTGAAACATGGACGATAACTAGTTTGGACAAGAAGAGAATAGAAGCTTTCGAAATGTGGTGCTACAGAAGAATGCTGAAGATTAGATGGGTAGATCATATAAGTAATGAGGAGGTATTGAGTAGGATTGGGGAGAAGAGAAGTTTGTGCCACAACTTGACTAGAAGAAGGGATCGGTTGGTAGGACATGTTCTGAGGCATCAAGGGATCACCAATTTAGTATTGGAGGGCAGCGTGGAGGGTAAAAATCGTAGAGGCAGACCAAGAGATGAATACACTAAACAGATTCAGAAGGATGTAGGTTGCAGTAGGTACTGGGAGATGAAGCAGCTTGCACAGGATAGAGTTGCATGGATAGCTGTATCAAACCAGTCTCAGGACTGAAGACAACAACACATCGCATTACCAAACCGTTAAGGGACTCACGGGACACACCCTATTTACCAGTTGCAGTTCGAATTCTGAGAAATCCTCAGATGAAAAATGGAATTGTCAACGTTCTAAGTGCCATTTTTCCACAAAACGTGTTCTACTGTTGTTGTGCTCTCGGTACTGTGTTGTTTATCCCTAGACTTGTATCAGCTTAAGATCATGGAAAAAATGTTTCAGACATTCTTTACTACAGGGCGCGCGATCTGTGTGCCAACCAATGTTTTCATTTGGAGTTCCAAGCGTCAGCAGTCCAGGTCTTCTCCGTTTAGTATGGAATGGTTCGAAGACATAGGAGACAAGTGATTGGTGAATGGGCACATCTTCTCGAGCTGCGACGGAGATTTTGCAGTTACAGAGAAATGAAGGAAAGAGAGCAAGAGTAAGGCCTTTGTTCTGCAAGCTTTGCACAGGTATAGCATTCCACGTAATTCCAATGCTTACTACTAGACTTCTCTTATTTTAAAGATGTCCCATAACCACTGTTGTTAATTCAGGCGTGTAAGATCTGCGAATGCTCTATGATCTCCAATGAATGTTACAAATTCTTACACTCACACAGAAAATACAAAGGAGAAACACGGCAACTGATGGACGGCATGCCGTACTTCATCTGAAAGACTAGGTTCAAATGGTTCAAATGGCCCTGAGCACTATGCGACTTAACTTCTGAGGTCATCAGTCGCCTAGAACTTAGAACTGATTAAACCTAACTAACCTAAGGACATCACACAAATCCATGCCCGTGGCAGGATTCGAACCTGCGACCGTAGCGGTCGCTCGGCTCCAGACTGTAGCGCCGTTTTTTCTTTAATCGTGCAGGAAGCTCCAGTAAATTTGTTCAATTTTGAAATACAACTGGCGGAAAATCTGTTAAACCGTGACAGCGGCTACCAGCTGGACAGTGCATGGAATCCCATCATCTCCACGATTTTCTCAAATCGAAGACGACAAAGTGCGTCGACGGCCGTGGCAAACAGCAACGCAGAGGGCGACTCAGTTCCGCTATTCCACCAGCGAGGGCGCTTCCGGCGGGCAGTGTGGTTCATCTATCAAGTTTTCGACGCATGCGCAGAATAGTTACAGTACGCTTTATATTGCGGAACGGAGGACGTTTTCGCGACATCTAGAGGGTTGGATCCCCTCCTTCGAAAGCGTCAGATTGCAAAGCCTGGGCTACTCTCAGGGTGGAATCTCCGTCTTCGAAGATTGTATGTGTCTGTCTGTCTGTCTGTCTGTCTGCCCGCTGCTGTCGCTGTTCGTTCGTTCGTTCGTTCGTTCGTTCGTTCGTCCGTCCGTCCGCCTGCTGGCTGTCCATCGCCGTCGTCGTAACCGCTGCCGCTGCCGCCGCCGCCGCCGCCTGCTGTTCGTCCGTCTGTTCGCCGCCGACGCCGACGCCGACGCCGACGCCGAAGCCGACGCCGCCTGCTGCACGTCCGTCTGTCCGTCGCCGTTCGTCTGCAATGAGTACTCCCACCTCCACCGTCATCTACACCTCCCCCTCCCCCTCTCCCACAGTCACTTCCTGGAGTGCCGCCTCTGGCCTCCCTCCTTCCACCTCCCCTTCCCTTCCTCCACTTACCCACCCCCCTATCTCCTCCCCTGCTGTATACCCACACCTCTACACCCTTCCTCCTGCCTCCACACCCTCAACAGCTCCCACTACTACCCCCGCCCTCACGTACGCCTCTGTTGCCGCCTCTGCTGCCGCCCCTCAGGTGGTTGGCTTCCCCTCTCTCACCGACCCCGTCGCTTCGTCTTCTGCATCTCCCGCACGCATCACGTTGCGCCGAGCCACCATCGCCACCACTGAACCAGCTGCTTCTCCCGGTGCCTCCACTACGCCACAGGGATCTGCCACCCGCCACCTCCCTCTCCTCCCCGTCCCTCTCCCCTCCTCCCAGCCTCCAGTCTCCAAAAAACCCCAAAAGCGCGTCCTTACCGACTCTGCTCCCGCCACTTCCCTCAAAAAATCAATGCCACCTCCCCCTCCCCCTGCCGTCACCATGGACACCACCCCTCCTCCTGCCACCCCTACCTTGGCCCCTACCCTCCACACCTTTGTCCTGTCCACTCCCGATCCTAAGTTCCTCGACGCTCGTACCCTCACCAAGGAAATACGAAAGTACTTACCTGGTGCTCCCATCTCCCAACTCATTCCCCACAGGGACTCAGTCCTTATCAAGTCCCCGTCCCCATCATTTCACACAGACCTCCTGCGAAAACTCCCACGAGTTATGTTTGGCCCCCACGCCTCTCTGACACCCTTTCTTTCCGCTTCCACTCCTCGTCAGCCCCAGCCTCCCCGTCGCCCCCCCACCTACACCGCTGTGATCACCAAGCTCAGCCCGGTGATCACAGAGGATGAAGTGTTGGTAGAACTGAACTCCCACCCGGACTTGGAAATCCGCTCTGCTCGCCGTATCCACAATGCCTCTGGTCCCACCTACCTCATGCGGGTATTCTCAGAGTCCGCCCCGTCCATAGACCATCTCCTCACCCAGGGTGCCCTGATATACCACCGTCGCCACCCTGTTGAATCCTCCAAATCCCCTCCCCAATCCTACCGTTGCCAACGGTGCCTGATGTACAATGACCACCTGACTCCCGACTGCAAAAACCCCCCCACCTGTCCCCATTGCAAGGCCTCCCACTTTCTCAAGAACTGCCCCAACCTCGCTGCTCCTCCTTCCTGTAATACCTGCAATGGCCCCCATCCCACATACTCCCACAAGTGTAAAGCTAAACCCCCTCCAGCCACCCCTGAACTTACAGTCCCAGTTCGTCCCGTCGATCCTCCTGTCCATCCTAACAATTCCCTCCGTCCACCCCCCACGGCCGAGGACATCATCCGGTTCATTACCGTTGTACTCCAAAACATTCACCCTTTCCAGCGCCCACACACCTTCCAACAAATATCCCTTGCTGCTCGCTCTGTTTTCCACCTGAACACCTTCGCCACTTACTCCCACAACCAAGCCCACTTCACCTTCACCCGCCTCGACACCCTAGTTTAAGTCTCTTCCCTTCCCTCTCTTCCCCCCCTCCTTCCCGTCATGGCGCGGCACGAGTGTCGCATCCTCTTCCAGAACATTCGCTCCTTCCGCTCCAACAAATACCTCCTCATGCACACCCTCTCCCACCACCAGGTCGACACCTTCCTCTTGAACGAAACCTTTCTCCAGCCCAACCATTCTATCCGCTCCTCCCCCTATATCCTCCACCGCACTGCTGCTCCTGGTCCTCGTGCGCAGGGTGGAGTCGCGATTGGCCACCTTAAGCATATCCCCGTCCGGCCACAACCTCTCCTCAATGACCCCACTGAACACCTTATCCTTAGCGTCTTCTTCCCCTCCCTCACCATTACCTGTGCCACCATCTATGTCCGCTCCACTGCTCCTCTTCCTTATGACTTCATCTCACACATTGACCACACCTTCTCCACCTATGTGATTGCCGCCGACCTCAACGTCCATAGCCGCACTCCTGCTGCCCTTCGGCGGTGGCATCAGTTCCTCTCCACAATCCAGGGTGACCTTGTTCCCATTCCCCAGCACACCCGACCCGAAAGTAACACCACCCCCGATGTTGTTATTGCCTCCGCCAACCTCCTTGGGCGTATCACTGTCGCCGTCCTTGACCCCACAGGTAGCGATCACCTCCCTGTCCTTCTCACCATAACGTCTGCAAACCGCCCCCCTCCAGCTCCGCAACCTGCACCCCCTCCCAAGGTCGTCCATGACTATCGCCGTGCCAACTGGGATGCCTACCGGGACTCCATCTCCACCCAGGTCGAAAGCCACCCTCTTCCCTATCGCCATCCTGACGACATCATCCGCGCCTCGTCCTTCCTTCAGACGGTAATTACTGACGCCGTGGAGGCCCATGTTCCTACTAAAACCATCCACCCACACCGTCCCACTCTCCCTCCGCGGGCTGTCCTCCTCCTCCGTGAATCCCGCCGCCTCTATCGCTCCTTCCTCCGCACTCGTGACAGGGATACACTCCAACGCCACCGGCAAATACAGCGACACGTACGGAACCTTATTACAGCAACGAAACGCCGGGACTGGCGCCAGACCTGCACACGACTCAATGCCACCCTCCCTATCAACTCCTCCAAGTACTGGTCTGCCTTCCATCGTCTTACTGGTTCCCTTTCCGCTCTCCACTACCCCCTTCTCCATGACGATCGCCCCCTTCCAGACAACCTCAGTAAGGCCAACCACTTCGCTTCCCACCTTTCCGAGGTCTTCTCCATCCCCGATGATCCCCACTTTGATTATTCTCTTTTCCCCACCGTCATGGAACGTGCTGATACCTCAGTCGCTCCACTTGCTCCTAGTCTCCAGTACTTGGGGCAGTTGCCCCCCTCCGACGTCAACACTCCCATCACAGCACAAGACATTAAGCTTCTCCTCCAGTCCAAACGCAACACGGCCCCTGGTCACGACTGTGTCACCTACCGTCACCTTCGAGAAAGCCCCTATTCCTTCCTAACTGTCCTCGCCCATCTCTATAATGTCATCCTCTCTACTGGCTTCTACCCTGACCTGTGGAAGACCTCCCGCGTCCTCCTCTTCCTCAAACCCAACAAACCCCCTTCTGCCGCCTCTTCCTATCGTCCCATCTGCCTCACCTCCGTCTTCAGTAAGGTCCTTGAATCCATCCTCTCCCACCGTATCCATCGGCACCTTGCTCAACACCACCTCCTCCCCCTTACCCAGTGTGGCTTCCGACCCTCCTTCTCTGCTGACGACCAACTCCTCCACCTTGTTCACCTTCTGTCCCTCCAGCTCAACTCCCGTCGCTCCGCCATTTTTGTTTCCCTTGACCTCCAAAATGCCTATGACCGTGTATGGCATCCCGGTCTCCTCTTTAAACTCCAAACCTACGCCCTGCCTATCAATTTTGTCCGACTGGTCGCTTCCTTCCTCTCGCACCGTCCTTCCTATGTCACCCTCCACAACACCAACTCCCGTATCTTTTATCCCACGGCTGGCGTCCCCCAGGGTTCTGTCCTCTCCCCTCTCCTTTATCTCTTGTATACAGCTGATATGCCCAAGCCACCCCCACCAGTTCACCTTCTCCAATATGCTGATGACACCGCCTTCCTGGCTCTCTATCCTACCCTTCAACGGTCTCAACGTACCCTCCAAACCCACCTTAACCAGTTCACCACTTGGTGTAACCAGTGGCTCCTCCGTCTGAACCCCTCCAAAACCCAGGCAATCATCATAGGCCGTACCACTCGCTCCTTTCGCCTCCAAGATTTCTACCTCACCCTTTATGGTCGTCCTATCCAACTCACCCCCACCCTGAAATACCTTGGCCTCACCCTTGACCGACACCTCACCTGGACCCCTCATCTCCTGACCATCCTGCAGAAAGCCCATTCCCGCCTCCGCCTGCTGAAACTCCTGTCCGGCCGAACATGGGGATTGCATCCTTCCACCATCCTCCACACCTACAAATCCCTCATCCGTCCTATCCTCTGTTATGCCAGCGTCGCCTGGATCTCCGCCCCCACCCGCTTTTACAAGGCTCTCCAAATCCTTGAACGCCATGCGCTCCGCCTTGCCTTCCGTATCCGCCTTCCTTCCCCCACACGGCTCCTGTATGAACTGATCCCCTTCCCCCACCTCCTCTTGTTCCTCCAACATCTCCGCATCCTTTACATTGTTCGCAGGGTTGATCCCCCCCACCCTCTGGTTTCCTCCTTCCTCTCCACCCCTCGCCCGTTGCCGCGCCTCTATCGCTGTATCCCTCCCTCTCTCCACCTCCACACCCTCCATCTCCTTCATCAGGGCAATATCCAACGCCTCCCCCTCCCGGATGACGAACTTCGCCGTGACATATACCCTTCCTTCCAACTATAACCCGGCCTTGTTCCCCCCCCCCCCCCTCCCCAGGGCCCCCTTCTCCTCTTTCCTCCTTCTCCCAGAGCGGATTATCCTCCATCCCCCCTCCCCTGGGACCCTGCACCCCATACTTGCCTCTCTCCTTCCCACATCCCTCCCTACCTGGCCCTCTTCCGAGCGCCCCCCATTCCCCTCCCCCATCTTTCCCCTCCCTCCCTTCTTCAGGTCTCCCTCATCTCCTTGAACCTGGCAGATCCTCTGTATTGATCATCATCAGTGTGCCACGTCAGTGTTGTTTCGTGCTGTTTCTCGTGTGCATCCAGAGGTGTGATTTTAATTGTGTACTGCCTTGAGGTTCGCCGTCAGTGTTCCGTTGTGTGCTATGCCATCCGTCAACACCTTTATGCTCCAGTCATACTGTGCCTTGTGTTCTTTTAATCATCGCAGTGTGTGGCTTTTTGTGTGTGCTACTTTTAAACCGGTTTTTTTTTTTTTTATCTCCATTTTACAGTCACCTCGTTTTTTTTTTTTTTTTTTTTGTATATTGCCTTCCATGATGTTCTCCCTTTTTTATATCTATGTTCGCCTTCTTCTCTCCTTTGCTGTTTTTAAATGTCTTCTATTGTTTTGTTCTATGTCTTTCGGCTGAAGAGCAGCGTATATGCTGCTGCCAGCCCGCCCCGATGGGGAATTGAAATACGATAAAGAAAAAAAAAAAAAAAAAAAAAAAAAAAAACGTTTTCGCCAGGTCCCGGACTCGCACACGCTCAGTGAACATTCGCGCGCCGGAGATCATCGCCATCAGTGTTTCGTGTGTGTGCCTTCGTTTGTGTGTAGTGTTGTTCGCCGTCACGCCACCACCGTTCATGTGCCGTCGCCATCATCCATGTTATCTGCACCGTGTCGCCTAGTGTTAGTGATGTTTCTCGTCCAGCGTGAACGGCTCCGTGTTTTTTCGATTTCTAGTGTCTACATTTTTTGCCCACCGTTTTGACTGTCTTCTCTGTGCCACCTTTATGTACTACTTGTTGTCAAACTCAAGGCTGAAGAGCGGCGTATTGTGCTGCTGACAGCCCGCCTTTGTATAAGGTGTTTAAAATCACAATAAAGAGAAAAAGAAAACAAAAGACGTTTTCGCCAGTCTGCGACGGCTCACCTGAAGATGACTGGCAGGTGCCCAGTTGAAATATCGTGCGAAATATTGAACGACGACCGGCTGCAAGCCCGAAATTAGTTTGAACAGCTCCAGTAAAATTTGCAACATCTTATTCTGAGTAGAGAGCAGTGTAAGAAACAGCACTGAGACACTATTTTTCTTGAATTTAACATCGTTATTCTCTGGTAAAAAGACTTAAGAGTTAACAGAAATGGGTTTTGTTGACTGCAGTTCTACTAGTTAAACATTATACTGTGTTTCTGTACTTGTATGATCACAAACCAAACAATAACTTCTCTGAAACTTCCTGGCAGATTAAAACTGTGTGCCGGACCGAGACTCGAACTCGTGACCATTGCCTTTCGCAGGCAAGTGCTCTAAGAACTGAGCTACCCGAGCACGACTCACACTCCGTCCTCGCAGCTTTACTTCTCTAATTTCTCGAATTTTCTCCTCATGGTCAATATGCGAGACATATGGAGGAGGACGTGGGGGAGGGGGGGGGGGGAGGGGGGTTGGTTGGTAGTAGTAATATGTTCTCCGACTCTTCCGGGAAAGTACTCTGTCGATATGTCAATAGTAAATCTCTCCATGATGCATTGATGCATAACGCCTCTCTTGTAACATCTGCTACTGGAACTTGTTGAACATCTCCGTGACGCAGTCGTCCCAACTAAACTATCCCGTAACGAAACGTGCCGCTCTTCGTCAGATCTTCTCTACCTCTTCTGACAGTCGTATCTGGTAGGGATCCCAGACAGATGAACAATACTTAATAATCGGTCGGACAAGAACCGTGTAAGCCACTTCCTTCCTGAATGAGTTACATTTCCGTATCACGCTGGACCGAGCGAGGTGGTGCACTGATTCGCACACTGGACTCGCATCCGTGATTTCCCTAAGTCAAAAAAATGGCTCTGAGCACAATGGGACTTGTCATCAGTCTCCTAGAACTTAGAACTACTTAAACCTAACTAACCTAAGGACATCACACACAGCCATGCCCGAGGCAGGATTCGAACCTGCAACCGTAGCGGTCGCGCGGTTCCAGACTGAAGCGCCTAGAACCGCTCGGCTACACCGACCGGCTTCCCTAAGCCGGTTCGGGCAAATGCCGAGATGGTTCCTTTGAAAGGGCACTGCCGACTTCCTACCCCATCCATCCCTAAGATGAGACCGATAACCTCGCTGTTTCGTCTCCTCCCAAAAATCAACCTAACAGCCTTATACCGGAGCCGCATATGGGACGGTTCAAACCCGCGTCCGGCCATCCTGATCCAGGCTTTCCGTGGTTTCTGTAAATCGCTTCAGGTCAGTGCCGGACTGGTTCCTTTGAAAGGACACGGTCTATTTCCTTCCGCCATTCTTCCCTAATCCGGGGCAACGGCCTTGCCGCAGTGGATACACCGGTTCCCGTGAGATCACCGAAGTTAAGCGCTGTCGGGTGTGGTCGGCACTTGGATGGGTGACCATCCAGGCCGCCATGCGCTGTTGCCATTTCTCGGGGTGCACTCAGCCTCGTGATGCCAATTGAGGAGCTACTCGACCGAATAGTAGCGGCTTCGGTCAAGAATACCATCATAACGACCGGGAGAGCGGTGTGCTGACCCCACGCCCCTCCTACCCGCATCCTCCACTGAGGATGACACGGCGGTCGGATGGTCACGGTAGGCCACTTGTGGCCTGAAGGAGTGCATTCTTCCCTAATCCGAGCTTCTGCTCGGTCGCTAATGACCTCGTTGTCGATGGGACATTATACACTAATCTCCCTCCTCCCCCACTCATACGGCATTTGTTTGCGTCACGTGGAGTACCAATTCCTCTTTCAAAAGCAATGACGAAACTTACTTTCGGAACGTCCCATGTATTTGCCACATCTCTGCTGGCTCTTCGTTCGCCTAGCTTCGCGTATCACTGACATCTACAATCACACACGAAAGAGCACTGCAGAACCTACATATACGACGCCTTCATACAGTCTTAACACGTCCTTCAAGCACCCAGTTCTACATATTTCTGAATTTGGACTCAAACCATTCTTTTGGGGTGTTACCCTTCCATAGATGTTAATCATCCTAATTACTTCCAGTTCTGTTTCCCATACGCTGTTTTCCGACCCGACGGCACGGGCGATTTGCGGCGCTGGCAGCGGTCCCCTCTGCGACTAGACAGACAACCGGCGCAGGTATTAATCACTTGTCCGTGGCGCCACTGCCGGCCGAGTCAGCCTCATTACCGGAGACTGTAATTAGCGACCCGCATGTGAGCTGACAGCGAGGACCAGCCAGAGAGGTCCTATTCATCGGCTCACCCTACAATCCCAGGGACCCCGCAGCTATTAATATCTCCGGCGCCAGTAATTGCGTGCAGCACCGATAAGATTACTCCGTGTCCCTTCATTCACTCAGCCAAGTCGAGCCTGACCTACGCGCAGTTCTGGCGATATCTGACATACGACTTCGATTTCACCGCCACTCCTTCCCCTTGGATTCCGCATAGATGCACCGTGAGCAGCATTCCATGTTAGCTCGTACGCCCCAATACAACTGATTAGGTAAGATATAAATTCTGAGTAGCCGGCCGCGATGGCCGAGCGGTTCTAGGCGCTACAGTCTGGAACCGCGCGACCGCTGCGGTCGCAGGTTCGAATCCTGCCTCGGGCATGGATGTGTGTGATGTCCTTAGGTTAGTTAGGTTTAAGTAGCTCTAAGTTCTAGGGGACTGATGACCTTAAAAGATAAGTCCCATAGTGCTCAGAGCTCTTTGAACCATTTTTTTAAATTCTGAGTGTAGAGCTTCTAGGGATATCAGCCGAGTGGCAGCATCGTACCGCAGAAATGTTTCAACGAACTTCCTACTTGTCAATGTCTGACAATATCGCTTGAAGATCACGATTAGGAAACCCATTGAAAGGTTCCTATAAGAAGACGCTGCTACTCGGGTGATTTATTTGATCAATGAAATTTTCCGAGAAAGAGTGCATTGCATTCCCGTATAAGACTAAAACACTCGTGTAAGCAAGTGATTCCGCTGCACGATTTTCAAATAAAACCTTATTTTCCGGAACGTGCAACCATCCACGCTCTTCACAGTTCTGTTCTTTTTGGTGTTCCGTCCTCCATTTGGTAAAAACGGAACCTCAGTAGGATCATTTTGTTGTCCGTCTGTCGAAAACCTCTTTTCCTCAGGAACGCGTAGAAGTATCAAGTTCAAAATTACCTAAAATACTGTCCACTGGCGCTGTAAAAAGCATGCCACACATTTTGATACTCGCACACTCGCTCCCCGAAATCTATACATAATAAAACTTGTGTTCTGTGGAACTGAGGACCAAGAAACGACGGGGAGGCTTCGTCCCCGCAGTAGCCCTCAGTGGTTCACAACTCCACAGCAGATTACGGCAGTCCACTCACCCCATCGCCACCCCACACCGAACACAGGGTTATTGTGCGGTTCCCCCTCCCCCCCCCCCCCGCCCCCCGCCACCCCGCGGAACATCTCACACAACTCACACAAGACGAGTGTAACACCAATGTTCGCGTGGTAGAGTAATTATGATGTAGTGTAGGTAGAAAGTGTTCGCGCAGCAATCATCGACATAGTGTAATTGAGGCGGAATAAAGGAAACAAGCCCGCATTCGCCAAGGCAGATGGAAAACCGCCTTAAAAACCATCCGCAGACTGGCCGGCACACCGGACCTCGACACTAATCCGCCGGGCGGATTCGTGCCGGGGACCGGCACGCCTTCCCGCCCGGAAAGCAGTTCGTTAGACCGTGAGGCTAACCGGGAGGGCTCTTAATAAAGCTTACTCGGAACCCTTTTTTGAAATATGCGGTACTAGCCTGGCTTTAACTCAAAAGACACGGTCAATTCGTATCGAAACTTACGTGTTGAGATGGGTGGTGTTACGTGGAACGAGATAGCGCAGGCAAAAAAAAAAAAAAAAAAAAAAAAATACCGTCCACTCGACGAGGAAATCATTAGAGACGTGGCATAAGCTAGGACACGGGACGGATAGGGATGAGAACTGGCAGTATGTTTCTCCAGGAATCAGTCTGGTATTCGCCTTAAATAGTTACGGGAGTCGCAGAACCAAGAAACATAATAAAAGAAGAACTTTTTGGTATGTATGAACAGACGGAACCCAAACCTATCATCTGTTAAGCAAACACAGCTGCATTTAGACCATCGTCAAATCAAAGAGAGTTTCAACAGTCCTCAGCGTTAATCCGATGGGAGCTGCGATGTCTGCACTCTTGTTTTGCAATCTGTAATCTAGATAATATATTTGGCCTATTAATAACAGTTACATCTACAACTTTACAAATCGCTCCGTTTCTGCATTACGAAGACTGATTTTCCTCGTCCCTCCGACACGCCCTATATACCCTCGACTGCTAGTGCTGCCACTTGCCATCTGTGAGTCGGTATTACATATCGACATCGAACATTGGTGGTGCAAGTGGTCTCATTCTTTTATCATAAATAGATGTCCAAGTGATGGAGAGTGCTATTATCCTGACATAAAGAAAAGTATTATCTTATCGACAATCTTCAAATCACGAGCTACACACATTAGTGAATTTACTCATGTCCTACTCGTTGCCTATATCTGCGGTCACTTTCAGAACTCACATTAATCATCATATTAACTAATTTAATATGATTGAATTTTGAATTGCTGGTGTATCTATGTATTACCACAACAAAATAAAAACAGTCAATTGTTGGAGTAATATAAATGAGAAGAGTGGGTATATAAGTTTACAAAAATGATGACAAGGTTTTATTCATCCTTTTATAACTAAAATCGAGCCCTTAAATCTCACAAAAAACGACAAATATATATCAGGAGAGGGTTAGTGATTGATTGGCAGATAATTAATTGGGGTGGAAACTATACAAATTCTCCCCTGAATTATTCCCTTTTACAACACACATTTTGTTTACATGAATCCACTGTGAGGCCGAATAGTATTCGAATGGAATCAATTGTGACCTGTTCACCGGAGAACAGAGAGCTGTGAATATCACTTAACAACCCTATACAGGTGCAGCAATACTTTACACCTTGATTCAGGCGGCAGCAGAGAACGGCACACTGCAGGGGACGAGTGGAGCTTGCCGGAAATTGTAACATTCTTACGCGTACACGAAAACTTGCAAACTATGCAGACTGGCGTTCTGATTATTAGAATGTGGGCACCTTGCCTATCAGAACCGTGAAATCTCAGGAGATTTCAGTGTGAGGTATACCCGTTCACTAGCCAACCGAACTGACTCACAGGAACGATGACGATTGCTGGAATTGTAGAGCGTCAGACAGCTCACTCATGACGAGTAAGTTCATCCACATGACACAAAATTTGTCTGAGATGATATGGAATTCCACTGTCGGTACAGTTGGAAACTGCCACTGGCTCTGAGTCCACCACAAGTTGCAGACGATAAGTCTTATCCACTAGGGAAAACCTGAAATTCTCCACCGGGGAGGACCGGAAGGCGAACAGGGGAAAGAATCGCAATCACTTTCGACCAAGCCTCGGTACGGAATCTGAATTAGCAGAAACAATCTGCCTCCACATTGTAAAAACCAATCAAACTATCCTCCACTCATTGAGTCTCCCCTTTTGACTGGTAGCCAATCAAGGTACAGCACCAGGGTTCCCATGCTTGGGAAGGAAGCTCTGCTTCGCATATCCTGAAAGGAAGCAACCAGCAACTCAAATTCTCTCTTGTCTGAAAAAATAAAACTCGAGGCTAGGGGGGTGTCAATCTCACGGTAAGTATGGGTATGTTTTGGCAAAAACCACCTACCTACATAGGGCCACAGTTCCTCATTTACAGAGAGATCTAATCTTTCCAGAACGACCTTTCCAATTTCTGAAAGAAGACTGTTAAGCTTTCCAGACAGTTGTGCCTATGAAATATATGTTTTTGACGCTCGCTAAAAGAAGATAGGGACTTTCTGGTGTCAGGGGAACTACAGTCTTGCCTCCACTAAACACGTGCACCAGCCACTCCATATCGTCCCAACTTCTAACATGAGAATGCTTGTAGTTTTATGACCATCCCACCGTTTGCACAAAAGCTCAGATTACAGTAGTCTCTCTTAATAGCTTCCTCCAGCGACTTTCCACCAACTGGCCGCCTTCACGGTGGTCTGTCGCCGGGCCCAGGTAAAATGTTTTGCAAGCCACCGCCGTCCTCCTCCAGCCCTAAGTGGGGAGAGTGGAGTGCCACAGCCTAAGTCCCTCTGCAGGTACAATTCACACAGCACTGATTTCCCGAATCACTCGCACAGCTAGGTTGCTGGAGACAGCATTTATGGCCCACAACCCATCTTTCTCCCTGTTTTCAATCGCCTCCACCACAGCCCTTGGAGTATCTCTACAGGCTACACATGCAGTTATATGGACATTCTGCCCACCATTTCCTCTTGTAAAAAAAGTCAGAAGCCATATGTACCAAACGTAGTACTGGGGAACACGGAGTTCATGCCCTAAAATATGAATATGAATCTGACCGACAATACAGTTAAAGTGAGAGAGTGGCGTGCCACCTCTGAGGCGATGGTCAGATTAATGTGACTGGACTGTGTATGTGTCATTTAACAGCGACAGAATGGCTGCTGGCGTTCCAGGTCTGCAGAGCGGCCTGTGGCATTAGGAAAGCCGTCCGAGGCCTCTAGGGACGGTGTCTGGTGGCGCACCCTGTACCGGCCTCGACCCACGTTTAATGTATCCATCGACCGACCCCGCCAGCCAGGTCGACAACAAATGGTCGCCATCTCGGGCACTTGCTGCCCTTCTCGAAAGCTGACACTGTCGGATGCGCTGAAACTTTCTTCTGTGCCCCGAAACTAGGCTACGAGTACTGAGACGTCGGAGGAAAGTTGTGTGCCTTTGTAAAGTAACCACCTCTCTAGTCTGAATGCACATCGCGTGTGCATTTAGTCGATCTCCACGGAAGAAGTGAATAGGTTTCCTTTAATTTACGTCTATGGTCACAAACTGTTTGATAACACATTACCGGTTTCGGTCATTATGACCATCATCAGATCTGATTCACGAAAACGTTTAACATTTGACGATGTCACTATGGGTGCAGTATATTAGGACTTTGTTTTTATGAAACAGATCTGATGATGGTCATTAAAGACCGAAACCGGTAATCTGTTATCAAACAGTTTGTGACCATAGACGTAAATTAAAGGAAACTTATTACGTGTATGGTTCACTGTTTTTTCGCGACGATGTCGCAGCTTGTGAGAGAAGAGAATAGAATTGGCTTTACCTAAATGAGAAGCGACCCAAGAAAACTCTGTTCTGAAGTAATTCTTGTCATAGGTTTCTTCCAGACAATTTTAAGAAGTCGGTATGTGTTTCAAAAAACTCATGACACTGAACTGCATTAACTGTATTTTATTAGTACTACCAGTTTCGGCCATAAGCCATCACTTAAATGTTTTAAGTGATTTTCGTACTGGGTGATGGCTTCCGGCTGAAGCCTGTAGTACTAATAAAAGCCAGTTAATGTAGTTCGGTAACGACCTTGTCGCAGTGGATACACCGGCTCCCGTCAGGTCACCGCAGTTAAGCGCTGTTGGGCGTGGCCGGCACTTGGATGGGTGACCATCCGGGCCACCTTGCGCTGTTGCCATTTTTTCAGGGTTCACTCAGCCTCGTGATGCCAGTTGTGGAGCTACTCTACCGTATAGTAACGTATCCGGTCACAGAAAATCATCATAACGACCGGGAGAGCGGTGTGCTGACCACATGCCCTTCCTATCCGCATCCTCAGCTCAGGATGACACGGCGGTCGGATGGTCCCGATGGTCCACTTGTGGCCTGAAGACGTAGTGCTTAATTCAGTTCAGTGTCATGGGTTTTTTGTAATTCTTGTCAAACAATTATTTTTATTAATGTTATTTGCTTATGCAGTTACTTAATCTGATCTGTTTAGGGCTAGGGTTTCACACAAGCAGTGAATTTTTAACATAGTATTTAACTAAGAAATAACAGTTTTAATATTACTGATAGTATTAAAATGTGTCTATGGTGGCAACGTGAGTAAATAATATTGACTTTGAACTGACAAAGTTAATACAGGCGGTACTTTTACAGCTGAAGCTGCGGCTGCCACTAACAGTGATAATACTAGTAATAATAATAACAATAACAATAATAATAAAAGTATTTATAGTGAGAGATGCATAAAGACTTCGTAGGTATACGTAATAGATGTATCCTGATGTAGCGAGTTGCTGGGGGAAGGAAATTAAGGAGAGTACCTATTAAGAAGGCTAGGCAATGAGGAAAATATGGAAGGAAAGAAGAATGTACAAGAGTAGCGAATGCGTACAGCAACAATAGTAATCATTATTGCTGCTTTAGTAGATACAGGGTGACAATTATTGAACTATATGAAAAAAAGGGTTTGAGAGTAAATCGGAGAAAGACGAAGGTAATGAGAAGTAGTAGAAATGAGAACAGCGAGAAACTTAACATCAGGATTGATGGTCACGAAGTCAATGAAGTTAGGGAATTCTGCCACCTAGGCAGTAAAATAACCAATGACGGACGGAGCAAGGAGGACATCAAAAGCAGACTCGCTATGGCAAAAAAGGCATTTCTGGCCAAGAGAAGTCTACTAATATCAAATACCGGCCTTAATTTGAGGAAGAAATTTCTGAGGATGTACGTCTGGAGTACAGCATTGTATGGTAGTGAAACATGGACTGTGGGAAAACCGGAACAGAAAAGAATCGAAGCATTTGAGATGTGGTGCTATAGACGAATGTTGAAAATTAGGTGGACTGATAAGGTAAGGAATGAGGAGGTTCTACGCAGAATCGGAGAGGAAAGGAATATGTGGAAAACACTGATAAGGCGAAGGGACAGGATGATAGGACATCTGCTAAGACATGAGGGAATGACTTCCATGGTACTAGAGGGAGCTGTAGAGGGCTAAAACTGTAGAGGAAGACAGAGATTGGAATACGTCAAGCAAATAATTGAGGACGTAGTTTGCAATTGCTACTCTGAGATGAAGAGGTTAGCACAGGAAAGGAATTCGTGGCGGGCCGCATCAAACCAGTCAGTAGACTGATGTCCAAAAGAAAAAAATGAAAAAAAAACGTAAATTAGTTACAAACTACGACGAACACACACATTATTCAACCTGTAAACGTCACTACAGACATTCGGATTTAGGTTACTGTGTACACACGCATTATTCAACGTGTAAACGTCACCACAGATATTCGGATTTAGGTTATGACATGTTCGATATGGCTGCCATCACTGGCGATGATGTGGCGCAGACGAATAGCGGAATTCTTAATGACGTGCTGAAGTGTCGGAAAATCGATACTGCCGATTACCTCCTGAATGCTTCAGCTCAGCAGTGGTTTTGGAGTTATTGCTGTACGCCTTGTGTTTAATATAGCTCCACAAAAAGGCGTCGCATGTGTTCAGATCCGGAAATAATTGCGGCCAAATGAGGCCCATGCCACTGTCCTCTGGGTACCCAGAGCCAGAATTCTGTCCCCAAAGCGCTCCTCCACGACATCAGATAATCTTTTGTGTCAGTAGGGTCGAGCTCAGTCTTGCATGCAGCACATCTTGTCGAAATGAGAGTCACTGTGGACAATGGGCATGAAATCATTTTCCGAAACCTTCACATACCGTTCGCTAGTCACGATGCCACCAAGGAATATCGCACCGATTATTCCGTGACTGGACGTTGCATACCACAGCCACCAGTTGAGGGTGACGGGAGTTCTCGATTGCGAAATGCGGATTCCTAGTCCCCCAAATGCGCCAATTTTGCTTATTGACGAACCCATCCAAATGATAGTGGGCTTCGTCACTAAACCAAACCAAATTCACATCAAAGTCCTGTTCGTCAGTTCTGCGCACAATAGTGTTGACGAAACACAACCGGTGTTAAATGCCCCTGGAGCTTAATAGTTGATAGCTTTGAATTTTATATGGGAAGAGATGCAGTCCTTCAACAAAAAGTTGTCGCAGTGTATCCCGATGGGTTCCTATCTGCTGTACAGCTCGTCTGATCGATTTCCTGGGGCTGGTTTGATACAGAGCTCGTGATGTTTTCGGGGGTTTTCAGCCTTTTTGGACGACCTACATTGCCAACATTGTCATGAAGAACACTACCCGTTCCCTCAAACTTGCGGATCAATTTCTTGACTTTTAACACACGTGACGGGTTTTCTTCAGCCTGAATTCGGTTGCAGACTTCGTTTGAGCCACAGGTGGGCTGCGGGCATAGTAGGCCTTCGCAAGTGATATACGCTCAGGCACGCTGCACCGTGACATTTTCACGTTCAAACCGCCGAGAACAACAAGCGCGTGCGCATGCACATACTAATTCCCATCATGCCCCGGTGGCCAACCGTCCAGTTTCAACGTCCTAACGCCAACCGCGCAGAAGCTATAACGCTTTTATTTCTTATAATTCGATAATTGTCATCTAGTATGTTATTAACTGTAATGACACCCCAGACCATCACCATGGGTGCCTGGCCACAAAGCAGGCGGCAGTAATGTTGGTATCCCATCGCTGACGAGGGCTTCTCCAGACACGTGCCGGCCGGAGTGGCCGAGCGGTTAAAGGCGCTACAGTCTGGAACCGCACGGCCACTACGGTCGCAGGTTCGAATCCTGCCTCGCGCATGGATGTGTGTGATGTCCTTAGGTTAGTTAGGTTTAAGTAGTTCTAAGTTCTAGGGGACTTATGACCACAGCAGTTGAGTCCCATAGTGCTCAGAGCCATTTGAACCATTTTGAACCAGACACGTCTTTGGCCTGGAATCTCATTGACGGGAGTAGAATTGACTTCAATGATGAGTCGCACTTCGAAGTGGGCCCGCACGACCAGCGAAGACGTGCCTGGACGCGCCCCAACAACTGTATTAATACGGGCCGACAACCAGAAGTGATGGTCTCGGGTGCCAATTTTTTTCATAGCAGGGCTACTTTGGTCGTCATCTGCGTCACCCTTACAGCACAGCGCGGTACGTCGTCGGTATTCTGCGCCTCGCTTTGTTGCCCTCCATGGAAAGTTCTCCTGGGCTTACATTTCAGCAATATAATACGGCAGTACAAGAAGAGTGTTTCTACTGCTTGTCTTCGTGCTTGCCAAAACCCTACCTTGGACAGCATTGTAACCGGATCTTTCCCCAAATGAGAAAATTTGCAGCCTTACGGACAAGGCACTCCAACCAGGTCGGGATTTTGACAATCTATCCCGCCAATCGGACAGAATTTGGCACGATATCCCTCAGGAGGAAATCCAACACCTCTGTCAATCATTTCAAAGCCGAATAACTGCTTGCATAAGGACCAGAATGGACCAACGCTTCATTTATTAGCTGAATGTGTGACGCTCTTTCTCTTGAATAAATCATCCAGTTTTAAGGAAATTGTGATCATTTGTTGATCTGTACAGGTACGTCTCCTATTTCCGTCCCAATCTGGTAATTCCTTCTAGTTTCATCTTTTTCCCCTCCTTCTTTTTTTCTGTGTATCAACGCAAGTGGAACAGCTAAAGATATACTACGACTTCCACATCACTGGCAACACATTGTACACATTTCTGGTGACTACTTTGGGCGGAGGACAGTAAAAATTTAAACCGTGTAGCTACAGTACGTTGAATAAGTTGTAAATAAATAGTTGCCACTATTAAAGATCCAACCTTGGTGTACGGTTTTATGGACAGCTACAGCCGGTGCGTTATTCGTGCACCACTGTCGCATCTGTGCTATCACGTCATTCATCTTAGCCTCAAGTCTCGTCCTAGAGTCAGCAGATATTAAGACACCATCCACTTACGCAGTAAGTCCTCCAGCGGTGTTTACGGAATGCTGCACTGCAGCAGTGACAAAGAACAGTAATTTGCACGCAGAAAACGTCACAGATTTTAGCCCTGATTCAGCACGGCGCCTGGCGCTGCGAGCGACTCGTGTCGACGGCAGGAGACCAGTGGCCCTACGACGGGGCGGAGGGGCCCCTGATACGGCGACGTCGACTAACGAGGCAGCCGGCGCCCCTCGGCTCCATTCTTCGTTTCCTCCCAGCAGCCACAATGGCCAACACGGCGCCAGCGTGCGTGTGAGTGGGGCCCGGAAGCGGCTCGTCGCGCCGCGGCTGCAATTACGGCGCCACCTGCGACCAGCTTCTGCTCCAGCTGCATCGCCGCTGGCGTAATTGCTGGCCTGGCCCTGGAGGCTATCGGCTTCAACGTACTCGAGTGCTTTTCGTGCATCGCATCCTATGCCCGCGCCGCTACGTCGCAGGCGCTAGCTCAGCCATTACCAGTCCCCACACTGCTCCAGTAACGCCCGCACCGTGTGTTCTCGCTGCTACACACGTGTGCTGCCTAATATACATCCAACGTTGCTCCATGCATCCCTTCCAACGCACTCACTACACTTCTCTCCGTTCGGTAACACGTATACACGCATACAGCATACAGCATACAGTAAAAAATGCTGTTACAGAAAAAATTGGATGATTTGCTCAAGAGAAAGACCTTTAACTACTGAGCAAGTCAATAACGCGTTGATACATCTGTAGCCCTTACCCAAGCAGTTATTCAGCTTGACATTCACTGACACAGAGTTGTTGAATACGCTCTTGAGAGAGATCATTCAAAATTCTGTCCACTTGGCGCATTAGTTCGGGAAAATTCCTAGTTTGTTGGAGGGCCCAGCCCATAATGCTCCAAAACAGGAAGACATCCGGCGACCTTGGTGGGAGAGGTACACTACTGGCCATTAAAATTGCTACACCAAGAAGAAATGCAGATGATAAACGGGTATCCATTGGACAAATATATTATACTAGAACAGAGATGTGATTACATTTCCACGCAATTTGGGTGCATAGGTCCTGAGAAATCAGTACCCAGAACAACCACCTCTGGCCCCAATAACGTCCTTCATACGCCTGGGCATTGAGTCAAACAGAGCTAGGATGGCATGTACAGGTACAGCTGCCCATGCAGCCTCAACACGAGACCACAGTTCATCAAGAGTAGTGACTGGCGTATTGTGACGAGCCAGTTGCTCGGCCACCATTGACCAGACGGTTTCAATTGGTGAGTGTTGTGTCTAGACAAGACAGCCTAGACACAATGAGAGGAAGCCGAAAGGCACGCGCTAAGTTAAAGCAGGATGGCGTGAGGTCTGAAACAGGATACGTAATGAATGCTATAAAGAAAAGTACGTAGCTTCTGGAATACTTAACTTTAATCCATCCTTTTGGTACATCTGGAGATTGTGGCGATACAAGTGAGACTCTTTAGATACATGCAATGTTACTAATGGCGCCTTGCTAGGTCGTACCCATTGACTTAGCTGAAGGCTATTCTAACTATTGGCTTGGCTAATGAGCTAGGCTTAGACAGTGTGCATCGCTAGCTACGTCGTCCGTACAACTGGGGCGAGTGCTAGTCAGTCTCTCGAGACCTGCCTTGTGGTGGCGCTCGGTCTGCGATCCCTGACAGTGGCGACACGCGGGTCCGACATGTACTAATGGACCGCGGCCGATTTAAAGCTACCGCCTAGCAAGTGTGGTGTCTGGCGGTGACACCACAGTGAGAGAGCTGGAGAATGTGCTGGCCAGGGTAGCAGTCGAACATTTCCTGTATCCAGAAAGGCCCGTATAGGACCTGCAACATGCGGTCGTGCATTATCCTGCTGAAATGTAGGGTTTCGCAGGGATCGAATGAAGGGTAGAGCCAAGGGTCGTAACACATCTGAAAGGTAACGTCCACTGTTCAAAGTGCCATCAATGCGAACAAGAGGTGACCGAGACGTGTAACCAATGGCACCCCATACCATCACGCCGGGCGATACGCCAGCATGGCGATGACGAATACACGCTTCCAACGTGCGTTCACCGCGATGTCGCCAAACATGAATGCGACCGTCATGATGCTGTAAACAGAACCTAGATTAATCCGAAAAAATGATATTTTGCCATTAGTGTGCCCAGGTTCGTTGTTGAGTACACCATCGCAGGCCCTCCTGTCTGTGATGCAGCGTCAAGGGTAACCGCAGCCAATGGTCTCCGAGCTGATAGTCCATGCTGCTGCAAGCGTCGTCGAACTGTTCGTGCAGATGGTTGTTGACTTGCAAACGTCCCCATCTGTTGACTCAGGGATCGAGACGTGGCTGCACGATCCGTTACAGCCATGCGGATAAGATGCCCGTCATCTCGACTGCTAGTGATACGAGGCCGTTGGGATCCAGTACGGCGTTCCGTACTACCCTCCCGAACCCACCGATTCCATATTCTGCTAACATTCATTGGATCTCGACCAATTCTAGCAATAATGTCGCGATACGATAAACCGCAATCGTAATGGGCTGCAATCCGACCTTTAACAAAGTCGGAAACGTGATGGTACGCATTTCTCCTCCTTGCACGAGGCACCACAACAACGTTTCACCAGGCAGCGCCGGTCAACTGCTGTTTGTGTTTGAGAAATGGGTTGGATACTTTCCTCATGCCAGCACGTTGTAGGTGCCGCCACCGGCGCTAACGTTGTGTGAATGCACTGAAAAGTTAATCATTTGCATATCTTAGGATCTTCTTCCTGTCGGTTAAATTTTGCGTCTGTAGCACGTCATCTTCGTGGTGTAGCAATTTTAATGGCCAGTAGTGTAGGTTCCGCTGCGTGCGGACAGGCATTATCTTGCCGAAATGTAAGTCCAGACCGGCTTGCTATGAAGGGCAACAAAATGGGGCGTAGAAAGTCGTTCACGTACCACTGTGCTGTAAGGGCGCCGCGGATAACAACCAAAGGAGTACTGTTAAGAAGTCGTCGTGTGACTAGGGCCTCCCGTCGGGTAGACCTCTCGCCGGGAGCAAGTCTTTCGATTTGACGCCACTTCGGGGACTTGCGCGCGATACGGATGAAATGATGATGATTAGGAAAACACAACACCCAGTCCCTGAGTGGAGAAAATCTCCGACCCAGCCGGGAATCGAACCAGGGCCCTTACGATGCACTTTCTGTCGCGCTGACCATTCAGCTACCGGGGGCTGACACTGTTATGAAGCGAAATGGCACACCACACCATCAAGCCTGGTTGTCGGGCCGTACGGCGCGTTACATTCAGCTTAGTACCCACGGCAGTTTGAGGCGTCTCTAGACACGCCTTCGGCCTGAAATCTCATTGACTGGGTAGAGTTGTCTACAGTGATGAATCCCGCAGCGGGATACCGACCTGACTGTCGCCAGCAATTTCAGCAAGATAATTCCCGCCCTCACACGACGAGAGTTTCTGCTGTTTGATTTCATGCTTACCAAATCCCACCTTGGTCAACAAGGTCGCAGAATGACTCTCCAATTGAGAACGTTAATGCGGGAGTTTGATGATCTAATGCGCCAATTGGACAGAATTTGGCACAATATCCTCACAAGGACTTCCAACAATCCTGTCAATCAGTGCCAAACGGAGTAAGTCCTTGCAGATGGGCCAGAGGTGGATTAACGTGTTACTGACTTCCCAATTTGTGAATCCTCTTCTCTTGAAAAAAATCACCCAATTCTCCCGAAATTTTAATAATTCGTTTGTCTATACATGTACCTTGCATCTATCGATTTCAGTCCCATTCTTACAATTCCTTCGTTTTGCGTCGTTCTTTTTGCCTTAGTATGCACATACTCTATTTACATTCACAATATTTTAATTTGTGGCTGTGACAACGATCTCGACGACGGACGATGTCCCAGAAATAAATTAATACGGTTCCAATCCTCCACTCCCGACCAAGGCTTTTTGGAGGTTTCCCTTGGTTTTAAGACGAATACCGGAACTGGTAAGTCCCTCACATTTATTCCTAATTGGATTCCCCCATTTGCCCTATTACCAATTTGCCTGATAATGGCGAAACAGAACAGCGTCTCTGCAATGGGTCAAATCTCTAACAGCCCTCTCCACTCCTTAAAGTGGAGAATGAAAGGATTTAAAAAAATGTGTCCTACACTACACCCCATATACTAGCACACGAGCACATGCAAAACATGTGTGGCAATACGTACAAACAATATTTTAATTTTGTCCAGGTCCATTTCCCAGAAATAAATTAAAATGGTTCCTATTCCTCATTTCCGACGTATATTTTCAGAAGGTTTACCTCAGTTGCCAGGTAGATATCGAAATTGCCAGCTCCCTCTGCCCCACTAATTGCTCGTCTGATAACTGGCTGAAAACACCACAAATCCCCAGTGTGGGCGGAAAGCAACTCTCTATTTTGAATTCTGAATTTATATTGATGTTACGTGCACATGTCAGTGAAAGTTATATTGTTTTACAGACCAAACTACCCCATTTATTGATATTATTTCCAAATTCTATGAAGCTTTTTCTGTTCCTTTGCAGCCACTAAGATGGCAGGACGATGAAGCATTGAGGACAGAGCCAAAATTACAGGGAGATTTGAGGTGTGATAGTGTGCAATTCAGTTCCAGCTGTGGTGGAGGGGTCAAGAGAGAGGCAAGCTGTTCTGGAAGCAAAAACAGATAAATATTGCCACAGAAAATAAATGACTACCGGAAGTTTCATGAGCATTAAGACATCAGGTTGGCACTCCGGTATTTCAGGAAAAGGAGGCCGCTGTGTGGAGATGTTCACAAGCAGGCGGCTGGATCCGTGGCTGCAACTGGATGAGAGCAAAGGCTTTGCCTGTCGATCAGACAGATATATACACAGTAGACCCAACTCGCTGTAGACACTGTAACGCTGCAGGCATATCCATTCCGTGTCTTTCAGTCAGCGTGAAATTCCCGTGGAAATTCCAGAAGTCTGGATAATAGTTCATTACAATGCGACCTTTCTTTCCCTGCAGCCATTCCTCTGTAGGTTGTGGGACACGAAAATATAGAACAGTTAACTATTAATTGCAAGTGATAACAAAAGCAGTAGCGAAATACCTTAGTAGGGAAATCCTCCAGAGAGAAACACACGGAGGCCAGGAGGTGGTCTGGCTCACACAATAGATCAGTGTGGGCACCGTTAAGGTATTTCGGAAACCCCCCAGATTGGGCACACAGGTAAGGGGCGGTTTACGGTAGGTTTAACACAGCCTCGGAACACTACAGTCTCCTGACAATGGACCAAATCACGTTCGGCTCGTCACTCCAGGTCGAACACAAATGTTCCACTGACAGTCACCCGCCGCGCCCCTGGAGCTGTGGGTGGACAGGGGCTGTAACGGACCCTGGGCGACTGTGTGTGGCGCCCTACTACGGTGGTGAACACATATACAAAGCCAACTCCTAACATTCTTGAAGTTCCGTTTACTTCCTCCTAACAGCACGTGAAGGCATTGTTACTAAACGCAGGACTCTTCAGTTTCTTACCCGTTACTTTTAAGAAATGTGTCTCTGACACGAGGGAAGATTGTGCCTGTTCGATCAGTTGTGTTTGCCACGGATCGAAACGTATGACGTCAACAGCAGACATGTTACTATCATATAGGACAGATTTTTCATACCGGTTGTATCAAAAAATCCTGTAAAACTTATTCTTGAAGAATCAAGTTGGCCAAGATTACTATCAGTCCTTTTTATTACTATGGTCGGTTTCGACCAGATCTACGCTGTCATCACAGGATCTTGTAACATTGTTATACGTACATGCTTGTTACAACTTTGAAAATCGCTATAGATCGCCGCGCGGAGTCGCCGGGCGGTTAGAGGCGCCATGACACTAATTGCGTGGCCCCTCCCGCCGGAGGTTCGAGTCCTCCCTCGGGCATGGGTGTGTGTGTTGTTCCTCGCATAAGTTAGATTAAGTTAGCTTAAGTAGTGTGTAAGTCTAGGGACCGATGACCACAGCAGTTTGGTCCTTTAGGAATTCACACACATTTGAACTATAGATTACTGTAAAGCTGTCGAAACCGATCATAGTAACAAAAAGAAGATAATACTCTTGACAAATAATAAAAAGAATTGCTAGCAAACTTAGCAATAATAATAATAATAATAATAATAATAATACGACTTTCAGATAGCGTAATGTCAAGCGTACATACCCGCAAAAAGTTTCTGTTCCATAAAAAAAGCTACAAAATAGCAGGTCAGCAACTGGAAGCAGTTAATTCCATAAATTATATGCGAGTACGCATTAGGAGTGATTTAAAATGGAATGATCATATAAAGTTGATCGTCGGTAAAGCAGATGCCAGACTGAGATTCATTGGCAGAATCCTAAGGAAATGCAATCCGAAAACAAAGGAAGTAGGTTACAGTACGCTTGTTCGCCCACTGCTTGAATACTGCTCAGCAGTGTGGGATCCGTACCAGATAGGGTTGATAGAAGAGATAGAGAAGATCCAACGGAGAGCAGCGCGCTTCGTTACAGGATCATTTAGTAATCGCAAAAGCGTTACGGAGATGATAGATAAACTCCAGTGGAAGACTCTGCAGGAGAGACGCTCAGTAGCTCGGTACGGGCTTTTGTTAAAGTTTCGAGAACATACCTTCACCGAAGAGTCAAGCAGGATATTGCTCCCTCCTACGTATATCTCGCGAAGAGACCGTGAGGATAAAATCAGAGAGATTAGAGCCCACACAGAAGCATACCGACAATCCTTCTTTCCACGAACAATACGAGACTGGAATAGAAGGGAGACCGATAGAGGTACTCAGGGTACCCTCCGCCACGCACCGTCAGGTGGCTTGCGGAGTATGGATGTAGATGTACATGTAGATGTAGATGTAGATTCTCTGACAGGTTTGATGCGGTCCGTCACAACTTCCTTCACTATGTAGAACTCTTAACCTCACCGCCGTAGCTACGTCCATCGTCCTCATTTCTTATTATATGGCAATCTTCATCTTGCTCTACGGTTTTTGTCTCCTACTGCTCTCTGTAGTACCACTGAAGTTCATGCCTCACTTTCCAACCAATGTACGATCACCCTACTCTTTCTTAGTTTTTCCACATATTCCTTTCATCGCCTATTTCTCATCGCCCAGGCATCTGTGTGCAACACCACATCTCAAACGCTTCGATTCTCTTCCTGTACTGTCACCCTGGAGTCCATGGTTCACTTTCACACAATGTTACGTTCCAGGCGCAAGTTCTCTGAAATTAATTTCTCAATTTAAGCTCTGTGTTTCGTACTTTCTTTTTTAAATCATCAGTCTTCTGACTGGTTTGGCGAGCCTCGCCACGAATTCCACTCCTGTGCCAACCTCTTCATCTCATACTAACGACCTTATATTAACGAGGAAACCTCTCTTCCTGCGATTATCTACTTATTACGGCCGACTTGCTTCGTCAAAACAACATTCTTTATTTTGCTTCCAAGGTTTCGGAATTCCTTCACTTCGTGTAATTCATGGCCTGCAATGCTGATGTGCAGTTTATCGCGAATTTTGCTTCAGCTACTACTCATTACTTCCATCTTTCTGTGATTTGCTATTAATCTATAAGAAGCAGTCAAATGAAAACGGGACAGAAGCCAAAGTAAGTAAACTCTTCATTATTTCAAAAGTAATCGCCATAACTTTTAACACTTTTATCTGAGACAAGACAGTCAGTGCCTTCATGGAAAAATGTATGCGATATCTACGGAACTATGATCGTACCCGGCGGACAACTCTTCATCGACAGCAAATCGACGGACAGGAATGTGTTTCTTCAGGGCTCCAAACACACGGAAGTCGCATGAGGAGGGACCGAAGCGGTATGGAGGGTGTGTAACGGCTACTCAGCGAAACATATGCATCGCAGTCAAAATGACAGGCACACCAGTTCCAAAAAAGTCATGATAACTTTTTCCTTGGCTGCAAGGGCTCGCTGCTCGTTGACATTTTTTGAACACCGCTCCAAAATTAACGCGCATCGGTCCTTGGACACTTTGCAAAAACTGAAGCGTGCGGTCAAGTCCGTACACCCGGGACTGTTGACGGACGCCACCATCCAGTTGCAGGACAATGCCCGCCTGTATGTTTCCAAAGATGTTTCGACTGCGCCGCAAAGATTTCGCTGGGACGCTCCTACACATCCCCCGTGCTGTCCCCCCATGCGATTTCGGTATTTCTGGAGCCGCGAATAAAAACTTGCGTGACAGTCGATTTGCTTCGGACGGAGAGGTGCACGCCCGGGTACGTTCATAGTTCCGTTACCAAGCGCAAACAATGACTCTTTGTATCGCATTGGGACAAATTTATCAACAGCTATGACGTTTGATTTTCGAATAATAAACAGTTTACTTACTTTTTCCCATCTATCTCTTTTTCATTTGACTACCACTTGTATATCCTACGCTCACTACTAGGTTCATTCGATTCAATACAATGTAATTTTGCTACGCTTAGCACAGCAAAGTCAATATTGAGTCTCTCATATTTTGTGCCCCTGTATTTTAATTCTTCTGCTGCACTTCTATTACCGTCATTACTTCTTAGACGTATCTCAACTAAAACATAGGAATATTATGTTAACCGAGCGAGGTGGCGCAGTGGTTAGCACACGGGACTCGCATTCGGGAGGACGACGGTTCAATCCCGTCTCCGGCCATCCTGATTTAGGTTTTCCGTGATTTCCCTAAATCGTTTCAGGCAAATGCCGAGATGGTTCCTTTGAAAGGGCACGGCCGATTTCCTTCCCAATCCTTCCCTAACCCGACCTTACGCTCCGTCTCTAATGACCTCGTTGTCGACAGGACTTAAACACTAACCACCACCACCATATTATGTAAAAATATTTTCATAAATTATTGGAAATATATTCCGAAACTTCACATTATAAAATTATCAGTTCACTGGGACTGTTCACACCGCCATCGAAATATCGAAAACCATGGAAGAATTTAAAAAAAATGTCTCGGCTTGGTAGCGTGGACGCATAAACTACTTATATAATTCAGTTTCCTCCAAACAGTGTTGAAAGATTTCGCAGAGTCCGCTGACATATAAATAAAGCGTCTCAAGGAATACGTGTAGCACAAGCCACCTTAGCTGATTCCCTCAGAAAAATATTCGGTCTGCGCCGGAAGAATAACAAATCATTAAACTGGTCCTCCACTATCTATCCATAGGTTAGTGCAACTGAAATATATTGAGTGTGAGGTAGTGTAGCAACATCAGCGATGTATCACGTGATTCTTTTTAGTGCGTGCCGCAGCTTGTCAAGCACTTCTGGAAACATTCATCAGCACGTCAACTTATGCTGGAACCCTACACAATGTTTTATTATACTGCAATGGAGACAACGTTCTTTGGGCATTTTTCCTTTGTTTTCTGTCAGGAAATTTGTCTCATATGCCCATCTGTGTTTCATATACGTGGTGGAGAACTGTTACCTATGAGACACCTGTTTCTGTTTCTTGACAGTAATTGTTAGTTCGACGTGTGCTAGTAAATACCTGACCTAGGCGAATGTACTTTGTCGTAGCGTCAATATAGTTCAAAATGAACTACGGTAAAAATGTAATCGATGTGAGACATTCGCATTTCGATTGAAATAACTTTGTGACTGACATTTCAGTGAGTCGAGTGGTAGGGGCCAGCCAACTGCAGATCTCGTTCGGGGACCGCGTACGGCGCGTGTTGTGTGTTGTGTGCTTAGCAGGCACACTGAGCGGCTTGTCGAGTGTGGCTGGCTGCACGCGGCCAGTGCTGCTCACACTCCCTCCTCCACCTCTCACCCCTTCCGCGAAGCTGCACGTTGTCAACTACAAAGATACGAGTATGTTATTTGTAACTGTAGATAATACCCGCAAAATTTGGAGTCGCAAGACAGATTAAGTGGCACTGTAGAACCTGCCATTGCTATCTTAATGAAGGAATGTATGAGGTAAATGATCTGCCAGAAAGAGAAATAAAACTTACATGGTACTTGGACGTTTACTACACAACTTATGGTTTTGTCAGTCGACTGCGTTTCAGTAAATAACTGCAACCTAATTTTATGTTTAGTAGTCGTTCACGTGTTTGAACGAACTCTATCACTCGATATTGTATACATTCCAGGCTATTGGTGTATTTGAGTAGAGTGGGATCGAAGTTCGGTCACCCACTTTGCTCCATTGTACGGAGTTTATACACTCCTGGAAATTGAAATAAGAACACCGTGAATTCATTGTCCCAGGAAGGGGAAACTTTATTGACACATTCCTGGGGTCAGATACATCACATGATCACACTGACAGAACCACAGGCACATAGACACAGGCAACAGAGCATGCACAATGTCGGCACTAGTACAGTGTATATCCACCTTTCGCAGCAATGCAGGCTGCCATTCTCCCATGGAGACGATCGTAGAGATGCTGGATGTAGTCCTGTGGAACGGCTTGCCTTGCCATTTCCACCTGGCGCCTCAGTTGGACCATCGTTCGTGCTGGACGTGCAGACCGCGTGAGACGACGCTTCATCCAGTCCCAAACATGCTCAATGGGGGACAGATCCGGAGATCTTGCTGGCCAGGGTAGTTGACTTACACCTTCTAGAGCACGTTGGGTGGCACGGGATACATGCGGACGTGCATTGTCCTGTTGGAACAGCAAGTTCCCTTGCCGGTCTAGGAATGGTAGAACGATGGGTTCGATGACGGTTTGGATGTACCGTGCACTATTCAGTGTCCCCTCGACGATCACCAGTGGTGTACGGCCAGTGTAGGAGATCGCTCCCCACACCATGATGCCGGGTGTTGGCCCTGTGTGCCTCGGTCGTATGCAGTCCTGATTGTGGCGCTCACCTGCACGGCGCCAAACACGCATACGACCATCATTGGCACCAAGGCAGAAGCGACTCTCATCGCTGAAGACGACACGTCTCCATTCGTCCCTCCATTCACGCCTGTCGCGACACCACTGGAGGCGGGCTGCACGATGTTGGGGCGTGAGCGGAAGACGGCCTAACGGTGTGCGGGACCGTAGCCCAGCTTCATGGAGACGGTTGCGAATGGTCCTCACCGATACCCCAGGAGCAACAGTGTCCCTAATTTGCTGGGAAGTGGCGGTGCGGTCCCCTACGGCACTGCGTAGGATCCTACGGTCTTGGCGTGCATCCGTGCGTCGCTGTGGTCCGGTCCCAGGTCGACGGGCACGTGCACCTTCCGCCGACCACTGGCGACAACATCGATGTACTGTGGAGACCTCACGCCCCACGTGTTGAGCAATTCGGCGGTACGTCCACCCGGCCTCCCGCATGCCCACTACACGCCCTCGCTCAAAGTCCGTCAACTGCACATACGGTTCACGTCCACGCTGTCGCGGCATGCTACCAGTGTTAAAGACTGCGATGGAGCTCCGTATGCCACGGCAAACTGGCTGACACTGACGGCGGCGGTGCACAAATGCTGCGCAGCTAGCGCCATTCGACGGCCAACACCGCAGTTCCTGGTGTTTCCGCTGTGCCGTGCGTGTGATCATTGCTTGTACAGCCCTCTCGCAGTGTCCGGAGCAAGTATGGTGGGTCTGACACACCGGTGTCAATGTGTTCTTTTTTCCATTTCCAGGAGTGTAGCATTCCGAGCCTGTGAGAAACGCGGTTTCTTTGACAAGGGTGATTTGTTTACCTATCTGTTGAATTCGATAGACTATCTGGTATATCCAACAGCGTAACCGAGATGGACAGCGAGTGCTTTATCGTGCTCGGGTCACGCTGAAGTGTGTCACAGGCAGATGAAATCGTACTAGCAGGTCGCAGCAAGAATCAGTCAGTCACGATCGTTTGAAGACTCGCGTTCTAAACGTCGTAAGAAAGGCAACCTGGCCGTTTTTGCACGAACCGAAAGACATCACTGCAGTCTGCTCACGGTGTTGTGTCCCTTCTTAGCGGCAACTTTCTAAACGGATTTTGTAGCGAAATGTTGAAAGGGTTTTCAAGTTTTCAAACACTTGCGTCGCGTTAATTACATGGATCCTTGATTTGCAGCTTCATGTTTTTTTTCGGTCAGTGATAAAGAGAATGCATGTCAAATAACTGTTCCCAGTTTGTGGATGCAAAGCAGAGTCGAAAACCCCTACATAATAGCGCCAGCAGCGTGGTATTACTATGGAGACAGATTTTGGTTCACAAGGAGCAACCTTTGATGAAATGGAAGATCCCAATTGGAAAGGGAAGTATTCCAGATTTGTAAACCGGCATGTTCCAGGGAGGGACAATTACGGAGGTAGTCTGAGAAAGGGGTTGCTTAAGAAAGACTCCTGCGTCTGGTTTTTTAACAGTTCTCAAACACGTGGGATCCATACCAAGCAGGTCCAACAGGTGATACTAGCATAACGTTGGAACTGGCTTATCCAATGAATTCCTCGTCCCGGTGCAACTTCACATTTTCACGTTAGCAAATCGTTGCCAGAAGTGAAAAAAGCGATGGGTGAAAAAACAAAATTGTAGCACCCAAATGGAACTGAACCACAATTCCTTTGAACGTTAGTTGAGTATCTGCTGACTCAGCTACCAACCCTTGCTAAGCTGTATTACATACACTGATGACGCAAAACATTACGACCACCTGCTTAACAGCTTGTCTGTTCATTTTCGGAACGAATTACGTCACTTATTCTGCGTATCACACATCCGACAGTCTGTTGGTAGGTTTGTGGAGGTATGTGGCATTAGATATCTACGTACTGGTGAAGTAATTCGCGTAAATAATGGGCCGTTGATTTGCGTGGACGGTGATCAGACCCCATAGCGACCCAGATGGGTTCCATAGGATTTGCATTAAGCGAATTTGGTCGCCGAAACATCAGTGTGAGTTCACTATAATGCTCCTCAATCACTGCAGCGCGGTTCTGACTCCGAGGCACGGACAACTATACTGCTGAAAGACGACATCGCTGTCAGGGAAGACATCAAGCATGAAGGGATACAGAAGATTCGTAGCTGTCAGCGTGTCTTCGATTACTACCAGAGGTCCCACGCAAGCGCTGAAGAACCTCTCCTACAGCATAATACTGCTCCCACCACCCTGCGTCCATGGCGCGCCGCTCGTTTCGAGCTGCCGTTCACCACGATGACGGCCTTTATGGAGACGACCATCGATCGAGTGTAGCAAAAATATGATTCAACCGAAGAACCTACAAGTCTCCATTAATGAACGATCGAATCCCGATAGCCCCTGCCCACTACAATTGTAACTGACGTTGTCGTTTGGTCAACACGTCAACACGTAAGGGAGGTCAGCTGTGGAGCTCCATGTCCAACAATGTACGATGGGCGGTGTGCTCCGAAACAGTTGCGCGTGCACCAGCATCGTGCTCTTTCGGCGGAGATACCGCCGATCACCATCAGTCCTACTTTACACTGTAGACAAGCCTCCGAACGCCACGTTCTAAGAAGAGTCATAGAATTCCAACCATTTGGCGCCTAGTGATGGTTTGTCATTGTACATCTTTCCGAGGATGCTCACGACAGCAGCACGTGAAAATTCGCCCAGCTTCGCCGTTTGCGAGATACTCGTTCGCAGGCTCCGCACAATAATAATAAACTGCCCTTTGTCAAAGTCGCTTATCTCTGAGGATATCCCCTTTTGAAGCCCATATCCTCGTCAGGGTGATCCCCCGTCCGTGTCTCCTCCGCTCACGTATCTCCTCCGCTTACATCCTTGTGTTATCGCGTCACGGACCCGTCACGCCACCTAGCGGCATCCAACGTCGCGGCGAGCAGTGATCTTCGTGTTTCAGCTCGTGAGTGTACATGCACTCATACAGTCTTTACTAACGTGGAGGGGCGAATCTATAACAATCCAAATGAGGTGGATTTGGCATGTTCCCAGATACGAGGTAAGAAAATTCAACAATAGCTTCGAAGATTGCAGTGAAAGTCCCATAATAGCAAACTGCTGCAGGATCACGATAACCTGACGGCAGCAACATCTGTATGTTCTTGCACGACTACTATTCTGGCTGTCGATAGCTGCATCTTCAGCAGGAAAGAGCAACAAGGCGGAAAGCTTGCAACTCCAACACTGAGGGCGTGCATGTCGCACGGTGTACTGTCTGTTACATCCACCAGCCAGTCACGGCTCGACGTCTAGCCTTAAGTAAGGTCGCGCCGGAACAGCAAGCTCATTTCCAAAACGACCCTTTGCACCGATCAACAAATAATTAGTGAAATGAAAAAAACTACATTGATATAACTACGTAGGCTTCAGCGGCCCGTGTCAAGATAATAAGAATTCTTCTAAGTGTTGATCTCATCATTGCACAAAATACTTTAAAATATATAAACTATAAAAAAGACGATCCGGACGCATTTCAGGCCCTCCCTCAGGAAAAGAGTGGTCTTGCTGGTTCGAGGGTGTCCTTACGCTACCTATCGCTGTCGATTTCTGGAACTTTTTAGGCCTGGAGAGGAAGAGGATAGGACAGAGGCTATTCGTGGAGTGCACTATGTGATTAAAAGTATCCAGTCCAAAAACATACGTTTTTCGTATTAGGTGCATTGGGGAGCCACCTACTGCCAGGTGCTCCATATCAGCGACCTCAGTAGTCATCAGACATCGTAAGAATGGGGCGCTGCGCGGAGCTCACGGGCTTCCAACGTGATCAGGTGACTGGGTGACTGGGTGATGGGTGTCTGTACGCGAGATTTCCAAACTCCTAAACATCCCTAAGTCCACTGTGTCCGATGTGAGAGTTAAGTGGGAAAGTGAAGGGACACGTACACCACAAAAGCGACCTTGTCTGTTGACTGACAGAGATCGCCGACAGTTGAAGAGAGTCGTAATGTGTAATAGGCAGATATCTGTCCAGACCATCATACAGGAATTCCACACTGCATCACGATCCACTGCAAGCACCATTTCAGTTAGGCGGGAGACGCGAAAACTCGGATTTCAAGGTCGAGCGGCTGCTGATGAGCCACATATCACGCCGGTAAATGCCAAACGACGCCTCGCTTGGTGTAAGGAACGCAAACATTGGCCTATTGACAGTGGAAAAAAGTTGTGTGGAGTGACGAATCACGGTACACAATGTGGCGATCCGGTGGTAGGGTGTGGGTATGGCGAATGACCGGACAACGTTGTCTGCCAGCGTGTGTAGTGCCAACAGTAAAATTCGGAGGCGGCGGTGTTATGGTGTGGTCGTGTTTTTCATGGAGGGGGCTTGCACCCCTTGTTGTTTTGAGTGGCACCATCACAGCACAGGCCTACATTGATGTTTTAATCACCTTCTTGCTTCCCACTGGTGAAGAGCAATTCGGGGATGGCGATTGCATCTTTCAACACGATCGAGCACCTATTCATAAGGTACGGCCTGTGACTGAGTGGTTACAGAACAATAGCGTCTCTGTAATGATCTGACCTGCACAGAGAATCCTATAGCACAGCTTTCGGATATTTTGGAATGCCGACTTCGTGCCAGGCCTCACCGACCGACATCGACACCTCTCCTCAGTGCAGCACTCCGTGAAAAATGGGCTGCCATTTCCCAAGAAACCCTCCAGCATCTTATTGAACGTATGCCTCCGAGAGTGGATGCTGTCATCAAGCCTAAGTATGGGCGAACGCCATAATGAACTCCAGCGTTACCGATGGAGGGCACTACGAACTTGTAAGTCATTTCCAGCCAGGTGTCCAGATTCTTTTGATCACATAGTGTATCCAGCTTGTCGAAGTTTGGTACCTGCCTGCAAATGTGCTCTTGGCTTCTGCTGGGCTTGTTTTGCTTCTGCTGCGGTTGTCAATACTACTCGTGTATCACATGGCTGCAAATTGGAAATTCATGATTCGAATAAGCCCGCTCCGGCCCATACTGGAGGAAAATCAAAAGTGAAAAAAAAGACAAAAATCTTTGATTTGGATACGTTTCGGCTGGCGGCGAATTTAGGTTTATTCGACTACTTGGCAGGATACGGTGTGAACTGCTCTGTGCCCTTCCTTACTCCTTCCATCTCTTCAAGCCTCTGCTCTTAGAAGTCTGCGAGGCTAAAAGAAGTGGTCCCAATCCGCTCCGTATCCGTCAGTCTTTTATCTCCATCTCGCGGATATTAAAGTCTTGTAAATCACTTTGACCCATTCGATACGCCGGAAATCTGACGGGACGCTTGGACTTGGTTCAGGTTTTCATCTGCTGCAGTCGGACATCGTAATTTACGCACCATTGACTAAGATCGACGAGGCCTACCGTGACTACATATTAACACGATAGAAGCGTGTGACAGCTACAGGTCTGTGCGACACAGCAGTTGCATAAACCGGCTGGGGTCTTTCGTCTGAAGATGGTGGTACAGGCCGAAACCGGTTACCGGGATTAAAAATAAATTATTTACTACCATCTGAATTGGTTCTTTTTTTTTTAGTGTTACATAATAGGCTCCTCCACTTTTACATGCTCCAAACGTTATAGCTTACTGTCGTAATTGTGGAAACTAATTTTGTGAAATTTTCTGGGGAACATTTCTGAAACTTTAGGAAGGCAAAGTAAGTCGCTAGAAGCTGTCGTCACATACTGTTCGCTATGAAAGTGTAGTTCGTGCATCAAATGTACGACGATTCACCATAATAGTTAACCACGTTGATGCGCTTCATGTTTCAGTATAAGAACGCCGCAAAGTGTACTTGTAAATACAGTTAAAAATGTTGAGATATTCACCGGTTTGACGCTGAACATTATTCATGTGCCTAGCCTACGTGACACACAAACAGGATCTGACCACGGTGCAGAGAACCCAGTCGATGAAGCGCCGTAAAATAGCCGCCGTCTCGATTTTTGTCAGTTTTCGGTAGTTGCTTAACGGACAACTATCTTTGTAAGGGAAACGGGAATCTTCGAGACATAAGATAGCTGCTAGAACGAGGCAACTGCGCTGGAAATCTGGGTTGAGGGCATATCGCCGTCTTTATCTCTTACAGATGTCTTCAACACCCTTGCCCTATCCAGGACACTGTACCTTCCAGCCAACGTACTGGCACTGTGCCCCAAACTGTTAGCAAAAGTGAAAACAATAATTATTATTACTATCAACCGTGAATAACCCGCACAGAGTAACGTCGTAATATTGATATTCATCAAATTTTAAGAAAAAACTGATTCTTCCACCGCTTCTTGGCAGAACATATTCACAGTTATAAACGAAAGGCCTCACAAGAGAATGACCAGGTTATCTATGCTCATCACCAGTACCATTATTGTATGAGGCGCGACAATAAAGTAATGACACTGATGTGAAAAAAAAATGTTGCTTACCGTTTCAGTCAAGTTTAGTGTTGTCTCCTTCAAAGTAGTTCCCTTCTGATTGTACACACTTTTTCCAGCGCTTCTGCCATTGATGGTAACATTTGTGGAACTCATCTTCTGTAATATCCTCAAAGATCCTCGTCACAGCTTTTTGGACATCTTGTGTTGTTTGAAAATGGTGTCCCTTCACCGCCGTTTTGACTCTTGGAAATAGAAGAAAGTCGCATGGAGCGATATCTGGTGAATAAGGTGGCTGTGGTAGTACTGAAATTTGTTTTGAGGTTAAAAATTCCTGTACTGACAGAGCAGTATGGGATGGCGCATTATCGTGATGCAGAATCCAGTTATCAGCAATGTGGCACAGACACGAAAAACTCTTTTACAAAGTCTGTCCAAAAAATCTTTGTAGCAATATTGGTTAACTGTTTGTCCAGGAAGCAACTATTCTTTATGAAGAATTCCCTTGGAATTAAAGAAGCGCACAAGCATGCATGGTCGTCCACTGCGGTCTTCATCTTCAACATTCGTTCTGCCTTCAGTAGACATTTTAGGCTAACGAAATACTTGAGCTCTTGACATATCCTCCTCTCCAAAAGCCATCTGAAGCTTATCATAAGTTGTCGTCGCGTTTCCACCCAATTTAACACAAAAAGAAATGCATACCGTTGTGCAATATTATGCGGTTCCATTTCCGTGACGAGAGACACAAACACGTGTTAACTTATTACAGCCCAACTCATGACTGAGCAGTTGCATCGATGTGCCGCTTGGACTAGAAGCAGCTTATAGAGCAAGGTCAAAGATATTGTGCCTACGCAAACCTGCAAGGTTGCCACATCTTACAAAGAAAATCAGTCTCATTACTTTATTGTCGCACCTCGTATGCTGTTTGATGATGATAGTTTAAGTTTGATGATACCATAGTAAGCTGAAAACGGTTAATGAAATAAATTAATACCGTAGAACATTCACAGTGTCGTGCTTTGCATTTACAATAACAAAGTAATTATTCGTTATGTGCCGGTCGGAGTGGCCGTGCGGATCTAGGCGCTACAGTCTGGAACCGAGCGACCGCTACGGTCGCAGGTTCGAATCCTGCCTCGGGCATGGATGTGTGTGATGTCCTTAGGTTAGTTAGGTTTAATTAATTCTAAGTTCTAGGCGACTGATGACCTCAGAAGTTAAGTCGCATAGTGCTCAGAGCCATTTGAACCAGCCATATTCGCTATGCAATTAGAACTGTTTGATATCCGAGGACGTCTGCATCCACGCTGCCAATACTCGTTGTTTATTGAAAATACTCATACATCATTTAAATACAGTATTTGCAGTGTCTAGGAAGCCTGCATACTCGGTTCGCTAGACAAACAATCAAACAAGTCGTATTAATGAGTTTGGCAATTAGATAGATGTGTCGCAAGCAAAAGGGCGACATACGAAATAATTAGTCTTCTTCAGTATAGACATCATAAGTCTGCGCTACATATGGAGTGCAAGCGAAGTGACTAGCGTTGACGCTGCTGCCCCAGCTAATCTTGAAGCTGCTACTGAGCTGGGCCGTCACCAGGCGGTTGCGGCGTTTATGTCCTCTTCACATAGTGGCCACTGTTGTCGCTTTGTCGTCCTGGAGGGAGGTCCGGTCAGAGTGTGATTGGCTGATTTCTTCTCACAGCCTTCTCTGGCCTGTCGTTCCCAACTGGCGTCTCGGCGCTTCATTTTACGCCGTAGCATTATTCACTCTTTTAGGTTCTCTACTTCGTTCGTCTTTCTTCAACGCATTAGCAATTTACAATGCACGCCCTGATTTAGGAACGACAGAAGAAAGGCAGGTTCGAAATTGGTCCTGCCTGCATGGTCTGCCTTGCTCCATGTAAGGTGGAGACGGTCCATTAGCATCGCAATGAAACATTAGCCACGGGCCTCCACATAACGGCATGCCGAAACGTTCGTACAGAAAGTCGCACACATGCACGGCAACGGGTAAACGGCGTGCAACGAATTATACGTCTATACTGATGCGTATCAGTGATAAATTAAAGTGATATTTCCAATCCTGTCACGAATTGAGAGCCGTGTCATAACGGCCAATTATTCTGCACAGACAAATGCAATGAAAACAGTCCGGGGCCACGCCCGGCTAATGTACGACATTAATTTCGTCGTGCGCAGTCATAACGCTGTTTGCGAAACAGATATGACGTGTCGGAGATTAATCTCCCGGAAAATACGCGCGAGAAATTTCGGCCGTGGGGTTTCGGCGTGTCGTGCGCGCACGAATCGCCGGGGTGAGGCGAGCTGCTATGCTGGCGGCCGCGGCGTAGCGAATCCCGCCAGCCGGTTGTCCCGCGGTGAGGGATTGCGCGGCGGAAAGACGGCGGCGGTTGCGCGGAGCGGAGCGGCCGCGTCCTATCGCCGACATACATCTCTGTCGCCGTGCCTCGGCAGCGCTGCCTGCGCAGACAGGGGTTGCAAATCGTGAGGCGCACAGATATACGCCGGGCGGCTGATGCCTGGCCCCGGACGGGGCTGCCACAACCGAAGGGGAGCAACCGCCCAACTATCGGTAACTGCGAGACGGCGGTCTATTATCTTCGGCCAACATACATCAATCCGTAATGGGCGTCTAGTTTGCTGTGGGAAACGCTCCGCCTGGGCTTGGCAGTATCCTTCGATCACGGTCAACGTCGTGGGAAACTTTTCTCTTTACTTGTCCCCTCTTGAGAGTCATCAATCAGCCTAGTTATGTTCTACCTATTTTTTTCTCTATTTCCTTAACCTGGCAGCGCTAGGGACATTGTGCTTGTGTCGAAAAGCCCATTTACATTCACAGCCCTTAATACTCTTAATTCCAAAGAAAGAAGGTCCTGACAGGTGTGAAAACTACCGAACTATCTGTTTAACAATTCGCGGCAACTAACACGAATCCTTTACAGAGCTCTCCGTCAGAACACGCCTTGGAAGGCCCAACAGTGCCGACCGGCCATCGTGTCACCCTCAACCCACAGGCGTCACTGGATTCGGATATGTACGGGCATGTGGTCATCACACCGCCCTTCGGCCGTATGTCGGTTTACGAGACCGGCGCCGCTATTTCTCAATCATGTAGCTCCTCAATTTGCCTCACAAGGGCTGAGTGCACCTTGCTTGCCAACAGCGCTCGGTAGACCGGATGGTCACCGATCCAAGTGTTATGCCAGCCCGACAGCGCTTAACTTCGGTGATCTGACGGGAACCGGAGTCACCACTCAGGCAAGGCCGTTGGTCTAAAGAGAAGATACTGAACAGAACTGGAGAGAAAAGAAATTTGTGGCACAACATGACCAAAAGAAGGGATGGGTTGATAGGACACATTCTGAGGCATCAATGGATCACCAATTTAGTACTAGCGTGTGGGTTAAAAATTGTAGAGGGACACTAAGAGATGAATATAGTAAGCAGATTCAGAAGGATGTAGGTTGCAGTAATTATTCGGAGATGAATACAGTAAGCAGATTCAGAGGGATGTAGGTTGCAGTAGTTATTCGGAGATGAAGACGCTTGCACAGGATAGAGTAGCATGGAGAGCTGCATCAAACCACTCTTTGGAATGAAGACCACAACAATAACAACAACAATACTCTAAGGCAACAATCGTATGGGATAGCGATATGCACATGTACAGAGGACGGTAGTATCACAAGATATAAAAGAGCAGTACATTGCCCAAGCGGTCATTTTTACTCAGGTGATTCATGTGAAAAGGTTTCCGACATGATTATGACGGCTCGACGGGAATTAGTTGACTTTGATCGCGGAATAGTAGTTGGGGCTACACGCGTAAGACATCCCATTTCGGAAATCGTTAGAAAATTCAGTATTCTGAGATCTGCAGCATCAAGAGTGCACCGAGAACACCAGATATCACGCTTCTCACCACGGACAACACAGTGGCCTACGGCCTTTAGTTAACGACCTAGAGCAGCGGAGGTTGTGTGGAGTTGTCAATTCTAAGAGACAAGAAACACTGTCATTTAACCACAGAAATCAAAGTGAGATATACAAAGAACGAGTGCGTTAGGACAATTCAGCGAAATTTGGTGTTAATGGGCTACGGTAGGAGGCGACCGACGCTACTGTGCCAACAGCGCAATATCGCCTGCAGCAAATTTTCTGGACACGTGAACATACCGGTTGGACCCCAGCCGACAAGAAAACCGTGACCTGGTCAGATGAGTGCCGATTTCAGTCGGTAAGACCTTATGATAGGGTTCGAGTGTGGCGCAAACTCCACGCATCCATGGACCCAAGTTGTCGTCAAGGCACTGTGCTCCATAATGGTGCATGTGCATGGAATGGACTGGGTCCTCTGGTCCAACTGAACCGATCATTCACTGGAAATGGTTATGTTCGGCTTCTTCATTTCCAGCCATTAGTGGACTTCGTGTTCCCAAACAACGCTGGAATTTTTGTGGCTGACAATGTACCAGGTCACCAAGCCACAGTTGGTTTAGAGAACATTCTGGGCAATTCGTACGAATGATTTGGCCACCCATCGGACATTTGCGGGACATAATCGAGAGGTCAGTTCTTGCACTAAATCAATTCGCAATTATGGGCGGCTAAAGAGGCAAGATGACTCAGTATTTCTGCAGTTTACTTCGAACGAGTTTTTGACTGCATGCTACGTCCAGTTGCTGAACTACGTCGAGCGAAAGGCGGACTTACTCGATATTAGGAAGTATCCTATGAGTCTTGTCACCTGCTAATATTCGGACCATCGGGCCCTCTCTTGCATCTAACCATGCATTCTAATTATCCTAATACGCAAACATTTTGGACGAAAGTAGCTTTCGCATGATGTATCACTGCCTTGTAACATAGTCCGATGAAATTTGGGCCATACGTAAAAGAACTGCTACAGAATAGCACAGAAAGCATCAGAAGGAAATACACAAGAGACTGTTCCTCCATCGGCGGGGTCGACAACTGCATGATCAAAGTTGGTGTTTGAAGATGTACCGCAATCGATCTCCTGAACACACCACATACGTGTTCGGTGGGATTTAAGTCAGGCGAACGGTTAGACCACTCTATTCATCCAAGATGCTTTCACTCCAAGGGCATACACAAGTGCTGTTCGGTGCGGTCGGAGATTTTCATCTATAAAAATAAAGTGAGGAGCGAATGCACCCTTGAAGGAGTGACGCTCTTGGGGAAGGAGTACAGTGACACAGTAACGTCTACAGGCGAGTATGCTGTGCTCAAAGATTTGGAGATCAGTATCCCAATGCAGCATTACGCCTAGGGTGTAACTCCTGGACCATCAAAATGATCATGTTCGACAACGTTCCTGGGTGCATTAAATGTTCCCACCTTTCGCCATTTGGGGTACGACCACCATTATCAAATGCATTGGTCCAGTGTTATGATGTTGGGTGGCATAATGTTGAATGGGCGTACTTACATCCAAATTACTGAACCCCATCGAGAGCGTGTGGGATGCTTGGAGGAGACTCTTGGCGGCATTTCCATGTGCACCAACGACCAAACACGCTGTTCCGGAAGGGAATGCCTTACCAGCTTTGTGGGCGGTATGGGAGTACAGTGCAAAGTGTGTACTGTCGTTCGTAGTAATGTCCAGGACACTGTCATGAGTTGCGGAGCTATGTCAGACGTAGCAGCTCCGGTCTCGTAAACTGACATACGGCCGGGTGAGCGGTATGCTGACCACATGCCCCTCCATATCCGCATCAACGCCTCTGGTCTGAGGATGACATGCCGGCCGGTCGGTATCGTTGGGCCTTCATGTCCTCTTCGGGCGAAGTTTAGTTTTAGTTTTTAGGGGAGTGTTATGCAGCGCGGTGACTTATGTGTAGCTGTTGTCTCTAAATGCCAGTGTAATTTCTGTTCGTCTGATAACGTTTTCCCTTAGATTACTTTCTGTACTGTAGCAGTTCTTCCTATATAGTGTCCAAGTGTCATCGAGCCATGTTAGTTGGCAGCGACGCATCATTCGAAACTTACTCAAATCCTTAAGTTTTGCAAGGCAAGGGCGAGTTATATGTGCGAGGGAGTTACACAGTATTAATGCAGATCAAGTGACTTATATTGAATGCCGCTCTAGACTTCAAACACTGATACATGTCATTATTTTTCAGCATAGTCACCAAATCTCTGTAAATAATTGTTGGGACGTGCTACTAATCGTTCAATTCCTCGACGATAGAAATCCGCTCCCTGGTCACACAGCCGTTCGGGAATCGCTGTGTGAACGTCTTCATAGTTGCAAAATCTGCGATTCGTGTGAATCAGATCGCCGCTGTGGTCGTTGTCGATCCTTTCCGATCAGAATCGCCCGCGTTTGTGCCTCTTTGGTCAAACTGACGACACCAATTTACTACGCATGGTGACGGCACTGGGTTTTGCCCAGCGTGAATCTGTGTGCAGTTTAAACGTTTTCCCCCAACAGTGGCCAATTGTCAGGAAAGAATACATGTTGACGTTTCCTAAAGACACAGTTTTGCTGCTGTACGGATAACACGTGCAACACAGTGCGCACCTAAAGTTGAAGTACGCGGGACAGATGCGCGATGGTCTTAACGTGGGACAACGTGTTTAACTTACGGTTGATTCGGGGTTGGGGGAGCAAACAGCGAGGTGATCGGTTCCATTTGCTTAGGAATGGATGGGGAAGGAAGACGGTCGTGCCCTTTCAAAGGATCTATCTCGGCATTTGCCTGAAGCTATTTAGGAAATGACGGAAAATCTAAATCGGGATGGCCGGACGCGAGTTTGGAGCGTCGTCTTCCCGAATGCGAGTCCAGTGTCCTAACCACTGCGCCATCTCATTCGGGATATATGGTGAAATGGGTGTAAGTACAGACAATTTTATTTTTTATGTGTGGTACCTTAATGAGACCACATCAGTGTGTTGGTTATTTTTTCTCTGCGTCGAACAGTCTATCCACAAACACGTCACATACTTCAGGACCTGATGTTTTCTGCACAGTCATACTGCACACTAAGTGGACTATGTCAGTCAGTACGGACTAAACATTTTGCATCTACGCGTCCACGCTTTAACGCCTGACCTGCTGCCCAGCGTAAAATAAGCACTCATGACTTGGTGCTGTCACATGTCCTTGGAGGTACTAGCCGGCCGGTGTGGCCGAGCGGTTCTAGGCGCTTCAGTCTGGAACCGCGCGACCGCTGCGGTCGCAGGTTCGAATCCTGCCTCGGGCATGGATGTGTGTGATATCTTTAGGTTAGTTAGGTTTAAGTAGATCTAAGTTCTAGGGGACTGATGACCTCAGCTGTTAAGTCCCATAGTGCTCAGAGCCATTTTTTTTCGGAGGTACTAACAAACCTAAAAAATTACGACTTCTAATGGTTATTATTATTAGTCTGGAACTGACATAAATACTGGCGTAATATAGTTCATTACACATTTCTGAGTCACCAATATAAATATTACAAATATCTGTGTATCTGTGACTGACTAAAATAAATACGTTTTACGTTCTACATTCACCACTCGTCTCCTCCGAACGCTCGGTTGATGAACACGTTTACAATTCCACTGTAACGCAGTGCTTGTAACTCACTAGCGACCGTCTGCCATACAGATAAAATGTGCGATGAAGAATAACTACATTTTCAACTACGTACAGCGACAACGTGGAATGAGGAACTATTTCCAGCAGTATGAAACTTGTCACGACTGAAAAATTATCGTAGCACTACTGAACATACAAATATTACTAACCGCTCTCATAGTTCCCCGAATGACTATAGCTCTGAGCACTATGGGACTTGATATCTGTGGTCATCAGTCCCCTAGAACTTAGAACTACTTAAACCTACTAACCTAAGGACATCACACACATCCATGCCCAAGGCAGGATTCGAACCTGCGACCGTAGCAGTCGCGCGGTTCCGGACTGAGCGCATAGAACCGCTAGACCACCGCGGCCGGCCCCGAATGACTATAGATCCTTATCTGTTCTGGTGACAGACAAACGATGGGGCTAATCGTATATAATGGATTTTCCCAGGTGAAAGAGTTGTGGTGTTTCCCTTGTGTCGCAGACTGCGCATTATTGATTGGAACTGAAGACCGGTATGTCGAATTATATACGGTAGGGGTTTTTCCATATTCAAAAACGCTAATTTCCGCGTTTCTGAAGAGCATTGCGTAATATGCTGTCTCCTCCCTCTTCGAATCCATAAGAATGCGGGATCGAGTTTGCTTCGGAACTTCATTTATGATGAGTAAAATGTCGACAATTGCTACACAGGATTTATTTTAAATTTGTTATGGTAGCGGTATTTGGCTCCATACCGAAGTAGTACAAGAAATTTCAAATAAATACTACGCAGCCGATGCTGACAATTTAGTCACCAGAACAGAAGTTCCTGAGTTCCGTTTGAGCTGCCGAGCACCGAAGGTATACAACCTATTGTGGTTACGCTGAACAACATGTGTAAAATACGTCCTATTCAACTGTAACTGACAGACGTTCACAATAATGAATCGTCGTTTAACAAAGAATTCGCCAAGTTCCTGAAAGGTACTGTGGCGTCGATCGTTACGATGCCACAACGTAGGTGCCCGCTCTCGTAATTTGGCACTACGAGAGTAACTACGCCGACCACAGCGCTCTCTGTCCGACGCTGTGAAGCTCAGCGAGTGCCGTCTTGATTTCCCCCTATTTCATCAAGAGCAGACGGCTTGGAAACATCGCTTCTACTACCGAGTGGGCTAGCTTGCTATTGAGACTTTGTATTAGATTAGTCATGGACTACGGCGTCACACCTACGAGTTCATCCTAGCCAAAGTTATGCATGCCTTTGACATTTACTTGTGTTTTTGATTCTAGTAAAATGTGTTGAAGTTACATGCAGTACCGAAGTGCATCACCTCTCCTGCTCCTACTCGCTTCCTTCACTCTCGGCCTATATTACGGAAGCATTCACAGGAGCTGACCCACGCTCCGTCTATCCAGGCGGGATACAAAAGGTACAGTTTACTTCTTAGTATGGATGATTAGTCTCAGAATGCCATTAACTTTACAGATTTTGCTCTCCGCGACGTGAATTTCGCAAGTAGTCGAAGGGATACTCATAATGTTATCACAATTACTATTCGTTTCATTTCTAAAATATCTTACTCGTAGAGATGTTTCTGCGGGGAACCATTGATTCTCATTTAGTGACCCTAAGCTTAAGCCATTTCACCGTATGCATGTGTTTACGAGATACGAATGTACATTAATAATTGTGCACCAACAAATGCCCGCATCTCGTGGGCGTGCGGTGGCGTTCTCGCTTCCCACGCCCGAGTTCGATTCCCGGCGGGGCCAGGGATTTTCTCTGCCTCGTGATGGCTGGGTGTTGTGTGCTGTCCTTAGGTTAGTTAGGTTTAAGTACTTCTAAGTTCTAGGGGACTGATGACCATAGATGTTAAGTCCCATAGTGCTCAGAGCCATTTGAACCGTTTTTGCACCAACAAATAAACAGGGCTTTTCTCGCACGTAATGTAGTCTGCGCCAAAGAAACGTATCAAGAATTAATACTAACTTGGAATGCTATGCACCTGTCTGCTGATCATTATCTTTAACTCGACACTAAAAGATATTCACCGTTACCGTGTTTGTAGTATTTTTAAATGTGAGGTAATTACCTTGGGAATTAGTGTCTGGTTATTTGTTTCGTTGTCTTTCGTAGCATACACGCCCGACTATAAGATTCCAGTAACTAGCTTTTAGTACTGGTAGCAGTCACTTTTCATACCTGTCCCCTTTTTTTCTATTTTTGTAATTAATCTTTAAAGACTGTACGACATTAGTCTGTGTATGTCCAAGTACCAAACGAAGAGATGTGGCCGACTGGAGATGTTTTCTCCGGTATCTAGACTACGCAGCGGCAGTCTGTAGTGCCCTTGCAGTTAGACGCTAGGCCATCTGCATTCTCTAGACATCACTGGCGTGTTTCTGCTCCTCTTTAACTTTAAACTGCAGTCATTTTCCACCTATTTCCATTAATTTAAATGCATTAAGTGGCTTTCATTCCAGCAGCCGCCCTCCCTACCTTGCCAAGTGCTCGGCTTGTGTATGCACCGAGAACACGCCCCGTCATTTATCCTATGCCTGCTGGCTGTGCGAACGCAGAGGTGCTCCACTGAGGGCTGGTGCCACCTACGATTTATTTCACAACTGAAGGAAACAACTCCACCTGTCCAAACTGGCGTGACTTCAGATTAAAGCACCAACCAAGCTGGAATAGCGCCAGTACCTTTTCTTATTTTTGTCATATCTCTACGGATAATTAATTTTCCAGCTATAACTCTTCTGAAAGGACTTCGCACCGAATTTCACTCGGTGGGGCCTTAAGAAGGAACACAAAAATATTGCTTGTAATTTTTTTTTTGTTTTTTTTTTTTGCTATGATATTCATAGTTCATGAGCAAAAGTTTCATAAATGCAGGGACTGAGCGCGCAACTAATGTGCTTTGTTTGTGCGTCACCAAACGCATACCATCTCATTAAGCATCGTACTCTGACATTACAAATAATTTAGTAATTTTTTGTGAACGTATCCCGTGGAGAAAAGTGGTCTGGCAAAAAGCACACACAGTCTCGACCGCAAAGATCATTATTTTTTGTTACCGATTTCGGCCAGTTTTTTACCATCTTCAGACTTCATACCGTGATAGTAGGCGGCGGCTCTTACAGCTCCCCGAACGTCTGCCGCGGTTGACTAAAACCGGTTGCCACAAAATAAAAGTTTATTTCTGGCGACACTGCTTGTGCTCATTTTTAAATTACAAATTATTTAAATTGTTTTGCTTCTATCTAAAACAATAATTTACCACAATACTGAATTGGGGTTAGTTGGCTGACTCATTTTCTCCACCTGTTTTCCATTATCAGGATCTGTTTTCTGCATGCGTTCTTTCCATGCTTTATCGCCTTCGGGGCAGATTATCTCTAACCGTTTTTTACTTGCAGCACAACTGGTGATATCATCAAGTGCATAGAAAGACGCTGCAGCTAAAATAAGTCTTGAATCAGCAGGGTACTAACGTCCGTTATGCCAAACATTGCAACCTAATGATGAGAGTCCTGAAGACTGAAAACACAAATTAAAAGTTGAAAGACATCACAATGGATTGCTACATCTTCTACAATTTTCTCTTGTTCGCAAAACAGTCGCAGCATTAGTTCATTTCTGCAACGGACTAGAAAACAAACGAATGTTTTAATGAGGATGTTACTTCAAAGTCGTTATTTTCTTCCAATCTTTTACTTTTTTATCTCTAGCTCCATACGGAACTTATTCCCCTTCGTTTCTGTGCTTAGTCACGCCTCTCAATTATTCCCTCTGCTGCCCTTATCAGCGTAGACTTTATACTTGAGACCTACAGCTAATTAACTACTGTCGGTTCTTCTGAGAATGGTCGGTAACTGCAATATCTGTTTGGCGACCGCGGTGCTATGACAATCTGTTACAGCTGACACGCAATGGACAGTGTTCTCGCTTCTGCTTTTGCTTTTGAACTGTTTTACGTTTGTCCTCCGTTTGATGGTGACCGGACAGCATGCTAACCGGACAGTATGGTGACCTGCCCTCCTGAACGACGACGACGACCGTTTGACAATGGCATTAGATCAGAAATTGGCCAACAGTAGAAAATAAACAGTAATTTCAGTCACCGGCAGAGATACTATCATTTCATAAACTAACGCAGAAGATTTTGAAAATAACTGCGAATTGTCCTAAATTTGTAACGTGACGTATATGCTGCACGACCAGAGAAGTGAAGCACCTAGATAGGGAGTGGAAACGAAGTGAGACATCGCCGGTTGGTGGGATACGTGATGTTATTTTGCTGATTACGGAAGTCGAGTCAGATTTACAAAGAACTTGGAAATATGAACTCTTTTATCAGCATGGTGTGGTAACACCCCTCGCCTGCTGGATGCACTGATTCGGTTGGGAAGGGTGACATAAACCTTTCCTGAGGCAAGCACGACTGTTGTAACTGATACTTGATATACTGCATACTGGCAAAGGGGCAGATGTTCTATCGGGGACAGATCTGCCGCCCTTGCCGTCCACGGCAGTATCTCAGTGTCACGCAGTCAGTCGAGAGAGACATGTGCCGTGTGCAGACGAGCGTTGTCCTGTTGAAAGCTGCCACAACAGTACTGTCGCATAAGAGAACGTGGCAGCTCCGCGCCCATCACAGTGATCACTCAACATCTGACGCTGTTCACGACCCTTACACACTGAAGCACCAAAGAAACGGATATCGGCATGCGCATTCAAATACAGAGATATGTAAACAGGCCGTTGCAACGCCCATATGTCTGGCGCAACTGTTAGATCGGTTACTGCTGCTACCATGGCAGGTTATCAAGATTTAAGTGAGTTTGAACGTGCTACTATAGTCAGCGCCCGAGCGATGGGGCACAGCATCTCCGAGGTAGCGATGAACTGGGGATTTTCCCATACGACCATTTCACGAGTGTACCGTGAATATCAGTAAGCCGATAAAACATCAAATCTCCGATATCGCTGTGGCCGGAGAAACATCCTGCAAGAACGGGACCAACGACGACTGGAGACAATCGTTCAACGTGATAGAACTGCAACCCTCCCGCAGATTCTGCAGATTTCAATGCTGGAACATCAACAAGTTTCAGCAGGTGAACCCTTCAACGAAACATCATCGATAGGGGCTTTCGGAGCCGAAGCCTCGCCTGTGCCCGTCAACACCGACATTGGACTGTTGATGACTGAAAACATGTTGCCTGGTCGGACGAGTCTCGTTTCAAATCGTATCGAGTGGACGGACGTGTTCTGGTATCGAGACAGCCTCATGAAGCCAAGGACCTTGCATGTCAGCAGAGGTGTGTTCAAGCTGGTGGAGCCTCTGTAATGGTGTGGGGCGTGTGCAATTAGAGTGATTTGGGACCCCTGATATGTATAGATACGACTCTGACAGGTGGCACGTGCGTAAGTATCCTGTAGGATCACATGCATCCATTCATGTCAACTATGCATTCCGACGGACTTGGGCAATTTCAGCAGGACTGTGCGACACCCCACACGTTCATAATTGCTACAGAGTGGCTCCAGGAACACTCTTTTGAACACATCCCCTGGCCACCAAATTCCCCAGACATGAACATTGTTGAGTATATCTGGGATGTTAGCAGAATATGGAATCGGTGCGTTCAGGAGGGTAATACGGAACGCCGTGCTGGATCCCAACGGTCTCGTATCACTAGCAGTCGAGATGACAGGCATCTTATCCGCATGGCTGTAACGGATCGTGCAGTCACGTCTCGACCCCTGAGTCAAAGATGAGGACGTTTGCAAGGCAACAACTATCTGCACGAACAGTTCGACGACGTTTGCAGCAGCATGGACTATCAGCTCGGAGACCATGGCTGCGGTTACCCTTGACACTGCATCACAGACAGGAGCGCCTGCGATGGTGTACTCAACGACGAACCTGGGTGCACGAATGGTAAAACGTCATTTTTTCGGATGAATCCAGGTTCTGTTTAAAGCACCATGATGGTCGCATCCGTGTTTGGCGACGTCGCGGTGAACGCACGTTGGAAGCGTGTATTCGTCATCGCCATACTGGCGTATGACCCGGCGTGATGGTATGGGGTGCCATTGGTGACACGTCTCGGTCACCTCTTGTTCGCATTGACGGCACTTTGAACAGTGGACGTTACATTTCAGATGTGATACGACCCGTGACTCACCTTTCATTCGATCCCTGCGAAACCCTACATTTCAGCAGGATAATGCGCGACCGCATGTTGCAGGTCCTGTACGGGCCTTTCTGGATACAGAAAATGTTCGACTGCTACCCTGGCCAGCACATTCTCCAGATCTCTCACTAATTGAAAACGTCTGGTCAATGGTGGCCGAGCAACTGGCTCGTCACAATACGCCAGTCACTACTCTTGATGAACTGTGGTATCGTGTTGAAGCTGCATGGGCAACTGAACCTGAACACGACATCCAAGCTCTGTTTGACTCAATGCCCAGGTATATCAAGGCCGTTATTAGGGCCAGAGGTGGTTGTTCTGGGTACTGATTTCTTAGGATCTATGCACCCAAATTGCGTGAAAATGTAATCACATGTCAGTTCTAGTATAATATATGTGTCCAATGAATACCCGTTTATCATCTGCATTTCTTCTTGTTGCAGCAATTTTGTTGGACGGTAGTGTACTTGCTTCAAATGAGCACTTTTGTGGCATTCCACAATAAGGACCTTTCCTCTTTGGAGGAACACTATTTTAAATATAATGACGTGAATACAGAACGCCCGCCCATGTTTGGGCTACATTTCTTTCAAGCAAAGACAGATTTCATTCCCTACAATACATCAGATGGTTATAATTAAAGTGGAGCTGCTGACTCGTGTACAGTGTGAGCTCTAACTATTGCACGGCAGCAAAACTTGATAGATATGCTAAGACGTTAATGGGGAACTCATTTGTGCAAGACCAGAGTTAGTTCCAATTTTGGCCACCAGGCGCAAATCTAGAGCTGTACAGCATCTCATCAACGTCTCTGGTGCACTTAATAATGGCCGGCCGAAGTGGCCGTGCGGTTAAAGGCGCTGCAGTCTGGAACCGCGAGACCGCTACGGTCGCAGGTTCGAATCCTGCCTCGGGCATGGATGTTTGTGATGTCCTTAGGTTAGTTAGGTTTAACTAGTTCTAAGTTCTAGGGGACTAATGACCTCAGCAGTTGAGTCCCATAGTGCTCAGAGCCATTTGAACCATTTTGAACTTAATAATGAAATCAACATTATGCCTTTCTCAACTGTCTGACCTTTTCTGTTTCTAATCCATTACACAAGCAAACATTTGTGTTCGTCTTTTTGCATTCAGAGCGCCAAATCTGCACTTGCTGGTCAAAATTGGAACTAACTTTTTCCTATTTTAAATTGGTTCCGAACTAACTCTCTAGTTACGCTGTAATACGATAGTTAAAGATCACACTGGACCTCTGTGAGTAGCTGCACTTGAATTGGAACCACCCGATACATTTTTTTATGGCAATACGCCTACTAGTGACCAAAAGCACGGAAGGGTGATCAAACGGAATGTGCGTAACCTCTAAAATAACGGCATACACTAAAGTCCTCTCTAATACACTAATAGCACGGTACTGCTACAAGAAAACTAAGTGCTTGGTTGCGAATCACACATCTCTATGCTTGTTTCGTAGGTAATTGCCATGTTTGTAGAGCGGAAACGGGCGTGACACAGTGGTCTGGTGTTGATGTTGTTGCTGGGGCAGATAGCGACCGGATTTAATTAGGAGGTCCAATTAAAGTGCTCGGCGGGAACACCGTTAAGAAAACTAAAACGACGCAGGACGCAAGGGAGTGCGGTCCGTGACGGGCTTCCCAGCTGCGCAGTAGCACAGTTTGGAACAGAAGGGCGTCTTCGGGCTGTGTGTGCACGTCTCTGTCCTTTTCTCCGAAAAAGCACGAATAGTTGCGAACAGTGAGCTCTTATCGCCGGCTCAAGGGACATCTCTTTCCCGTCTGAATGCGTCTTCTTGTTGCCGCGGCGCAGCGGCTTTCCGGCCAAGATCATTATCTAGAACCACGGAAAGTACCGCGCTTCGTCTCAGCTACCGTCGTCACATCTGCGCCACGTCCGCGAGCTATTCTCGCGGCACGCAGACGCTGTGCCGGGAGGGGGGAGGGGGGTGGGGGGAGGCAGGGAGGGAGGCGACACGCTACATCCAAATGTCTGTAAACACAGGCTAATAATATTCGGCGTCGTAAAGCTGCAAGCAGGCTAGAGAAACTAGTCGAAACTCCGTCCGTCACTTCAGCTGCTTTCAGACTGCACACGAGATTGTATGGTACATGGTGGCGTTCCGGCACATGATACGCGCGGACACGGAATTTAGCGGCAGTCAGAAGCGAGCCAGTGGGTGTGCTGGACTTTCCATGGAGCTACGGCCCCCCTTAAAGATGTCTCACGCAGTCGGAGACGAAACTTTGGGAATTGACACAGAATTCATCAACCGACCACGGCACAACAGCCCAGATAATTATAATGGACATGAACCTTCTCTCTCCCGCCCGCCCTCCCTCTCTCTCTCTCTCTCTCTCTCTCTCTCTCTCTCTCTCTTTCCTTCATCCATTCTCCATTCTCCTCCACGTATCAAAAATGGTTCAAATGGCTCTGAGCACTATGGGACTTAACTTCTGAGGTCATCAGTCCCCTAGAACTTAGAACTATTTAACTAACCTAAGGACGTCACACACATATCGATACCCGAGGCTGGATTCGAACCTGCGACCGTAGCGGTCGCTCGGTTCCAGACTGTAGCGCCTAGAACCGCTCGGCCGGCCCCTCCACGTATCCTCCCCTGTGTACCGCTCTCCTCTTCTCCTTTATGTTGCTAATCAATATTTACCATTTTATCCATTATGACAATGGCGTCGATAACTTTTCTGTTTGCTACGGCTCACCATGGCATTCTTTCCTTTGCCAACCTCTTAATCACCAGAGTATCAGTTACACACTACGTCGTCAGTTTCTGGTGGATATATTCCACTCTCCGTCTTACCCTAGAATGTTTATCCTCTACAACTCCTTTTGATACCATGGACGTTATTCCCTGATATCTTAACACATATCCTATAATCCTGCCCCTTATGTTTTTCTGCGTTTTCCGCATTCTAATTTTCTCGCCAATTCTGTAGAGAACATCCTCATTTCCTATCAGTCACCTAATTTCTAATATCCTCTTACACAACTAAATCTCAAACGCTTCGATTTTCTTCTTTTCCCGATTCCCCACAGCCCATGGTTCAGATTCATAAAATGCTGTGCTCCAAACGTACATTCTCAGAAATTTATTTTTCAAATTGAGGCTAGTGTTTGATGCTACTAACCTTGTTTTGGACAGGGATGCCCTCTTTACCTATGTTGGTCTACTTTTTCTGACAACCTGTTTTTGACAACCTACGACTGAAAACTTAGTGGTTTTGTATTTGGTACAAAAAAATTCTGCTACGTCGGTATTTTTATTTATATGGTTATCCACACGTGAGACGTTTACTCAAAAATACCCATTTGGCAGTGTGTTTTTGTTACAAATGTGGCTTAAGAGTTTAAAAAGTGACTGAAAAACGGAAAATATTTCCCGAATAGAGCCGTCATAGGTTACATTACATTGAAGTGATAAAAGTCGTGGGATCCCACGTAATACCGTGTCGGACCTCATTTTGTCGGGCGTAGTGTAGCAGCTCGACATGGTATGAACAAGTTTTTGGAAATGCCTTGCAGAAATAATGAGTCACGCTGCCTCTACAGCCGTCCAAAATAGCGAAAGTGTTGCCCGTGCAGGATTTTGTGCACAACTGACCTCTCGGTTATGTTCCATTATCGTTCGATGGGATTGGTGTCAGGCGATCTGAGTGACCAAATCATTCGCTCGAATTGTCCAGAGCGTTCTTCAGGCTAATCGCGAACAATGCTGGTCTGGTGACGTAGTGCGTCACCATACATAAAAATTTTATCGTTGTTTGGGACACGAAGTCCGTGAATGGCTGCAAATGGTCTCCAAGTAGGCGAATATGATCATTTCTAGCTAATGATCGCTTCAGTTGGGCCGGAGGACCCTGTCCATTCCGTGTGAATACAGCCCACGCCATGACGGAGCCACCACAAGCTTGCACAGTATCTTGTTGACAACTTGGATCCATGGCTTCGTGGGACTCGAACTAAATAATCCGCCCTCATCAGCTGAAAACCAGACTCACCTGAGCAGGCCACGGTTTTACAGTCGCCTACGGTCCTTAAAAGTGGAGGAGCAAAACGAAGTGCTCGGATTATAGAGGGTTTGAGACAGGTATGTAGTCATTAGCCTTTACTGTTCAATCTACATATAGAAGAAGCAATGGTGGAAATAAAAGAAGGTTCAAGAGCGGAATTAAAATTCAGTTTGAAAGTATATCATTAGCATTGGTATCCCCAATGAAAGTGAAGAAGAATTGCAGGATTTGCCGAATGGAACGAACAATCTAATGAGTACACAATATGGATTGAGAATAAATCGAAGGAAGCCAAAAGTAATGAGAAGTGGCAGAAACGAGAACAGCGAGAAACTTAACATCAGGATTGATGGTCATGAAGTAGATGCATTTAAGGAATTCTAGAACCTACGCAGCAAAGTAACCAAGGCGGACGGTGCGTGGACGACATCAAAAGTAGGCTGGCAGTGGCAAGAAAGGCGTTGCCGGCCGCTGTGACCGAGCAGTTTTAGGCGCTTCAGTACGGAACCTCGCTGCTGCTACGGTCGCAGGTTCGAATCCTGCCTCGGGCATTGATGGTTGCGATGTCCTTAGGTTTAAGAAGTTCTATGTCTAGGGGTCTAATGACCTCAGATGTTAAGTCCCATAGTGCTCAGAGCAAATTGAACCATTTTGAAAAAAGGCGTTCTGACTAAGAGAAGTGTGCTGGTATAAAAAAAATGGTTCAAATGGCTCTGAGCACTGTGGGACTTTACATCTGAGGTCATCAGTCCCCTAGAACTTAGAACTACTTAAACCTAACTAACCTAAGGACATCACACACATCCATGCCCGAGGCAGGATTCGAACCTGCGACCGTTGCAGTCGCGCGGTTCCGGACTGAAGCGCCTAGAACCGCTCAGCCACCGCGGCCGGCTTGCTAGTATCAAACATAGGCCTCAATTATAGGAATGAATTTCTTAGAATGTATATTTGGAGGACAGCATTCAATGGTAGTGAAGCATAGGCTGTGGGAAAACCGGAATAGAAGAGAATCGAAGCATTTGAGAAGTGGTGGAACTGAAGAAAATTAGGTGGCTTGATAAGGTAAGGAATGAAGAGGTTTTGCGCAGAATCAGCGCGGAAAGGAATATGTGGAAAACACTGACAAAGAGAAGGGACGGATGGTAGGACATCTGTTAAGACATCAAGAAATGACTTCCATGATAGCAGAGAGAGTTGTAGAGGGCAAAAAGTGTAGGGGAAGACAGAGACTGGAATACATAAAGCAAATAATTGAGGACGTAGTTTGCAAGTGCTACTCTGAGATGAAGAGGTTGGCACAGGAGAGGAATTCGTGGCGAGCAGTATCAGAGTCATAGCCCAGGAGAGGCCCAGCAGGTCATGTCGTGTTGTTAGCAAAGGAGGCACTATCGTCGGTCGCCTGCTGTCATAGCCCAGTAACGCCAAGTTTCTCCACACTGTCCTAACGGTTACGTCCGTCGTACGTCCCACATTGATTTCTGCCGTTACTTCACGCAGTATGTTAGCACTGACAACTGCGCCCAAATACCGCTGTTCTCGGTCGTTAAGTGTAGACCGTCGGCCACTGAGTTGTCCGTGGTGAGAGGTAATGCCTGAAATTTGAAGTTCTCGGCACCCTCTTGACATTGTGGATCTCGGAATACTGAATTCCTTAACGATTTCCGAAACGGAATGTCACATGTGTCTAATAACAACTACCATTCCGCGTTCAAAGTCTGGTAATTCTCGTCGCAAGCCAAAATCACGTCGGATAACTTTTCGCATGAGTCATCTTAGTATACAAGTAACAGCTCCGCCAATGCACTGCCCTTTTATACACTACTGGCCATTAAAATTGCCACACCACGAAGATGACATGCTACAGACGCGAAATTGAACCGACAGGAAGAAGATGCTGTGATATGCAAATGATTAGCTTTTCAGAGCATTCACACAAGATTGGCGCCGGTGGCGACACCTACAACGGGCTTACATGAGGAACGTTTCCAACCTATTTGTCATACACAAACAGCAGTTGACCGGCGTTGCCTGGTGAAACGTTGTTGTGATGCCTCGTGTAAGGAGGAGAAATGCGTACCATCACGTTTCCGACTTTTATAAAGGTCCGATTGTAGCCTATTACGATTGCGGTTTATCGTATCGCGACATTATTGCTAGAATTGGTCGAGATCCAATGCATGTTAGCAGAATATGGAATCGGTGGGTTTGGGAGGGTAATACGGAACGTCGTGCTGGATGCCAACGCGCCGAATCATTAGCAGTCCAGATGACAGGCATCTTATCCGCATGGCTGTAACGGATCGTGCAGCCACGTCTCGATCCCTGAGTCAACAGATGGGGACGTTTGCAAAAAAACAACCATCTGCACGAACAGTCCGACGACGTTTGCCGCAGCATGGACTATCAGCAAGGAGATCATGACTGCGGTTACCCTTGACGTTGCATCACAGACAGGAGCGCCTGCGATGGTGTACTCAACGACGAACCTGGGTGCACGAATGGCAAAACGTCAATTTTTCGGACGAATCCAGGTTCTGTTTACAGAATCATGATAGTCGCATCCGTGTTTGGCGACAACGCGGTGAACGCACGTTGGAAGTGTGTATTCATCATCGCCATGCTGGCGTATCACCCCGCGTGATGGCATGGATTGCTATTGGTTACACGTGTCGGTCACCTCTTGTTCGCATTGACGGCACTTTGAATAGCGGACGTTACATTTCAGATGTGTTACGACCCGTGGCTCTACCCTTCATTCGATCCCTGCGAAACCTTACATTTCAGCAGGATAATGCACGATCGCCTGTTGGAAGTCCTGTACGGGCCTTTCTGGATACAGAAAATGTTCGACTGCTACCCTGGCCAGCACATTCTCCAGATCTGTCACCAACTGAAAACGTCTGGTCAATGGTGGCCAAGGAACTGGCTCGTCACAATACGCCAGTCACTACTCTTGATGAACTGTGGTATCGTGTTGAAGCTGCATGGGCAGCTGTACCTGTACGCGGCATTCAAGCTCTGTTTGACTCAATGCCCAGGCGTATCAGGGTCGTTATTACGGCCAGAGGTGGTTGTTCTGGGTAGTCATTTCTCAGGATCTATGCACCCAAATGCGTGAAAATGTAATCACATGTCAGTTCTAGTATAATATATTTGTCCAATGGATACCCGTTTATCATCTGCATTTCTTCTTGGTTTAGCAGTTTTAATGGCCAATAATAGTGTAGTTTGTGTACTACAGCCATCTTATGTGTGGATATCGCTATCCCATGACTTTTGTCACCACAATGTATAACTAAAATTCATTACTTTACTTCGATGCTGTAATCAAAACATTCTTATTGTCAGTCGTATTGGGATGTATACGCTTCCTCGAGAACATTCTTTTTGAACCTTGCTTTCACCATATGATGACACAGATTTGTCACACTGGTCGCTTTCAGTTACACCTGGACACAGCGTTGAGAATTTATTCTGTGTTCCTTTTTTCCTCGGCTCAGCAACAATGACGGACACTATATCCCGGAGAGCCTGAAATTTCGAGCCCACCGAGCCGTGCGTGGGCAGCTGGGCGCCGCGAGCCAAACTACGCCACGCCACGCGCAGGCGCTGGCAGTTCCGACGCGACTGTTGCCGGGGCCGAGACAATCTGGACATCCGTTCCGGACAGGCGGGCGCGTGGAGCGGCACTGGCGCGAATGGAGATAGCGAGGCTGTGGCAGGCACGGAGGCGGCATTGGTCACGGCGCAGGTGGGGGCGGGCGAGCCGCGCCAAGCGAGCCGCCTGTGAAGAGCGCTCCCGCCGCGCCGTGTGAAGAATGTAATTGCCGGCCCGCGCCCAGTCGCCACCGCGGCCGCTGCGGCGGCGCCGCTTCCTCGCGGCCTGCTCCGGCGGAAGCGACCGCCCTTACGCCGCGGCTGCGCCGCGCGCCAATTTGCAAGTGTAATTAACTCGTTCCTGCGCTTTCGTCGGGCGTCGCTTTCCAGAAAGAACGCGAGAATTTACGGCTCCTAGCTAGCTAGCTGGGCCTCCACTCGCCCCCCTTTCTCTCTCTCTCTCTCCCTCTCCCTCTCCAGCATTACAGCTACTGTGAAGCATCAAAAGAGTGGAACACTTCCGAGCGACATCTGGAGAGTGGTTACAACAAAATGGACGGGAGGAGTGTGTTTTAAACAGCCAAATTGTCATCCAGATTCAGATTTCCTTCCGGTTCTCTAACTTGCTCAAAGCAGCTGCACTGATAATTCCTATAAATATGACCCTAGTGTTTGGCAGCCCCATCCTTACCCAACCTACATCATCATCTACACTGCTGGCCATTAAAATGGCTACACCACCAAGATGACGTGTTACAGACGCGAAATTTGACCGACAGGAAGAAGATACTGTGATACGCAAATGATTAGCTTTTCAGAGCGTTCACACAAGGCTGGCGCCGGTGGCGACACCTACAACGTACTGACATGAGGAAAGTTTCCAACCGATTTCTCATACACAAACAGCAGTTGACTGGCGTTGCCTGCTGAAACGTTGTTGTGCTGCCTCGTGTAAGGAGCAGAAATGCGTTTCCGACTTTGATAAAGGTAGAGCACTTGCCCGCGCAAGGCAAAGGTCCCGAGTTCGAGTCTCGGTCCGGTACACAGTTTTAATCTGCCAGAATGTTTCAGGTCGGATTGTAGCCTATCGCGATTGCGGTTTATCGTATCGCGACATTGCTGCTCGCGTTGGTCGCTATCCAATGACAGTTAGGAGAATATGGAATCCGTGGGCTCAGGAGAGTAATACGGAACGCCGTACTGGATCCCAACGGCCTCGTATCACTAACAGTCAAGATAACAGGCATCTTATCCCCATGGCTGTAACGGATCGTGCAGCCACGTCTCGATCTCTGAGTCAACAGATGGGGACGTTTGCAAGACAACAACCATCTCCACAGCAGTTCGAAGACGTTTGCAGCAGCATGGACTATCAGCTCGGAGACCATGGCTGGGGCTACCCTTGACGCTGCATCACAGACAGGAGCGCCTGCGATGGTGTACTCAACGACGAACCTGGATGCACGAATGGCAAAACGTCATTTTTTCGGATGAATCCAGGTTCTGTTTACAGCATCATGATGGTCGCATCAGTGTTTGGCGATATCGCGATGAACGCACATTGGAAGCGTGTATTCGTCATCGCCATACTGGCGTATGACCCGGCGTGATGGTATGGGGTGCCATTGGTGACACGTCTCGGTCACCTCTTGTTCGCATTGACGGCACTTTGAACAGTGGACGTTACATTTCAGATGTGATACGACCCGTGACTCTACCCTTCATTCGATCCCGCTGAAACCCTACATTTCAGCAGGATAATGCGCGACCGCATGTTGCAGGTCCTGTACGGGCCTTTCTGGATACAGAAAATGTTCGACTCCTGGCCTGGCCAGCACATTCTCCAGATCTCTCACTAATTGAAAACGTCTGATCAATGGTGGCCGAGCAACTGGCTCGTCACAAAGCGACAGTCACTACTCTTGATGAACTGTGGTATCGTGTTGAAGCTGCATGGGCATCTGTACCTGTTCACGCCCTCCAAGCTCTGTTTGACTCAATGCCCAGGCGCATCAAGGCCGTTGTTACGGCCAGAGGTGGTACTGGGTACTCATTTCTCAGGATCTATACAACCAAATTGCTTGAAAATGCAATCACTAGTCAGTTGTAGTATAATATATTTGTGCAATGAATACCCGTTATCATCTGCATTTCTTCTTGGTGTAGCAATTTTAATCGCCAGTAGTGTACATACACACCGTCCGTCCCAAAGATTCCGATATTGATCTTATTCTACATCTACATCCATACTCCGCAAGCCACCTGACGGTGTGTGGCGGATAGTACCTGAGTACCTCTATCGGTTCTCTCTTCTATTTCAGTCTAGTATTGTTCGTGGAAAGAAAGATTGTCGGTACGCCTCTGTGTGGGCTCTAGTCCCTCTGATTTTATCCTCATGATATCTTCGCGATATATACGTAGGACGGATCAATATAGTGTTTGACTGCTCGGGGCCGGTTCTAGGCGCTTCAGTCTGGAATCACGTGACCGCTACGGTTGCAGGTTCGAATCCTCCCTCGGACATGGATGTGTGTGATGTCCTTAGGTTAGTTAGGTTTAAGCAATTTTTAGTTCTAGGGGACTGATGACCACAGATGTTAAGTCCCATAGTGCTCAGAGCCATTTGAACCAATTTTGACTTCTCGGTGAAGGTATGTTCTCGAAACTTCAACAAAAGCCTGTACCGAGTTACTGGGCGTCTCTCTTGCAGAGTCTTCCACTGGAGTTTATCTATCATCTCCGTAACGCTTTCGGGATTACTAAATGATCCTGTAACGAAGCCCGCTGCTCTCCGTTGGATCTTCTCTAGCTCTTCTATCAACCCTATCTGGTATGGACCCCACACCGGTGAGCAGTATTCAAGCAGTGAGCGAACAAGTGTACTGTAACCTACTTCCTTTGTTTTCGGACTGCATTTCCTTAGGATTCTTCCAATGAATCTGTCTCGCATCTGCTTTACCTAAGATTAAGTTTATATCGTCATTACATTTTAAATCACTCCTAATGCCTACACTCAGATAATTTATGGAATTAACTGCTTCCAGTTGCTGACCTGCTATATTGTAGCTAAATGATAAAGGATGTTTCTTTCTTCATTATCGCAGCAGATTACACTTGTCTACACTGAGATTCAATTACCATTCCCTGCATCATGCGTCAATTCGTTTCAGATACTCCTGCATTTCAGTACAATTTTCCATTGTTACAACCTCTCGAAATACTACGGCATCATCTGCAAAAAGCCTGCGTGAACATCCCATCTTATCCACAAGGTCATTTATATATATATTGTGTATAGCAACTGTCCTACGACACTCCCCTGCGGCACACATGAAATCACTCTTACTTCGGAAGACTTCTCTCCATTGAGAATGACATGCTGCGTTCTGGTATCTAGGAAATCTTCAATCCAATCACACCATTGGTCTGGTAGTCCATATGCGCTCACTTTGTTCATTAAACGGCTGTGGGGAACTGTATCGAACGCCTTGCGGAAGTCAAGAAACACGGCATCTACCTGGGAACCCGTGTCTGTGACCCTCTGAGTCTGATGGACGAATAGCGCGAGCTGGGTTTCACACAATCGTCTTTTTCGAACCCCATGCTGATTCCTACAAAGTAGATTTCTAGTCTCCAGAAAAGTCATTATACTCGAACATAATACGTGTTCCAAAATTCTACAATTGATCGACGTTAGAGATATAGGTCTATAGTTCTGCACATCTGTTCGACGTCCCTTCTTGAAAACGGGGATTACCTGTGCCATTTTTCAATCTTTTGGAACGCTACGCTCTTCTAGAGACCTGGCGTAAGAGTGATGTGAGCGATGCAACTACGGTGGCAGATGGAACTAACTGCTGGAAACTACGGAAGTGTATTCGAGGAGTCAGTTGTGAGCAGCTGGTGTTAGGCCAGGCGCATACTGGGACGCAGGCGACGAAGCCAGGTCAGGGCAGTACAGCGAAGGAAATACTTCGCGAATCAGTGTGCGCGCGTATTGGGAGACAGTTACCCATTGTCGCTCCCACCCTGCGAGAGCACGTGATTGTACGCCGCCCCGTCAGCTGCGTGGTGCTCGCGCAGTACTGTGACATAGATACTGCGTGGCGAAGGCTGAAGTAGGCACTGTTCTGCCCTGCCCTGTGCCTCAATTTGTTCTGTTGTATTTACACCTGTGCATCACAAAAACCTGTGCTATGTTCACCTGCCCTACCCTTCGTCGTCTGTGTTCCAGTATGCGCCTGGCCTTAAATCGTGAACGTGCGGCCGTAGTGTGTCAACGCTGTTGTGTCACAAATCGCAAAGGAACAACATCTCCAAATGGCATTCTCTAGAATCTTTTGAAAACGAGAAAACTGTGTGCAAAGTTTGCCCCGCATGTCTTGATTCCCGAACAAAATCAATTACGTGTGGACGCCTCCCGCGACTTCACTGAAATGAAAAACGCTGGCATTTCTTTTCCGGATTAAATCATCAGGGGTGACGACACTTGCTGTTACCAATACGAACCTATGGCAAAACGACAAATTCGAAGGTGATTCGCCAAGAAGTTGTGCGAGATGCACAACATTCCGAAGAAAGACTCTTCTGAGCGTTTCACATCGTAGCAGTACGTCTCTGAGTTCACTTAATGGCTGTTGTCACGCCTTCTTGATAGGGACCCCAAACACTGAAACAAAATTCTAGAATTGGTCGCACTAGCGTCTTGTATGCGGTATCCTTTACAGATGCAGTGCATTTTCTCATTACCTTTTCAAAAGCTGTAAGACTTCCTTTCGCTTTTAATGTGACGGTTCAACGCCATCATGGATGGGAATAGGTTTGAACATTCACCCAACTGCGATGTCGCTGCCAGCGGGCGCCGCCAAGGAAGTGTTCACGCTGGCCACACCTATCGAGATGCTACGGCGATGCTGCCTTCTCGTGTGGTCCCAACTCCTGTGTGAGGGCCGGCAACTGAATACGGCAGAAACAACTTGAACTTCATGGGCACTTCGTGCTGGATGTACCGATGTGACACCAAATGGGAATCGTTAGCGGATCCTCCACTCGTGATATGATGTCGGGACATTGGCCTCCTCTGTTTCTCTTGTCTGTATACAATGTTTGTCTTGCTGAGAATTTGTACAGTGGCAAGCTAAGCTGTACGCGGTACATGACGCTCACGTCACCATACAAGTTGAACGTGCAAATTACAAGCTGTGGGCGTTTAACAACTGATGTTAAGAGACTCTTTGTGTTGTCTGCTGGATGGCAGTCACTGTGCGTAAATTCAAGAACATTCAGCAGTAACAGTTGTTTCTAAGACTCTTTTTTTTTATCGTAGCGTATTTTGCTGGGCCCCTTTATTTAAACACTTTACTGTTATTGTTTTAAGGGAGTGTAGAGTCAGGTATTTCTTTAACTTGCTTCTTGCCTTAACCTTATTTAATAAATTGTGAAGCGATTGCGCAACTTGCTACGTAACGATATTTTAAATTATTTGGGAGTCTTTTTAAATGCTTATTGTAAAACTGTAATCCTTTGGGTCATCCCATGTTTCGCTTTAATGCTTGCGTTTTTGTTTCCTTTAATAAAAAATTGCCATTTAATAAAAAATGGTTCACTGTTGATTGTTATTATGCACTACTCTCGAATCTAGTACCACCACTCCCTGTACCGTGATTGGCATAAATGGCTCTGAGCCCCTAGAACATAGAACTACTTAAACCTAACTAACCTAAGGACATCACACACATCCATGCCCGAGGCAGGATTCGAACCTGCGACCGTAGAGGTCGCGCGGTTCCAGACTGTAGCGCCTAGAACCGCTCGCCCACCCCGGCCGGCTTGTCTGTTACAGAAAACGAGAATAGTTTCACGGAGAGTGTTGGTATGCGTTTACGGCTTTGGATTCGCTTTCAACAGGAGTGATGCATAGATCCCAATACAGTCACATTCATTTATATCTTCCACTGTTCCCTTATCTCATCTTGGACGCAAAGGAGGCACGGTTCCCAGAAAATGACGGCGCCACGTTTCCTTCGACATCACTCTCATGCCTCCTAATCCTCTCTTTCTGATTACATCGTCGTCATCACGGCAATCCTAGCCTTCCTTTGCCTTATAAGTGGATGAGTGGCCCTTTCTCCGGTCGCAGAATGGCGAAGTCATATTGTCAACAATAGGATAATTCTGGTCAAGTAAGGAAGCGCTCAAATCAATCTTCAAGATGATTACTTAAGATGAAATAGGGGTTGCTTCCTGGTAACCCTTTTAGGAATCGTCTTGCAGCAGCCTTGTCGGGTACTGGATTTGTCACTCCGGAATGGACTTTGTCACATAACCGCCATATACCCACACAACTGCCACAAACAATATGTTTCTTCAAGATTTTAGAATGCAGAATTAATATAAAATTATCAACAAATCAAAAGCAAAGATAGTAAGAAATCCAGTGGAAACTCGTGTAGTATGACAACTGAAAGCAAGACAGTTTTCACACGATCCGACATAATCAAGCGAGGAGGAAGCACCGACTAGAAATCGGAAGAAAAAAAGGAAACAGAGAGCAGCCCTGAGTAGGTTACAGAGCCAAGGAAAGGGGAGGAACAGTTCGACAAATAGAGGGACTATACTAATTCTGAGGTGATCACGAAGAGAAAACTTTGCACACTGAAAAAACGTCATCAAAGAGAGTAGCCTGTATAATTCCAGAGTACATAGAAAGCGGAGAAACGCAAAGTAACTCGCCAAAAGGCGTTGAGGAGGCAGGGCAAGCCCGGGCTTGGGGAGCCAGCTACTCTTAAAAAGTTTGTTCCCTACACGGGCCAATCTGCAAGTGTAATTAACTTATTCCTACACTTGCTACTGACACACAACCGTGGTTGTTTTCTAGAAACAGCTGTAGAATTTTTACTCGTAGCTAATCTTCTTCTCCCTCCACCGCATTTGGGCTACAGTAATGCACATCCTTTTATTCTTTAGTTAGTAAATAACAATTTTTAAATTATAGTAGAGAGTTAGGATACTTATGCTGTATAAACAGATTACCGATTACTGTCCACCTTGAGTAGACTGATGCTTGTTAAGTTACCTACAAAATTAGTCATTAGCGTGCTGTCACAAAAACAACACTTGTTACGACAGCAGAATTACGTAAAAGGATTTGACGGGTTTAACAGAGAGACATACTTGTATCGATACGAAAATGTAGCTTCAGCAGTCGGGCGATTTTGTTCACTGAAGAGAAGCTGAGGGAGACGAGCAATAAGAGAACGAGGAACAAATAACGTCTTGCGCACATACAACTATATTTAATACATGGTTTCCACGCTGGAGCCGGTTTCATCTGAGTCATGCACATGCTGTGCCGTACAAGCCATACGACTTAGCGAATATGATTAGATTCCCCAGCCGCCCATGGGTTTCGAGACAGCTACGCACTAGCCGTAGTACGGTCCGCTGCAGTGATTCTAAAGCACGAACCTCCGTCACTACGCCGTCCCCGGCAGACTGGATGTTCGAGTGAAAGTACGTCTCGCACGAGTTGCACCTACACGCCAGATTTCATGTTCTCTCACAGATAAAGTCCCGTGCTCAGACCAAGGAATATGTCTAAGTGTCACAGCACCTTCCTACGGAAGATGGCTGCAGCGACATCAAGCCGCATGGTATTACGTTGCGGCAAAGGTACTTCTTCCAGGTGGTAAACAGAATGCAGAATTAATATAAAATTATCAACAAATCAATAGCAAAGATAGTAAGAAATCCAGTGGAAACTCGTGTAGTATGACAACTGAAAGCAAGACAGTTTTCACACGATCCGATATAATCAATACTTCCTCGCTCCGCCTATGAGGCGTCGACAGCCGTGCCTATTAAGCGTCGTGCATCAATGGTCGAACACAAGACATGTTGTTGTTGTTGTTGTGGTCTTCAGTTCTGAGACTGGTTTGATGCAGCTCTCTATGCTACTCTATCCTGTGCTAGCTTCTTCATCTCCCCCCTACTGCAACCTACATCCTTCTGAATCTGCTTAGTGTATACATCTCTTAGTCTCCCTCTACGATTTTTACCCTCCACGCTACCCTCCAATACTAAATTGGTGATCCCTTGATGTCTCAGAACATGTCCTACCAACCGATCCCTTCTTCTAGTCAAGTTGCGCCACAAACTCCTCCCCCCGGTTCTGTTCAATACCTCCTCATTAGTTATGTGGTCTGCCCATCTAATCTTCAGCATTCTTCTGTAGCACCACATTTCGAAATCCTCTATTCTCTTGTATTAACGTCCATGTTTCACTTTCATACATGGCTACATTCCATACAAATACTTTCAGAAACTACTTCCTGACCCTTAAATCTATACGCTTTCCTTGCCATTGCCCGTCTACATTTTATATCCTCTCTACTTCGACCATCATCAGTTAATCTGCTCCCCAAATAGCAAAACTCCTTTACTACTTTAAGTGTCTCATTACCTAATCAAATTCCCTCAACATCACCCGACTACATTCCATTATCCTTGTTTTGTTTTTGTTGATGTTCATCTTATATCTTCCTTTCAAGACACTGTCCATTCTGTTCAACTGCTCTTCCAAGTCCTTTGCTGACTCTGACAGAATTACAATGTCATCGGTGAACCTGAAACACTTTATTTCTTCTCCATGGATTTTAATACCTACTCCGAATTTTTCTTTTGTTTCCTTTACTGCGTGGTCACAGTAATTCTCGCCCTGTATTAATACTTCATTGGGGGGGATGGCATCATAGACAGTCAGAATTACTTTTTCTTTAATCTAATTCCGTCACAGTTGCGTTTTATTAATCTGGCTACTAGATTCTAGCTACCATGTTCATTTTCGTGTCATGCTAATTAAAGCTGCACTAATAGTACTTGGTTAGGTGACAATCAACTCTCACGTAGGTAATACACACAATACACAGTCACAAGGAATTTCAGACCAGTTTCGTAATGTAGATGTACCCATGAAGTGCAGGTGAACTAGTTCAACCGCCAGCACTTGTCCTTGGACAGCCGTCCTCGAGCTATCCACGGTAAACGACTGAGAGCGAATCGCTGTTAAGTTGGCGCGGTAGAGAGCATGCTTATCCCCTAACGGCACGGAAACGAGGCGGTTGCTTCGCTACAGAGGCAAAGAGAATATACCGTGCTTTCGATTTCACACCGAATCAGCGCACGGGTCAGTTAAAGGTTACCGCCTCCTGTAAATCCAAGACAGTTTCTTAGTAAACAATAAAAATAATAAATTCCAACAAATGGCAGTCACCGTCGATAAGTGGATGCGACTTGTTTTTAATGCTGGGCTCTGTATATCTACAAAAACTGTGCTCTATAAAGTGCACTTTACGAGGAAATCGATTGTCACTGAAACCGGCATAACACTGAAATTGCACTTAACTGCTGTCAGAGTAGTAACTGGACGAGACTATTCTCATTCCCCCTGTATTATCCGCCACGTCACACCTGGTCCAACAGCGTACAACGCAGGAGACGCACGGTCTCGATACAATGTCATAGCGACTGCGGCGAGCAGAAACACACATTCACCCGGTATTACCGAGCTCTAGAAAGGAAAACGCATTGTCAGTTTGTCCGAGCAGCGGCCTACTTCGTCAGAGAAAGATTAAAAGGGAGATTACAGTATCTTTTAAGGACTACATATTGCACAGCGCTTGCCGCTATTTCATACCGCGACTGCCGAAATTTCCCGATTACTGTTGGATAAACTACGTTACACAGTCAAGTAACCTTCATTTTAACAAACTGCCACCTTACTGAAAAACGATTTTAAGTTTCACTTTCACGTTCGTTAACGTCCATTAAATTCGATAGGCAACTTCTTTAATCCACTGGTGCTTTTGCCATGGATTATTCGTTATGCATCATTCACGTGTCTTCTAAACACAGAAAGTCTGCAGCAGGAAAGGGTCCTTATATTTTTTTCTGACCTCTAAATAGTAAAAGAGATAATATTTTTAGCGATTATACCGCAGTTTCACGCCCATCGTTCGTCTTTCAGGAGATAAAGTGTTTCCAACGAAACAATCTGCCGGACTTCATTTGTTTGGTGTAGCACAGTACGTAAACAATAGAACACAGTGTGATAAAGCTCATGTTTGACTCACATTTAACTAGACAGAACTCATATTTAACTAGATACATCACGAGATGAAACTTAATGAAAAACGTTCTGGGCTCTAATACCAAGACGTTTAAAGCACCAAAGGGAAGCAACTACAGCGTATACCCAATTTCTATCACATTAGTTTGATGGTTAAAACTCTGAACTTGTAATGCGTGAATCGTATTTCGAATTTCAACTCCGCCATTTTGTATTTTCTGTAGTTACCTTATCACTTAAGGTGAATACTGAAACATATGTAGCTTTCGATTAAGCCATTGCTCCGTCTAACTGGACCGTAAGAAGGTACGATTAAATTTTGAACAGTATATTTTCGCAATATCAGGCTACTTACCTGCTGCAAAAGAATATCTCTCAGCAGTTTAAAATTTGCACCCGCCTGGGACTTGAACCCGGATTTCGTCAGTTTCTCGAGCGATCGCATTAAGCAAATATTGATATTTTATTTAGAAAGAGCATGTTCTCACTATGGTGACGAGACTGATGTGTTGTTATATTTCCGGGAGAACCGAGAATCTGAAGATGGCAACTAGTTGCTGTCGAAATTGCTCGTGAAATAAGCTGTTTCACATCAAACGATCTTAATTTCTAACATTACAAATGATAATATCAGATAATCCCGACATCATGCGTAATTCACAAGTATAGGTTAAAAGTCCGGCTTTCAAGGTTCTCTCAAAAGGTGCGTGGGAATAGCACCATTAGGGGAGGAATATGGCTTACCCAGCCAAAAAGGATACGCACGTTACGAATTCTCAGTGCACTGAAATAAAACGATTGGTCAGGTCACCACCTAGATGTACTCTTTCAGGAACTTCGATTCCGATTCTCATTCAAATTTCTGATTCACGCATTCACTCCGATAGTGAGACACAATACTAACACTCGTATCCAATAGAAGCAATACATGTCTCAATCACCAATCTGCGGTCGTTGCTACCGTGATATGCCTTCCAACGAGATGTTAGCAGCTGACTCTCCAGTGTAGTGGAAATTTCTCGCACGAGGAAATCCAGGATGTCCGTACCTGGCGCCACGGTTGTTTTCGCAGTCGGCCGAGCATCTGGCGGAATAGTGTGGCGACGCAACCCTCCACAGTGTCCCGACAACACGCACGGACGCCAACGACGCGCTCTTGCGTAACGCAAATACGGTCACCAGCAGGACGGGATGCGCTGTTGTGCGTCCTCGGTAAAGGAGAGAGAGAGGAGAGTAAAAGAAAAGAAAACAGTTGCCGGCGCGCAATCTCACTAATAGCCTCTGGGGAAAGGAACGGCGCCCCACGGCGCAGAAGCGTAGGTACGGTAATTTATGCCGTTTTCACTGCCATCAGTCTAAAGCACGTCGCCCATTACCGCGGAAACGCGGCGCGTAATTTATCTACTGATGCCTTATCTGTCGGAGATCCATTGTGCGCAACATTGTGATTTAACTTGTATGGGAGGGAAATCTTTTCTCCGCCTCGCCATAAAAGAAGAGGAACAAAGCGGGCGCGTAATGCCGAATGCTGCGTTCGTTCCGCGTGCACCCTCCTTAATATCCTACACACAGGCGTGTTCCTTCGTTGCGCTAGAAAGGTCCATCTGTATGTTATCTCATAAGCCGTAACTATATTCTGAATCAAATTAGGTCTTTTTAAGGTCAGACCAATTTTTTTAGCGGGAACAACTGATCGGATGAAATCGTTAATTTGCTGGCTTGCAGATACGCTAAAGCAAGGTCTTTCCGCTGGGCAGCAGTGAAGACGAATGCAAGGAACTAAGAAACAAAAACAATTATATCCATCTTTTTGATTTGCAGCTCCTTGTATTGGCCGTGTTTGCAGTTAAATTTTTTTTTTTGGATTTGAGGTCCGCCAGTTATGCAAAACACCGTTTTTCTTTTCCTCAGTACCCAAACATGTTTCGGCACCACTGTGCCATCATCAGTGGGTTTCCGTTTTTATTTATTCTGCAATGTGAACATTTTTGTTAAACGATTATAAAATTATGTGCATTTTTAGTTCAAACAACAGATTTTCTGGATCACTTTTGTGTTAATTACTACAGGTAGCTTGTCATCTGCAACCAAACGATGTTGATGAGAAAGTTTTTTGCTAGGAGTTAACCTGTCTTCTAGAACGTACTAGGCGCGAAAACATCGCGAAAAACTAAATTACATTCTAGAAGATAGGTTAACTCCTAGCAAAAAACTTTCTCATCAACATCGTTTGGTTGCAGATGACAAGCTACCTGTAGTAATTAACACAAAAGTGATCCAGAAAATTCATGCGCACCAAGTGCAAAGGTATTTACAAAAAGAAACGATCTGTTGTTTGAACTAAATATGGACATAATTTTATAATCACTTAACAAAAATGTTCACATTGCAGAATAAATAAAAACGAAAACCTACTGATGATGGCACAGTGGTGCCGAAAGATGTTTGGGTACCGAGAAAAACGGCGTTTTGCATAACTGGCGGACCTCACATCCAAAAATTGATATGCACTAGCATGAGATACGGTGTATTAACAGATGCTGTCAAATCGGATCGCATTTGAGGCCAAAACAATATTAAGAGGTATCCCATGACTTTTGTCAACTCAGTGTATGAGTCATACTACCATATTCTGTTTCAGTTCAATTGTTAAACTATTCATTGTGTGGAACATGTAATAAGTTGTAGAAGGGCACATGCTGAGTAAGTAACAAACGACTTAGAAATAAATTTACTTACTTGTGACGTCATTCATCCACTGGTTAAAAAACTAAAACAGCACTAATGTTCACAAAACGTTTTCGTAAGTTACTTTGCCTGCTGAACGAGAAGGACCAAATTGCCAAGCCATGAAAATATTCCACTATCTCCTTTCCAAATTAAATGGCTCTAAACTTAATCTTGAAAACGAATTGTGAGTAATTTTGTTTGTCGACATAGTAACCTCGACAAAGAAAGTTTTGAACAGACGCACTCGCGCTCGAATTTCTGTGTGTGTGTATGTGTGTTTGTCGAAATTAATAGTAAAATGTAATATCACGTAGTAATAAATCCAAACTATTTATGTGATCATCTGCTCCGTCCACAGGCTCTTTCCGAGTCCATCGGTACTGACTTAGGAACTCCACGCCCACCCTTAAATCGGACTACGGTTTTCATCCATACGCTATTTTTCTTTTTGCAAGATGGTTACCTAAGAAATAACAATCATTTTAACATGGCAAATAGTAAGAAAATGGTATTAACAGAATTAAAAATGACTGTATGGGGAAAGTTTGAATAGGCATTAGGGTAGACTGGGTACGGTTGTGCCAGGGTACGGTTGTGACAGTCGCCATATTAGCCAAACAAAAAAGAATAACGTGGAGAGTGGGAGGGAGACAAAAGCGGCGTGCCTGTCTGGACTTGTGTCACAGTATTGCGTCAGCCGTCGCGCGACAATAACGCTAGCAGCGGTCTACATTACTTTTCAACAGTCAAAAGTAAGTTTCTTGATTCCATTTCTTTTAACGATTGTTGCTATATGTGTACTGATAAAGTAATAAGAGTTTCTTCTCGTTAAAGTTAAACATTAGTAGTTTAATATCAGTGATTACTTCGCACGTAGGAAATTTTGTATTGCCAATGCGATGTTTTTCTTGTGGAGGAGTGCGTTGGGTACGGTTGTGACATATTTTCTGGGTACGGTTGTGACATGTTTTAAGCGTACGGTTGTGACATATTTTCTGAGTTCCGTTGTGACACGAAGATAATTATTTTTTTCTAGATGCCCGAAAGAGGTTGAGGAAGACTGACAGAGGGCAGTGTGGCATTACAAAATATGAAGACGCTTATAAAGAAGTGAAAAACGGGAGCTATACGCAGAGCCGCGGAAATGCACGAAGTTAGTCACTGCAGGCCAGAATGAAGACAGCGCCAGCATGCGATATGTCGCACGTAATAAAGTGTTCTCTGAGGAGCAGGAACAGCAGCTGGCACTTTATATAACACGATGCGCAGAAATATATTTTGGCCTTTCTCCGAAAGAGGTGCGGAAGCTAGCTTTCGAACTTAGTACTAAATACAATCTGAAGCGACCTGCTACTTGGCTCGAGAATGAGATGGCTGGCGAGGAATGGTTTCGTTCATTCATGAATAGAAATCCTTCACTCTGTTCGCGTAGCTCAAGCAACTAGCCTTTCAAGAGCAACGAGCTTTAATAAAACAAATGTAAAAGCTTTTTATGACAGTTTGCAAACTGTTATGGACAGACAGAAATATGAACCACAGGACATATACAATGTTGACGAAACAGGCGTCACTGCTGTCCAAAAACCTGACAAGGCAAGACGTGGGGTACGCCAAGTGGGATCTCTTACTTCAGCTGAGCGAGGCACATTAGTCACAGTTGCTTTTGCAGTAAATGCCTGGGGGAATACTATGCCTCTCCTATTTATATTTCCACGGGTTCGTTATCGTGATCATTTCGTTAGGGATGGGCCTGTAGGATCAATTGGGCCTGCAAATCCTTCAGGATGGATGCAAAATGAATCGTTCTTAGTATTTCTCCAACATTTTAAGAAATTCTCTAATGCTTCTCAAACGCATAGTGTTGCTATTGCTGGATAACCATTCCTCACACATCCACATCAACACACTGGATTTTTGTAAAGAAAATGGAATCACATTGCTTTCATTTCCTCCACACTGTTCGCACAAACTTCAACCCTTGGATAGATCTGTGTTCGGACCCTTCAAGAAAGCTATAAATACTGCTTGTGATGGCTGGATGCGGAGTCACCCTGGAAAAACAATGACAATCTACGATATACCAGGTATTATCAAAACTGCTATGCCTCTGGCTTTCACACAATCTAACATTCAGGCTGCTTTTTGCAAAACTGGTATTCGCCCCTATAATCGTAATGTATTTCAAGAAACTGACTTTGCATCTTCCTTTGTTACGGACAGAGCAAATCCTGACACAGAAAAGAACACTTGCGCAACACCATCTCTTGAAATGGACACACCGAACCCTGAGACTGGGAAAAACAATGCTGGCGTTAACAATGAAATACCACAGTTTTTAACACAAGAATTTGGCTTTTCACCATCGTCTGAAATAGAAAGACCTGACTCTGGAGAGAACAATCCTGAACGCAATGATGAATTGGAGCCACTTTCAGCTTCTTTATTATGCGAATCTTCAATCCCAAGTTCAAGTAGTATTGAGCTAACTGCGTCATTCTCAGCCACTCCACCTGTTTTCTCGCCTGAAATTGTTCGGCCTTTTCCTAAGGCTCCGCAAAGAAAAACAAGAGGTTCCAGAAATAAAAAGTCAACCATTTATACAGACACGCCTGAAAAAGAGGCAGTTTGGCAAGAATGCGACGAAAAAGAAAAACGATTGAAGGCTCAGCAGGTAAAGAAACATCTTACTGAATCAAGAGGAATAAATAAAGGAAAAGGAGAAAACAAAACAAAGAAAAGGAAGATACCACCATTGTCATCGGATGAAGAAGATTGTTTCTGTCTGGTTTGCTTAGGCCCATATTCAAAAAGTAGGCCTGGCGAAAAATGGATAAAATGTCAAGGAAAATGTGAGCTCTGGTCCCACTTGGAGTGCGCCGGTGGCCGTCGGTTTTACATTTGTCATAATTGTGATGAGTCAGACTAGATCTCAGTGTCGTACTTTTGCAATTTTAGAACTAAGAATCAACCTTATATTTCTACTATTCTTTGTTTTTTTGTGATCATATTTACACAAATGCTTAGATTTTCCTTGAATAAGACATTTTAAGATTTTTGTTTCACTGGTTTTTATAATGCCAATTTATTTATATGTTTTGTATTTCAACACACTTATTTTATTGTATAGTTTGATATTTTAGTTAAATTCTTTTGCTGATTGTAATATGATGACTGTTATAATAACAGCTGTAGATGCTAGAGTTCCGTATTAATTACAAGCTATTAAAGTGTTCCAAGATTATATTTATTTTGTTGCATAAAAGTTAAATTTTTACAGAAGAAGAATATGTTGCTATTATGTTAGATATTAGTTGCAATAAAACTGATTTTATATTATTTTGGTGCAATATTTAACATGTCACTACCGACCCCAGGTACTGTCACAACCGCCCCTGGGGTATCGTCGGTTGTGACATTTTTCATTTTTTTTCTAATTTGCTCCTATGAGATAACCATTGTAACTAGCGACAAAATTTTAATATTTTCATTTAGACAAATGTACACTGTACTATAAAAACATTTTTACTCCATCTAACTCGCATAGTAACAACAATATAGGGAATCAAATGAAAATTGTCACAACCATACCCAGTCTACCCTACTGGGACCTAATAAATCCATAAAAATTTCTGGATTTGTGACCGCATTTTCAGTATGTAAAACTACCGACGTTTCCGTCACTATTGCAAGTAACCTTCTTCAGGCTTTTTTTTTTTTTTTTACTGTTGAATGAAAAAACTGTCTCTCATACACCTGCAAACGTGGCTGTTATCTAATTCTGATAGGCTGTTAAAGATGAAGGAGAGAGATGTTAGAAGTGTTTCGGTGTTTTTATTATTTCTTTTTATTGGTGGAAACCCGACGTTTTGATTGGTGATTCCTTTGCTGGCTGTGGTTGGTGGAAATCGGCGAATGGAAAACTAGGCAGCAGTTGTGACGCGGGGTTTTTTTCCTGCTTTCTAGAACCGGCTGGGGCGCGCCAGTGCTGTATGGGGGTTACAGGCAGGCACACCTCCAGCTCATCATCCACTTACGACACAGCTTCGGCGTGCACGGCTCGACTGGTGCCGTCAGTCAATTGAACGATGGAAATGCGTGCCGTGGCCTTCAGCAATGAAAGTAGAGTCTTCTTGCACGCAAGTGATGGTCGTTAGCACGTATTACGTAAACCTGGTGAGCGCTGTCTCGTAGAGTGCATTAGTCCAAGACCCCACCCGAGGCCTTATGGTCTGGGGTGCGATAAGCTACAATTCTCGTTCACCCTGTTTCTGGAGGGGTCACTAATTAGCGCGCGGAACGTGCAGAATGCTGTTAGACCAGTTCTTTTACCGTTCTAGCAACGGGAAGGTGATGTGCAGTTCCAACAGGATAATGCACGCCCAAACATTGCCCGAAAAACTCATCATGGTGTGCAAGACGTGCAGAAACTTCCCTGGCCAGCACTATCCCCAGACTTGTCTCCAATCGAGCAGGTGTGGTATACGATAGGACGAAAAGTGACCCGTGCGACTCGTCATCTAACAACACTTGCAGAAATACATGAAGGGGTCGAGCAGGCGTGGCATAACGTATCCTAGGCTAGTATTTTCCAACCGTTCGATGGACTGGATGCCAGAGTCAGCACCTGTGTTGCCGCCTGTGGAGACTACACCACGTACTATGGGTGTTTCGGTATGGGTCTACGAGTATACCTGGTACTTCGCTCGTGCCGCTTGGGATATTGATCGGTAAATGTCATCGTTTCATGTATTCCATGTGTACTGTTGCAACAATAAACGTACAGTGAATTGGAATCCTTAAGAGGGTGTACTATTTCTTCTCCAACAGTGTGGAACAGTCCCGATTTAGGGAATCTCCTGTGGATATGTGGGCAACGGGTTTGCCACAGTGGATACACCGGTTCCCGTCAGATCACCGAAGTTAAGCGCTGTCGGGCGTGGCCGGCACTTGGATGGGCGACCATCCGGGCCGCCATGCGTTGTTGCCATTTTTCGGGGTGCACTGAGCCTCGTGATGCCAACTGAGCAGCTACTCCATGTAACAGTAGCGGCTCCGGTCAAAGAAAACCATCATAACGACAGGGAGAGCGGTGTGCTGACCACACGCCCCTCCTATCCTCATCCTCCGCTGAGGATGACACGACGGTCGGATGTATAGTGCTACAACGATGAAGAACAATATTACGACGATGTCAAACCCTATTTTCATGATATAAAGAAGAACTGACGATATTAAAAATGTAATTATAATTTTATTATTTTAATTTTTGTGCTCAGTGAATCAAAGACTTTCTAGTGCACGGAATAAACTAGTATTGTTTGTACTACGAAACTATATATGATTGTTAAGTGAGAACTGATTCGATGTAAGACATTTTGTCTGGGCGGATTTTGTTCTCGTACTGGTCGGTAGAGGAAAAAAAAGTTTCTTAATTGATGTATGTAATGTGAATGTATAAAGGCTATAAAAAGGAGAAAGAAAGACAGTCCTTGCGGACAATCACGATATTGTATAGAAAAAGGTAGATACAAGTTATTCAAACCAAATATCTCTAAAGTGTATCGTCTTGTGATTTCTAAAGACTGAAAGTTGCGGTGTTTAATCTAAATCTGTCCTGAATAACAGCGAAGAACATTTATGTCATCATATATTTTCTTCGTTTGACCACGGTTGTGATTCGCATGTTACTTTTTGTTACGCGACGTGTTAGAAATATTTTCATTATACGCGCAAAAGCGCACACAGCTTTAATCGAATCTGCATCTTTCGGAAAAGATAACTCTTAATCAGTACAATTACGCGAATACCGCCAAAATCGCAACCGTGACCACAAAAGTGTTTCCTGGACCTGAATTTTATAAATGTGTAGACTTGAAAGCGAACAGCATTGCACAATCGCAGGCTCGCAACAATTGAAACAAAACAAAACAGGGACTGAACATCTTTAAATTTTAACGCCGTCAGCGTTACGAAATCTGAACGACGTAAGTTAATTAATTAAATATTAACAGGAAGATTATTAAATTTTAAAGATTAAACCAGAGCAAGAATTTAAAGCATTTTAGCATCATTACGTTTCTTTGCGTTAGTACTTGAGTATCAGATACCATCATATCTATTTAAAAGACAGTGCGCAAATAAAATTGCCACCTTTTAAAATTATTATTATAGCAGTTCAGATGGTCCCGGTGGGCCACTTGTGGCTTGAACACGGAGTGCATTTCATCATCTGGATATGTAACCACATCATCACGCAATGAATGAATAAAAAATTTTGCCGCCGTTGCTCGTTGCTGGAAAGTTTCATCATTGTTACTACTTGCCATTTGTCATTGCAGCTACAAATGTGCTAGTGGATCCTGAACGAATTATAATGCATTCCTAGGCGTCAAGGAAGCAGGATGACGCAGTGGGGGGAGCGGGAGTTGAAACACGTTATTGATGACACTGTCTGATTATTATTCTGATGGTTGTCAAAGACGAGCCCAGAGCCAGCTGGTGCCGTGACGTGGCATAGCTTACGCATTTTCCGGTGGCAGCTGGGAGCCGTCAACGCTTCCTGTTCACAACACTGAATGGATTACTACCGTAGGCGGCAGAGCAGAAGCCTGTACAAATTAATCTTGGATTCATTTGCCTGTAGGAGCTCAACTTTCTCTACGTCTGAGATCTCCGTATATAATTCGAAAGCCCACAACTGTCCAGATTAAATTGCCGCGTCCTCCCCCCTCGCTCCTTCCTCCCTCCGGCCTCAAAATACAAAATCCAACTTACGGTGCTGCTCACAGTCAAAATATCGCAGTAACACATTTCTCTGTTGCCCGGTTCCACTGAGTTAAAATAACATTAAGATATTCAAATATCTTACGGTAATGCAGCCGGATGACGAATTCGACACACTGTCTTTCTCAAGGCATAACGACTACAGAGCAGGGTTCCCTGCAGAATTTGAACAGAATCCACCATTTCTATTTATAAGGTTACTTGCAAATTTAATTTCAACAGATTTTTTAGTAACACGTAGCTGGAAGTGCATGCCGGAATCTAAGTGTTGTTATATTTGATTGTCTGAGCAATAAATGACATGCCAGAATTGCAAGGAAAACTATAGACATCCGCCTTACGCAAACCAAGATCAATCTTTACGGAACCTAACAGGACCCTGATTTTAGATGGTTGTCTAAAAACACATTTCACATCAAATTTCCACAAAACACGACCAATCTTACTCGAAATTCTCCCTGCAAAAAGATTGTAGACATGGGTGCCAACTTGGTATTACCTTTATCGACTAACAGTGCACTCGGTGAGTGATAATATCGATGTGGCACCGAAGCTACGGCAGGGAGTACTTTGAACAGGATTGGCCGTATTTTGCGTTAGTATGAGGTGGGATGTGTTTTACGACTACTATGTAAGATTAGGATCCTTTAAGGTTTCGTAAAGAATCATCTTGCTTTTCGTAAGGCGGGTGTCTATTGTATCCCTTGTTGTTGCGACATCTCATGTATCAGTCAAACGATCAGGGCTGTGGGGGACCGGTGTACTGAGCATAAGCGTCACACACGCTTACAACAGCCGAGCAAATACGACACTGGAGAACATCGTATTGGCAACGGTGACGCTACGGAAATCCTGGCTTGCACTTACAAATACTTGCCTAGTGTTATTGAGGTATGTTTGAAATTAAATTAGCAAGTAACCTTATAAACAGAAATAGCGGTTTTCGTTTAAATTCAGCAAGCAATCCTGCTCTATCCCTTTTCAGAAATCAGAGGGACAGAGTCAATGCTATCTAACCCGATGATTATTAGTTTCACAATCGATAACTTATGAAGTCGGTCATCTGTGGTTTGTGATGACGCTTGTGTTTACAGTGTGTGTGTGTGTGTGTGTGTGTGTGTGTGTGTGTGCGTGCGTGTGTGTGTGTGTGTGTGTGTGTGTGCGTGTGTGTGTGTGTTACCTTGTATACGCCAGGGAGACATAGGTCTAAGCTTAGGGTAAAAGATCGCTTGGTTTTTACAATTTCGACGTACAATGAAACCTTCTTCCCCTACAATCATGCTTTCATAATAGGGGATGATCGAGGATGAATTGTAAGTAACAGTGTGGATGACGAAATAGTTTGCACAGATTCGGCACTACACCCAAGGATTCGTTTCTCAGTGCAATGTTCTGACGGAGGAAATAATTCTTTTTCGGATTTTTCGATATTTTTATTTCTTCTGTTAGAGGATGCTCTATTTCAGAGCTGTGTGCCTCTGTAATAGTTTCGGTTTTATAAAAAATGTTTACGAGAGCTTCTAAAATTGAAACGAAACTGTACCTTGTTATAACACTGCCTGCTGGTAAAGTCTACCACGAGTCAGTTCGTCTCAAACGATACGGTTCATACGGGGGAATCTACATCTATAAGCAACTTTAGCAAAGAACAGATTGTTGTGCAGTACCTGGGAGCGGGCATCTCAGAAACGGCGAAGCCGGTCGGCTGTTGGCGCGTTACTGTCGTGACCATCTACGGAAAGAGGTTGAAGAACGGTGGATCACGAGCAAGTGACAAGTTGAAAGTCCGTGGCACGAATGGCGGCTGTTGCTGATACAACCGGTTTTCAGTTATCGTTTTTTTGTGCCAGTTTAATCTGACTATTAAAACCACCCAAAATAATCAGTTTCTGAGATAACCGATTCTCGGTTTTTATTGCTAATATTTTGAAATCCAACAAAGATTGAAAATTTTGACTCTCTCAGTTTCAAGATAAATGAAATCAAAATACTAAAGTTAAATAGGCAAATAAAAGAAAACTTAGTCCGTCCACCGTTCGCTGCTTTCCTCGAAAAGTGATAAGTGGTTGAACACTACCAAAAATCATCAATATTCTCCTATTGATTCTAATTTTTTTTTTGAAACTCTGCTAAAAACCATGTTGTATCGGGTCGGGTTGTATTTGGTCATTACGAATAGCCAGTGCTAGAGGATATAAACTGAGCTTAAGGGTGAAAACAGATTGAAGAACTATATTTTTCGGGGTTATTTGTCCGTTTTTCATAGCTACAAGTAGATGAAAGTGTATTATGTAGACACTGCCAGCAGATCAACTACTTCCTATTTTTATTACATACTGCGAATGAAATGTTAAATGTGTAATTTATCACTGTTACCATAATTTCCATCGTCTTTTATTGTTTCATAGAAACGGCAGAAAAATGTTTACTCATTGTATTTAATTGCTGCGTCACTTCGTAAAAGTATTTCCAGACAATAATTGGTGTCATTGTGCAATACAATGAATGTCGGACGACGTCAGCGAAAAAATTACCACATACACCAGGTCTTGCACACTGCACACTGCACGTACATGTGCACCTTACTCCACGACACACGCCAGCAGGGACATTATTGTCTAAGCAACGCTGTACCAGTTCATATGCCATGTATTTGTTGCTCGTTTGTGTCAGCATTGTTATAAAAATATCACTGATCGCTTTAACACTTTCTTTAATAATGCAGTATTTCTAAGAAATGCATATTTTATGAATAAAAATTACTCCCTTTTTAAAAAGTTTTTGGGCCGTGCTGTAGCTCGCGTTGGTGCTGTTTGTAGGTTTCTGTCCTCTGTTGGAGGCCAGACAGTATCGTTTAGTTGACATGGTTGCGTTTGTTTGTCTTCTTCTCGTGTTGGCTGGCGCCACTTGGTTTCGCAAGCGTAGCCTGTCCGCTAGTGGTAGCAGCGGCTGTTATCGATACGTGGTAACAGTGACCCTGTGGTTCTTCCGAGTCATGTCAGAGTGACTTTGGTTGGGGACTCACGAGGAGCCAGGTTCGCACATTATTTGCTGTGTCTGTATTTATGCTCATTTGGTAAATTGTAACGCAGTGAAAGCACTATTAATTAAACAGTTGTTTATTCCTTCATTAATAACGTGTGATATCTTCATTTATTACTGAGTCTGGAATTACTGGTTTTAAATAAATGTGTGTAATTGCAAAAGGAAACCAATAGTAACTGATTACGGCTCCGTTTACAATTATAACTGAATCCTGCCTTCCTTGTCTACCAGGTTTCAGTTTTATTTAAATGCGAAAAATTTTAGCACTGTTACTATGGCAAACTGATATTTCGGTTTTGTACTCGGTCATTAGTAAAAAAAAAGCACCTGCTATAACCGAGACCAAACAAATAGAAATACTGGTTATTGTGAACTAAAATACCAGTACCAAGTTTAACTGGTAAGTATTTAATTTTTTGACTAAAGTTCAGTCTTGATCACACCATTTATATTTCAATGAGATAGGTAACCGGTCAAATTAGTGAAGTTCGGTGGCAGGAGGAACAAGACTTTTGGTCAGGTGATTACAGGGTTATAAATACAAAATCAAATAGGGGTAATGCAGGAGTAGGTTTAATAATGAATAAAAAAATAGGAGTGCGGGTTAGCTACTACAAACAGCATAGTGAACGCATTATTGTAGCCAAGATAGACACAAAGCCCATGCCTACTACAGTAGTACAAGTTTATATGCCAACTAGCTCTGCAGATGATGAAGAAATTGATGAAATGTATGACGAGATAAAAGAAATTATTCAGGTAGTGAAGGGAGACGAAAATTTAATAGTCATGGGTGACTGGAATTCGTCAGTAGGAAAAGGGAGAGAAGGAAACATAGTAGGTGAATATGGATTGGGGGGAAGAAATGAAAGAGGAAGCCGCCTTGTAGAATTTTGCACAGAGCATAACTTAATCATAGCTAACACTTGGTTCAAGAATCATGAAAGAAGGTTGTATACCTGGAAGAATCCTGGAGATACTAAAAGGTATCAGATAGATTACATAATGGTAAGACAGAGATTTAGGAACCAGGTTTTAAATTGTAAGACATTTCCAGGGGCAGATGTGGATTCTGACCACAATCTATTGGTTATGAACTGCGGATTGAAACTGAAGAAACTGCAAAAAGGCGGGAATTTAAGGAGATGGGACCTGGATAAACTGAAAGAACCAGAGGTTGTACAGAGTTTCAGGGAGAGCATAAGGGAACAATTGACAGGAATGGGGGAAAGAAATACAGTACAAGAAGAATGGGTAGCTCTGAGGGATGAAGTAGTGAAGGCAGCAGACGATCAAGTAGGTAAAAAGACGAGGGCTAATAGAAATCCTTGGGTAACAGAAGAAATATTGAATTTAATTGATGAAAGGAGAAAATATAAAAATGCAGTAAATCAAGCAGGCAAAAAGGAGTACGAACGTCTCAAAAATGATATCGACAGGAAGTGCAAAATGGCTAAGCAGGGATGGCTAGAGGACAAATGTAAGGATGTAGAGGCTTATCTCACTAGGGGTAAGATAGATACTGCCTACAGGAAAATTAAAGAGACCTTTGGAGAGAAGAGAAGCACTTGTATGAATATCAAGAGCTCAGATGGCAACCCAGTTCTAAGCAAAGAAGGGAAGGCAGAAAGGTGGAAGGAGTACATAGAAGGTTTATACAAGGGCGATGTACTTGAGGACAATATTATGGAAATGGAAGAGGATGTAGATGAAGATGAAATGGGAGATAAGATACTGCGTGAAGAGTTTGACAGAGCACTGAAAGACCTGAGTCGAAACAAGGCCCCGGGAGTAGACAACATTCCATTAGAACTACTGATGGCCGTGGGAGAGCCAGTCATGACAAAACACTACCATCTGGTGAGCAAGATGTATGAGACAGGCGAAATACCCAAAGACTTCAAGAAGAATATAATAATTCCAATCCCAAAGAAAGCAGGTGTTGACAGATGTGAAAATTACCGAACTATCAGTTTAATAAGTCACAGCTGCAAAATACTAACGCGAATTCTGTACAGACGAATGGAAATACTGGTAGAAGCGGATCTTGGGTAAGATCAGTTTGGATTCCGTAGAAATGTTGGAACACGTGAGGCAATACTAACCTTACGACTTATCTTAGAAGAAAGATTAAGAAAAGGCAAACCTACGTTTCTAGCATTTGTAGACTTAGAGAAAGCTTTTGACAACGTTAACTGGAATACTCTCTTTCAAATTCTGAAGGTGGCAGGGGTAAAATACAGGGAGCGAAAGGCTATTTACAATTTGTACAGAAACCAGATGGCAGTTATAAGAGTCGAGGGGCATGAAAGGGAAGCAGTGGTTGGGAAAGGAGTGAGACAGGGTTGTAGCCTCTCCCCGATGTTATTCAATCTGTATTTTGAGCAAGCAGTAAAGGAAACAAAAGAAAAATTCGGAGTAGGTATTAAAATTCATGGACAAGAAGTAAAAACTTTGAGGTTCGCCGATGACATTGTAATTCTGTCAGAGACAGCAAAGGACTTGGAAGAGCAGTTGAACGGAATGGACAGTGTCTTGAAAGGAGGATATAAGATGAACATCAACAAAAGCAAAACGAGGATAATGGAATGTAGTCAAATTAAATCGGGTGATGCTGAGGGGATTAGATTAGGAAATGAGACACTTAAAGTAGTAAAGGAGTTTTGCTACACTCCTGGAAATGGAAAAAAGAACACATTGACACCGGTGTGTCAGACCCACCATACTTGCTCCGGACACTGCCAGAGGGCTGTACAAGCAATGATCACACGCACGGCACAGCGGACACACCAGGAACCGCGGTGTTGGCCGTCGAATGGCGCTAGCTGCGCAGCATTTGTGCACCGCCGCCGTCAGTGTCAGCCAGTTTGCCGTGGCATACGGAGCTCCATCGCAGTCTGTAACACTGGTAGCACGCCGCGACAGCGTGGACGTGAACCGTATGTGCAGTTGACAGACTTTGAGCGAGGGCGTATAGTGGGCATGCGGGAGGCCGGGTGGACGTACCGCCGAATTGCTCAACACGTGGGGCGTGAGGTCTCCACAGTACATCGATGTTGTCGCCAGTGGTCGGCGGAAGGTGCACGTGCCCGTCGACCTGGGACCGGACCACAGCGACGCACGGATGCACGCCAAGACCGTAGGATCCTACGCAGTGCCGTAGGGGACCGCACCGCCACTTCCCAGCAAATTAGGGACACTGTTGCTCCTGGGGTATCGGCGAGGACCATTCGCAACCGTCTCCATGAAGCTGGGCTACGGTCCCGCACACCGTTAGGCCGTCTTCCGCTCACGCCCCAACATCGTGCAGCCCGCCTCCAGTGGTGTCGAGACAGGCGTAAATGGAGGGACGAATGGAGACGTGTCGTCTTCAGCGATGAGAGTCGCTTCTGCCATGGTGCCAATGATGGTCGTATGCGTGTTTGGCGCCGTGCAGGTGAGCGCCACAATCAGGACTGCATACGACCGAGGCACACAGGGCCAACACCCGACATCATGGTGTGGGGAGCGATCTCCTACACTGGCCGTACACCACTGGTGATCGTCGAGGGGACACTGAATAGTGCACGGTACATCCAAACCGTCATCGAACCAATCGTTCTACCATTCCTAGACCGGCAAGGGAACTTGCTGTTCCAACAGGACAATGCACGTCCGCATGTATCCCGTGCCACCCAACGTACTCTAGAAGGTGTAAGTCAACTACCCTGGCCAGCAAGATCTCCGGATCTGTCCCCCATTGAGCATGTTTGGGACTGGATGAAGCGTCGTCTCACGCGGCCTGCACGTCCAGCACGAACGCTGGTCCAACTGAGGCGCCAGGTGGAAATGGCATGGCAAGCCGTTCCACAGGACTACATCCAGCATCTCTACGATCGTCTCCATGGGAGAATAGCAGCCTGCATTGCTGCGAAAGGTGGATATACACTGTACTAGTGCCGACATTGAGCATGCTCTGTTGCCTGTGTCTATGTGCCTGTGGATCTGTCAGTGTGATCATGTGATGTATCTGACCCCAGGAATGTGTCAATAAAGTTTCCCCTTCCTGGGACAATGAATTCACGGTGTTCTTATTTCAATTTCCAGGAGTGTATTTAGGGAGTAAAATAACTGATGATGGTCGAAGTAGAGAGGATATAAAATGTAGACTGGCAATGGCAAGGAAATCGTTTCTGAAGAAGAGAAATTTGTTAACATCGAGTATAGATTTAAGTGTCAGGAAGTCGTTTCTGAAAGTATTTGTATGGAGTGTAGCCATGTATGGAAGTGAAACATGGACTATAACCAGTTTGGACAAGAAGAGAATAGAAGCTTTCGAAATGAGGTGCTACAGAAGAATGCTGAAGATAAGGTGGGTAGATCACATAACTAATGAGGAGGTATTGAATAGGATTGGGGAGAAGAGAAGTTTGTGGCACAACTTGACTAGAAGAAGGGATCGGTTGGTAGGAATTGTTTTGAGACATCAAGGGATCACAAATTTAGCATTGGAGTGCAGCGTGGAGGGTAAAAATCGTAGAGGGAGACCAAGAGATCAATACACTAAGCAGATTCAGAAGGATGTAGGTTGCAGTAGGTACTGGGAGATGAAGAAGCTTGCACAGGATAGAGTAGCATGGAGAGCTGCATCAAACCAGTCTCAGGACTGAAGACCACACAACAACAACAGGTAACCGGTTTCGGTTATTTTTACATAACCATCATCAGACCCATGGCTCCCTTAGGATGGTAGGCGGAGTTGACTTCGTAGCAGCGAGGAGAGCTCCGCCTACGATCCTAAGGGATCCATGGGTCTGATTATGGTTATGTAAAAATAACTGAAACCGGTTACCTATCTCATTGAAATATAAATGGTGTGATCAAGACTGAACTTTAGTCAAAATATAATAATCTATTGATCACTGTATTCCAAAAATGTTTACCAAAATTGTGGTAATTATTTCCCATTCCTAGTCCAAGCTCCATCACAGAACAGGATAGACGGGTGACATGTGGCAGATTTGTCTACAGAATACAATGCCGGGGCAGGCACACTGCGTGTGTAGTTGAACATGGGACTCCACAGCAGACGAACCGTATTTTTTCCCACGACGACCCATTGATATTGTTATCTATGATTGCAGTGGGCTCGGGATTGTCAGTCGATTCAAAATGGCTCTGAGCACTATGGGACTTAACATCTATGGTCATCAGTCCCCTAGAACTTAGAACTACTTAAACCTAACTAACCTAAGGACAGCACACAACACCCAGCCATCACGAGGCAGAGAAAATCCCTGACCCCCCCGGGAAGAGAACCCGGGAACCCGTGCGTGGGAAGTGAGAACGCTACCGCACGACCTGTCAGTCGGATCGTGGATCAATGGAACTGTGTCGCCTTGCCCGATAAATCATGTTTCATGTTTAGCAGGTCGACGGTCGTGTCCGGATACACCGTGATCCAAGCGTACGGGTGTTCCAACCATGCACTAGGTCCCGGGCGCAGGCCGGTGTGGCTAGTATTATGCTTTGGGGGGATATTCACCATGCAACCTATAGCGGGAATCTGAGGACGGTTGTGGACTACGTGAACATTATTCAAGATCACCTGCAACCCTTCATAAGTGGGGCGTTCAATAAGTAATATAAAACTTTTTTCCTGTAAGTGGGTTGGTTTTATTCAGTGTTCCAATATACCATATTATTCTCCATTGTTTTCGCTACAAGGTCCTATTTTTCAACAGAATCTCCGTTCATTGTGATGGCGTTAAACCACCCTATTGAGAGGGCTTTTATGTCCCGAGTGGTTGCCATATCATCCACGTACTGCCTTCCCACGGAATGTATCCTTCATTGGGCCAAACATACGGCAGTGGGAAGGTGTGAGATCCGGACTCTAAGGTGAGTGAGGAAGAACAGTCGAATAAAGTTCTGAGAGCTGCTCTCGGGTGGTAGACTTGTGCGAAGCCTTGCTTTGTCATGAAGAAGTTGGTTTACATTATTGTGGCGACGAACAAGCTGAACTCGTTCCTTCTGTTTCCTGAGGGTTGCACGACACACTTCAGAGTTGATCGTTGCACCACGAGGAAGGAAATCAAATAAAATAACCTCTTCGAAATTCCAGAAGACCGTCGACATGGCTTGGCGGCTGAGAGTGCGGTTTACAACTTTCTCTTCGAAGTATAGGTAGTGTGTCGCCACTACAGGGAATGTTTTATTACCGTTCGAAATGATAAACCCATATTTTCTCGCCTTTGATAATGGTCGACAAAAAATTGTCACGGTCAGCCTTGTAACGTGCAAACAATACCGCACAGAGTGTCCTTCGTTGCTCATTATGGTCTTCTGTTAGGTGGCGAGAAACCCGGCGGGGAGGCAATTTTGAGTACTCCAACCGGCGAACAAGTGTTTCAGCACAACAAACAGAGACTCCAGTTGAGCTGTGAGGTGTTTGGTTCTGATCCGTCGATCACCTCGAATGAGACTGTCAGCATTGCAGGAATCAGAGGTGTGTGCGGCCGTCATGCAGGCGGGAGATCGAAGAGGTGTGCGTGACTTAGGTTGCTATGATGACAGACACCTCGACCAACGATTCACCGTGCTTTTGTTCACTGCTCGGTCTCCGCAGACGTTCTGCAAGCGCCTATGAATATCTGCGATGTTCGAGTATTTTGCCAAAAGAAACTCAATGACACCCTCTGCTTGGAACGCATCTCCGCACGTACAGGTACAGTGCTATACGAGGGCAGTTCAATAAGTAATGCAACACATTTTTTTTCTCGGCCAATTTTGGTTGAAAAAACCGGAAATTTTGTGGAATATTTTCAAACATTCCCGCTTCGTCTCGTATAGTTTCATTACTTCCGACAGGGTGCAGCGCTGTACGGAGCTGTTAAAATGGCGTCTGTAACGGATGTGCGTTGCAAACAACGGGCAGTGATCGAGTTTCTTTTGGCGGAAAACCAGGGCATCTCACATATTCATAGGCGCTTGCAGAATGTCTACGGTGATCTGGCAGTGGACAAAAGCACGGTGAGTCGTTGGGCAAGGCGTGTGTCATCATCGCCGCAAGGTCAAGCAAGACTGTCTGATCTCCCGCGTGCGGGCCGGCCGTGCACACCTGTGACTCCTGCAATGGCGGAGCGTGCGAACACACTCGTTCGAGATGATCGACGGATCACCATCAAACAACTCAGTGCTCAACTTGACATCTCTGTTGGTAGTGCTGTCACAATTGTTCACCAGTTGGGATATTCAAAGGTTTGTTCCCGCTGGGTCCCTCGTTGTCTAACCGAACACCATAAAGAGCAAAGGAGAACCATCTGTTCGGAATTGCTCGCTCGTCATGTGGCTGAGGGTGACAATTTCTTGTCAAAGATTGTTACAGACGATGAAACATGGGTTCATCACTTCGAACCTGAAACAAAACGGCAATCAATGGAGTGGCGCCACACCCACTCCCCTACCAAGAAAAAGTTTAAAGCCATACCCTCAGCCGGTAAAGTCATGGTTACAGTCTTCTGGGACGCTGAAGGGGTTATTCTGTTCGATGTCCTTCCCCATGGTCAAACGATCAACTCTGAAGAGTATTGTGCTACTCTTCAGAAACTGAAGAAACGACTTCAGCGTGTTCGTAGGCACAAAAATCTGAACGAACTTCTCCTTCTTCATGACAACGCAAGACCTCACACAAGTCTTCGCACCCGAGAGGAGCTCACAAAACTTCAGTGGACTGTTCTTCCTCATGCACCCTACAGCCCCGATCTCGCACCGTCGGATTTCCATATGTTTGGCCCTATGAAGGACGCAATCCGTGGGGGGCACTAAGCGGATGATGAAGAAGTTATTGATGCAGTACGACGTTGGCTCCGAGATCGACCAGTGGAATGGTAACGTGTAGGCATACAGGTCCTCATTTCAAGGTGGCGTAAGGCCGTAGCATTGAATGGAGATTACGTTGAAAAATAGTGTTGTGTAGCTAAAAGATTGGGGAATAACCTGGTGTATTTCAATGCTGAATAAAACAACCCCTGTTTCAGAAAAAAAATGTGTTGCATTACTTATTGAACTGCCCTCGTATTATGGTGCCACCACCTATCGGAATTGCATGAAACTATAGGGGCTGAAGAGATATTCCACAGCGTGTCACAACAATTTCCGCATTTTTTCAACCGAAACTGGATGCATTACTTACTGAATGCTGCTCCTCATCTGTTCCTGTCTTCCCCGACAGTGACGGCATCTTGCAGTAGAATAACTGTTCGTGTCGCAAGACCAGAATCGCGATACAGTGCTTTGAAGAGCTTCTTAGTGAATTCGCATTGATGTTTCGGCCACAAAATTTGCCAGATCTGAACCCGATGGCACACACCTGAAGCACTGTTGGGCGTCAGCTCTGTGTCGACCAAGGACCGACCCAAAATTTATGGGAAATGCGTGTCCTGTGCGTAAACGTCGAATCGTACATAGTGCGGAAAAACAACGAGAAATTGTCGAATCCGTCTCGCGCACAATCGCTGCTGCATAGCGTTCCACGTGCGGACGGAAACAGAATAATACACAATCAAACGGACGTAATAATGCTTTGTCCCATCAGTGTATTTAACGTTAGGATCAAAGGGTACCTCAAGATTAAATACTGTTGTTACTTCCCGTCTTTATTACCATTATCATTTGCTTCTGTTTAGCCAACCCCAAAGAAAACATTACCATCGTAATTTTCTTCTGCTTTGCCAACCCCAACGAAAACCACCGATATCACATGTGCGAGTGGAGAGAAAAATTCTGCTTGATTCTTTCTTCACCAGACTATCTCACTCTTAGAAGAGAATTACATTCTGAAAACTCCAGAAGAAAAAAGGTTAAAAGTTGTAAAAATGCGCTGAATGTTCAAGAGAAAACATCAAGTCCAGAAGAGATTTCCATCATCACCTGAAACGGAGTCAGAGGAATAAAGCATACAACTACGGCATCAAACACTACGACAACAGATCTGTGAAGAAAGGGAAATGGATCAGAGCAAGGTGTGGCTTTTCGAAATTTGGGGGGGGGGGGGGGGGGGCTACTGATCACATAGACTCATTTATTGCTATTTACAATGAAAAAGATTAGGTCATAAAGCAATGTACTTCTTTATGCAAAACTTAAAACTATAATCTATTCGTCATTACCGTTCAACATGGATAATGAAATATTTAATACCCCCTTGACACCCAGAAAATTTAAATGATTTATTTAGACTCATATTATCCTATTGAATGCGATTAATGAAACTTCTCTTACTGTATTCCAGTGACAAAGCTGAATTCGCAGATGAAAACTGCGATTTTCTGCTTGTAAGTCGACCTACTTGAGTCTGTGAGCCAGGTTGGCGCACTGCTGTACCACACTGCTTGAGCTCCCTTATGTAGGAGGTTCCTATGACCTCGTTATCGATAGTTGCCAAAAGAAGCGTTATTATGTTGCTTAACGGATTATTTTATCTTTCAGTCTCATCACTGACACAGGGAACTAACTTCGTCCGTTGTTTGGTGGCGATTGTGTACATTAAGAGAATAATTCGATAAGCAAATGAAACGTTTATAGCATGAAGGCTGAAAGTGACCATCGGACAGCAGTTTGACAAGAAACAAATTTCACCGTTAAAATTCGTGTCGATATATGTACACTAAAGCAACAGCAACAACAACAAAAAAATCGTAACACCCAGAAGAAGTTGTGCGATGTAAACGAAAGTTGGTATGCGTGTTTCTACATCTGAAAGATGATGTATGTTCGGATTTCGCCCCAGTCGCATACCAAATGCGCTGGTTGGGCCACTATGAGGACGCCACCAGGCTTGCTTTAAATACCCTCTCTATCGGTCATGAGCGGTAATTACCCTTAGAGTCGGACATTCTGAATTGATGTTAGTCAAGGAAGCCGTTAAGACGACAAACACGTCATTATCAACACCTCATTGAATTACAAGGTAGTGTATTAAGGGTACGAGAAACTGTGTGTGTTCCTTCTGCGGTACTGAAAAAAGTCTTGGCGGGAATGTGGCCACTGTACAAGACTGCTGGCAGCAGTGGCCACGAGAATGTACAATAGAAAGAAGACCGTGCCCCGGACGGCCACGTGGCACTACCGAGAGGGGAAGACTATCGTGTTAGGCGTTTGACTCTGGCGTAATGCATTGCCCCTGCAGAAGTAATTTGAGCAGCAGTTGGCTCTTCAGTGGAACAACGAAGCAGACGCATTGCAGCGTGTATTTCGCTGACCCCAATACGGAGCCATCTACTACTGTCCAGCGAGAGCTCATTCGAGGGCAGGGTGGAAGTTTGTTTTGTTTTCTGATGAAAGTAGGTTCTGCCTCGGTGGCAGTGATGACCGTGTGTTGGGTAAATGTAGGGCAATTGGGGGCTTGCAACCAACTTGTCTGCGTGACAGACATATTTTACCTACACCTTGAGTTATTGTCTGGGGTGCGATTTCGGATGACAGCAGAAGCACTGTCGTGATTTGAGCTGTTGTGCTGTCACTCCAACAGGATAACGCTCATCCACATGCCGTTGTTGTTAGCAACATACTCTACATAGTGTCGACTTGGTGCCTTGGCCTGCGCGATGGCAAGATATGGGACATCATTGGACGTCAATTCCAGCGTCATCCACAAATAACATTAAACGTCACTTTATTGACCGACCAAGTGCAACAGACATGGAACACCATCTCACAAACTAACATCCGGCATGTGCACAATACAATGCAAGCACTTCTGCATGCTTGTATTCAACATACTGGCGGTTACACCGGTTATTAACGTGTCAGCATTTCACATTTGGAACGGCTATCTCTCGCTTACGTTGACCTGTGCTCTTGCAATGTTAGTCACTTAAATGCGTTACCTAGACGAATGTATTTCCCGAAATTTCATTACTCTACATTAATCACTTTTTGTTTTTGCGTTTTTTTTTCCATCAGCGTTGTCAGAGTGTCTATTTCCATGAGCGAATGAACGGTCTCACTCTCTTACTTGATGTGAACTCGAATCGAACCGAAGCATGGAAAGCCCGTTGATACGTCAGCCCCCGCGCATTTCGTAACTGATACGTCGCCGTCGCGTGTATCAGAACAATTCACGGTTCCGCTGATTACGTCTCAGACGCAAATTTCACTAAACGTGCAAATACAATAGACAATAGCTGTAACCTGCGCCAATTCGGACAACTGGAGGTATATTACTCCTCGCACAGCGCTAAATTGGGCTACGCCGCATCAGCTTTCGGCATTCACAGTGAAGCAAGGGTAATGACGCAACAATAGTTTCTGCTCGTGATGCGGATATGAGGTCTGAATTCGTGTCCATCAGGTGCTGGTTCTGTGCCTGTGAAAGGGGGGGGGGGGCAGAGATGGAAGGGATTTGGGTAGTTGGGAGGGTGAGGTGGGGGAGGGTATGACGCTGAGGGGAGGGGGGGAGGGGTGGGGGGAAGCTACGAAGCCGAGCCATCGGAGGACCATCAGGCGCACGTGTCGGACATGTGGAGCCGATCAGCAGGACACAGATCTCCTCACCCCCTCCCCTCCTCGTCATCATCCATTCACACCAATACGGGCCAAGGCATTGGCTGTGCGCCACCCTCTCTATGATATGGCACCTGAGATGTCGCAATGATCGTTCTCCTTGCCGCTTTTGTCTTTAGGTCTTAATCAGGAAAGCCTCTTGTGAAAACTATACGTAACTCCCAGGTCAATTCCCAGGAGCTTCCCAAACATGGAAAACGTGTTTCTGCAGTAGCCAAGCAAGAGAGAATGTTTATAGTATAACTTTTCGCCGACGTCATGACCGCTGGACAAGAAGGCTTGTTTATAACGAGTAATGGAACTGTCCTCTCTAGTACGCTACATGACTTTCTCGAGCGCAGTTCGTGCCTGGGTCAGAGGGGATAGTTTTCATTATTCTCGGGAATTTTTCTTTATTGTGATGAATTCACGCTTGCAATGAACGTGTCTCACCGTTCAACAGAGAGCGCAAATATGACATATCGACAAATTCTTTGTCAACGTATTAACAACAATCTTCCAGGTACGACTAGAACTCGCACACTGAGGATTCCGTACGAACTTAAATAAATAAATATATAATTCGTGAAGTATCCAGGTTTGAGTCCATCCATGACACTTTCCTTAATATTTCCCATTCTTTTCACACTTTGACCTGGCTACCATGTAAGAAGTCTGTTATTGGTAGCAGACCATCGAAGTAAGATCTGAATATACCATCTTCATCGGCCAACTGGTCTAATGTTTCGTTGCACAAAATGCCTGCGACAATTTTTATCCAAAGCACACACTTGCTTCGAGACTTAGTGGTCTAATGGATTGCAAGTTTCTTACTGTTACTTCCAAAGTTCCTTCTCTCTATGGCACTGAGATTCATGTAGATGTAGGATGCTGTGGTTATGCAAATATGAGGGCGCATGCCCAAGATAGAGTAGTACGGCGAGCTGTATCAAACTAGTTTTCGGATTGAAGACGACAATAATAGCGTGGTCTATTATGTACTCTCGATTGGACAGTAGGCAGGGCTTGTTGTAGAACATTTGTCCTCATAAGCAATATATCATCATCCCCCACCCCCTCACCCCCAACATCTCTTTCTCTCAGACATTAGCTGACTTTCCTCGTCCTTTTTCATGCGACCTTTAAAAGTAAATCTAATTATAGTTACGGAGGAAATGGGTTGTTTTTTTTTCTTTGAAAAAAAGTGCTGTGTAGACCAGTGGTAGTCAAGCTGGTCCCTACCGCCCACTAGTGGGCGTTCCAGTTTTCATGGTGGACGATAGGTGCTACATCTACATCTACATGATTACTTTGCAATTCACATTTAAGTGCTTGGCAGAGGGTTAATCGAACCACAATCATACTATCTCCTTGCCATTCCACTCCCGAACAGCGCGCGGGAAAAACGAACACCTAAACCTTTCTGTTCGAGCTCTGATTTTTCTTATTTTATTTTGATGATCATTCCTACCTATGTAGGTTGGGCTCAACAAAATATTTTCGCATTCGGAAGAGAAAGTTGGTGACTGAAATTTCGTAAATAGATCTCGCCGTGACGAAAAACGTCTTTGCTTTAATGACTTCCATCCCAACTCGCGTATCATACCCGCCACACTCTCTCCCCTATTACGTGATAATACAAAACGAGCTGCCCTTTTTTGCACCCTTTCGATGGCCTCCGTCGATCCCACCTGGTAAGGATCCCACACCGCGCAGCAATATTCGAACAGAGGACGAACGAGTGTAGTGTAAAGCTGTCTCTTTAGTGGACTTGTTGCATCTTCTAAGTGTCCTGCCAATGAAGCGCAACCTTTGCCTCGCCTTGCCCACAATATTATCTATGTGGTCTTTCCAATTGAAGTTGTTCGTAATTTTTACACCCAGGTACTTAGTTGAATTGACAGTCTTGAGAATTGTACTATTAATCGAATTCCAACGGATTTCTTTTGGAACTCATGTGGATCACCTCACACTTTTCGTTATTTAGCGTCAACTGCCACCTGCCACACCATACACCAATCTTTTCTAAATCGCTTTGCAACTGATACTGGTCTTCGGATGACCTTACTAGACGGTAAATTACAGCATCATCTGCGAACAATCTAAGAGAACTGCTCAGATTGTCACCCAGGTCATTTATATAGATCAGGAACAACAGAGGTCCCAGGACGCTTCCCTGGGGAACACCTGATATCACTTCAGTTTTACTCGATGATTTGCCGTCTATTACTACGAACTGCTACCTTCCTGACAGGAAATCACGAATCCAGTCGCACAACTGAGACGACACCCCATAGGCCCGCAGCTTGATTAGAAGTCGCTTGTAAGGAACGGTGTCAAAAGCTTTCCGGAAATCTAGAAAGACGAAATCAACTTGAGATCCCCTGTCGATAGCGGCCATTACTTCGTGCGAATAAAGAGCTAGCTGCGTTGCACAAGAATGATGATTCTGAAACCATGCTGATTACGTATCAATAGATCGTTCCCTTCGAGGTGATTCATAATGTATGAATACAGTATATGCTCCAAAACCCTACTGCAAACCGACGTCAATGAAATAGGTCTGTAGTTCGATGGATTACTCTTACTACCCTTCTTAAGCACTAGTGCGACCTGCGCAATTTTCCAATCTGTAGATACAGATCTATTGGTGAGCTAGGCGTTTAAAAAACATTTTCATTACATTTACATAACATTTTGGCATAAAATATTTAGTAAGTAATTATTATCATATGCTTTTACTTGTTGTATTTTTGCTTTACAGATTTTGTAAAGTAAAGTTACTTACCTACTTTACAGATCACAATTAGTGAGCAACCGGTGGGCTCTCAGAAAATTATTCTACTAACAAAGATAAAGAAGTGGTCTCAAGGTAAAGAAGGTTAACTGTCCATAGTATAAAATGTGGTCTGAAACAGAATTTAATTTCTGAACCTTATTTCAGCGCTAAAAGAAGAATCAATTCATTTTCACTGAAAGTAATTCCTGAGATTTCTGTAAACTTTCAGTGAAAGGAGAAATATCTCGACCTATTGTATTGGACTACCTCCAATAAACGTGTGTTATCTTTTACAGTGATTGGAACGAATGAATATACAACATTTTCGTTAGTTTTAGTTTAATAATTCTATAATTTACAAAACATTTCACCCCCCGTCGGAAAAGTAGAACAGAAATAAATTTAAAAAAAATTAGGCAACCTTATATTACCGCGTTAAACGTAAAACATTGTTTCACTGTGTATGTTGTACTTCACATGTGATGAAAAACAGCGTGTAACGTATAATGTACTGAAGTAGTATCATATTCCTTGTTAAGGTGGGTACTGGGCGAAATTTGAGCCCAATTAGAAAAGTGTGCATTGTAAATTAATTTACACTAATTTGGATAACATTTGACGCTGAAGTCGGTAGCGGCTCCTAATGACGTTGAATATCTCCCAAACAGCCCTTCGTGGACCCGTGTTTATATTTCTTTGCTTCTATTATCGTATATATTCATGCTTGTCAGTATTCGCTACTAATCATGATACTCGCAAAACGAAGTGTGAACTATAATTATTTGCATCGTACCACAATGGTGTAGGTGAAACTGAGACGAGTAAATGGACATTGGACAATTGTGGTCCGGGAAACAGCCTCACATCAGCGTACACAGGTCACCTAAATCACAGCGCATGCTCGCCACACGCGATTTTGGCTAAAACCGTCCATTAAAACCCCTTGTTCTTGCTAATTTAAAACTAATTTTAGTGCAAATTTTATCTGAAAACAGTGTGAACTTTTAACCAAAAAATCCAATTGAATCGCTTTGTGTGTGTGTGGGCTTCTTAATACGAAACTACTGTGCTTGAAAGAGTTGTTTAGGTCGAATTCCAAACGTGATTGTTTTTTGCGTGAAGTTTACAACAGTCTCTTTTCATTCATTGCCCTCACGGGGAAACCACTCGCACATTTTGTATCAGAACAAGAGGTTATTAATTTACAAGGATGATTTTAGCCTGGAGTTGTAAAGTAGCCGCAGGCTTCTGTAGACTATCGTAAGTCATCGTAGAGTACGGTAGTTACCCTGGTTGTTTTGGACAGTTAAGATCGTAACCGTGTTACGGGCACGTGCACGTTACGTGTGTTGTATACCTAATGAGCGTTACCTCACTTGGGTCGCTTTGTTTGCGTATGTGATCAGTCACACTACAGGTTGCCCTTGAAACCGAAAGAGGTCAACAGTCTAGAGATTGAATGAGGATATATAAAGGGTCGCGTAACATACAGAATATTTTTGTTCTATGTAGTTATTCTCCTGTCCGTTGCTTAAAAATAAACAGTGTTTATTGCAAAATTGAAATTGTCAAACTTTTGCTTTCACCTTGATGAGGAACGTTCTATTAACTAAAACGTAACAACAATAATTATAGTTTTTTTGCTTTGGTAACATAAAAACATCTTAGAAGAAAGATTAAGGAAAGGCAAACCTACGTTTCTAGCATTTGTAGACTTAGAGAAAGCTTTTGACAATGTTGACTGGAATACTCTCTTTCAAATTCTAAAGGTGGCAGGGGTAAAATACAGGGAGCGAAAGGCTATTTACAATTTGTACAGAAACCAGATGGCAGTTATAAGAGTCGAGGGACATGAAAGGGAAGCAGTGGTTGGGAAGGGAGTGAGACAGGGTTGTAGCCTCTCCCCGATGTTGTTCAATCTGTATATTGAGCAAGCAGTAAAGGAAACAAAAGAAAAATTCGGAGTAGGTATTAAAATTCATGGAGAAGAAATAAAAACTTTGAGGTTCGCCGATGACATTGTAATTCTTTCAGAGACAGCAAAGGACTTGGAAGAGCAGTTGAATGGAATGGACAGTGTCTTGAAAGGAGGATATAAGATGAACATCAACAAAAGCAAAACGAGGATAATGGAATGTAGTGTAATTAAGTCGGGTGATGCTGAGGGAATTAGATTAGGAAATGAGGCACTTAAAGTAGTAAAGGAGTTTTGCTATTTGGGGAGCAAAATAACTGATGATGGTCGAAGTAGAGAGGATATAAAATGTAGGCTGGCAATGGCAAGGAAAGCGTTTCTGAAGAAGAGAAACTTGTTAACATCCAGTATTGATTTAAGTGTCAGGAAGTCATTTCTGAAAGTATTCGTATGGAGTGTAGCCATGTATGGAAGTGAAACACGGACGATAAATAGTTTGGATAAGAAGAGAATAGAAGCTTTCGAAATGCTACAGAAGAATGCTGAAGATTAGATGGGCAGATCACATAACTAATGAGGAAGTATTGAATAGGATTGGGGAGAAGAGAAGTTTGTGGCACAACTTGACCAGAAGAAGGGATCGGTTGGTAGGACATGTTCTGAGGCATCAAGGGATCTCCAATTTAGTATTGGAGGGCAGCGTGGAGGGTAAAAATCGTAGAGGGAGACCAAGAGATCAATACACTAAGCAGATTCAGAAGGATGTAGGTTGCAGTAGGTACTGGGAGATGAAAAAGCTTGCACAGGATAGAGTAGCATGGAGAGCTGCATCAAACCAGTCTCAGGACTGAAGACCACAACAACAACAACAACAAACATAAAAACGGAGAAGTTACTCGATCATCTAACTTTTATTACTGAGAAAACGGAATTTTAATTTTGTAAGGATATAAAATACTCAGTGGACTAACACTGAACGATATGTGGTTCTAATTATGTGCGAAACAAACAAACAGTAAACAAGGGGAAGTCGTTGACTCCCAGTTTTTCTGTGGCACATTCATTTGTGTTTCTTTCTCTACCAATAGTACCGATAATCCTCCCATTCACAACGTCATTTATTAGTGTACCAAAACCACCGAACCGTAGTTTTGGTAGAGCGCAACTTCATTCCAGGCAAAATATAGCGCAATGCGCAAGTGCCCTAATTCAGGTCGCTTTCGTAGGCCAATTTGAGGTTTTTGGCAGCTTGATGGACCGCAATCAAGTTGTTGGTCTCGACTTCACTTACGTTACTGTGGTACGTTATAAACAGTTATTGGTTATAGCCAGTACATAGATTTGGCCTTGGACCGCTTCGGCATCCTTCTCAGCTTGGCGCCTCAAGCGATCGCTTGTGTCTCTTGGACCTTAGACCAGCCCTGATAGTATAGTGGTGGAAATCGGGATAAAGGCAGGCTTCCTACGAAACTAATAGTACAATGTCTGTAGAATAAGTAATATTACAGTGTCTGGTACATACTATATCGAATTTATTATGAAAGTAGCAGACCAATTTAAGATATAAACAATCCTGACGGAATCACACAGTTTCCTTGATAGTACAAGTAACAAAGCAATGCGTCAGCATTTCCTGGGTGGAAACTGGTACATAGGCATTCACTGTCCCGTTGTGTTACTGTATTGCTACTACTTTGCCTGAATTCCGTTCTTTCTAATTACTTCAAATATTTTATTCAGTATTGATTTTGTTAGGGTCTGTAGTTCTTGATATGAGATTGTGGCCCAATGTTTTTTTTCGCGATTTTCAGTTCACATACGACCTCAAATTGGCTTTTATTTCGATAAACACGCCTTGAAAGTATTTCCCAAAGGTTTTCTGCAGGTTTCATATCTGGGATAAGTGCGTGGCAGGGTAAGACATCTTCAAAACACTATTTGGCTGTGGCAGAAACATTCACAGATACAGTATCAAGTTGAAACATTAGACTTTCGTTCTCTGGGACCTCATACATTCTAATCAACTCCGTCTCTAACATCTCATTATACGTATTAGAGTTCATGGTAGTGCTCAGTCAAGCAACGTGTGATTTACGTTTAGTGCAGGAGGCTATCCAAACCATACTTCCATTACCAACAGAAAGAGGTGGCGCAGTGGTAAGCAGACTGGACTCGCATTTGGGAGGACGACAGTTCAAACCCGCATGCGGCCATCCTGATTTAGGTTTTCCGTGACTTCTCCAAATCGCTTCAGGCAAATGCCGGGATAGTTCTTTTGAAAGGGCACGGCCGACTTCCTATCCACATCCTCCGGTGGGACCGATCACCTCGCTGTTTGATCATCTCCCCCAAATCAACAAACCAACCAACGCCCACCACCAAAATTTCTGCTCTGTCTTAGCTGCTGCTGCTAGTTCTCAGGTCACGTCAATAATACTGAAATCCATCTGGCCTCTCTAAATTAAAATTCTTCTCATCACAAAACTTTATCCCATTCTGAAGGCCATGACATATGTTTTTCAGACATCTCCAATCTAAGCGTTTACGATAGGATGTTAGAGAAGGTTTCTGCAGTCGTTTCTTGAATGCAAGAAGTCTATCATTCGACAAATACACGTCTTGCAGTTACTGACAACTGTGAATCAGGAACGGGTTTAGTAAAATAACGGCTTTTGGCTCTTGCTTTGTGCAAAAGGAACCGTTTCGCTGCCTGGGTTTTCTAAGTATCCAATATTTCATTTTGTCTTGGCAGTTTGACTATTAAAAAGAGTCCCATTTCCCTGTAAGCACTGATTTTTGCTTTTTCATCTCATGATAGCTGTTTTCCGTGTGGCATCGTAACAATTGTAGTTTTGTGTGCAGAACACGCACTGTCACTTATGGTGTTATCTGCAGTAGAGGCAAATACGCACACACTAACACAACGCAGAGCCGGCTGAGTTTCATCCTTTAGCTCATAAATCGTTGATGTCTTGTCACATACTGTACTACTGGCATCAAATGCGATCCGATTTGACAGCATCTGTTAATACACCATATCTCATGCTAGTGCATATACAATTTTTCAATGTGAGGTCCGCCAGTTATGCAAAACACCGTTTTTATCAGTACCCAAACATGTTTCGGCACCACTGTGCAATCATCAGTGGGTTTTGGTTTTTATTTATTCTGCAATGTGAACATTTTTGTTGAATGATTATAAAATTATGTGCATTTTTAGTTCAAACAACAGATCGTCTCTTTCTGTAAATACCTTTACATTTAGTATGCATGAATTTTCTGGATCACTTTTGTGTTAATTACTACAGTTACTTGTCATCTGCAACCAAACGATGTTGATGAGAAAGTTTTTTGCTGGGAGTTAACCTATCTTCTAGAATGTAATTTAGTTTTTCCCGATGTTTTCGTACCTATTTTCGTATTTACTTACGTTTTCGTGCGGCAAGCACTTCCATTCTCCGAATCATGCTGAACGTTGTGATGCATACGTAACTATAACAAGTATTTTCCACAAATAACGTAGTAAAACACTTTTTCACTACACCAGAACACAGTGTGATTGTGGTTTGTTATGTGTCTCAGCCCAGTCAGTATTGGTTTGTTCACCAGAAAATTCGGCGCCAAATTTGAATTTTGTTTGCATTTTATCTTTGTGTGTGTGTGTGTGTGTGTGTGTGTGTGTGTGTGTGTGTGTGTGTGTGTGTGTGTCTGTGCATCTGTGTGTGTGTTTTCTGTGTGCTTCTTTGCTGTGTGTGTTGTCTTTTATATGGTATTCCTTTTGTGTGTCAATGGTGCTTCTTTGCATATACACTGTTGCTGTTGTGGTCTTCAGTCCAGAGACTGGATTGATGCAGTTCTCCATGCTACTCTATCCTGTGCAAGCTTCTTCATCTCCCAGTACCTACTGCAACCTACATCCTACTGAATCTCTTTACTGTGTTCATCTCTTGGTCTCCCTCTATGACTTTTACCCTCCACGCTGCCCTCCAATACTAAATTGGTGATCCCTTGATGCCTCAGAATATGCCCTACCAACCGATCCCTTCTTCTAGTCAAGATGCGCCAGAAATTTCTCTTCTCTCCAATTCTTTTCAGTACTTCCTCATTAGGTATGTGATCTAGCCATCCGATCTTCAGCATTTTTCTGTAGCATCACATTTCGAAAGCTTCTGTTCTCTTCTTGTCCAGACTATTTATCGTCCATGTTTCACTTCCATACATGGCTACACTCCATACAAATACTTTCAGAAACGACTTCCTGACAAATATATACTCGATCCAGACATATTCCAGCCAAGAATGTTAATTTTCCTACAAATATCCATATCCTTATGCGCATTTTTACTACTCTATGGAATGAAGCCTTTAAGATACATAGTTCTTAATGTGTACTGCAGGTCTGGTGTAAGTCATATCGACCTCAACAGAGAGCATCGGCGTTAACGACTGAACTGTACACGGCAAACATTACAGTACGTATATATGTTTTTTCTGTGCCGCTGCACAGTTAACACGCGTTGCTTTGTTGTTACTTCCTGGTACGTGCAGTGGATGTGAATAAGTGAGTAGGAAGCGGTGAGTTGAGCCCGCGTGGCAGACAGGAGCTCGGGTGGCGCTTCCGGACTGCCTGTGTCTGTTGTTGCTGTCCCGTCGGGTCACCGGGACGCCACGTCGGCAGGAGGCTGCAGAGTGCAGCCAGAAGGGGGGCCCCTGCCACACACACCTCGCCTCGCTTGTGAACCTTTGCGTGAAAAAAACTTGCCGGCGTGAAATTGGGAACTGCGACTGACGCCAGCCCGGCTGATGAATATCTAACAATGGCAGAGGAAGCGCGCCCCGAAAGCATGCATAAAGCATTGGGCCGGCCGCCGCGTTCGAACCATATGTACGCTCGTACCAGGGAACTCGCCCGTGGCGTAGGCCTTCGATACGCGGAACGCGTGTGACCGGACAGCGGCTCCGTAGCAATGGATGACTGGTGCTAGGCACAGTACCGAATGATCACTGCAGTCCACTCTGATCTACTCTGATACGACTTTATATCCAACCCACGTCCATCTTTCCCCCATTTATTCAACGAGCAAGCACAGTAAACCAATGCTTCTTACACCTTTAGGCTAGAACTTTCAGTAAGTGCTCAACACAACCGTTACCAATCGCGGTTTTATTTCAACATATTTATTCTACTTCTTTATATCTACAGTCTTCCTGTCGCCAGAGCTTTGCCACTCGAACTGCAATTCCTTTGACTATCCGCTCTTTCGGTTTTCAGTTTAGTATTTCATTTCGTCCTGTCTTCAACACCAATTTGAAACGATCGTTCAGGCAAGGACTTTCATTTATGTAGTATATTTCAAAATGAGCGATGTTAGGTTTAGCTCCATTAATTATAACACACTGCAGAATGAAGCACATGACATGTCATTGCCGGCCGCGGTGGCCGTGCGGTTCTGGCGCTGCAGTCCGGAACCGCAAGGCTGCTACGGTCGCTGGTTCGAATCCTGCCTCGGGCATGGGTGTGTGTGATGTCCTTAGGTCAGTTAGGTTTAAGTAGTTCTAAGTTCTAGGGGACTTATGACCTAATATGTTGAGTCCCATAGTGCTCAGAGCCATTTTTGACATGTCATTATTACAATGAACAGCCTAAGAAACTGATATAGGCATGCGTATTCAAATGTAAAGATACGTAAACAGGCAGAATACGGTGCTGCGGTCAGCAGCGCCTGTATAAGACAAGTTGTTAGATCGGGTTCCGCTGCTTCAATGGCAGCTTATCAAGATTTAAGTGAGTTTGAACGAGGTATCATAGCCGGGGCACGAACGATGGGAAACATCATCTCCTAGGTAGCGATGAAGTGGGGATTTTTCCCTTATCACCATTTCGCGAGTGTAGTGTGAATACCAGGACTCCGGTAAAACATGAATCTTCGACATCGTTGCCGCCGGAAAAAGATCCTGCAAGAACGGGACCAACGACGACTAAAGACATTCGTTCAGCGTGACAGAAGTGGAACCCTTCTGCAATTTGCTGCAGATTTCAATGCTGAGCCATTAAGAAGCGCCGGCCGCGGTGGCCGAGCAGTTCTAGGTGCTACAGTCCGGAACCGCGTAACTGCTACGGTCGCAGGTTCGAATCCCGCCTCGGGCATGGATGAGTGTGATGTCCTTACGTTAGTTAGGTTTACGTAGTTCTATGTCTAGGCGACTGATGACCTCAAAGGGTAAGTCCCATAGTGCTCAGAGCCATTTGAACCATCAAGAAGTGTCAGCGTGCGAACCATTCAACAAAACATCAAAGATATGCACTTTCGTATCCGACGGCTCACTCGTGTATCCTTGTTGACTGCACGACACAAAGCTTTACGCCTCGCCTGGACCCGTCTACACCGACATTGGACTGTTGATGACTGGAAACATGTTCCCTTGTCGGACCAGTCTCGTTTCAAATTTTATCGAGCGGGTGGACGTGTACGGGTATGGAGACAATCACACGAATCCATGGACCCTGCATGTCAGCAGGGGACTGTTCATGCTGAGGGAACCCTGATACTTCTAGATACGACTCTGACAGGTGACACGTACGCAGGGATCCTGTCCGATCACCTGCACCTATTCATGTACATTGTACATTCCGACGGACTTGGGCAATTCCAGCAAGACAATGCGACACCCTATACGTCCAGAATTGTTACAGAGTGGATCCAGGAACGCTCTTCTGAATTTAAACACTTCCGTTTGAGCATATCTGGGATGCCTTGCAACGTGCTCTTTAGAAGAGATCTCCTCCCCGCCGTACTCTTACGGATTTATGGAAAGCCCTGCAGGATTCATGGTGTCATTTCCCTCCATCACTACTTCAGACGTTATTCGAGTCGATGCCACGTTATGTTGCAGCACTTCTCCGTGCTCGCGGGTCCTACACGATATTACGTAGGTCTATCATTTTCTTTGGCTCTTCAGTGCATTATTATTATTATTATTATTATTATTATTATTATCATTGTCATATCGTGCACAGCTTGAAATTGATAATGTGATTTGTCTGAGATCCAAGGTATTATATTGTATGTCAACGCAGCAAATAAATAAATGAGTCTAAAAGTAATACATATGATACTGTGAAATTCGCAGGGTAATAAAATGAAATAATTCAGTGCCTAAAATCATCCGCCTCTTTCCCGTTAGACAAAATGAAAAGGCTCACGTTCAGACTCGTCACTTAGGGATTTGCAACTTGGATGTTCTGTGCTGAAGGCCCACTTGGGTTAATTTTAATATTTTCGATATTTCGGGACTTGGGCAGGCATCATATTACTTCCCAGGTCGCGGGTTTGATTCCCAGTGGATGTATTTTGCTATTCTTGTTACATAATCATCCCATTACTTCTATTCTTGTCTCATTACTCCTTAAGGTCGGGGGCACATAGTGTACAGCTGTACATATTCGAGTATTAAATATGTAAAACATGCGGGCTATAGCTGAATCAGCAAGGTATAAAAATGGTTTGACAATACTTCAGGTAAATAGTATTAACAGTGATGTCCCCCGCTTCCTTCTCCTAGATCATTATTAACGAGACCGCACCATCTCAGACTTGGTATTTCTTTAACATTATCTCGTCCATGCAGGACTGTTGATTGGAAGATGGATCTGTTTGTGATATGAGAGACAAATTAAAACATTTTTGCTTCGTGTTCGTGTAAGGTTCAGAGATACAAATGTGTGTTCGTAGCAATCTAGAGAGTTCTCTTTTCTTGAACATCTTCGAAATGAAAATTAAGACAGACAACTGGCTACACTCAAGAAAAGGAATTCTAATGCAGCAGACTGATCCACTTGAAGATGATGGTATAACAATTAAACAGGAAACAGTTCGAAAGGAGACTCACTCACTCACTCACTCTCTCTCTCTCTCTCTCTCTCTCTCCCTCTCTCTCTCTCTCTCTCTCTCTCTCTCTTGCGCAAAGGGTAATAAAGTTATAAAGCCGGCCCGTGTGGCCGAGCGGTTCGAGGCGTTTCAGTAAGGAACCACGCGACCGCTACGGTCGCAGGTTCGAATCCCACGTCGTGCATGGATGTGTGATGTCCTTAGATTAGTTAGGTTTAAGTAGTTCTAAGTTCTAGGGGACTGATGACCTCAGATGTCAAGTCCCATAGTGCTAAGAGCCATTTGAACCATTTGAAAGTTATGAAGGCTGTCGACGTAAAATATCAGATCATTCAATAGAATACTTTCTTTCAATAGAATGCTTTCTTAAAAAATCGATATCGATCGGAAACAAATAATATAACAGCGTACATTAGTATTTGCCGGTAGTGTGAACCCTACAACTTTGCTAATTACACCACTTGACTGTGGGAACGAAGCAGCGGGCAGCGGGGAGCGGAACATGTGCGATACACTGAGAAGAAAACGGGACAGGATGACAGGACATGTCTCAGGATATGAGGGAATAACTTCCACGCTACCTGAAGGAGCTGCAGAACGTAAAATTCTGGCAGGGAGTTCGCTAATCACGTGGCAAAACACGGGTGAAAAATAATATTTGTGCAGTGTTTGGTTCCATGCCAATGTTTAACATATAAAGCTCAAAGAGAGAAAGAAGTTTCCAAACGAACATTTATGTCTTTGTCCTGAAAGGTGGTGGGAGATAATGAAAGGTGATGAAATACACTCCTTTTACAAGGACTGCAAGCTGACCCTCAACACTAGCAACGTAATGAGTTCTGTCCGTTAGGACATCCACAACCCACTCGAAGAGTTAGTTTGCAAATGCATCTGCTCCTGTTCTGCCGCCTACGTGACAGTGTAGTATTTGATACCTTATGGAAATCAAGGGACACGTCATTCAGTAAGGATCATCAGTCTTCTAAGTGGTTTGGTCCGGCCCGACTCGAATTCCCCTCTGATGCCACCTCTTCATTTCATAGCAGCACTTGCACCCAACGTCCACAGGTATCTGTCGGATGTGCCCCAATTTCAATATTTCCCTACAAATTTTACGTTCTGCAGCTCCTTCAGGTAGCGTGGAAGTTATTCCCTCATGTCCTGAGACATGTCCTGTCATCCTGTCCCGTTTTCTTCTCACTGTATCCCACATGTTCCGCTCCCCGCTGATTCCGTTGAGAACCTCCTTATATCTGTCTACCTAATTTTCAAGAGTCATCTACAGCGTATCAGAAACGTTCTCCTCTCCTGCGGATTTTTCACTGTACGTGATTGACTACCGTGTAATGCTTTGCTCCAAACGTACATTATCAGAAATTTCTTCCCCAGATTAAGGATTTTGTTTGATACTAGTAGACTTCTTTTGGCCGGGAATGCGCCCTGTGATTGTGGTAGTGTTTTTTATGTCCTCAGAATGAGATTTTCACTCTGCAGCGGAGTGTTCGCTGATACGAAACTTCCTGGCAGATTAAAACTGTGTACCGGACCGAGACTCAAGTTCGGGATCTTTGCCTTTCGCGGGCAAGTCCTCTACCTATCTGAGTTACCCAAGCACGACTCACGCCCCGTCCTCACAGCTTTACTTCTGCCAGTATCTCGTCTCCTACCTTCTGTGAGGATGCGGCGTGAGTCGTGCTTGGATAGCTCAGATGGTAGAGCACTTGCCCGCGAAAGACAAAGCTCCCGAGTTCGAGTCTCGGTCCGGCACACAGTTTTAATCTGCCAGGAAGTTTCATATCAGCGAACACTCCGCTGCAGAGTGAAAATCTCATTCTGGAAACATCCCCCAGGCTGTGGCTAAGCCATGTCTCCGCAATATCCTTTCTTCCAGGAGTGCTAGTTCTGCAGGGTTCGTAGGAGAGCTTCTGTAAAGTTTGGAAGGTAGGAGACGAGATACTGACAAAAGTAAAGCTGTGAGGACGGGGCGGGAGTCGTGCTTGGATAGTTCATACGGCACAGCAATTGCCCCCGAAAGGCAAAGGTCCCGAGTTCGAGTCTCGGTCCGGCAGACAGTTTTAATCTTCCAGGATGTTTTTTATGTTCTTGCTTGGTCAGCTTTCGTTATTTTGCTCCGAAAGCAGCAGAATTCCATAAATCCGCGAACAACACGGTACCCCAATTTGAAGTTTCTCCTCATCTCTGAATGCTTTCGTCTCTCTTCGGTTTAATGTCAATTCATAGGCCGTTCATTCTGTTCAACGAGCCCTGCAGTTCTTCCTCAGTCATCAGTCTATATTCGCTATCCTTTCACCGTGAATGTTAGTACTACACCTGAATCTTTCTGTTATTTACGTCATTGCATCCTGAATGTACACATCGTACAGCAGTTGCGAAAGACTGCATCGTCTTACAACCTTTTTAATCAGAGTTCTTGATCTTCATTATCATCTTGAAGCACTGGCCTTTATTGCCTTTAACCGTATTCTTTGCTTCCTCGATCTTCCTTTACTTCTTCTCCCAACTGGCTCAAACCTTCCAATCGGCAGAGTTATCTTTCTATACCCGTTCCTTCGTGACGTTCATTTCAGTTTCTCCTATTTTCTTGTATTTTAGTGCGGACGTTAAATACATTCATTTCTTCCAGAATTTCAAAATCAGTCGGTTCTTGAGCATCGCTTTGCTGCTCTTAGAAACCTCATTTCTGTTGCTCGTATGTGGTTTTCTTGACGTTTACTTATAACTCACGATTCTTTCCCGAAAACAAGCTTTGGAACTTCCATTGTCTTACAAAATTTCAGTCTGGTTTCTTTCCTCGTTTCATTTTCTGAACATCTACTTATTGTTCCACATATATTCCCAAACTTTGCTAATTTCTTCTTTATGTCTTCGTCGCGACCTAAACAGTTAACATGTATGACCCGTTCTATTGTTCTGTTGCTCATTACAGTTCTTGCCCACACAGTATGTTTTCCTCTGAAGCTACCCTCAGGGGGCACCAACTTAACGTAGCACTGTCCTTGCGGAGTCTGGAACTGCAGGGTTATGCCGGCGGTAGCTTAGCTGTCAGAAGGGTCACATGAGCAGGCAGGCCGGCGGGGAGGAGAAAGACCGTGTCCCATAATAGCCTATTTGTTCCTTTCTCCTTTCCTAAGCCCGTCCATCCCATGTCCCTTTTCCTGTCGTCTCCAGTTACAAGTAAAGGGTAGGGAGAACACTCAAGCGTAGGAAACCCGGTCTCCCTAGCGGAGTGAACAGATAATCAGGTACGTTGGAAGGCAGCAAAGTGGTAGCTCCACCATCCGACTACACTTACGCAGCCCTCGTAAGGCCAGGTGAATTTTTCCAATTGCTACCAGCACCCAAAACAGCCTCGGAACAAGGACAAATACACCAATGACGAAGACGGCGAAGAAAGAGGTCAAGAATAAATGGATTATTAAATCAATCTCCGTTCTAACACCTATTAGCCTCAGAATTTCGAACATGTTACACTGTCGAACGCTTTTTCTACAGGTTCGTTTGAGCAGTTACCAGAAAGCGCCGGACAACAGCTGTACTGCGCATGCGCAGCTACGATGACTTAGGCAGCCCGTGCTTGTTGCTTGCTCTGCTCATACGCTTTTCTTCGTATTTCTGGTGGTGCATCACGTGACCATTTGTAGCCGTGCGGCATGTTGTTGAGAGGACATACTGAGTTGTACTTAGAGCAATTGTTTTATCATATCCCACACAGAGAAAGGATGCAAATAAGGAAGCAGTTCTTGGCAAAATATAATTTCAAAATTAGACTCCAAAGCTCGAAGTACCATAAATTTTGCTAAACGGTGACTTTGACAGATTTTTTTTTTAATTCGTACTCTGCAATATTGTTATGTAGCATTTCCAACAGGTTTACATCTACACAACACTGCAAAAAGCTAGTAGGATGGAATACAAATTTCTTGCAACAATAAAAGAGTTTCTTGTGTAGCTTACACCGGAATGGAGGACAATAAATTTCATGACTATTTCAAAATGTGAAAAAATTAACATGGTTGTCTGTGAGGCAAAGAAACTGTACAACTGACAGTTTATATTCCACTCTAGGAATAAATATGAAGCCATGTGGAGAGTTAAAACGATAAAACACGGTATGCTGCCAGTCTAAAATTTAGCATAGAATGGCATTCTATAAATTTAAGACGTAAACACAAATTAAGAAATAACTTCAGGCCTAGAGGAAGTACTAGACAAGTGCCTTGTGATCGAAAAACACTTTCACAGAAGGCAGATTTGTAAAACTCTGCTACAGCTGTCATTATATTTGAAGCAAAATATTTAGTTCAAAACTACTGACCAAATTTGCCTACGTAGTCTGTTTCAAGTCAATTTTTACGCATGTTCGCACGTATATATGATTAACAGATCTTACAATGTCATAAAAGGAACAGGACATCAGAGACTACTCCAGCAGCATTGGAATTTCATAAACCATACTAAAATGCTTCATTCCGTTCTAGTTGCACATTTCTATGTCCAGATGCAGTCTGAAGTACCTGATATTCAGCTTTTCATGTGGTTTTCGTGATACCAATTTTCTTGGAGGTCCAGTACTGTATCTCATGTTTAGTTCTTTATTATGGTATAACGTCATTCGCCCCAGAAAATGAAAATTTGCACTTTAAATTGAACGATGTTGAAAAGTAGCCAATAGTGCGGAATGAAACACTTCGTTTCAAATAAATTAACTGCCTCAGCAGAAAAAAAAATTAACCAAAGTAAATTTATCTATAAAACAGACAGAAATAGCTTCATTAAGACATAATAATGGAAATAATATAAAATCAGAACATTGAAACTACTAACTTATTTTCGTCTTTCATGGTTGTGAGAATGTATATTAATTCACTTGATGGCTCCCGGCCACAGAAATCTGTTTTCATTTCATTTGACGTGGGAGCTGTAAACGAAGACACGAAACGCGTACACGGGTCACGTGGGGAAGGACCCCCCCCTCCCCCCCCACCATAACTCAGCTTGCACTGCGCATGCGCGAATCTGGCAGCTTGGGCGCGCCAGAAAAAATATTTCCGGGTGGCTTCTGGCTACTTACTGCTACTGCTCCCGCGCGACTGCTACGGTCGCAGGTTCGAATCCTGCCTCGGGCATGGATGTGTGTGATGTCCTTAGGTTAGTTAGGTGTAAGTAGTTCTAAGTTCTAGGGGACTGATGACCATAGATGTTAAGTCCCATAGTGCTCAGAGCCATTTTTTTGCTACTGCTCATACAGCAAACAGCGACGCTTCAATTAGCCAGAAGCGGGATGAAGGCGCTGCTCATACGCGAATTCAGCTCTGCGCATGCGCACGAGCCCGCTGGCAACTGCTCATACGAACCTTACGTCTCGATTTTACTTAAGCCTTGCCTCCACTGTCAGGCGCAACGTCAGAGCTGAACAACACTGTGGGTGAAGGATCGGCACGGAATTCTCACGGAGTCAGCTGAAGACCCTCGAGAGCGCTCGCGCGACACGGATGAGTGGCGAGTGCGTCTGCCGGGGGTTCCCACACATCCGCAGGCACGTCGCGCGCCGCCTGCCTGCGCCGAGTGTTTTATAAGTGCTTGCCGGCGCAGGCGCACCTGTGATTTCCGCTGACGTTTCCGCTGCGCGGCGCTGCTCTGCGCTACGCGTCTCTGCCTCGTGTGTACGCAGCGTCCGCTGCCGGCCAGCAATTTGCGACTGCCGCGCAAACAAAGGACGGTTATTTGCAGACGGCGGAATGCGTGTGCGTGTTGCGTGCAGCCCCGCGCGCGTGCGTGCGTGCGTGTGCCTTTCTGCGCAGCAGCGTCCCCGCAGCCGCGGTGACTGCACAATGAACGCGTGTGAAATGTTTATTCTACAGCTACGAGGGACACAGTCGACCCTGTAAAGAAACATGTGGGACTGACCACGATGCTAATTTAAAAACAGATAGTTAAAAATACGTTGTAGGGCCCAGGTATAAAAATCTTTTTATGGCATTTTTACGCATAACTGCTACAGAACTGGCATAATCTTCGTTGTTGCGCTACTTACTCCTACAGTCTCGCAGACTTTTTTAAATGGTGTGCACCACTTGTCGCTAGCTTTAAAATATTTTATACAGGGCGTCAATAGTCTAGGGGTAACTAACGACGAGTTATTTGTATACACCGTAAAGGTTCATTGCCCATTTTAGACATCTTCCGAAATGCCATTTTCGACTAATTATGATTATTTGAAAGTGAATAAAAAACGGTAAAAATTTGGCAACTTGAACTGGTTTAACGTTCTGCTGATTAACAGAAGTTGCTGACCCAAGTTACAACAGCGTGCTTGCTGGCTGTTCGTAAGAATCGGTGTCTCTAACGAGGAAACCAACTTGACCTTCCATTTGCAGTGTTACATGGCTTTATGCTTAATTAAAGACTTACTATTTCATCAGTTGATTTGTTTTCACCACGTAACGCCCACTGTTTACGTCCTTCTTCGTTGATGAGCGATGTATCACTTTTCGTTCTGACGCCGCGACTCTTCCTTTCCTATATCTTTACTACTTTTTATCTATATAAATGATGAACTATTGGTTTTGCCGTTTAACAACTTTTTAATAACTGTGGAAGTATTACAGGCATCGGGTCCCACCTAATGTGGCACCCGCCTATACGTTTTACATGAGCCTTTCAAGACTCGATCGATCTGTTTACAAAGAGAAAGCAGAATATCTCTTCCTTTGACGTTGTCCAACAACGACCTAGGAAGCTCGACGCCTTCGCGGCCCAGGCTCTTCCATGGCTCGCGGTAGTTTGCAGCATTCGTATTATTCCTTGCCCACTTGCCGCTACGTCGAACTTTCGTGGTGATCGTTGGGCAACGTCTTCCACGTTATCTGCAACATAAATAAACTTTCTTCCCACAGTATTTCTGAAAACTCAAAAACAAACTTAAAGAACATAATAATAATAGCTGTTCTTACAATTATGCGTATAAGTCTTGGTCGATTTAATGAGCGGTGGGACAGGCCTAAGCCTTGTGACACCACACATTTTAAAGACACAAAAACGCTTACAAAATATCAGTCCCGCTATCGACTCCACGTCAAAATGTAGCCCATAATTCTGATACTAGCTACTCAGTTATATCCTTCTTAGCGTGTGGCTTTGAAACGAGCGCGCGCACTAGCTGTCTGTCACTTACTCCGCCACACTGCAACAGCTTAATGCCCGAGCGCGAAGTAATCTATGAATAGTTACGTGAGCAAGAAGTTCGATAAATACTGTTTCGACAACGGTAATACGCTTTGTTCATTGTGTAAAAGTATGCGGTTCCTAACCTGTACCTGAAACCGACGTCTCTTTCCTTCCGTAATTTTTACGTTGCGATTCAAAAAGGCAGTGTAAACGAATGAGTGTCTCATTGGACAAGCACCGCAGGCTTTACAAGAAAAGTGTTAGATTTTGTAACCGACGTGAATGTTAGACGGTGTAGCAGAAGGGATATGTATAGGAAAACCTTGTAACATTCAGTTGCTTTGCTGCAAGGTATCTTGCTTGAAGGTTGCTGTATGAGGATGCAGGAGTTCAGAAGCATGGTAATTACAGTAATGAAATACATCTGTTTTAGTCACTGACGTTATTACGTATACAGGCTGTAGGGCGTTTCAAAGTATTTGCTTCAAACGTCTAGGGGTGACAAATCACGTCTTGGGGAACAACTTCTGCTAGAGACAAAATATTTCCTGATGCTTCCTATAGTATTCTCCGGCCCTGAACGACCGAAATTTCTACGAACTAACAGGCTCTACAAACCGGGAGCGCTGCATACGACGGAGCCCAGTAAAATGATTGATTTTCAACCAAAAAAATTTAAGAATGAATGTCTCTGAGTGATGAAAGATATTTTAGAAACGATCCAGAAATTTTAATATGTTTCTCCGTTTCATAGAAAGCAGATGACTGGATTATACGAGGCGTTCAAAAAATCTCTCCGCAGTGCCGTATGATTGTTAGCCGCGCGTGCAGTAGTATCGTTGGTGTGTCTCGTTACGTGTTGACGTGCACGTTTAAGTTTAGTTCCTTTGTTCGTTTGTTCCGTTTTTGTCACTGTTAAAATGCTAACCACTGAAGAACGTGTGTTTTTAGTCGAACAAGTGTTTAAAGCTGGCGGTAAATACATAGTTTCAGTTCGTCAAACATTTAATTCAGTAGCCGGCGGTTCTAGGCGCTTCAGTCCGGAACCGCGCTGCATGTCGCAGGTTCGAATCCTGCCTCAGGCATGGATGTCTGTGATATCCTTAGTTTAGTTAGGTTTAAGTAGTTCTAAGCCGAGGGGACTGATGACCTCAGATGTTAAGTCCCATAGTGCTTAGTGCCATTTGAACCATTTTTTAATTGAGTTTTCCCGGAGACAACACCCCACATCGCGATAGTGAGCGAGATTTGATTAACAAACCTCCAAGTACGGGTTCAGTGACAGATGCACCTAGAACTGGTCGTCCTAGCGTTTTGTCTGAGGATAAACTACTCGATATTTCCGATAAAATGTCCATGAGTCCGGACAAGTCAGTAAGAAAGCTCGACAGGAAATCGATATTAGTTTCGGAACGGCCCACACAGCTGTAAGGAAAAAAATTAGAACCTTTCCCATACAAAGTGACAGTCGTGCAAGAACTGAAAAATACTGATCATGGCAAGAGACTGCATGATCGCATAATTTCACAGGGACTTTGGCCTCCACGATCGCCTGACCTAACACCACCTGACTTTTTCTTCTGGGGTGCAGCGAAAGCAGCTGTCTATAAAAACCGTCCAAAATCCATCGATGAACTGCAATATCCACTTTCACTGCTTCTGTTACAGAAGAATTGTTAGAGCTTGTGTTTGGAAACATGATTAGATGAACTGAATTTTCTATTCAACAAAAGGGAAAAGGGGGGACACTTTCAACATTTAATGTTAAAATTTGTAAGTAAAAATGAATATTCAATAAATTAATAACTTGTATTTCACTGAGTTTCATTTCGGTATATTCACTGCGGCATACGGCACGCGCGGCTAACAATCATACGGCACTGCGGAGAGACTTTTTGAACACGCCGTAGAAATTCACAAGCTGTAGTACGGAAGCCACACAGTGTCAACGAAAAAGGATGCCTTGCATGGCCGAGAGGCGCCAGCGAACATTTTCTAACAAAAGTTGTTCCGCTGACGCAATCTATCGCACCTAGGCGTCTCATGCAAATACTTTGAAACACAATTGCATATTTCTAGCGCTATGGAAATAATTGGTCCTCTAGGCACTGGCACGATATACAACAGAACCATGGTACCACACATTCCATGTTCAGTTACGATGTACATGGACTACGGCACATCTTCTAGTCCAGAACACAACTGTATCGTCGACTGAAACAACAAGTTTACTGTCACCAGTAACAATTTTATTTCCATTACGTGTTTCAGAGCTTTAAACCTTCACCATCAAGTTGACTTGTTTGATTGCATACGACGTGTATGTGTTGCGTAAGGACTTGACAATGTCAGTGCAAGGGACTGGTGAATTAAGTCATCAGTCATCATCAGAATGGGAAGAAATTACATGTGGTGTCCCACAAGGATCCATCTTAGGGTCATTGCTTTTTCTTGTGTACATTAATGATCTCTCATCAGTTACACTGTCAGAAGCAGAGTTCGTTTTGTTTGCAGATGACCCAAGTATTGCAATAAATAGTACGTCGAGTGTAGGTCTAGAAAGATCAGCTAACGATTTTCATGGATATTAATAAATGGTTTAAAGCCAACTCACTGACATTGAACTTCGAAAAGACTCACTATATGCAATTCAGAATCTGTGCGAGCTTTCCACCCAGCATATGCATAAAGTATGAAGAAGAGCAGATAGAAGAGGTTGACAGTCTTAAATTCCTGGGATTACAACTTGATAATAAATTCAGTTGGGAGGAGCACACCACGGAACTGCAGAAACGCCTTAACAAATCTGTATTTGCAATTCGAGTGTTAGTAGACATAGGCGACATAAAAATGAAAAAGTTTGCATACTTTGCCTACTTTCATTCCATAATATAATATGGTATAATATTTTGGGGTAACTCTTCAAGTCAAACAAAAGTTTTCAGAGTGCAAAAGCGTGTAATACCTGTTTGTGGAGTAAATTCACGGACGTCCTGCAGAAAACTCTTCAAAGAACTGGGTATTCGAACTATTGCCTCTCAGTATATTTACTCCTTAATGAAATTTGTCCTAAATAATATATCTCTTTTTTCCAACAAACAGCTCAGTTCATACATACAATACCAGGAACAAAATTGATCTGCACAAGGACTTTAAAGCACTTACTTTAGTCCAAAAAGGGGTCCACTACTCAGGAACACTCACCCTCAATAATTTCCCAGCAAACATAAAAAATTTAGTTATAAATAAAGATCACTTTAAAAGGAGCCTGAAAGACTTAATAGTGGCCAACTCCTTCTACTCCATTGACGAATTTTTTAATAGAAATAAATGATGTATATATTCATACTATTAGTATTGTTATTTCAGCTTTAAAAAAATTGACATGTTCCACATCCACGAGGGTCTCCTCAGCATCGATCTATGGAACGAAAAACTAATCTAATCTAATTTAAACCTCTAAAACGTGTAGTGAAAATAACAAAGAAATAAAATAACCGATGTACAGCACCTGGTAGACACTGGGAAAAGTTTCGTGACTATCGGTAAATAAATCCCTATCCTGTGAAAACTGAGTGATGTGTCACCAACTCCCCATCACAACGGAAGCTGATAGATGGCTATTAACAACAAAGCCGCCCGGACTGTAGCAAGCCAGCACCCGGCATTAGAAATAGTCATGTAGCCTTCTGTGCTCCGTCTGAAATGGTTCTAAAACTGGTTTATGCAATAAACAGCCGCCCGGGGTGGCCGAGCGGTTCTAGGCGCTACAGTCTGGAACCGCGCGACCGCTACGGTCGCGGGTTCGAATCCTGCCTCGGGCATGGATGTGTGTGTTGTCCTTAGGTTAGTTAGGTTTAAGTAGTTCTAAGTTCTAGGGGACTGATGACCTTAGAAGTTAAGTCCCATAGTGCTCAGAGCCATTTGAACCATTTTTTGCAATAAACAGCTGTTTTAATAAAGTGAGTGGTTGCCGTTTTCTGTATTTATATGGTAATAAAATAAAGCCACAAGATTCGAATAATCATCAAATTCCATGAATGCTTCAGTATTGGACGACATTTCCTGCTTGCGAATTACTATTCAGTATTCTCCGACAAGCGTCCGTAAAATTCAGTACACTTTGTCCGACCGGGGATTGGCAACTGATCGCCAACTGAAGATTTCACTTTAAAGACAGCTGCTCTGGGGCCCGCTCAAAACGAAGGTACCGTAAAACACATTGTTGAACCCATAGATGCTTAACCGCGTGTTGTCGCAAGTCCCAAAGGTCGCACACTGAGGTGACAATAGCTATGATGTGCACGTATATAGATAGCGGTAGTATCGCATACACAAGCTGTACAAGGTCAGTGCGTTGGCGGAGTCAGTCACTCATGTGAAAACGTTTTCGTCGTGATTATTGCCGTACTTCGAAATTAACAGACTTGGAGCTAGTGGCATGGGACATTCCACTTCGGAAATCGATAGGGAATGCAATATTTGGAGATCCACAATGTCATGAGTGTGCCGAGAATACCACATTTCAGGCATTACCTCTCACCGTGGACAACAAAGTGGCCTTCATTAACTCTCGGGAGCCACGGCGTCTGCGTAGAAATGTCAGTGCTAACAGACAAGCAACACTGCGTGAAACAACAGTAGAAATCTAGTGGGACGTGAGACGAACGTATCCTTCAGGGCAATGCGGCGAAATTTGGTGTTAATGGGCTACGGCAGCGGACAACCGACGCTGGTGTGCTAACAGCGTGACATCGCCTGCAGCGCTCGTGACCATATCAGTTGGACCCTAGACGATTGTAAAACCGTGGTCTGCTCAGCTGAGTCACGATCTCAGTTGGTAAGGGCTGATGGCAGGGTTCGAGTGCGGTGCAGTCCCCACGGAGCCATGAGCCCAAGTTGCCAAGAAGGCACTGTGCAAGCTGGTAGTAGCTTCGTAAAGGTGTGAGCTGTGTTTACATGGAATGTTACAAATAGCTCTGAGCACTATGCGACTTAACATCTGAGGTCATCAGTTTCGTAGACTTAGAACTACTTAAACCCAACTAACCTAAGGACACCACAGACATCCATGCCCGAAGCAGGATTCGAACCTACGACCGCAGCAGCAGCGCGGTTCCCGACTGAAGCGCCTAGAGCCGCTCGGCCGCAGCGGCCGGCTTACACGGAATGGATTGGTCCTCTGGTCCAGTTGAACCTATCACTGACTGGAAAATGTTATGTTCCGCTAGTTGGAGACCATTTGCAGCCTTTCATGCACCTCATGTCCCCAGACAACTATGGAATTTTTATAGATGACAAAGCGCAGTGTTACCCGCCCACAGCTGTCCGCGATTGGTACAAGAAAACACTCTGGACATTTCGAGCATATGACTTGGCCACCTGGAACATCCGTTATGAATCCCATAGAATATCTGTGGGACATAATCGAGTCGTCAGTTGGTGCACAAAATCCTGCACCGGCAACCCTTTCCCAATTATGGAGGGCTGTAGAGCCGGCCGACGTGGCCGTGCGGTTAAAGGCGCTGCAGTCTGGAACCGCAAGACCGCTACGGTCGCAGGTTCGAATCCTGCCTCGGGCATGGATGTTTGTGATGTCCTTAGGTTAGTTAGGTTTAACTAGTTCTAAGTTCTAGGGGACTAATGACCTCAGCAGTTGAGTCCCATAGTGCTCAGAGCCATTTTTGAGGGCTGTAGAGGCAGCATGCCTCAGTATTACTGCAGGGGACTTCCAACGACTCGTTAAGTCCTTGCCACTCCGAGCTGCTGCACAACGCCGGATAAAGGGAGGTGCGACAGGATATTAGGAGGTATCTCATGACTTTGTCCCATGGCTTTGGTCTCGTATCGATCGAGATACATCAACGGTGACCTTGTAAGATGCACACTAAAATAAATAAATCTTTCTGGACGGGGACGAATTTCGGTACTAAAAATCACTGGCACGCTCCGCAAATAGACAGGTATCTGTGAGGAAAAATTAATGTGCATGTAATTGTAAAGCAGCGTGCTAAAGATAGTGATCGTATGGCATTATTGGCCGGGAGAGCCGTCTGGGTTCGTTCGGTGACAGTCTTCCTATTTGACAATACTTCCGAGGCTTAAGCGTCCATGAAGATGAGATGGACAATACATACATCCAATTCCCCAGCTAAGAATTTTCGGGCCGGCCAGAAATCGAAGCCAGGACCTCACGATCTACAGGCAGTGACGCTAACCCCCAGACCAAAAGCTGCGGAGCCGTGCCATTAAATACTGCCAAATAAAAGTAACCGAAGATGAAAAATTATTTTGTAAATTTTGTAATACAGGCGCTAACCCCAACAGATTCGACACAATATGGATAAATTTAAGCATCATTATTATGATATCCAGTTTTGGTTTAGGCTTCCTTGCCTATTCTAATTTCAAGCACGTTGCAGCTGATATTTTCATCTCTTAGGACGCCCAACAACATTCCTTTTCTCTTCAGGACTACATTTGTATATTATTTCAGGTACTCACTCTTCCGGCATTCTTTGAATGTGTTCATGCCATATCTTTGTGTACTCTTCCATTTTCTGAAGTATGCTTTTGACACCAAGTTCATTATTTTTTTTCCGGTCTATGAGTGTGTAACCCACTAGAGGTCTTAGGAGTATCTCGGCTGCGTCAATCTCACTCTTTTGACTGGCGGTTAGTGTCCAAGTCTGTGACCTATACAAGAGAACTGACACTGCCATAACACTATAAAATTTTGGTAATGTCTCTTTTCTAACTTTTTTGAGGAGTACTTACCAACAGCTGGAATTTTTGCATTTCGTATTCTTGTACATTGTATGTGATATGTGAGATCTCAAATCCCAGGTATTTAAAAGTATTTACTTGTTCTAGCTGCTTGTCATCAGTTATTATTTTTTCTCTTAAATGCTCCATACCATGGATGCCATTATCTTAGTTTTACTTTTAGGTTTTGTCATATTATAATCGTTCTCTGCCTTCTGTAAGAACCAAACACTTTTCTGCAATTTATCTTTTGATTCCGCTAAGACTGTTTGATGATCTGCAAACAGGAACATATTTAGGACTTTATTACTAAACATGTAGTGATACACTACTTTAGTCTGCCATGTCTTTTTTAAGCCTAGACTAATTATAGTGATAACACGGAGATTTAGACAAACATATCTTCCGTGCTCCATAGGCTAAAGGAACAAGAATAAATAGTAGAAAGTACCCTCTCCCACGCACTTCACTATAGACGTAGATGTGGGATGTGCTAGGCTGAGAGCTGACAGCAAGTAGGCAGTGACAAGTGGTGCAAATGAGTTAGGCGGAACCCGAGCCCCAAGCAGCGCGCTGCCTTCAACGTCTGCAGTAATCACGGAGCGGAGACGCGCCGGGCCGGCTTCTAGCGTGTCAGGTCTCCTTTGAGTCCGCCGCCGCCGCCGCCGCCGGCCACCCCCGCTGGAACCCTTCCACCCCCCCCCCCTTCCACGTGCCACGCCCAGACTCTCCTTCGGCCCGTCCCTCCGACCACCCGCTGCCACTGTGCGGGCGACAACTTCCGTTTTCTCTCCTGTTTCCGCCCGCGCCCAAGTTTCTGCCACTCGCACGTCGGCTCGCTTTCAGGATCATCGATCGCTCCGCTCTACGTTCTCCCCTCTCCGAAGCGAACCGTTCGCTTAGTGTTGCTGCTTCATTCGTTCACTCGCGTTACCGCAACTGAAACCTGGCTCCGTGCAGGATAGAAAACCTTTACGATCGGAGAAGGGAAACTTGTGAAACGACTAACAGACAGAGCAGTATAGTCTGTCTGTAAACTCAAGAGCGAGCAGCGCTTTTGGTGGGGGAAGTGGCCTTTCCCGGAAGAACCCTGCCACTGGCCTACAGGGCCACCCAAAATCAGTTGCCCGTTACCTGTCTAGCGGTGTAGCTCGGTGTGCAGTGATATACGTCGTTTCTGTTCGTGGGATCTTGGTTGCCAGTGTCAGTCAGTTGACTTTGTGTACTCACTGATATACTTCAGTATCCGGAAGTGATGGATAATCTTCCTGCATTGCAAAAAATGTGCAGAATACGAAGAAGCGGAAGTATTCGCGAAGTAACGAGCGCTAGATCGTCTCTAACGTTATTACAGCGTGTGTTAAGGAGGCAACACAAAAAGAACTGTTGGCTGCAGTTCATGCAAACGTCAGCCTCCCCCAATAGGATGCATAAGGAAGGAACGCGAAAACAAGGCGCATGGTTTATTGGAATCGCCGCGAAGGAAAACTAATAATTTAGGGTGGGAGCCCATCGTTATAGCCCAGTTTCACAAAATCGGTCATTCGACAAACGATGGAGGACTTTTACATAAACCAAAAAATAGTACCCACGTTACGGAAATTACTTACTGCAGTGAAACAAAAAATACATTTTCCTTCAAAGAAAGATGTTTTACACAAGACAATGCGTGAAATGGATGCAAATACTTTTCAGACATGTTTACGAAGACAGTGACAAAAAAAGCAGTGCGAATCGAACTAATACAACAGACGAAATTATAAATTTCCGGTTACTTTTTAAACACACTTCGTGTTGCAAGAATTGTTAGGTTTCAATGCAGCCCTTCAAAGAAAACTTTTACCTTTTAGTAAAAACACAAAGTAAGAACAAGCCTTAAATTCTACAGATTGATTGCACTATACCTGGTTCGTCTTATGAACAGTGGAACGTAGAACCGAATGCCTATTCATGTGAATGTATGTTTGTAGTAGAATCCTGACTTCCGTTAATATTATTATATGTTAATATTATTTACTGTATAGTGTTTTGTTTCGAAGAAGCTATCGTCTTTTGTTTCCTTATACTCTTAACGCATTTGTCTAAAAATAAACGCAGCCGGGACGTATCTGTACACGGCGTCGCCACAGATTTAAAGCGGGCGCCGCGGCAGGGCCGGTACTACGTTGTGAAACAGCCTGTAGAAGCGCCCTGTGACGTAGCAAGGTAGGCAGAGTGGGGACTCGCTCGCTCGCTCTTCAGTTTACCGACAGACTATAATTCTAATCGAGTAAGACGTGGCCTTCTCACAGAAACTGATATACTGTCTTCGGAGAAATTCCTCGATCACTTATTGTGAAAAAGATGTGTCAGTTGGTCATGTAATTTTGATTTTTGTAGTTATCGATGTGCACGTCACAGAGAGAGAGAGAGAGCAAGAGCAAGTTACAGTGTTGCTAAATGATATTCCGCCTTGTCGTGGCACAGTCTTTGCCTTTGCGCAGTCTCACACATTCTTAGTTAGTGTGGTTGGTGAATGATGTATTTAATAGTACTGCGTGGACTTGTAATTCTATCTGTTAGATGGAGAAAGACTGATTTGTGAAAGACAGCAAGCATGAATAAGGTGTATACAGGGTGGTCCATTGATAGTGACAGGGCCAAATAACTCATGAAATAAGCATCAAACGAAAAAAACTACAAAGAACGAAACTCGTCTAGCTTGAAGGGGAAACAAGTTGGCGCTATAGTTGGCCCACTAGATGGCGCTGCCTTAGGTCAAACGGATATCAACTGCGTTTCTTTAAATAGGAACCCTCATTTTTATTGCATATTCGTGTAGCACGTAAAGAAATATGAAGGTTTTAGTTGGACCACTTTTCTCGCTTTGTGATAGATGGCGCTGTAATAGTCACAAACGTATAAGTTCGTGGTATCATGCAACATTCCGCCAGTGCGGACGGTATTTGCTTCGTGATACATTATCCGTGTTAAAATGGACCGTTTACCAATTGCGGAAAAGGTCGACATCGTGTTGATGTGTGGCTATTGTGATCAAAATGCCCAACAGGCGTGTGCTATGTATGCTGCTCGGTATCCTGGACGACATCATCCAAGTGTCCGAACCGTTCGCCGGATGGTTAAGTTATTTAAGGAAACAGGAAGTGTTCAGCCACATGTGAAACGTCAACCACGACCTGCAACAAATGATGATGCCCAAGTAGGTGTTTTAGATGCTGTCGCGGCTAATCCGCACATCAGTAGGAGACAAATTGCGCGAGAATCGGGAACCTCAAAAACGTCGGTGTTGAGAATGCTACATCAACATCGACTGCATCCGTACCGTGTTTCTACGCACCAGGAATTGCATGGCGACGACTCTGAACGTCGTGTACAATTCCGCCACTAGGCACAAGAGAAATTACGGGACGATGACAGATCCACGATGGCTGCGTAAAGTGGAACATCAGCGACCTTGGAAGGGTTAATGTATGGTGCGGCATTATGGGAGGAAGAATAATTGGCCCCCATTTTATCGATGGCACTCTAAATGCTGCAAAGTACGCTGATTTCCTACTAATGTTCTACCGATGGTACTACACGATGTTTCACTGCATGGCAGAATGACGATGTACTTCCAACATGATGGATGTCCGGCGCATAGCTCGCGTGCGGTTGAAGCGGTATTGAACAGCATATTTCATGTTCAGAGGAGATCTCCACCCTCTCGTACTCTTATGGATGTGTGGACAGCCCGCCGCGCGGGATTAGCCGAGCGGTCAGAGGCGCTGCAGTCATGGACTGTGCGGCTGATCCCGGCGGAGGTTCGAGTCCTCTCTCGGGCATGGGTGTATGTGTTTGTCCTTAGGATAATTTAGGTTAAGTAGTGTGTAAGCTTAGGGACTGATTTCACACACATTTGAACATTTTTTTATGGACAGCCCAGTGCAGGATTCATGGTGTCAATTCCCTCAAAAACTACTTCAGTCATTAGTCGAGCCCACGCCACGTCGCGTTGTGGCACTACTGCGTGTTCGTGGGGGTCCTACATGACATTAGGCAGATGTACCAGTTTCTTTGGCTCTTCAGTGTAGCTTAAATCGAATATATTAGTTTCTCTTACGGAAACTGGACTGTTATTGTTAAATTTAGTAATTAATAGTTTAACAACGTGAGGAATAAAAAAAATTAAAAAAAGACTTGGTGTCAGTAGAAAACACGCCCGGATCGCAGATTACTTGTTTTGCCTATAGACCACACACCCATAGTGCCGCCAGGGCAACGGTTCTTCAAAAAAAGTCGTCGTGCTCACGCTTGAGCCACTGCTCACCTGGTAGTTCTGGCCCTCATAGGGTGTGGGTTCTCTAGAAAGGTACTGTCCTGCTCCCTTGTGTCTCTATCTCTCTCTCTCCCTCCCTCTCTCTGCTTCTATTTCATAATACATGCATGCCATTCGACCAACTCAGAGTATGATACCTCAATGAAAAGCAGGCGCAGTTGATACGTATGACACTCTTAAGAACGTCACGATATTTTGAACACTGGAAACCCGAGAGCTTTTCATCAACAGCATGTGTTAGACGAGGCAGCTATGGGCCATATTTCTCAGTGAGTCACAATGTGCCGACAGAAAAATTTTCTCCGCTTCGAATCTTCACTTTCACCAGCAATTTTCGTGAGGTCTTTTTTGTGTTATCCCTTTCCCTTTCGTCCGTCTCATTATCTGCTGCTACTGCCCTACCCCCTTCTCCGTAACGCACCCGTAACTCCTTTCCCCCCACCTCCCCTCAGGCTCGCACCCGCTTTCCCCTGCACAACTCATCTACTATCATGACGAAACAACATTAAGCGATGCCGGCGAGGCTTTTAACGGCTAACTTTTATATAAATGACTTTCCTTTGTTAGCGGCGGCGGGAGGGCGCAGGGGAGCTTCTGTCGCAGGCGGCAGCAGGGCAGGGGGCGCGGTGGGGTGCGAGAAGTTGCCTCGGCGGCGGCCGGCTGCAATTACTCGCGCAAATGAGGGATGAACCACCTGCACTTCGTTATCTGCACCCAGCCGAAACCAAAGGGGCCGACTCGCGCAAAGGCCTCGCATCTGAGCGCGCCGACTACTGCCAATGGCCGATGTAGGCCACACATAACTGCATCACTACACACACGTTTCGAAAACGGTAAAAACAAAAAGGCTACATCACCTCCATCACTATCATCATCTATCATCATCATCATTTTCAGCTATGTCTTGTCGCTGTAACTTTCCTCTCCTTTTCTGCGCCGCCCGTTTCATTTCTTGTTAACTTTGGCACTTTATTCTGTATCTCACAGCAACAGACAGGAAATGCATTCCGAAAACAAAGGAAGCAGGTTACAGTACGCTTGTTCGCCCACTGCTTGAATACTGCTCAACAGTGTGGGATCCGTACCTGATAGGGTTGATAGAAGAGATAGAGAGGATACAACGGAGAGCAGAGCGCTTCGTCACAGGATCATTTAGTAATCGCGAAAGCGTTACGGAGATGATAGATAAACTCCAGTGGAAGACTCTGCAGGAGAGACGCTCAGTAGCTCGGTACGGGCTTTTGTTAAAATTTCGAGAACATACCTTCACCGAAGAGTCAAGCAGGATATTGCTCCCTCCTACGTATATCTCGCGAAGAGACCATGAGGATAAAATCAGAGAGATTAGAGCCCACACAGACGCATACCGAAAATCCTTCTTTCCACGAACAATACGAGACTGGAATAGAAGGGAGAATCGAAAGAGGTACTCAGGGTACCCTCCGCCACACACCGTCAGGTGGCTTGCGGAGTATGGATGTAGATGTACATAAACATTTTTTTACGTTACAGAATTTACTGACCATCAAACGCTGATACAACTTAGATCGGAGGATCCTTCTTCTCCTTCTCCTTCTTCTTCTTCTCCTCGATTTAGGCAATATTTTTCACGGACTTCCTACGTCTCATTTTTCTGTGGTCTTGTACTTGTTTACAACGACTACAATTCCGTCTTCTTCTAATATAAAATAGTAACTGGAAATTAACCAATTTCGCAACCAGGACTGTTTTTATTTTGAAATAAATCGAAACAGGTTGCTGCTGCGCCCTGGCAACATGGAATGGAATAATTTTTGCATGAACTAAGTGCACATCGTAATAGGTAGATGGACTGGTGATGAAGGTCGGAACAGGTGACCACAAAACCTACTCATTGGAAGGAAATGATGATGATGATCTCATTTCTTATACGATCCCTTTGACAGGCATCAAAAATCTCGTTTCAGCCGATCGTAGCATAGTACACCGACCAGGAAGTTTCATGTAAGTTGTTTGTGGGAAAAATCAACGTCCACAAGAAAATAAATGAATTATAAGAAACTAAGACATGAAAAGTTGAGCGTCCGTAACAGCATATTTTAATGTTTCTTTCTTTCTATCCAAGACTCACTGCCATTGAGCAAGACAGGCACAGCCATTTTTTAGCAAAACTTTACTTTTTTGTCTTTCTTCGTCTTGTTCTTTAAAGTTTTATTTATAGTTCCACAAATGTGCTGAAAGTCAGTGATTTTATTCTATGCGCCATCATTATCGTTATTTAAGTTGACATTGCACCCTAAGTACCAAGAACGGAAGACTTGCTCCAGTGCATTGTCTTCAATAACAATTTTTCATCGCATTCTGTGTTTTCCATGGTGAGCCATAACTTTAATTTTGGTGTCGGATATTTTCAGATTGCAGCATTGTCTTTCTACTTCATGCAATCTGTAACCGAATGCTGTGCGTTTGTTTCCTTACTCTGCACTAAGACGACATCATCTGCATATGGCATAACACTGAGTTTGTAGATTATTCTCAGTTGTGTTGCTGCATATACCTCATTATCCAGTTTGTTACGAGATCCTCAGTACTGATGTTTAAGAATGGCGGTGGCAAGCTACATCCTTGCCTGACGTCTTGATTTATCTCTTCTGTGGCTGAGCTGTCTACGATCAGAAAATGTGAAACGTTCATGTAAGTGTTGTACATAGTCTAAGTGTTAAATTTACCTACGTAGTTGCGTCAGTAATCCGTCGGATCCGTAATGGGACTACAGATCAGCATAATGTGGTATCCAACTGTTATCCATGTTTTAAGTAGGTAACTGACAGGGGGGGGGGGGGGGGGAGAGAGATGGATTGAGGGGACAGGGACGGGAGGAGGAGAAGAAGAAGAGGAGAGAGGGAAATTTGGAGAGGAGAAAGAAGTTAGTAAGGGCAAGTAGGAGGGATGTATTGAGCATAACGGATTTACATTCGGTAAAAAATTACAGTAACTTGTGTAAGAAGACAGATGTTTCATGGTAAAATTTTAAAAGTAAAATTACGTAATATTTTTGTTAAATATTAAGAGTGTAGAACAACGGAAGAGATATTATCAGCATTGTAGTAACTTATGTAAAAAGTCTTTTTCACGCTTGGTTATAAACAGAAATTATGTAATCGGTGTGAAAACTAATCCCTACTATGAAGTTAGTTTCGTAAAAAGATGATGGCGTTCGGAATCTAGATTGGTGGAGTGGTAGGGGAAACTTTGCAAGTCAATCAGTTGCACAAGTTGCCGTATTCCCCCACGAAAATGAAGTTTTATTCTGCTGGAGAAACTCAATGCAGGAAGACAAGTGGAGTCCCTGTCTAAATTTTCCGGGGCAATTTCTTTCGAGCTACAAATTACGCTTGGGTATCCTTTAGCGCGAAAAATACTTAAACAATAAACCGTTAGGTGCGAAAGTTAGTTTTCGTGCTCAGCCAGTTTAGAAGAACTACACACATCAAAAAAAGTTTTGGATCACCTCCGCTCCGAGAGTTCCGGAACATGTACAGGGAATTGGAATAGAGATCAACATAATCATCATTTCCGCCCATTTTATTGCTCATCGAAACCACAAATTGCACGTGGTACCACCATACAGCCAGTCCTTCAGAAGTGGTGGTCCAGACTGCTGTACACACCGGTACCTCTAATGCCCAGTAGCACATCCTCTTGCATTGATGTGAGAGGTTGCATTAATGTTTTATGTCATTGCACGGTGGTAACAGGCCGAAGAAGGTTATTGTAATGAGGGTATTTGTACTGAGAGCTCAAAATACTTTCCACTTGATTCCTGTGCATGTTGGGTTACTTCCCTCGGTGGCCTGTGGGAGGCGAGCACCGGTGGACACGGCACACTGCGTTTCCGGTTGGGGGCTGCACTTCTGCACATACTGAGACGGTCGTACATCAGCGGGCTTAAGCGCCTGGCGGAACGACTGACGTCGGCCGAGTTTCGCCTGTTGTACGAGGGCAGTTCAATAAGTAATGCAACACATTTTTTTTTCTCGGCCAATTTTGGTTGAAAAAACCGGAAATTTCTTGTGGAATATTTTCAAACATTCCCGCTTCGTCTCGTATAGTTTCATTGACTTCCGACAGGTGGCAGCGCTGTACGGAGCTGTTAAAATGGCGTCTGTAACGGATGTGCGTTGCAAACAACGGGCAGTGATCGAGTTTCTTTTGGCGGAAAACCAGGGCATCTCAGATATTCATAGGCGCTTGCAGAATGTCTACGGTGATCTGGCAGTGGACAAAAGCACGGTGAGTCGTTGGGCAAAGCGTGTGTCATCATCGCCGCAAGGTCAAGCGAGACTGTCTGATCTCCCGCGTGCGGGCCGGCCGTGCACAGCTGTGACTCCTGCAATGGCGGAGCGTGCGAACACACTCGTTCGAGATAATCGACGGATCACCATCAAACAACTCAGTGCTCAACTTGACGTCTCTGTTGGTAGTGCTGTCACAATTGTTCACCACTTGGGATATTCAAAGGTTTGTTCCCGCTGGGTCCCTCGTTGTCTAACCGAACACCATAAAGAGCAAAGGAGAACCATCTGTGCGGAATTGCTTGCTCGTCATGTGGCTGAGGATGACAATTTCTTGTCGAAGATTGTTACAGGCGATGAAACATGGCTTCATCACTTCGAACCTGAAACAAAACGGCAATCAATGGAGTGGCGCCACACCCACTCCCCTACCAAGAAAAAGTTTAAAGCCATACCCTCAGCTGGTAAAGTCATGGTTACAGTCTTCTGGGACGCTGAAGGGGTTATTCTGTTCGATGTCCTTCCCCATGGTCAAACGATCAACTCTGAAGTGTATTGTGCTACTCTTCAGAAATTGAAGAAACGACTTCAGCGTGTTCGTAGGCACAAAAATCTGAACGAACTTCTCCTTCCTCATGACAACGCAAGACCTCACACAAGTCTTCGCACCCGAGAGGAGCTCACAAAACTTCAGTGGACTGTTCTTCCTCATGCACCCTACAGCCCCGATCTCGCACCGTCGGATTTCCATATGTCTGGCCCAATGAAGGACGCAATCCGTGGGAGGCACTACGCGGATGATGAAGAAGTTATTGATGCAGTACGACGTTGGCTCCGACATCGACCAGTGGAATGGTACCGTGCAGGCATACAGGCCCTCATTTCAAGGTGGCGTAAGGCCGTAGCATTGAATGGAGATTACGTTGAAAAATAGTGTTGTGTAGCTAAAAGATTGGGGAATAACCTGGTGTATTTCAATGCTGAATAAAACAACCCCTGTTTCAGAAAAAAAATGTGTTGCGTTACTTATTGAACTGCCCTCGTATGCAGGGCGAAACGACCTGCGAGACGTCTGCGTGCCGCTGCAGTTTGTGTGTTTACCGTTCCGGCGCGTCCGGAACGAAGACTGCTGTCGATGACTGACTGCATTGTCCTGATGATTCTGAGAATACTTGCGGTCCGTGCCCTGCTGGGCGCTACTGTCTCGCGCCGGGTGGCCCGTGGTCTAGGCATGTTGTTTTCGTAGCCGGTGAAATGGCAAGTACAGGACCCTCAGCTGAATAGCAGAGGCATGATTGGTCAACTTAAACTGAAGCTAGTTGACGACATAAAGCCCTGCTCGATATTGGAGGGAACGGTCGCTATTGGCGCGAATGATGTTCTGAGACAGTGTGAGGGAATTTAGGAATCAGCACCGAATGCTGATTCGCGGTTTTCGATAGTAGTAGAGGGTTGAGCAATGTTGGCTTCGCTCTTCCGTTGTGCGGGCGCAAGGCTTTCGGGCTCTGATCTTCGTCGGAGTCAGACTGTCTTGCGACTTAGTCGCACTTTTCTAGTAGAAAATGGAATTATCAGACAGCCTTCGAGGCCAGGGGTTGAAACAGAGTTGCTGCACAGCAGAAGTCGGCGCCTATATCATCAGAAAGCTGCCTACCGACGACGTGCTGCAGATTTCGGGTCTGGTACAGTATGTTGCGGCTTCGGCATTGTAGGACCTATCATTTTTATACTGAATCCCTCAGCAGCACGCGCGCTCGCTTTGCTACAAGTCCACCTTGCTTGTTTCTCCATGTGATCCCATTTAAGCTATCACTAATAAATGCGATACTGCAATATAGTCGAGAGAGTAATATTTGATTCATTAGGGCCTCCAGTCATTATCGTCAATCTATTGCATCACAGAGAATAGGAGCCCCTTGTTCTCGAGTCAACTCATATTCTCATAATAGTTCAGTACACCCTAACCTTTAAACCACTGTTTGTGTCGATAATCATGTGCCTTTATGTTCTGATGTATAATAAATCTCATTGTAATATTTAATCCGCATATCATTTCAAGATATATGCAGAATCCCATTTCCTCTTGTTTATTATGATAAAGAGCTCTTTTTTGCTGAGTAGATTACGATTTTACTAAATTATTGCGAGTGTGCACTCCTTGCTTTACCAACTAACTGGGTCCACCATTATTTCCTTTCGTTACCGTTGTGCGCATAATTAATTACGTGCTAGGTAAGGAGGGGGTCGAATGCATGTCTCGTTCTCATGCAAAATTCGTCAGAATTAAAGAGGTACAAACTCTTCTCTACCCCGGCACCTCACAGATGCATGCCTGTATTCGTCGTGGTATACTATCCAAAAGTTCATCAAGGCACTGTTGCTCTATATTGTCCCACTCCTCAACGGCGATTCGGCGTAGATCCCTCAGAGTGGTTGGTGGGCCACGTCGTCCATAAACAGCCCTTTTCAATCTATCTCAGGCATGTTCGATACTGTTCATGTCTGGAGAATATGCTGGCCAGTCTAGTCGAGCGATGTCGTTATCCTGAAGGAATTCATTCACAAGATGTACATGACGGGGGCGCGAATTGTCGTCCATGAAGACGAATTCCTCGCCAATATGCTGCCGATATGGTTGCACTATCGATCGGAGGATGGCATTCACGTATCGAACAGCCGTTACGGCGCCTTCCATGACCACCAGCGGCATACGTCAGCCCCCCCATAACGCCACCCCAAAACAACTGGGAACCTCTGCACTTGCTGGACAGTGTGTCCAAGGCGTTCAGCCTGACTGGGTTGCCTCCAGATATGTCTGTGATGACTGGTTGAAGGCATATGCGACACTCATCGGTGAAGAGAACGTGATGCCAATGCTGAGCGGATCATTCGGCATGTTGTTGGGCCCATCTGTACCGGGCTGCATCGTGTCGTGGTTGCAAAGATGGACCTCGCCATGGACGTCGGGAGTGAAGTTGCGCATCATGCAGGCTACAGGGCACAGTTTGAGTCGTAGCATGAAGTCCTGTGCCTGCACGAAAAGCATTATTCAACACGCTGTCAGAGTACCTCCGGGCCATAATCCGCAGGTAGCGGTCATCCACTGCAGTAGTAGCCCTTGGGCGGCCTGAGCAAGGAGTCATCGATAGTTCCTGTCTCTCTGTATCTCTCCCATGTCCGAACAACATCGCTTTGGTTCACTCAGAGTTGTTAAGAGCCCCTCCTGGCGCAAAGTAACAATGCGGAAGCGATCGAACCGCGGTATTGACCGTTTAGGCATGGTTGAACCATAAACAATACGAGTCTTGTACCTCGATCCTGGTGGAATGACTGGAACTGATCGGCTTTCGGACCCCCTTCGTCTAATAGGCGCTGCTCATGCTTGGTTGTTTACATCTTTGGGCGGGTTTAGTGACATCTCTGACCTGTCGAGGACTGTGTCTGTGATACAATATCCACAGTCAACGTCTGTCTTCGGAGTTCTGGGAACTGGGGTGATGGAAAACGTTTTTTGATGTGCGTAAGGTTACCCAGGTAATTGTAGTTGCAAAAAGTCTTTACTACCTCCTTGAGCTACTGAAAAACTCTATTTAAACAACCAGTTTCGGTCGACTGGCCATCATCACGTTTTTAAAATCATTTACATCATCGTATTAGGCGAATACAAAAAAACTGACGAAGGGTAATAACACCATGAATTAGTCACTGTATTCACATCGTAATATAAGTTAAATCGTCAATATATATAAGTTGTACCAGGCAGTGCGCTCATTATATATCGGCGACGTAATTTATATTACTATGTGACAACAGTGACTAGTTCATTCTGTTATTATCTGACGTCAGTGATTTTATGTTCACTAATATTATGCTGTAAATGCTTTTAAGAACATGATGATGGTCAGTCGGACGAAACTGGTTAACCTCTTCACCGCTTCACTCAGCAAAAGATGCATCATTGTTAAACGTGCGACTGCAACATAATGATTCAGATCATTTTGGTTGTGAGAAGTTTTGTAGGGGGCCACACGAATTGCCCCCAGAAGGAAATGGGAAAAGAAGAATTAACATTGGAAAACGTAGTGCAGAATAGGTGGTAAGTTCCAAAGGAAATGCGGATAGAAGATGTGGAAGTGGCCGACACATTTTTTCATATTTTGCAGCTATAACGCATCACGTTGTCTATTGTCCGTATTTTCGCTTCAGATACGAATTCTTTAGCGACTCTGAAGCACAGTACTACAAATATAATTTTTACCCGTAAAGAAGGCGACATAGAAACTGAACTGTATGATTTGAATGCTTGTCTAACCCATAAAGCGTTGCCTCTTATTCAGGCACGGGGAGTTGTTAGCTGAACCCGCATGGTGCACTTTTATAGTTCCATTGTTAATTTCAGAGACAAAGTTTTCTGGCAGCGCTTTATCGGATACATTTGCCCGATTCCAATTAATATTGTAATCGTTTAGCAGAATATTCTGAAAGCATTAATTAATACGCGCAATATATTAAATTTTGCACGATAATAACGACCTTGCGGTCAGATTATGCAAGGAAATCCCTCAACGCGCGCAGAATATTTTACGAATGAAATAATTAACATGAGCGGCTTGGCATTACGGATAATCTGATGCAGAATCTTTATATTTTAAATTCATTTTGGTGTAGCTTAGCGCAAATACAGCGAAATACTTGACACCGCGGAATATTTATTCAAATAGTCCTGTTTACTCTCAATAAAACTAATTGAATAAACTACTGAGACAGCTACTTAGCGTGGAAACGTTAGCGAAACAAGCTGGGATTTCATCCTTATCGACCATTAATTAGTGTTCCTCTGTCTAAAATTGATATTTGTACCTTTATGTGACATGTGACACAATCTAAAAAATGGTTCAAATGGCTGTGAGCACTATGGAATTTAACAGCTGAGGTCGTCAGTCCCCTAGAACTTAGAACTACCTAAACCTAACTAACCTAAGGATATCATACACATCCATGCCCGAGGCAGGATTCGAACCTATTACCGTAGCGGTCGCACGGTTCCAGACTGAAGTGCCTAGAACCGCTCGGCCACTCCGGCCGGGGACAAAATCTATTTAAATAAAAATGTAAATGTTTATTTTCCAAATAGTGTAGTTTCCAAATAGTGTATCTCCCAAAGCTCTTGACCGACTGCTTTGAAATTTTGATACAACGTTGAATTCCAATACAGGCGTTTGAGATTTTTTGTAACAACTTTTCCCTATTATTAAATTTATATAATTTTACAGATTCTGTATGAGTAGATGTTAGTTTCGTCAAAATATTAGGTCTGCGAAAATTCTTCGCGAATTTCTTTGAACTTTGGCACAACATACGCACGTGTTTTTACACAGCTGGAGCGCCATATGGTTTATATGTAATATAGATGTAACAAAAAGGAACGTTAAAAATGTCAATGTTGGTTCGTTCAGAATTGTAATCTCCGATAGTTCTTGCCGACTACTTTGAAAATTTGACACAAGATTGAATTCCAGTACGGACGTGTTTTTAGATGCCTACACTATGTGATCAAAAATATCTGGAGACCCCTAAAAACATACGTTTTTCATATTAGGTGCATTGTGTTGCCACCTACTGCCAGGTACTCCATTCAGCGACCTCAGTAGTCATTAGAGGGCTTGAGAGAGCAGAATGGGGCGCTCCGCGGAACTCACGGACTCCGAACGTGGTCAGATGATTAGGTGACTGGGTGATGGGTGTCTGTAAACGATATTTCCACACGCCTAAACATCCCTAGGTCCACTATTTCCGATGTTATAGTGAAGTGGAAACGTGAAGGGACACATAGAGCACAAAAGCGTACAGGCCGACCTCGTCTGTTGACTGACAGACACTGCCAACAGTTGAAGAGGTTCGTAATGTGTAATAGGCAGACATCTATCCAGATCATCACACAGGAGTTCCAGATTGCACCGTTAAATGCTAACATAAAGTCATAGGACGTTCGTTCACACCCTCTCTGGTAACATTCTCATGTTTTCTCATTTTAGTTTCCTTTTCTTTCATTATATTGCCTTCCATATTTTCGAAATTTACCATACATCTTTCTTGTAACGGGAGTACAGTTTTCTGCGGCATCGTTTCGTTCAAGAGCAGGCGTGAAATACACCTAGTGCTTATCGCGAACAGAAATGCACTGGGTAACATAAGAAACCGAAAACTTGTGACTGTAGCTGCTGATAGCTATATTTTCCGTGGCTCTGAATCAGTATCATGTTTATTAACGAATTTACGGTCGTATGGCATATCAAAATGACTTCATTGAGTATTTCTCGGTGGGAGTGTGTAGTATGCTGTCTTTGATGGAGACTGATCAAAAGATGAAGAAGTAACTTCAGATCTGCCCCATGGGAATGTTTTGGGGACTTTTCTGTTCACCATCTGTACTGCTGATGTGGCAGACAATCCACAGATGGTGCAGTTATCTATGGTGAAGTATCTCCTGAAAAGATTTTCACAAATGCTAAGTCAAATCTTGACAAGGCTACTAAGAGATGCAAAGACCGACAGCTTGCATTAAATGATCGCCCACGTCACAAAAGAGAAAAAAAGAACAATTAAAAAGTGGTTTTCTCGAAGTGCTTGGAGTGAACTACTGCTTCTTTCTTATGGTCTGAAGGTCGTCGGTGACGGAGGAAACGGGTAATTTCTTGCTGAGATGATGAGAGACTGTGTCAGAAATTAAACCGTCTTTTGTTTATAGGCAGAATACTAGGAAGTGCAATGCCTAAAAGAAAGACAGCTTACGGAATCATTTGTTCACTCCATCCCAGAATAGTGCTCTCAAGTGTGTAGCACACATATTAAATAGTACTAGCAGAGGAAACTGAGAACTGTACGGAGAAAGACTGCAGGAACGGTCACAGATATTCTGAAGGAGAGATGCCAGTCATTTCGCGAAAGTTTCGAGAACCAGTAGTCTAGCTGGCCGCTGTGGTCGAGCGGTTCTGGGCGCTTCAGTGTCGAACCGAGCGACCGCTACGGTTACAGGTTCGAATCCTGCCTCGGGCATGGATGTGTGTGATGTCCATAGGTTGATGACCCCAGATGTTAAGTCCCATAGTGCTCAGAGCCATTTGAACCATTTGAACCTGTAGTCTATTACTTGAGCATTCCAGGAATTCTCTCCTAGCTCTTACGCTAATTGACCGGGAAGATTCCTTAATAAGCGGTACAATGCATTTCGCAATAGTTTGTATAGATGTAGTCGCTCCGCGCCCAACCGATTCACCTGGTCTTGCGCTCTCAGATTTTCACCTTTTCCGCTCTCTATCGAACATCCTAGAACTTCCTTTACAAATGAAAATGCGCTCTGAACACGACTGGACGAGTTCTTCGCCTCTTCGCCTCAAAACCTCGTGATTTATACAGTCGCGGAATCGAAAAGTTATCCCAGCGGTGACAGACTATTGTTAATAGTGAAGGAGAATATGTTATTGGTGACTAAAATCTCTGTTCTGTGTTCCGTAGTGATTATTAAGCTCATGGAAAAACGCTACGAAATTATGCACCAACCCCATGTCAACTCTTCGCTAGGCACATATGCCGACAACAGAGTTCCACTTGAAGGCCTTATGCAGCATAGTTGTGCAACCCGCACTTTTCTCATTCCTAAGGTACGTGTGTCTGAGTGCTTCAGTCCCTCCCCTAATGTGGCGTCCCACACGCTAATAACGCCATCGCTGGCTACCTCTGTCCTTCAGCCCCTTTATTAATGTGAACTTCCCTCCCCCTTCATACTCTCTTTTTCTCGTGTGTGTATGTGTGTGTGTGTGTGTGTGTGTCTGTAGACGAGCGCTTCCTCCTCTCGTTTTATCTCGCAGGGTGCGCGCATACTCGCGCCGGAAGCCGTGCATTTGTCGTCGCAGTTGCGTCCCGTATTTTGCTTCGTTTCGTCCTCATTAATTTCTTGTTGCGCGGTTTTTGTTGCGGAGTCATCAGGAAGTGCCCTCGGTCGTACCGTCTGCTTCTTCGTGTCATTCCAGGCCATTTAAAGTGAGCACTCTATCGAGTCTGAAGATCAGTAGCAGTTTATCACTTTTAATTCCTACGTTTTCTAACGACGCTGTACAGCAGTGCAGAGACGTAATACTGTTTTTGTTACATTGTTGTCAGAAGACTCCTAAAGCGCGCACTATGAATATAACACTCTTTTCCATTCTCCGCTAACAGAGATTGGAGAAGACAACGTAAGAAAATGATACTGGACGATTGGACCATATTTTAAATAATTTCTCACTTTAAATTATCACACCTGGTTCTCATTTTCGCTTCTCTGATCCTCCAAATAAACGGATGAATCGCAATAGCGTGCAAAACAAATTGAACATACGGTTCAGATAATCAACTCCTCATTTGCCTGCAACAAATGAAGTTTGGCAAACCAGCTGCTAATTATGCGATTACGGCTGAAATATAATTCCAAAAATTACTTATTTCTCGGAAAATAGTAGCATGTGTAAAGTATTTGTTTCATTTATGATGGATTAAAGGGACTACATAGTAAACCTCTGTTGTTCATAAATTAGAGACCGTGACTTGGCAAATAGTAAATGATACTGACTACGTAGTCGATTCCCATGTTCGTACCTTCTGACAAATTCATCCACTTATAGTACTGCCACCGTAATACACAAATTTATCTCATGTGACGATATGTAGTGTAACGGAAGAGCTTTATCTCCCATCCTACAATTTCATTTGTTCCCAAAATATTATTATTCAGTGGAAAGGTTTTTCTAAATTTTTAATATTACGATTACAGCCGTAACCTCTGAACTTTTGATAGTACCACTACTCCAGCTTTGAATTCGCGCAAGGAGAAATCGAGTGCAGGGAAGCGGCTGGAACACAGTTATATGATCATGACAGACTCGTCAACAAGAATTTTATAGAAACATTAGTAGAATTTATTCTTTGTTCAAAAAACTTTGTTAAGAAAAGCACATTGTCTTCGGCTCGACCATCTGGTGGACACCGTTCCAAGTTTTTACGCCAATGTGAAGTTTGGAAGGTAGGCGATAAGCTTCTGGCTGAAGTAAACCTGTGAAGACTAAGGTGTCGAGCTTGAGCATACAAAAATTTTCACTCTGCAGCGGCACACAGTTTTAATGTGCCAGGAAGTTTCATAGTTTCATATCAGCGCACACTCCACTGCAGAGTGAAAATCTCATTTTGGAAACATCTCCTAGGCTGTTTCTAAGCCATGTCTCCGCAGTATCCTTTCTTTCAGAAGTGCTAGTTCTGCAAGGTTCGCAGGAGAGCTTCTGTAAAGTTTTGAAGGCAGGAGACGAGGTACTGGCAGAAGTAAAGCTGTGAGTACCGGGCGTGAGTCGTGCTTCGGTAGCTCAGTTGGTAGAGCACTTGCCGCGAAAGGCAAAGGTCCCGAGTTCGAGTCTCGGTCCGGCACACTGTTTTAATCTGCCAGGAAGTTTCTTGGTGTTATTTGAAAGTGAACACCCCAGTCCCCTCACCATCTGATCCTGTTTCCAACTCTAAACCTCTCTTTTTGAATGTTCGTTGCAGTAAAATTCGATGACTCACTGCCGTAAATGGCAATGCATTTGCTCTGTAATGAGCCACCGCTGACCATTGTCCCTTAAACCAGGAATTGAATATCCTTGAACAACCTCCAAAAGTTTTTATTGTGGAACACTTTAGTGAAGAAAAGGGATATTGAGAGCTGCTGTTTGGGCTGTTATTATTCTCTCCCGGCTCGGCTGTGCCGGGCATGACATGATGCCATGTTCACACGTAATTCATAAGAGGTGGTGGGGGTGTTATTGGCACTGCGGCGGGGCGACCACAAGTCCGCGTGTGGTGGAGACGTGGCAGGCGTGCACGTGCGCGCGCCAGGAGGCCACGTGCGCGACTTGTGCCAGATTGCGCCGCCTGGGGTGCCGCCCTCTCCCCAGGGACCGCGGCCATATTACCCTGTGCCGTGACCGACCAACTCCCTGATATTGATACGACGCGCAGCGCCGAGCAGCAATATCGGCCGGCCACACTTCCGCCGCTCGGAAAAGCCTGCGCGGTGGTATCCCCCAGGGATCGTCGCCTTGACCCGGAGGGCAAGTTCCGACAGTATTTCAAACACACGGTCTCGACTGGATCGAGTGTTCCGCGATACTCGGTTTCAAGTAGGACGTAGGATGCTTTTCATTTTGTTCCGAAGTTAGTCCATGCAGCTCAGTTAACAAGAGAGCCAAATGCGTCTGTAGAGTATTGTTTGTCGGAATAGTACCAATATAGTCAGAAAAAAATTGTTTGAGACAGAAAGAAGGTAAGCATCGCTTACAATGTCATCTATCTTTCGTATTGCATTTCATATTTAGATTTCAGCTGATAGTGCAGTGCTACAGTCCGCGGATCGTGGTCTTGCGGTAGCGTTCTCGCTTCCCGCGCACGGGGTCCCGGGTTCGATTCCCTGCGGGGTCAGAGATTTTCTCTGCCTCGAGATGACAGGGTGTTGTGTGTCTTTCATCATCATTTCATCCTCATCCACTTGTGGAGCGGCGGCTGAACCGCCCCGCGAGGGGTCTCCCGGCCACCAATGCCATACGCTCATTATTATCAGTGCTACAAATACCAATACACTGAAGCGCCAAAGAAACTGGTACAGGCATGCGTATTTGAATACAGAGGTACGTGAACAGGCAGAATATGGCACTGCGGTCAGCAACGCCTATATAAGACAACAAGTGTCTGGCGCAGTTGTTGATCGATTACTGCTGCTAAAATGGCAGGGTAAAAAGATTTAAGTGAGTTTTAACGTGGTGTTACAGTCGGCGCATGAGCGATGGAACACAGCATGTCCGAGGTAGTGGGGGTTTTCCCGTATCACCATTTCACGAGTGTACCGTGAATATCAGAAATGCGGTAAAGCATTTCAAAACACGTGACGTCACGCCGCGGCGCGGGGGCGTGCGGACACGGAATTTAGCGGCAGTCACTAGCGAGCCAGTGTGTGTGTTGGACTTTCCATCAAGCTACGGACCCCCTTGAAGATGTCTCCCGCAGTCGGAGACGAAACGTTGGGAATCACCACAGAATTCATCAACCGACCACGGCATAACAGCCCGGATAATTATAATGGACATGGTATTTCCGGCCGTGAAAGTTTACATTTTAGTATAATTCAGTTATCATCAGTACTACAAATACAAATAATACAATAATCAGATATGGAAACAGTACATTGATCAAAGTCATGTCACATTTGTACACAATTACAATTGCAGAGTTAAACACCATTATCAGTTGTCCTGTATGACGTAAACTGAGGTTAGTTGTACGGATCTGTAAAACGCGGCCTCGGCTGGACTAATGGTTGTACGTTCCTGAGTTAGACTGGAATGTATATCGTTATAATTACGTTCAGTCTACAGTACTACCTACAGCGTGGGATTGTAATAGTGTACGAATGTGACACGGCCTTTGGTCTACGTGCTGTTTCTGTGTCTGACTCTTCTATTATTTATATTTGTTTCACTAATGAAACCTGAAGTTTCAGTTCGAAATCGAGATGTGAAGTGCAATAAAAAAACATTACAAACGGAGCTGACCTCCTTTCTGTCCTGGATTACATTCCGGTCGTGGGGCGTAATCGTTCCCATGGAATCGAGTATGAAATGGGAACCGAGTATGAAAAAAATTATTTGCTTTATTCTGTGTCCATCACAATCCACAGGTCCTAGCGGAAGCCATTCGGTGCCGACCGACCTCCGAGCCATCCTCCGGCAATGGCGTCACTGAATTCGGCATGTAGGGGCGTGGGGTCAGCACACCGCTCTGCTGGCTGTTGCCAGTTTTCGTGACCTGAAGCCGCTACTACTGGGTCAAGTAGCTCCTCAACTGGCATCAACGAATGCGGTTTCTCCGAATGGCGGTCAGCCGCAGTGACCACTCAACTGCAGAGCAGGACATATTAACACTATTGTCGCCATTTTTACTTTTCCTACCGGCATCCTATGATAAAAAAAGCACAGTACGTAATTAAAAAAATAATTTAAGAGATTTTACAAAATACTTTTCTCCATGACAGCACACGCATGTTGTAGAGGGCAACCTTAAAAATATAGGAAGGCCCTTCCCCGCGGCATGTGGTCGTCACGCTCTCTTCCCAAGTAGCTGCTCCATAAATTAAAAAATGAAGGTCAATTCTCTGCCTTAAATAGATGTAAATTTTGGCCAGCTGCGTTAATAGTGTCCCTCTGTACATACACTATGTGATCAAAAATATCCGGACACCTGGCCGGAAATGACTTACAAGTTCGTGGCGCCCTCTTCGGTAATGATGGAATTCAATATGGTGTTGGCCCACCCTCAGCCTTAATGACAGCTTCCACTCTCGCAGGTATACGTTCAATCAGGTGCTGGAAGGTTCATTGGGGAACGGCAGCTCAATCTTCACTTAGTGCTGCACTGAGGAGAGGTATCCATGTCGGCGTTCCAAAACATCCCAAAGGTGTTCTGTAGGATTCAGGGCAGGGTGGACAACCTGCTGGCGACCGTTCTGGAAGCAATAATGACACAAGCGACGAACAGGATTATGATTCCAATCGAAAAATGTAAAAGTATCAATTAAAACATCTCAAGACGGCACTTTCTACTCGATGTTTTACGCGAATCCGCTAAATTTTTAATTTTCAATCCGCCATTTTGAATTTTGTAATTCTGATATCAGATATGTAATCGGCGAGCCAAAGAACCTAGAGACAACACAGTTTTGTAGGATTCTGTATCCAGCATCTCAAGACGGCACTTTCTACTCGATGTTTTGCGCGAATCCGCTAAATTTATAATTTTTAATCCGCAATTTTGAATTTTGTAATTCTGATATCAGAATTTTGTAGGATTCTGTATCCATTTTCCTATTATGTCCATGCTTTGAGGCGAGTTGGCCGACCGTGTGACGTTCGCTGGATATAGGCCTCAGCCAACACTGCCGCGACGGACTAAACAAATACTGAACGCGTGCCCTTTCTAACAGCGAGAAAACACGGGCCTCAGAAACTTGTCGCTGACTCGTAGCGGGCTGCCGATTACCAGCAAGCCTCCATGATCCATGAGAAGTCTGTCATAAAACCCGCCCTTCGCTCCTCACACTCACCAACGTTATTTTAGGATGAAAAAATTCAAATAACTGTGGCGTCAGTGGTCTAATGACACCGTTAGAAAAGCGTTAAGTCAGCATCCACTCCCCAGTCTGAGGAAAGCCTCGTTAACAAAGTTTATTTTACTACTTGAAGAATTTTATAAAATGATGGGACAGTACATCCAGAAGAATTTTATTGAGACGTCAGTGCTTTCTCGTCGCGAGAGATTGCGGAGGTTTTCATCAAATTCTACTCAAGAGATGCGTTGACCGGCACGGAGACTATTTTTTTCTTTTACTATTCTAAGAACGCGCTCCTCTATAAGAATAAAGCAACGCATCTTTTCCACCTAGATAGAGCTATCGAAATGATGTTGAAGTTAGAAAATTTAGAGTTCATATGAAGGACTGCCGACAGTAGTTTTTCGTAAAGGTTACAGGAAATGGGAGAAACGTAATGGTCTGTGAAGTACCATCACCACACAACGCAAGGTGGATTGCGGAGTAGAGATGGAGCTGTAAATATTATGTCCATTGCTCCAAAGAAAAGCTTGTAGCCATTGCACCGGTTGACTCGAAATGATATACTTTGACGTGAAGCTGACATCCATGTCACAATACAATTCTATTAATTTCCATTCTATGATCGAAGCATTCATTTCCATTTTTGATCTTTGTTTTCTACAGAAGGGACGTAAAATGAAAGGAAAAAAAGTCTGTAAAAACCGAAATGTACAATTTCGGAAAACTCATTTTGCATAATAATGTAATGTGGATCCTAACTCAGATCTGATTAGTAACGCAAAAGCGTGTTAAACGAAGAACTAAGAGGATCGGTTTTGCACGCTTACCAGTGTAGTGAAATGATTCGCCAACAAGATACATCTTTTCTTTACAGGGAGTATGGCTAAATAGAGCGAATACATTTTCATGACAGATATTTCGCTTTAGAAAGTTTGCCTGGTTTTAAATTTAAGAGAAATTTTAAATTTGACGCTGGAAAGCAGCTGCTTCTTGCAAATCACGAATTTTCTCGTTTTAGGAAGCGGTATTGTATGTTTTGTATTCACCGCTGAGTTCTTCTACAGTATACAGTTTGACAACATAAATTTACACTTCGGCAACATAAATTAATCTGTTGAAGAATACGATTGTGTTGTAAGTAGGCTGTTTAGGTTTTCTTAGCGCTCTGTATGAAAATCACTGGCTGCGCTGTGTGCAGTCTGTGGCTGGTTGGCATTGTTGTAATACTCGCCATTGTAGCGTTGGGCAGCTGGATGTTAACAGCGCGTAGCGTTGCACAGTTGGAGGTGAGCCGCCAGCAGTGGTGGATGTGCGGAAAGAAATGGCGGAGTTTTGAAATTTGTAAGACTGGATGTCATGAACTGCTATATATACTATGACTTTTGATGAAATTAAGGTAAATACATTGTTTGTTCTCTATTAAAATCTTTCATTTGCTAATTATCCCTATCAGTGCCTTCCGTAGTTTGAATCTTTTATTTAGCTGGCAGTAGTGGCGCTAGCTGTATTGCAGTAGTTCGAGTAACCAAGATTTTTGTGAGGTAAGCGATTTGTGAAACGTATAGGTTAATGTTAGTCAGGGCCATTTTTTTGTAGGGATTTTTGAAAGTCAGATTGCATTGGGCTGAAAATATTGTGTATCAGTTCAAGCACAGTCTGGTATAGTTGTTCAAAGGAGACGTTTCATATGGCGACCCTGCCAGGGTACCTCACTGGAATCTTCTGATTTTCTCTTGTAGTTTGTGTAATTAGTGTAGCTTTTGTTTATTGCTAGCGCGTAATTATAGAGAGAATTTCCTTTGTAGTTGTAGTTTTTCATTGTCGTACACAGTTGTGGCATGCATGTAGATTTGCACCAAGTATTTCGCAGCTGCGCTTGCAATTAACTAGATAATATTTTCAATGCTATGTTAATGTGTTTTGTTATTTTTCTCTTCAAATTGTGTTTTTCTGTGTTGTCGTGTGAAATATTGTGACAATAATGGCGTGTGAAAAACGTAATACTAGGCTTCAAAGTAAACTGAGAAATGACAGCGAAGACGAAAGCAGTGTGTTAGCGCTGCAGAGTAATGACTTAACTAATGTTCAAAGTAGTAATTTGGTAATTGTGCATAGGGAAATGGAGTGGGCTGCAAACAATGGTGTAGGCAGTGAAACAATTAGTGAACAGGGAAGCATTATCGATCGATCGGTCGGCAACAGCTCGCCTCAGAAATCCGAAATGACAGAACACAATATTGCAAATACTGTAAACTCAGGTTTTGGGTCCTCACCGTTTTCTCAAATGAGTCAAGACACATTTTCTGCTTGTCAAAACGTGAATGTTGCTGGTGAAAATGCACTGCCAAAACACATTCCAGACACTAATACATTATTATTGCAATTAATGCAACAAATGGAACAAAATCAGAGACAAACACAGCAAAAGCTTCAAAAGTTAGACAAAATGGAACAACACCAGAGACAAACACAGCAACAGTTAGACACAATGGAACAAAATCTTCAAAAGTTAGACACCACACTTGAACAAACACGTGAAGTTTTAACTACTGAGTTACATAACATTGAATCGAAATGCTTAAAAGTCTGTAATGACGTAAAAACACAAATTTGTGAGCATTTCCAACCTATTTTTTCGCGTCATGAAAATGCATTTCAGAATCACGAAGCAGCCATAAAAGAACTGCAAATCATTGTTCATGAAAATCATGAGACCTTGCAAGCTAAAATTGACTCAGTTGCGTCTACCGATTGGGTTATGCAACTTGCAACAACTCAGGAAAACTTAAAGGACACAGTAGATACGATTTCAACACAAATGGACACTCTGAAACTTGGTTCAGAAAAACACACAGAGGAAATAATTTCACTATCGTACAAATTAACCGAACTTTCAGATCAGTTCACTAACTTATCTACAAAGGTAGATGATGATCTGAATGACACAAGACCTGTAGCCTTCATGGACACTGAAGAGTATGAACAAATTAGAAAATTCAAACAAAATCAAATCAATACACAGTACAAAAGAGAAATCCGGGAAGTACAAGATCAGTTGGCACAAGTAATACAAGAATTACATATTTCAGAGGACACTCGCGCTCCAACACGGGAAGAGGGACATAGAAATACAGAACAACAACAAAATAATAACACAGGACATTTCGGAAATTATGAAAGAAATTGGCAAGATGCACCGAATTTTGAAATGGAACCGCCGAAACGACGTAACAATGACCGATATGAGACTCGCCGACATGATGACTTTGACTATAAGCTGTTTATTACTACACGCAAATTCAAAACATTTAAGAATTCCGGCAACGACATTCATCCACAAGCGTGGCTCCATCAATTCTCTCATTGTTTTCCTCTCAACTGGTCATTAGAGCACAGATTAGAATTTATGTGTGGCTATTTGGAGAATGAACCAGCTGTAAGAATGCGATCGGTCATTCACGATTGCCACAGTGAAGGAGAATTTTATCATGCCTTCCTCTCAGCATATTGGTCTCAAGCTACACAAGACCGAGTAAAACATAGCATCATAATGATGAAACATTTCGAACAATCTGAATTTTCCAGTCTTGTGAAATATTTCGAAAACATGTTGCACAAGAATCAGTACCTGTCAAACCCATACAGCCCCTCAGAACTCATCCGCATTTGCTCAATCAAATTACCTGAACATTTACGACATATTATTTTGGCAGGACGTTGCAAAGACGACATTGAAGCTTTTCAGGGACTGTTACAAGAATTGGAAATTGACACTGACAGTCGTGGAACGCGAAAACAGGAATACAACAATTACAGGTCACATCCGTCGCAATTCCACGATGAAAGAAATAATACCTGGACACGACAAGGCTACTCTCACAACACAAATCGTGACCAAAACAGACACCACCCGTATGACAACCACTGGCAGAGTAATAGTTACAGAGAAAGATCGCATTTACGTAGTAATGAATATGACAGAGACAGTCATAGAAACAGACAATTTGGCAACCAGAACTATTATTATCACGGGAGACAGAATAACTTCAGACGCAACGGTCCACCGTGCAGTGATAATTCAGGGAGAAACTCTCCACCACTTAACCGACAAGAAAGAAACTACAGGAACTACAGACATTACGACAGACGGTATAATCATAACGACAGGCCTGACGGGATTTCTCTCTGGGCAAGGTGAATTTGTAGAAGTTAGGTCTCCTAATCCCTATAACGACGCACGCCAACAAAGAGACAGCAGACAATGACTCGCACCGCAGGCAGCCACGTGCGCCGGCTGGCTCAGAGAAAAATAACATAGGCGCTAACCTCGAGAAAAATTTGAGCATTCTTTACCGAAATACTGTATACCACATGATAATTGTGTTGAAGTTGAAACTCTGCGTACTAGGAAGAGTAAAGGTTTACACCACATTTCACATGTGAAACCGTTTATTGAAAGATAATCTGCTTTTTAACTTTGTCTTTGCCATAAAATTTTTCATTTCACATTTCTAGTATGCTTTGTCAGACTTAAGAAACTGTTAACATGCAACAATGTTTGAAGTTAAATATCCAGTCTAGAACCTAGAGAACATTTTTAAACAGAAATTACGAATGCATTGTTATAGTGAACAGATGACACAGTGTTGTATTTGTACATTCTTGCTTGTTAGTTGCACGATTACGTAACGACTATCAAGCTTACATACTTAGGACGTATACTGGTACTGCTAATGAGATTTTAATGCAACATTTTGGTTTACTTGAAAATACATTCTGGATTTAAAGTACTTTCAGTGAGATACCAGATGACATAGTGGTTAGTTTATGTGACAGCTACACCATTTTATCACGACGCTACTAATGAGTGACAATTTACAATGTTGCCTTTGCAGTGTTTCTGTTTTATATCTGCACAGTTTTCTGTTTTATTCTGGAAAGTAAAACATGTTTTAGTAGTAACTTTTGTGGTACAGCTACAATGAGACAGCCTTTTCCGTAGCACAACAATATGTTACAGCACAGTACTTTCTTCATCACGGCAATAAGCGTAATAACTAAGATATCTATACACAAAGCATTTCACTTTTGTTTATCATGAGGTAAGTACATTGACTTTTGCAGAACTTAGTTTTTGGAGGACGATAACTACGACACTTCCACAGAGATTATTTTACAACAAGACGCACAGTTTAGAGCTACAGTACATGTATTTGAGTGATTAATTTTGTACTTAAAACATTTATTTTTAAACATACACTCCTGGAAATGGAAAAAAGAACACATTGACACCGGTGTGTCAGACCCACCATACTTGCTCCGGACACTGCGAGAGGGCTGTACAAGCAATGATCACACGCACGGCACAGCGGACACACCAGGAACCGCGGTGTTGGCCGTCGAATGGCGCTAGCTGCGCAGCATTTGTGCACCGCCGCCGTCAGTGTCAGCCAGTTTGCCGTGGCATACGGAGCTCCATCGCAGTCTTTAACACTGGTAGCATGCCGCGACAGCGTGGACGTGAACCGTATGTGCAGTTGACGGACTTTGAGCGAGGGCATATAGTGGGCATGCAGGAGGCCGGGTGGACGTACCGCCGAATTGCTCAACACGTGGGGCGTGAGGTCTCCACAGTACATCGATGTTGTCGCCAGTGGTCGGCGGAAGGTGCACGTGCCCGTCGACCTGGGACCGGACCGCAGCGACGCACGGATGCACGCCAAGACCGTAGGATCCTACGCAGTGCCGTAGGGGACCGCACCGCCACTTCCCAGCAAATTAGGGACACTGTTGCTCCTGGGGTATCGGCGAGGACCATTCGCAACCGTCTCCATGAAGCTGGGCTACGGTCCCGCACACCGTTAGGCCGTCTTCCGCTCACGCCCCAACATCGTGCAGCCCGCCTCCAGTGGTGTCGCGACAGGCGTAAATGGAGGGACGAATGGAGACGTGTCGTCTTCAGCGATGAGAGTCGCTTCTGCCTTGGTGCCAATGATGGTCGTATGCGTGTTTGGCGCCGTGCAGGTGAGCGCCACAATCAGGACTGCATACGACCGAGGCACACAGGGCCATCACCCGCCATCATGGTGCGGGGAGCGATCTCCTACACTGGCCGTACACCACTGGTGATCGTCGAGGGGACACTGAATAGTGCACGGTACATCCAAACCGTCATCGAACCCATCGTTCTACCATTCCTAGACCGGCAAGGGAACTTGCTGTTCCAACAGGACAATGCACGTCCGCATGTATCCCGTGCCACACAACGTGCTCTAGAAGGTGTACGTCAACTACCCTGGCCAGCAAGATCTCCGGATCTGTCCCCCACTGAGCATGTTTGGGACTGGATGAAGCGTCGTCTCACGCGGTCTGCACGTCCAGCACGAACGCTGGTCCAACTGAGGCGCCAGGTGGAAATGGGATGGCAAGCCGTTCCACAGGACTACATCCAGCATCTCTACGATCGTCTCCATGGGAGAATAGCAGCCTGCATTGCTGCGAAAGGTGGATATACACTGTACTAGTGCCGACATTGTGCATGCTCTGTTGCCTGTGTCTATGTGCCTGTGGTTCTGTCAGTGTGATCATGTGATGTATCTGACCCCAGGAATGTGTCAATAAAGTTTCCCCTTCCTGGGACAATGAATTCACGGTGTTCTTATTTCAATTTCCAGGAGTGTATTTGAAGTACAATGATACAAAGTTTTTCCATGATACATTTCATTCCATTGCAATAATCTGTAACACCTGAGGGTATAATTACATTAATCCTCAGAGGGGTACACCCTTACTTTGTGTACCATGTGTTTGGCAAGCACAAGGAGCCCTAGCTAATATGGTATTTGTTTATACAACTTTACGCATCAGTACCATATTTCTCTAACACACAAATTACACAGCTATCTCTTCATTTAACTGAGAGATAATCATTTTTTTTTACTACATCAGTGACACATGTTTACGCAATTACACAGTTGGGTAACTTCACACTTATGAAATTGTATTTTGTCTGTACTTTGTGTACTGTTCATATTTTTTCAGAACCATTGTGATAATATGAGAGCGTTGAATGATGTATTTGGTAAGGGAGAATGAGTTTAAAGTACGTTTGAGTTAGATGACACTATTGAAATGAGCAGAGAATATTTTTTAGGTTTTGACATTATTGGAGAAAGCTACGACGTTTTCAAGATTTGACTGAGGTGTTATGATATTATTTCGACCATGATGTGTATTATGCTGTTGAGATATGTTTATGATCAATAAGATTATGCTACCGTACATGAGGGATTTGATTATGCTATTTATTTCTTATGATGAAATATTGAAGAAGTGTCGACAAATATGTATATGTGTAATAAGGTAATGAATAATGAGTAGTGGTTAGGGACTTTGACTTGTGAAAAAGGATATTGGAAACCAAGAATCGTACTTTAAGAGTTATGAAATGTGTGTAAATGCGTGAATGTACCACAATGCCGACGAAACTTTTTTGGACACTGTTATATTTACAGGATTTTGTTTCTACAGATTTGTAACGCAAATTCTAGACCTGTGAAATTTGTTATATGAGACTGTCACTGTAGTGCAAACTGGTGTCGTAAATATTTCCGTAAGAAAGTCAAGTGACCACCTGCACGTAATGCGTTGTGGGCACCCAGCTGTGTCAGATGCCTGGAGAAAAAGCCATTAGTGTGTGCCTTTTCAGACGCACAGGTGGAGAAAAAGGAAAGAGGCTATTATCCTCGCTATTGACATTCCTTTGCAGAAATCATTGCAAATACGACACGCTCATTGCTTTGAAACATATTGTACTTTGTGCAACTTACTGAAATGCTTATGAACTGATGGAAAATATTCGTACATCTGCACACCTGATTAGGACAAGTGTCTTTCTACGAGAGTTGAGAGCATTTCTACTAACTTATGAAATGCCACATGACTATTGAATGATATTTTTATGCTTTGTACATAGTTGCTTATTTCATTGCTTATTTCATTTGATATCTGTTTTCCAGCTGTGATGCAGCATTGGTTTTATGAAATTAAATTAAATGCATTTGCTAATGTGAACACTTTCTGTCAACAGATTTATTAAATAATAAATTTACGATCCACATTCTTCGAGAAAGGAGCACTTGGAAAGAAAAGAACAATAAGAAGGGACTAATAACTGTAACTGAATATATAATTTTCTTTTCAAGTACTTGGTAATTTATTTTGTAGAATAAGTTGTGGTGCACCACTTTAATGACATAGATATTAAGATGTGAATAGACATTTCCCTTATCTGCATTGTTGTCTTTACTGTAATATTTTTCTGCTTGAGCTTAGTCATGTTTATATATAAGTTATTGCATTTGTTGCTGCTGTTTGCCAGGCATAGTGCTACTAAACTTCACTTTACATTACTCTGTTAAGCCAGTTTTGCTACTGATTTATTTTTCTTGTTTGCTGCTCATTGCATTATATTAGTTGTAATATTGCTGCTTGCTTGGCCAATTTGAATATTTTGTCATTGCTGTTTGTGTTAATTGTTTTATACTGCTGCATTGCCTCGTCCCTTAGTTCAGCATCTGAGCTCAGTAGATTTAAGTTAGCTTAAGAGGGGGTAGACTATATAAGAGAATGAGTTGCGATGAATTGGAAGAAATGCATTGAGAAGTTTTACGAAAAAAGTACAGAAAGCAGGTATAGATAGCACTTTTTGAAATAATGAAGAATGAAGGGAGATCTCCAAGAAGTAAAGAAAGTTTTGTTTGCAAGATACTGCAGTAAAACAAACCCTGTCTTTCCTTTTGTATTATTCTGCTATGTGTTTATGTACCCTAGCGTATTTGTCTTTTTCCTGTCTTTATGTGTTTAGCCAATAAGATTTACGTTGTAGAATTTTTCTAATACTATGTTATTTACTTTGTAAAGATGTTTAGACATTATTTATCTGTTCTGTTTTGTTGCTCATATGTGAAGTTGATGTTTCAAAAGTTATTCTGATCTTTATGTATGTACTTATGTCATAATTCTTGTAATACTGATGTGCATGTTTATTTCTATTCTTTTGTAAAGCTTGTTTTACTACAAATGTTATCTGTACTATTATGTTCTTTAATGATGTATTTTGTACCTTTGTTATTGTATTCTTATGTTATAAAATTGTAATTGACATCATTTCATCAAATTAAGTAACTTGTAAGTTACATTTCACTGCACACGTTTCTGTTGGTCACAGTATATGGACAATATGTGAGAAGTAGGGAATGTTAGTTTTGCATGTCTGTTAATAATTCAGCAAGGGACTGGATAACAGCATTGCTGGTTCTAAGGACAATTCCAAAAACTGTGTGAGTGCACAAGTGGTGGTTATGGACTTGCTATATTATCCGCAAGACCCTTCAATGGTGATTGTGCACCTGCACAGTCACAACATATGGCTGCTGGTCATCTCTACAAGGACTACAGTGGGTCTGCATCTTTGATGACCCACCAATACCATTATTTCTACAAGGACTACAGTGGGCCTACTCTGTGATGACCTACCTACCAATATTCTTCAAAACTTCGACTGACTCTGCAGTGGGTTTGCTCTGTTGTGGACCAATACCTGTCTGCATGTCAAGAGTCAGCACTGTCTTTCCGTTGGAAGGACAACACTACTTCTTCAAGATTGCATGGAAATCCACTACTTCCATGTGCATTTTCTTCTACTGCTCAGACTTTGAGAAAAACACTGCAATTTTACTGTGATGAATGATCAGGACTGTCTTTATGGACTGTGAGAAAATTTTAGCATTTGACCAACATTGTATCAATAAGTGTGTGCATTTGATATCTTTGTTATTGTAATAATGAAAAATTTTATCAAATCATTATTGGCCACTGCCCAAAACAATTTGTAAAATTTTTTTGTGGGGAGCATGGGGGCTATGTAAGTAGGTTGTTTAGGTTTTCTTAGTGCTCTGTATGAAAATCACTGGCTGCGCTGTGTGCAGTCTGTGGCTGGCTGGCATTGTTGTAATACTCGCCATTGTAGCGTTGGGCAGCTGGATGTTAACAGCGCGTAGCGTTGCGCAGTTGGAGGTGAGCCACCAGCAGTGGTGAATGTGCGGAAAGAACTGCTATATATACTATGACTTTTGATGATATTAAGGTAAATACATTGTTTGTTCTCTATTAAAATCTTTCATTTGCTAACTATGGCTATCAGTAGTTAGAAACTTTTATTTAGCTGGCAGTAGTGGCGCTCGTTGTATTGCAGTAGTTCGAGTAACCAAGATTTTTGTGTGGTAAGCGATTTGTGAAACGTATAGGTTAATGTTAGTCAGGGCCATTTTTTTGTAGAGATTTTTGAAAGTCAGATTGCGTTGCGCTAAAAATATTGTGTGTCAGTTTAAGCACAGTCTTGTATAATTGTTCAAAGGGGACGTTTCAGTGTAACATGTACCTACCGTGATAGTGATGCGACAATGATTTTTGTAACTAACGATACATCGTGAAGGGTCGTTTACAACTTTGAAAGGAATTGTATTTTAACGGCGACTGTTAAAGCTGTCTCTTTAGTGAAAAGTTTCGTAGCAATTTTTAACAAGTTACACATAACTGTAATTCCCTTTTAAAGAACTCTCAAGCTGCTTTAAGACTACCGCTCCGTTAAAATAACGACAACAATACACTATGATGTTGGGAGTTTTAGCAGAACCTTTAAACACTGGAATCTTGACGGTAAATTGATTTCGCTGCCCATATCAGTACTGCAACTTTTTCTTTTAAACTCTCTGTGTGTATTGTAGAGTGGAAGTGCATGAAACTAATTAGAGAAAACTGATTATTTGAGCCTTGTACTGCGTAGTCAATGAACAGTGGTGTTACCTGACGTCTCAGTTTTCAACCTCTCAAAAATACGCCCAAATAAAACCAACAAAAATTACTCATCACATGAGCTACGTACAGCAACCTGACAAATTTACTGAACAAATAAACCGATCTAAAGCACAAAAAATATATAGAAAACTTTATTCCCATTATAAATCAAGAAAGCGGATACAATAATAAAATCGGAGACGCTAAATAACACATATGCATAGTAACAACAATAACAACATGAGTAATATAAAACAGACATAACACCAACATAGATGATAAACAACAACAATTATTACAAAAAAATAAAAAACATAAAATAAACATCTCAAATAAAACTAAAACAAACTCTAGGCAAAAAACATAACTAGAAACAAACCTGTAAAAATAAGAATAAACAACTGAATTTCACACATAACTTATTTATAATGGTAACTACGTGAGCACGTAATATCGCTGACCCACTGTCATCCAAGCTGTCAGGAATGTAGCATACATGGAAAAAAGGTAAAATCCGATATACATCTCCAGTGTACATATGGGAGAAAGTAATAATTCTAAATGAGACAGGACATGACAGCAACGATGTTACATGTAAGGTAAAAACATCTAATGATGTATTGTAGCTAATCAGATCATAGTTACAAGACCATTATAGTAAGACCATCACTTACTTACATATTTACAGAACACCTCACGATGGCAATTTTCCGAAATGGACTCATCGTGAATGATATAAAATATAAACAATTTACATAGCAGTGTAGTTGGTTATTATTCATAGTTTTCATGTCACTAAAGGAGATTTTTTTTTTTTTTTTTTTTTTTTTTTTGCAGTGTGGATACCAAAGAACAAAAGTTTTGTCAGAATAAATTATTCAGATTACTTTAATTAAAGTCCACTGCAGATTTACGAATCTAAATTGTGTAACCTAACTCAGAAATCGAAAAATGTTTCCCACACGCATATATATCACATTCTTCACTGGGATGTACTTTTTGTAACAAGAAACTATTACTTAGACTGGAAGTAAGCCATCTAACCTAATCACTGATAATCCATGCAAAGACCTGGTTATGTATGCAAAGTGTAACTGTATGATTATGGCTCTGAAGTATTCTTGTATTTACCCCGGTACAGTAAAAGTTCTCCCGAAATTGGAGCACAGCAAGCAGCGCCGCAGAAAAGCTAATTTAAAATGGTAAACTAGACCACATTCAAAAGTGTGTATACCGCCATGTGTAATGCGGACACAAGCAACGTAGTATTTCCTGCATTGTAATAATTTTGGCTATTGATGTTCCAAAAGCGATTTGTCTAGATCAATTTTATTGCAAAGAATTAGTTTATAACTTCACTTTCAAGATCATGAACAGTGCTGACTTCACACAATAGCAACTGGCTTTAGAAACAATTCTGACAGGTTGAGTATTAAAAATTTTACTTTACACAAAAGATTTACCTGCCCAAAACGAACTCTGTTCTTTCACAAAATGTGTATGTGTGGGAGGAGAACTAAAATCCCCAGCTGTGAACAATCCATGAGATAAACTCTTCAACCAAATCTCGGTACGACAATTAATTTTACAACAGCGCATTTACATTGAATCACAATTATTACCAAAACTCAGTTCAAAATCCATAGATACTATCATCATCATCTTATTCAATAATTTCAGTAAAACTGTATTCAATATTCAGCAGCTCAATTACAGATAAAAGTTTCTTGACCATTCGGTTCCACGACTGCTTCCCAACACACCTCGACTTATAATAACGCTCTCTCTCTGTGAGTGTCCTCAGGCAGTGACGGTGTAACAAAACAACCAAAGGTCGCGGATTACCACGGCTTGCTCTCGGACGTGTGCATGTCGATATACGACAGTAAGAAATTAACAATTCTGTAATGGCTAAGACGAGATGCACATCTCACAGTCTGTGCAATTCATAGGCTGTTCACATTACTTTGGACATAATGAATTGTGCCTATCACGATAAAACCCGCATGGAAAACAGATATATCACCACTCTTCTCAATTCGAACAAAATTAATTACCATATTTCAGAAAATTCGACTGACAATTTGCCTGCTTTGGTCTCTTGTCGTAGCTAACTCTTTGCTGTGCACTCACAACACTGCACCAACACTAAAGTCACAATTACGTAAATGAATGGTGGCACCGGTAACAAAACCTGACGAAGAAATGGACGTACATATTCGTACTACTGACAAACGGTCCCTGTTACGGATATAACAGCAGAGTAAGATTATCACTGTTGCATGTGCCTCGACTGCGAACTCGGTTAACACTGTGGCGTGATTGCGTGCTCTGGGGACATAAAAGTTTATTTGCTTATTGATATTTTCATTAAGGGCGTATTTGTTTAATGTCGGCCTTCTCACGGCAGACCACAGTAATTGTGCCTAAGGAGTTGTCCGTAACTGCTGGTCGCGTCTATCACGCGAGCCTTTTAGCCGAGTTAGCAGCAAAACACACCAGACATGCAATAAACGTTTCATTTGAGGTGCCTCGACGTTCACATTTTCATTCCGACTCCGGAAAGAATATTTAACAATTCGTGACGTCTGAACATGTTACCCTGACTTTATTAGTAGATACTAATTTTGCCAAACCGCCACGGCAAAGCTCAGAAAATACTTGAACCACAACTGCGATTACGTTTCTGAAGTTTATTGCCGTAAGCAGTATCATCATAGTGTTCGAATCATCCAGCGGAACAATTTTACATAAAAGGGATCAGCTTAAGAGATTCTAAGAACGAAAACTTCTGCGTGTGAGACGTCCAGACAGTTGCTAGACAGAAATTATCATATCTAGCTATAAATACGTAACTGCACAAGAATTCGCTGTTGTATCTGTAGATCGTACAATATATTCTAATAACTGGCGTATACATGTGGAAGCAGTGTTTTACAATATAATCTTATATATCCCACACTATCAAAATGTTCATAAATGTACTATTCTAGTGTTGGAAACCCAGAATCTACTATGTAGGAATCAACATGGGTTCCGGAAACAGCGATCGTGTGAGACCCAACTCGCTTTATTTGTTCATGAGACCCAGAAAATATTAGATACAGGCTCCCAGGTAGATGCTATTTTTCTTGACTTCCGGAAGGCGTTCGATACAGTTCCGCACTGTCGCCTGATAAACAAAGTAAGAGCCTACGGAATATCAGACCAGCTGTGTGGCTGGATTGAAGAGTTTTTAGCAAACAGAACACAGCATGTTGTTATCAATGGAGAGACGTCTACAGACGTTAAAGTAACCTCTGGCGTGCCACAGGGGAGTGTTATGGGGCCATTGCTTTTCACAATATATATAAATGACCTAGTAGATAGTGTCGGAAGTTCCATGCGGCTTTTCGCGGATGATGCTGTAGTATACAGAGAAGTTGCAGCATTAGAAAATTGTAGCGAAATGCAGGAAGATCTGCAGCGGATAGGCACTTGGTGCAGGGAGTGGCAACTGACCCTTAACATAGACAAATGTAATGTATTGCGAATACATAGAAAGAAGGATCCTTTATTGTATGATTATATGATAGCGGAACAAACACTGGTAGCAGTTACTTCTGTAAAATATCTGGGAGTATGCGTGCGGAACGATTTGAAGTGGAATGATCATATAAAATTAATTGTTGGTAAGGCGGGTACCAGGTTGAGATTCATTGGGAGAGTGCTTAGAAAATGTAATCCATCAACAAAGGAGGTGGCTTACAAAACTCTCGTTCGACTTATACTTGAGTATTGCTCATCAGTGTGGGATCCGTACCAGATCGGTTTGACGGAGGAGATAGAGAAGATCCAAAGAAGAGCGGCGCGTTTCGTCACAGGGTTATTTGGTAACCGTGATAGCGTTACGGAGATGTTTAATAAACTCAAGTGGCAGACTCTGCAAGAGAGGCGCTCGGCATCGCGGTGTAGATTGCTCGCCAGGTTTCGAGAGGGTGCGTTTCTGGATGAGGTATCGAATATATTGCTTCCCCCTCCTTATACCTCCCGAGGAGATCACGAATGTAAAATTAGAGAGATTAGAGCGCGCACGGAGGCTTTCAGACAGTCGTTCTTTCCGCGAACCATACGCGACTGGAACAGGAAAGGGAGGTAATGACAGTGGCACGTAAAATGCCCTCCGCCACACACCTTTGGGTGGCTTGCGGAGTATTAATGTAGATGTAGATGTAGATATATAATTTATTAAGGAAGAAACCTTATATTAGCAGATAAATGTTAATGATGTTGCTATTGCTGTCTCGTTGTCTAGGGCGTCGATTCCTGTTTATGCTTTCCAGTCAATAGGCCCCAGCTCTTTTGTTTCAGTGAAAGTCGCTAGAATATTGTTGCTTTTTGACATCATCAGTATTTATTCATGAATTCTTGACACATTCTACAACGCTACTTGTAAAGTAAATGTATTGTCCAACGTTTCAACACAGAACTTAACAGTTACACTGACCAATCTTGACAATAACTGAAACTATTACGGCGCGTTTGGCGCCTAAAATTTATATAAGTAGCTTCCAGATCCTTCTAGAACAGAATGTAGTTCAAATGAATTTTATTATGACTGTCATAAATGAAATTACTTTCCATTTATAGTTTACGTAATGATTTCTACAAATAATTATTAGCATGAAGATTTATGCGCCTGGTAATTAACAATGAAGGCTGCAAATTTTGGCAATCTAAAAATTATCACTTCTTGTCTTTGCATAATTATCGATTGAGTTATCGATAGTAAAATTAGAAAAATTAAAAATGAAACAGGAAATTTATATATATGAAAACTAAAGCATAATAATATTAGTTTCATTGTAGAGTGGTTCTTAACTCATTTAACAACTGTGATAACTAATTTTCATGGTTCAAGATCGATGTTGCTAAATGGTTCGATACGAAAAATAAAGTTATACTGTCAGAAAAATGGGGTTTTGATGATTAAATATAATCAAAATTATATTTAAACGTGGAATATATAATTAACTCAGGCCGAAATTTATAAAGAACAAACATTTCAATTGAAGTATCAAAAATAGGTAGATTCATTACGCTAAGCAAAAATAAAATGTAAATATATATGTTCATGATGTTGAGATACGACTCTGGGATTGATAACAGGACTGAATATTATGAACTTTTCAAATTCTTGAGATGTCAAGCTTGCAGATAATGGTTTTCAGATCTGCCTTCCCAAATATTCATCTTTGAAGCAAGAGGTACTGACTGTGAAAGCATGTTGGGATGGATAGTTCAGTTGGTATGTTTTGCACGCGGGCGGCCTGATTCCAGGAAGTTTAACTGCTACACTTCGTTCTTTGAAGAACGCTCGTACATTTATCGTAAGTAAGGACAGGTCGTTGTACCAAATATAACGCGTGGAGCTGCTTCACGGAAGGGCTGTATCTCTATCTCTGAACCCTTTATGGTGTATCGATTCCTGTTCACATGGCCCTCATTAAGTAGGAGTGGAGGTAAAACATCTCATCCAATGTGACCGAAACTCCACACATCTGGATTTTGTTCGCTCAACGAGATAAAATGGAAGACTGAGATAAACAATGTGGAGTTCGACACACATCTGTCCTTACGTCAAGGCATGGTGCAGGGGAAATCGTCCGAAAAAACATCTGAGCACAAACGAAATTCGCATTTCAGGTAAGATCCACTAATATCACTACCCGATTTCCGTAACTTATCCTACAGGTGGGAGAGTGCATACATATACTGGTATTTGGGCCGACGTGTCATCTACGCTTTGAAAAACGTTAAAAGCGTAGGAGAGTTTAGCTACAATGAAATCTAATAAATGTGAGGTCGGTGGTCTAGCGACAACGTTATGAAAGTGATATAATGAAGCAATCACTAACCAGTTCATTAGTCTTCGATCTGAGGAAAACCGCTGTAAAACAGCCGAAACTTGAATTATTTTAGTATTTTAAGGCTTTCATAAAATGCCGCGGCAGTACACCCAGAATAATTTTAATGAGATTGTTTCTGATTGTTATGATATTAATGCTAAGCTTACATGGTCCTGTTGCGAATTATTATTATTTTTTAATTCAACTAATGAAAAACGCAGTGTTTTTCATTTTCTTACTGGGCACCCGTACGTGTTTCGAAACCTGTATGTCATCTTCTGTAGGTTTCCTCTTAATTGCTGTAAAACCATCCTACAAACTTTTATTTTTTTCTCTTTTAGGCCTAAAAGCATAACATGTACACAGGCGTCCGCAAGGAAGGGCGAGGGGACAAGAGGGGGTACATGTACTCTCTCCCCTCTCCTTCACACTCCTAGAATTTGGAGTAGAAATATTTTATTAATGAAAGCACTCTCGTGCACTTCTAGAAGTGACTCGATAACCACGAATATTCATGTTACTTATGTCACCTATAATTAGTTTCTGTGGTATGACAGGTCTCGAAACAAATCACTCATTTATATCGAAAATGTCTCCTCCCCTCCATCTCCCCCCTCCCACCCGCGTCGATAAACGTGTTACAGTCTCAGACCGAAAAAAGAAAACTAACCAAATTTCGTGAGATACTTTCTACGGAAACAAGAAAGCGATCAACTGGACACGACATATAGGTTTCGAAACACGTATGAGAAGAAAGTAAGATGATGGAAAACACTGTCCTGTCGAAACAGTTTTTTTTACGAAAAGGATACGTGAGAGTACATACAACGTCCGTAGAGAGATGTAGCAACTGTGAAAAATTGTACCTGATTATGTGTTAAGTCAGAGGCTTGATTTAATCGAGGCGATTTCCCATTTCAGTTGGTTTCATTTTAGTTATGGCGCATCACGACAAGGAGATCGCACCGCAAACGGATTTTTGTAATTTTTTATATTTATGCAGCGTGAAATTCAGAATTCAAGTAGCAGTCACATAGAGCAGTTCTATGAAACTCTAAAGAGTTATCCAGATAATCGACTGTGAAGTTTTCTGAGCTTCTTTAATAACATAAAGTAAGAGTTTTTCGACAGGCAGCCAGGTTCTGTGGTAGAATGTTCGCCTGTTTTGTAGGTGGTTCGGATTTCAATCTCGACTGTTTTCGATTTCCGTGAATAGTAAAATACCTAAAGACGAAAAAGAAATTATTTTTCTTTTAGTTTAAATGATCTTTATTAACACTCTTTTATAAAAAAAATGGTAATTAGGGATTTTATCTACAATGAAATTTAGAAGACGTTTATGGCTGGCTCTAATGGCTCTGAGCACTATGGGACTTAACTACTGAGGTCATCAGTCCCCTAGAACTTAGAACTACTTAAACTTAACTAACCTAAGGACAGCACACACATCCATGCCCGAGGCAGGATTCGAACCTGCGACCGTAGCGGTTACGCGGTTCGAAACTGAAGCTCTTAGTACCACACGGCCACACCGGCCGGCAGAAGACGTTTATTTTTCAAAATCATGAGCATTAGATTTGTGTTAAATAGCACGTATTTGATGATTTTTATATTTGAATGCATTAGGTACTCTAAAAGAACGAAAAAAAAACTAACGATCGATACAACACTCGAACCAGCATTACAGCATTGTGTCTCGAACACTGCCGATTTTATTTCCATCTTCATGTATTTTACTCTTCACGAAAATGCCCATAGAACATGCACCTTTCGTCAAAAATTTTCATGCACCGGGACTCGAGCTCATGCCTCGCATTTGGCAACCAATCACTCAACCACGCAACTTCGTTACCCGTCGAAAAATCGACTTATTTCAGTATACAGAGCAGGCTTGGAAAATTTCAAAGTCGATTTTCTCGGTAATTAGAGTTCCATCCAAGTACTTTGTTAGATTGGTATTTGAGTTTTGAGCTTCACGTACCATAAATGCAAAAAAATTACAGGCATCCGACTGTCATGCGGTCTGCTTGGGGTCTAAAATGATCTGAAGAAGTCGCAGTAGTCTCAAGAATGTATTTGTTCCTTTCCTTTTCAACTCTTCAGACCTAGGAATTACATGACCCGTGTACCTTCCTTTTATCAGCAGTGCTACCTTATTTATTTCATTGTGACTAGACCAGCGGTGGTGAAAAGGTCAAGAACTGCGGACTCGCAGAACCGCGCCTGCGTCGACGTTCGTTTTATGTAGTTTGCGTTGTTGCCTTTAGGAAAAACAGTAAAAGGGGAAGCCACTGGAGCCATACCATACTTTATTCTCATGAGGTGTATTATTATTGTGGTGTCACTTTCGATTAATTACATTGTTTTCTACATCTACATATACATGGAAGCTCTGCAAATCACATTTGCCTGGCAGAAGGTTCATCGAACCCCTGTCACAATTCTCTACTATTCCAATCTCGTATAGCGCGCGGAAAGAATGAACACCTATATCTTTCCGTACGAGCTCTGATTTCCCTTATTTTATCGTGGTTATCGTACCTCCCTATGTAGGTTGGTTCAGCAAAATATTTTCACATTCGGAGGAGAAAGTTGGTCATTGGAATTTCGGGAGAAGATTCTGTCGCAACGAAACACGCCTTTCATTTAATGAATGATGTCCAGCCCAAATGCTGTATCATTTCTGTAACACTCTCTCCCATATTTCGTGATAATACAAAACGTGCTGCCCTTCTTTGAACTTTTTCGATGTACTCCGTCAGTCCTATCTGGTAAGGATTCCACACCACACAGCAGTATTCTAGAAGACGACGGACAAGCGTAGTGTAGGCAGTCTTCTTAGTAGCCCTGTTACATTTTCTAAGTGTCCTGCCACTAAAACGCAGTCTTTGGTTAGCCTTTCCCATGACATTTTCTATGTGTTCCCTCCAATTTAAGTTGTTCGTAATTGTAGTACCTACGTATTTAGTTGAATTTACGGCTTTTAGATTAGACTGATTTATCGTGTAACCGAACTTTACCGAGTTCCTTTTAGCACTCATGTGGATGACTTCACACTTTTCGTTACTTAGGTTCAACTGCCACTTTTCGCACCATTCAGATATCTTTTAAAAATCGTTTTGCAGTTTGTTTTGATCTTCTGATGACTTTATTAGTCGATAAACGACAGCGTCATCTGCAAACAACCTAAGACGGCTGCTCAGAGTGTCTCCCAAATCGTTTATATAGATATGGAACAGCAAAGGGCCTATGATACTACCTTGGGGAACGCCAGAAACCACTTCGCTTTTACTCGATGACTTTCCGTCAATTACTACGAGCTGTGACCCCTCTGACAGGAAATCACAAATCCAGTCACATAACTGAGACGATATTCCATAAGCACGCAATTTCACTACGAGCCGCTTGTGTGGTACCGTGTCAAAAGCCTTCCGGAAATCCAGAAATACAGAATCGATCTGAAATCCATCGTCAACAGCACTGAACACTAATTTTGTTAGGTACAGGTCAGTTAATTATCCTAATTATGCATTTTTGCGGAATGGAATTGCTCCTTTAATTGACGAATGCAAGTAAGCGTCCACAGGGTTAAAATTAGCCTTCAGAAAATCTCGTACTCTGGTACCATTTATTCCTAAGAAAGGCAAGTGTTGATACAATGACGACAGTGATATGAGGAGACGAGCCAAGCGGAAATAATTATGTACAACAAGACAAAGGGTGGGGTAGACATGTGTAACAAGGTGTGTGCCGTCCACAGTTGCGCAAGTCACACTCGCTGATTGCCTATGGTCATACTTTATTTCCTACTGGAAATTGGAGGTATCAGTTCTTTAGTAATTCATGCTGCTAACAACCCAGACAGCTACACTAGACAAAGAGATTTTCCTGCATCTGTTGTTTTATGAGCTTGTTCCAAAACACGTGTGAGTCCGAGCTGCCGTTAAAATGGAAACATAATAAAATATATATTCACTATAACTTTGTTGATTTTTGCGTATAAATCTACATTTATCTCCACGCGAGACCGACGGTTCGCAGCAACTACTAATGGCACGAAATATAGCGCGACTCCTCCAAGGAACGGCCGAAAGCAGTAATCTCCTAGATTAAATTACAACTGTGAGTATAATATCTACATCTACATCGATCCTCCGCAATCCACCATACGGTACGTGGCGGAGGATACCCCGTACCACTACTTGTCATTCCCTTTCCTGTTCCACCAGCAAACAGAACGAGGGGAAAACGACTGTCTATATGCGTCTGTATGAGCCGTAGTTGTTCGTATCTTATTTACGTTGTCCTTATGCGCAATGTACGTTGGAGTCAACACAATCGTAACGCAGTCAGCTTCAAATGTGGACACTTTAAATTTTCTCGGGGGTTTCCCATTTGACCTCCCAAACCATCTCCATAACGCGTGTTGTTCGAACCTACCAGTAACTACTGAAGTAGCCCGCCTCTGAATTTCTATGATGTCTTCCTTTAATCCGACCTGGCGCGGCCGGCCGGTGTGGCCGTGCGGTTCTAGCCGCTTCAGTCTGGAACCGCGTGACCGCTACGGTCGCAGGTTCGAATCCTGCATCGGGCATGGATATGTGTGATGTCCTTAGGTTGGTTAGGTTTAAGTAGTTCTAAGTTCTAGGGGACTGATGACCACAGATGTTAAGTCCCATAGTGCTCAGAGCCATTTGAACCTTTTCTTTTTTTCGACCTGGCGCGGATCCCAAACACCGAGCAATACTCAAGAATAGGTCGCACTAGCGCCCTATATGCGATGACCCTTATAAATGAACTACACTTTCCTAGAATTCCCCCAACACGAGCCAAACTTGCCTAGAATTCTCCCGAGTCGACCATTCACCTACCCTACCACAATCGCCACAAGCTCGTTCCATTTGATATGGCTTTGCAACGTTACGCCCTTGTATTTGGATGACGTGATTGTGTCAAGCAGGACACAACTAAGGCTTGTTTTTCCTACTCATCCACATTAAATGGCTTAGAACTACTTAGAACTACTTAAACCTAACTAACCTAAGGATAGCACACAACACCCAGCCATCATCCACATTAACTTAAGTCAACTACCTACATTATACGCTACTGGCCATTAAAATTGCTACGCCACGAAGATTACGTGCTAGAGACGCGAAATTTAACCGACAGGAAGAAGATGCTGTGATATGCAAATGATTAGCTTTTCAGAGCAATTCACACAAGGTTGGAGCCGGTGGCGACACCTAAAAGGTGCTGACGAGGAAAGTTCCCAGTTGAAACAGCAGTTGACCGGCGTTGCCTGGTGGAACGTTGTTGTGATGCCTCGTGTAAGGAGGAGAAATGTTACCATCACGTTTCCGGCTTTGATAAAGGCCGGATTGTAGCCTATCGCGATTGGTGTTTATCGCATTGCGAAATTGCTGCTGGCGTTGGTCGAGATCCAATGACTGTTAGCAGAATATGGAATCGGTGGGTTCAGGAGGGTAATACGGAACGCCGTGCTGGATCCCAACGGCCTCGTATCACTAGCAGTCGAGATGACAGGCATCTTATCCGCATGGCTGTAACGGATCGTGCAGCCACGTCTCGATCTCTGAGTCAAGAAATGGGGACGTTTGCAAGACAACAACCATCTGCACGAACAGTTCGACGACGTTTGCAGCAGCATGGACTATCAGCTCGGAGACCATGGCTGCGGTTACCCTTGACGCTGCATCACACACAGGAGCTCCTGCGATGGTGTACTCAACGACGAACCTGGGTGCACGAATGGCAAAACTTCATTTTTTCGGATGAATCCAGGTTCTGTTTACATCATCATGATGGTCGCATCCGTGTGTGGCGACATCGCGGTGAACGCACATTGGAAGCGTGTATTCGTCATCGCCATACTGGCATATTCGCCGGCGTGATGGAATGGGGTGCCATTGGTTACACGTCTCGGTCACCTCTTGTTTGCATTGACGGCACTTTGAACAGTGGACGTTACATTTCAGATGTGTTACGACCCGTGGCTCTAGCCTTCATTCGATCCCTGCGAAACCCTACATTTCAGTATGACTGCATGTTGCAGGTCCTGTACGGGCCTTTCTGGATATAGAAAATGTTCGACTTGTGCCCTGGCCAGTACATTCTCCAGATCTCTCACCAATGGAAAACGTCTGGTCAATGGTGGCCGAGCAACTGGCTCGTTACAATACGCCAGTCACTACTCTTGATGAATTGTGGTATCGTGTTGAAGCTGCATGAGCAGCTGTACCTGTACATGCCATCCAAGCTCTGTTTGACTGAATGCCCAGGCGTATCAAGGCCGTTATTGCGGCCAGAGGTGGTTGTTTTGGGTACCGATTTCTCAGGATGTATGCACCCAAATTGCGTGAAAATCTTATCACATGTGAGTTCCAGTATAATATATTTGTCCAATGAATACCCGTTTATCATCTGCATTTCTTCTTGGTGTAGCAGTTTTAATGGCCAGTAGTGTATTTCTGATCGTCGTCTGAAGCAACCATAGTTCGCCATCGACGAGTGGTAGAGCCCCAGTAGCGGCGGCCACGAACTCTACCTTCCGCGTTAAGACACGGTGCGGGAAGTTGTGCCCGCCGCAGCCAACTTCTTCTTCTAGGTGCCCTACATGGGGGCTTTAACCTCAAGAGGAAGGCTTGGCAGGCGTCCAAGAATTTCCCGGTATTTCATGCGGGACACATCATCGGGGAGCCTCGGTGCCCTCTAAGAACCTTTTGTGTGCAACCCGAAATTCCCCCTCCGCGTCTTACGACCATCGTGCGGTCGAGAGCTTTCACGAGAGTAGGCGCTGCGGCCGTGGCGGCAATTAGAAGGCCTAATTACCGCCGGCATTATTATACGGAATAAATCTCGGGGGCCGCCTCCGTATTGTTCCCGGCGCCGGGCGCGTTTAATGAACACCAAACTTTCATTATTATTGCGTCGCCGAGCCACAATGGGCTGCAGAGGAATTCCGCCTGTTTTCTTTCCGTACTATGTCAGCACGTCAATGGGTGCCTCGGCATTGCGCCATAGTTGGGAAGGGGGGGGGGGGGAGGAAGGGGGCCCAGTTGGGGCTCTCTTGCTGTCCAAATTGCTTTACAATGGCCCGGGAACGGTAAAGGTGGGGGGAATGTGCACACGTACTTCTTTGTAGTCTCTCTCTCTCTCTCTGTGTGTGTGTGTGTGTGTGTGTGTGTGTGTGTGTGAGGGGGCCGGGAGAAGGGTGGAAGAGAGAGAAGGGAGAGAAATATCTAGAAGAAGAAAATTAAATCGGAAGCTCCGTGAAGACGGAAATAAGATAGAAGAAACTTCCCTTTTTGATTGAAGTACGAGGGACAGAGAGCACATCTCCGGGCGAAGGAGGCAGCTGCGACGCGATGCCAAAGCGCAGCGTCCCAGCCTAATGAATCAGTGATACTCTGAGAAAACCTGCCCTCTCTTTCTTTCAGGGAACAAATTAAATCGCGTGTGCTGCTTGTGCGGACTAGCGAGCTACTGAGAGGCGCTTTGTCTTCGCTGGAACGGGCCCTCATTTGATACAAGAAACGCTTTCATTCCTTTGATTCTTTTTGCTACGCCTCTTTCACTTGGAGCGCCTTCCTGAAATATCCCGTCCCGCCCCACACGTATCTTCTGGCTGATGAAAGGAGCAGAGATACGAGCACAGCAAGGGTTCACAAGAAAACTGAGAGCCAAAGAGGCAAACGGAGCTTGGCATTAAGTGTCTGAGGCCTTGTGGGTTTTCAAATAATCTGCCCCTCGATTCCGGATACGGATTCTATGGATCAGAACAAAGTGCTGGTTCTAAATACTCTTGTCTGTACCGAACACTGGCTGTGGTGTTTAGTATCGTACTCACAACTAGAGCTCGAAGTTAGGTATCTTCTTGAGATGTGCAGGGTGCTACGAATTTCATTATCCAACTCAGTCTCATTGAATGTCCAGATGATACAAGTAAGTATTCAGGCTTTGGTAGCCGCCGTCGTCGATGGTAAAATATGAGTGCTACACCTGTAGGATTCTGAGGAAGACCCCAGCAGAGAGGTCGAAACTTTGACTGCTCTGAGGAGAAGTGAGATGAGGCCCAACAACTCAATATTTTAACGTCAGACGATTTCGTTTCTTATTTCTATTTATTGGTTTTCATCAGAGAGAGCCCATTACTTACATGGAATTATGTCTGGCAGCGATTTTTATTTATTTATACGTGTTTAGGACATAACACACACACACACACATATATATATATATATATATATATATATATATATATATATATATATATATATATATATATAAGGTGCGACAATAAAGTAATGAGACTGATTTTCTTTGCAAGATGTGGCAACCCTGCAGGCTTGCGTAGGCACAATATCTTTGACCTTGGTCTATAAGCTGCTTCTAGTCCAAGCTGCACAGGGATGCAACTGCTCAGTCATGAGTTGTGCCATGGTAAGTTAACACATGTTTGTGTCTCTCGTCGCGGAAATGGAACCGCATAATATTATGCAACGGTATGCCATTTCTTTTTGCGTTAAATTGGGGCAAAATGCGACGACAACTTACTGCAAGCTTCAGAAGGCTTTTGGAGAGGATGTTATGTCAAGAGCTCAAGTTTTTCGTTGGCCTAAGACTTTTAGTGAAGGCAGAACGAATGTTGAAGATGAAGACTGCAGTGGATGACCATCAACCTCACAGACGGATGTCAAATTGGCCAGGGTGCCTCCTGGATAAACAGTTGACCCATATTACTGCAAAGAAATTTTAGGAAGACTTCGTAAAAGAGTTCTTCTTGTCCGTGTCAGCATTGCTGATAATTGGATTCTGCATCACGATCATGAGCAATCCCATACTGCTCTGTCAGTATAGCAATTTTTAACCTCAAAACAAATTTCAGTACTACCTCAGCCACCTTATTCACCAGTTATCGCTCCGTTCGACTTTGTTCTATTTCCAAGAGTCAAAACGGCGGTCAAGGAAAACCATTTTCAAGCAACACAGGATGGCCAAAAAAGCTGTGACGGGGGTCTTGGAGGATATTACAGAAGATGATTTCCAGAAATGTTAGCATCCATGGCAGAAGCGCTGGAAAAAGTGTGTGCAGTCAGAAGGGAACTACTTTGAAGGAGACAACACTAAACTTGACTAAAACTGTAAGCAACTTTTTTTTTCACATCAGTCTCATTCCTTTATTGTCGCGTCTCGTATCTTGAGCTTCACCACACTCACATGATTGGTGTCCTGAAATGTACCTCCATTTCTTCATGTTTACCTTACAGCGAGGTAGTTCAGTTCTCGGTCTAATGAGGATCTCCCATGTCCCGTATGGGAGGTGCTGACCTGCAGCAAGTTCGTCTTCGGAGTCGTCTCAGTACTCCTCTGATGATGAATTGCGCCAGAGTTGTATTCTAAGCAATGCAGGTGGTGTGGTGTCGGAATTGGTTATGTTGTGTGCAAGATTTTTTTTTTTTTTTCGATTTCAGTCTTGTTGACTAATGTTCGTGTTGAAACGGGGGATGTCCTGGGTCTGTCTCCTGGTTCTTTCTTTCCATTTCAGCTGCAGTTCTCCTTCGCATATCTGGAGGTGCTACGCCCAAGAGATAGTAGATTTTATTAACCGGGTTTGCCCGCAGGCAGCCTATCGCAGAGCGTCCTGTTTCATGTAAGGCAATGTTCGCCTGTTTAGCACACAAGTGCTGCATATTCTGAAAGGGCAGATGTGCGGAGAACATCCGGATGTGCTCCCCAGTTGTTGCCTTACAGTTTTCGAATAATATTGTTCCTGGCACAGTCTTTAATTTAGTATCTGTGCAGTGTTCTTGGAAGTTGGGGGAACGGTCCAACTTTACTCCCAGATGTATCTCACAGGCAGGGCATTCGTCTGACTTTGTTACAAAATACAGTGAGGTTATAATTAAAATTTCGCAATTTGAGCCAGTGTAAATGGAAATCTATTCGTTTAAGGGGCGATCAAAAATCTGTTAGAAAGCTGTAAATACATAATTGGTACACAGTGAGGCAAAACAGCCGTGAGCATTGACTGTCCGACGTCCCAGATTGAAGATATCCGTTTGGTAAAACATTGTGTCCTGCAGCGTGAAGAAATCCGTAATTGTCTGCTGCACATCCTCGTTAGACAGGGATCGTCGACCCTTCAAGGTCTTTTTTAAGGGACTAAAGGCATGATAATGGCTCGGCAGAGGTCAGGACAGGTGCTCGAGTGTCTCCCACTTGAGGTGGACTCGTAGATTGACAGGCGTCTTGTGTCAAATCGCAACTTTCACGGAACTTGGTGCACCATTCCACAAAAATTGTTTTGGGTCAACACACATGCTGCCCCTATGGATGTCTGCTGGTGTTTGTCCTTCAGCAGTCAAGAAAAGAATAACAGCACTTTGGGCCTGTTTGGACGAATTTGGTAATATCTTCGCCATAGGTCACGTTTCCGCATTTACCGCATGCACGTTGTAAAGACAGAAATGGCACACTAACCCCTTGCATCTATGTCGGTGTTTATACCGGGTGGTCCATTGATCGTGACCGGGCCAAATATTTCACAAAATTAGCGTCAAACGAAAAAGCTACAAAGAACGAAACTTGTCTAGCTTGAAGGGGGAAACCAGATGGCGCTATGGTTGGCCCGCTAGATGGCGCTGCCATGGGTCAAACTGATAACAACTGCGTTTTTTATTACATATTCGTGTAGTACGTAAATAAATATGAATGTTTTAGTTGGATCACTTTTTTCACTTTGTGATGGACGGCGCTGTAATAGTCACAAACATATGGCTCACAATTTTAGACGAACAGTTGGTAAGAGGTAGGTTTTTTAAATTAAAATACAGAACGTAGGTACGTTGGAACATTTTATTTCGATTGTTCCAATGTGATGCATGTACCTTTGTGAACTTATTTCTGAGAACCCATGCTGTTACAGCGTGAGTACCTGTAAATACCGCATTTATGCTATAAACGCTCAAAATGATGTCCGTCGACCTCAATGCATTTGGCAATACGCGTATTGACACTCCTCTCAACAGCGAGTAGTTCGCCTTCCGTAATGCTCGCACATGCATTGACAATGAACTGACGCATGTTGTCAGGCGTTGTCGGTGGATCACGATAGCAAATATCCTTCAACTTTTCCCACAGAAAGAAATCCGGGGACGTCAAATGCGGTGAACGTGCGGGCCATGGTATGGTGCTTCGACTACCAATCCACCTTTCATGAAATATGCTATTCAGTATCGCTTCAAACGCAAGCGAGCTATGTGCCCGACATCCATCATTTTGGAAGTACATCGCCATTCTGTCATTTGTGAAACATCTTGTAGTAACTTCGGTAGAACACTACGCAGGAAATCAGCAGACATTGCACGATTTAGATTGCCATCAATAAAATGGGGGCCAGTTATCCTTCCTCCCACAATGCCGCACCATACATTATCCCGCCAAGGTCCCTGATGTTCCACTTGTCGCAGCCATCATGGATTTTCCGTTGCCCAGTAGTGCATATTATGCTGGTTTACGTTACCGCTGTTGGTGAATGACGCTTCGTCGCTAAATAGAACACGCGCAAAAAATTTGTCATTTCTTTTGTGCCCAGTGGCAGAACTGTACACGACGTTCAGAGTCGTCGCCATGCAATTCCTGGTGCATAGAAATATGGTACGGGTGCAATCGATGTTGATGTAGCATTCTCAACACCAACGTTTTTGAGATTTCCGATTCTCGAGTAGATTGTCTGCTACTGATGTGCGGATAGCCGCGACGGCAGCTAAAACACCTACTTGGGCATCATCATTTGTTGCAGGTCGTGGTTGACGTTTGACATGTGGCTGAACACTTTCAGTTTCCTTAAATAACGTAACTATCCGGTGAACGGTCCGGACACTTGGATGATGTCGTCCAGGATACTGAGCAGCATACATAGCACACGCCCGTTGGGCGTTTTGATCACAACAGCCATACATCAACGCGATATCGACCTTTTCCGCAATTGGTAAACGGTCCATTTTAACACGGGTAATGTATCACGAAGCAAATACAGTCCGCACTGGCGGAATGTTGCGTGATACCACGTACTTATACGTTTGTGACTATTACAGCGCCATCTATCACTAAGCGAATAAAGTGGTCCAACTAAAACATTCATATTTCTTTACGTACTACACGAATATGTAATAAAAAATCGGGGTTCCTATTTTTTAAAAAAATGCAGTTGATATCCGTTTGACCTATGGCAGCGCCATCTAGCGAGCCAACCATAGCGATATCTGGTTTCCCCTTCAAGCTAGACGAGTTTCGTTCTTTGTAGTTTTTTCGTTTGATGCTTATTTCGTGAGATATTTGGCCCGGTCACCATCAATGGACCACCCTGTATACCCGCATCGGAGTTTACCTACTCCCTGAATAGGAAACTTTTTGAGCGCCCTTTATATTTACCGTATGGGTACCGAACTTTATAGGAACGGTGTTCAGAATGCGAGCTGCAGAATTTGCGTTGTTGGTAGTGTTAACGTCACGACTTGCCTTTAGGTGCCGGCGCTGTCAGCACCACGAATGGTTGAAACGCAAGCATCAGTGGGCGTTGCAGTTGCAGACATAGGTCTGTACAAGGTGAACAGAGCTTTACTCGTAAAGCTGTTTATCAAAAGAACACAGGAGCGCTGTTGCTCTTCGCGTGTATCGAAGCAGTCAAGGAAAACGCAGAGGTCCTCTTTCCGCACCGGGGTTGGAGAGCACGATTAGGAAGTTCGAATTAAGTTGCGATTTGGGAATTGCCCCTCGGAGAGGCCGACAGCCACACACTAGCAAAAAAGTTATTTTTGTAGTGGGTGAGAATGCTGGACACAATGTGTGAGCTACAAGCAGTGCGCGAGTTGCATCATGACAGCTGAACATTCCGTGATCCAGCGTTCGAAAAATGCTCCGAACATCTGTGATATGGAATCTCTAGTACGGATTCAGATGGTCGTCACAATGAGCTGCGTTTACAACATAGGATATAAACATGATGGGCAGTCAACAAATGTTACCGACTCATGTGGAAATTAAAATGTGTTCCTTTGAATGGTTTATTCATTACTTCTTTATCGTAGGTGCTTACAGTTGTTCCACAAAGTTTCACTGACTTACGTTCACTCGTTATTCGTGGGGGCCTTCTCAAGTAGCGGAAGTTCAATTACGACCGTCCTGTATAATGAGATAATTATTCTACTAAGTGCATTAGCCTATTTGTGCCTATGTTTGACAGAGCACTGAAAGACCTAAGTCGAAACAAGGCCCCGGGAGTAGACAACATTCCACTAGAGCTACTGACAGCCTTGGGAGAGCCAGGCCTCACAAAACTCTACCATCTAGTGAGCAAGATGTATGAGACAGGCGAAATACCCTCAGACTTCAAGAAGAATACAATAATTCCAATTCCAAAGAAAGCAGGTGTTGACAGATGTGAAAATTACCGAACTATCAGTTCAATAAGCCACGGCTGCTAAATACTAACACGAATTCTTTACAGACGAATGGAAAAACTGGTAGAAGCCGACCTTGGGGAAGATCAGTTCGAATTCCATAGAAATGTAGGAACACGTGAGGCAATACCGACCCTACGACTTATCTTAGAAAATAGATTAAGGAAAGGCAAACCTACGTTTCTAGCATTTGTAGACTTAGAGAAAGCTTTTGACAATGTTGACTGGAATACTATCTTTCAAATTCTGAAGGTGGCAGGGTTAAAATACAGGGAGCGAAATGCTATTTACAATTTGTGCAGAAACCAGATAGCAGTTATAAGAGTCGAGGAGCATGAAAGGGAAGCAGTGGTTGGGAAGGGAGTGAGATGTTATTCAATCTGTATATTGAGCAAGCAGTGAAGGAAACAAAAGAAAAATTCGGAGTACGTATTAAAATCCATGGAGAAGAAATAAAAACTTTAAGGTTTGCCGATGACATTGTAATTCTGTCAGAGACAGCAAAGGACTTGGAAGAGCAATTGAATGGAATGGACAGTTTCTTGTAAGGAGGATATAAGATGAACATCAACAAAAGCAAAACGAGGATAATGGAATGTAGTCGAACTAAGTCGGGTGAAGCTGAGGGAATTAGATTGGGAAATGAGACACTTAAAGTACTAAAGGAGTTTTGCTATTTGGGGAGCAAAATAACTGATGATGGTCGAAGTAGATAGGAGATAAAATGTAGACTCGCAATGGCAAGGAAAGCGTTTCTGGAGAAGAGAAATTTGTTAACATTGAGTATAGATTTAAGTGTCAGGAAGTGGTTTCTGAAAGTATTTGTATGGAGTGTAGCCTTTTATGGAAGTGAAACGTGGACAATAAATAGTTTAGACAAGAAGAGAATAGAAGCTTTCGAAATGTGGTGCTACAGAAGAATAACCGGCCGGAGTGGCCGAGCGTTTCTAGGCGCTATAGTCAGGAACCGCGCGACCGCTACGGTCGCAGGTTCGAATCCTGCCTCGGGCATGGATGTGTGTGATGTCCTTAGGTTAGTTAGGTTTAAGTAGTTCTAAGTTCTAGGGGACTGCTGACCACAGCAGTTAAGTCCCATAGTGCTCAGAGCCATTTGAACAAAAGAATGCTGAAGATTAGATGGGTATATCATGTAACTAATGAGGAGGTATTGAATAGAATTGGAGAGAAGAGACATATGTGGCCCAACTTGACTAGAAGAAGGGATCGGTTGGTAAGGCATATTCTGAGACATCAAGGGATCACAAACTTAGTACTGGAGGGAAGCGCGGAGGGTAAAAACCGTAGAGGGAGACCAAGAGATGACGACACTAAACAGATTCAGAAGGATGTAGGTTGCAGTAGGCACTGGGAGATGAAGGAGCTTGCACAGGATAGAGTAGCATGGAGAGCTGCATCAAACCAGTCTCTGGACTGAAGACCACAACAACAACAAATGCCACAATTTTTTATTTACAATTCAATCATAGATAGCCTATACATAACTAAAAATAGTAAATGATTTCCAAATTTTAAACTTCTTTTTCACAAACACGGATGAAATGGCAAATACGTTTGGAAACTTTTCAGACCATGGAACTAACAGCAACTCTGTGACAACAATAATACTTAGTTTTTAAAGTATTATGGAGTGTATTGGTTCTTGGATGATTGAATTTATCACATTCCGTTAATATATGTACAATATCCTCTTCAATGAGACAGGAATCACATTTTGGAGAGAGTAATAATTTCAACAAGTATCTCGTTTTCTTCATCTTTCAAATTGCGGAAATGGTCTCCCGCAATTCTATGGGGTTAGCAAATGAGGGTGGACATGATGGGAAGGTGCTGGCTTTACCACAGCCTCGGCTGCTTTCCTCATATCGAAATTTCATTCTGCAGGTTATGTGCTATGCTGATTATGTGTTACATGCCTGCTGCGTGCTGAACCAGGGATCGAATACATATACACTCCTGGAAATTGAAATAAGAACACCGTGAATTCATTGTCCCAGGAAGGGGAAACTTTATTGACACATTCCTGGGGTCAGATACATCACATGATCACACTGACAGACCCACAGGCACATAGACACAGGCAACAGAGCATGCACAATGTTGGCACTAGTACAGTGTATATCCACCTTTCGCAGCAATGCAGGCTGCTATTCTCCCATGGAGACGATCGTAGAGATGCTGGATGTAGTCCTGTGGAACGGCTTGCCATGCCATTTCCACCTGGCGCCTCAGTTGGACCAGCGTTCGTGCTGGACGTGCAGACCGCGTGAGACGACCCTTCATCCAGTCCCAAACATGCTCAATGGGGGACAGATCCGGAGATCTTGCTGGCCAGGGTAGTTGACTTACACCATCTAGAGCACGTTGGGTGGCACGGGATACATGCGGACGTGCATTGTCCTGTTGGAACAGCAAGTTCCCGTGCCGGTCTAGGAATGGTAGAACGATGGGTTCGATGACGGTTTGGATGTACCGTGCACTATTCAGTGTCCCCTCGACGGTCACCAGTGGTGTACGGCCAGTGTAGGAGATCGCTCCCTACACCATGATGCCGGGTGTTGGCCCTGTGTGCCTCGGTCGTATGCAGTCCTGATTGTGGCGCTCACCTGCACGGCGCCAAACACGCATACGACCATCATGTGCACCAAGGCAGAAGCGACTCTCATCGCTGAAGACGACACGTCTCCATTCGTCCCTCCATTCACGCCTGTCGCGACACCACTGGAGGCGGGCTGCACGATGTTGGGGCGTGAGCGGAAGACGGCCTAACGGTGTGCGGGACCGTAGCCCAGCTTCATGGAGACGGTTGCGAATGGTCCTCGCCGATACCCCAGGAGCAACAGTGTCCCTAATTTGCTGGGAAGTGGCGGTGCGGTCCCCTACGGCACTGCGTAGGATCCTACGGTCTTGACGTGCATCCGTGCGTCGCTGCTGTCCGGTCCCAGGTCGACGGGCACGTGCACCTTCCGCCGACCACTGGCGACAACATCGATGTACTGTGGAGACCTCACGCCCCACGTGTTGAGCAATTCGGCGGTACGTCCACCCGGCCTCCCGCATGCCCACTATACGCCCTCGCTCAAAGTCCGTCAACTGCACATACGGTTCACGTCCACGCTGTCGCGGCATGCTACCAGTGTTAAAGACTGCGATGGAGCTCCGTATGCCACGGCAAACTGGCTGACACTGACGGCGGCGGTGCACAAATGCTGCGCAGCTAGCGCCATTCAACGGCCAACACCGCGGTTCGTGGTGTGTCCGCTGTGCCGTGCGTGTGATCATTGCTTGTACAGCCCTCTCGCAGTGTCCGGAGCAAGTATGGTGGGTCTGACACACCGGTGTCAATGTGTTCTTTTTTCCATTTCCAGGAGTGTATATCTTTCCTTCGCGGACATTGCAAGACATCCCTCATATTGACGGCACGTTAATAAACAGCGTAAATCGGATGGTGTAGATAGAATCCTGTGACAAACAGAAGCTTTGCTTCTTTTTGTAAGCCTTGGCCGTATAACACAATTGTTAATACACTTCAGTACAGCTCCTCGGTTTGGGACCATTAAGAGATAGGATCGATACATAAAATAGATCAAAAAGAGCAGCGCCTTTCGTCACAGGTTCGTTTAGTATGCGCAATGGCAGATGCTACAGAAGAGACGTGCGTCACGGTGTGATTTATTACTAAAATTTAGAGAAAGTACTTTCGTACGAAAATGAACCGATACATTACTAATATCTCTCGAGAAGATCATGAGGGTAAAATTAGAGAGATCCAATTTCAGAGACTCACTAACAATCATTTCTATCGCGCACAGTTCCTGACTAGAACAGGAAATGGCGGAAGTAACAGTGGATCACAAAGTATTCTCAGTCACACGCCATACAGTGGCTTGTAAAGTACAGATACAGCCGCAGAAAGGTAGGTCTCCAGGTTCGAAGCTGGAGCTAGCACTCTGCTCTGTCAGCGCCACAAATAATGTTTTAAGGAGATGTTCTGTCATACGCAGTTCCAACATACGCGTAATAAATTGAAGCAGTTGTTCTAATATCCACCTCGTTGAAATTACCAAGCTAGAAGGAACACTGTTTAAGACGGTTAGCCGTCCTGCCATACAAATATAGTTTTACAGGGATTCCTCTTAAACGCTTAAGGCAGATGCCAGGATGCAGCCTTTGAAAAGGACTAATTGTTCAAATGACTCTAAGCACGATGGGACTTAACATCTGAGGTCATCAGTCCCCTAGACCTAGAACTACTTAAACCTAACTAACCTAAGGACATCACACACATCCATGCCCGAGGCAGGATTCGAACCTGCGACCGTAGCAGCAGCACGGTTCCGGATTGTGGCGCCTAGAACCGCTCGGTCACAACGGCCAGCTGAAAAGGACATGCCTGTCTGCTTTCTCCATCCTTCCCCAAACGGAGCTCTAATCTTTCATCTCGTTTTAGTTCTTGAAGAATAACATAAACAAAATTTGTGTGTCTCCCAACCTTGTGGAAGCATTTCGATTCTATATCCCTTAGGCGGTTTTTATGTCCATGCTGAGAGGAAACTTTTCCCTGATTTAGGACTTCAAAGTCCAGATCTGTTGAGATCTTTGTCCTCCCACACTTTGCAGTTACCTTTCGCGAAATTCTTTTTGCTACGATATCAGCTAGACGGCCAACAGTACCAGTAGGTGTCTCGTAAACATCCAGTAACAGGTCAGAAGTTTGGTTAAGTATTACGTAACCATATTCGCACGGTTTGCACTGAGTCACATAGGACTTGCCTACTCCGCCGCAGAACTACTATGAACAGCGCTTGGTTGACGTCCCCATTTGCTGGGATTATCTAAAGCAACGAGGAGCTAGTATTCGTTCTCACTTGTGGGATTAATTTGCTCTATTTATTAACGACGGTAAATTCGACTGTAAAACTTAAGGGGGCAGACTATACTACAAACCGCAGAGCGATAAAGGAATGTAATTAGATTCCATGAACGACAATATACTTCCATCAATAGGCTTCACAGTTAGAAAGCTCATCAACAAACTGAAATAGTACGGAAACGACAGCAAAATACCCACAAAATAATCAGTTCCTCAAATATCGTGCCGCCTTGTGAATGAGGGCAACGGCCTTGCCGCAGTGGATACACTGGTTCCCGTGAGAACACCGAAGTTAAGCGCTGTCGGGCGTGGTCGGCACTTGGATGGGTCACTATCCAGGCCGCCTTGTGCTGTTGCCATTTTTCGGGGTGCACTCAGCCTCGTGATGCCAATTGAGGAGCTACTCGACCGAATAGTAGCGGCTCCGGTCAAAGCAAACCATCATAACGACCGGGAGAGCGGTGTGCTGACCACACGCCCCTCCTATCCGCATCCTCAACTGAGGATGACACGGCGGTCGGATGGTCCCGATGGGCCACTTGTGGCTTGAAGACGGAGTGCCTTTTGCTTTTGAGTGCTTGTGAATGAGCGACAGCGTAGTATAGGTGACTGATACGAGGTAAACATTACGATTACTAGAAAAATATGTAGTTCGTAATAAAGCCAGAGCGAACGATAAATTGGATTTAAGTCACAAAATATTTTACCCAGCATAGCATTGAAATACATGTCATTGTGTGCTCTTTGGGAATAGAAATCAATGAAACTGCTCATTTTATTAGTATTTTTAAGGCCGTCATGAGTTATCGGATGCTGAAAATTCATACCAGTGATTAACGAGCACAAAATCTGAGATGAAAAAGTGCGAGAAAATCTTCAAGAAATTAGCAACATCCACTTCTGATAACAAACATGTTCCCTCAGGAGGAAGTATTTCCTGAAGGATGATGTTCGCAACCAGCTTTAGACCATGGATATAAATCCACATAAGAGCCACTTCAGTAACAGATTCAGTTTCACGACTTTCATGAAATGATACTTCAAGCACAGGCAAACAGTGTATCCTACTTGCTGCGTTTGTGCTTGACATTGCACCCGCTGAATCACTTGACACTGTGCGACTGAGACTACTGTCAGTTACTGTTGTAGTGGAATCGTTTGCGTGCTCTTCTATTAATTCATCCCAGTAGTAGTTTTGTATAGATCAAAAAGAAAGATTCACGAATGTCAATATGATACCTCTAACTATAAAAACCAACCAAAAATGAGAAAATAATATGTCTATTACATTCAAGTGTGTAGATTAACTGTTTTCGTATGCTGCATCTTTCCAGTAATCATCCTATATGAGCACTGCGAGTGGAAATAATTTACCTCAGCGGCTAATGCCTTAGAGATAATTTGTGAAACAATATAATTTGTAATATTCATTCTTCGCTAGGAGATGTATTTCAGAGCATATAATCAGTGAAATTGGATGTAACTAGGAACTGAATTCACGATAATAGTTTTGTTTACAACAGGGCTCGGAAGCAAACTAACTGTAAATACTCTTACAGACGGCTTGCATATTGAATTCATACTTTATTATGTAGGAATCGAACAATATACGCAGATGTCAGCGATTCGTCTGATATATGGATAAGAGCGATGCCACCATTCGACGATGATGTCCCTAATTAGTGAACCCTGTTTGAACACAGCGGCAAGTAGGAAACGATCGCTCTGGAGAGATAACGGTACGTGGGGACCAAGCAATCTTCAGAGAGACAGAGCCGCGGATTCATCACTATCATAGATCTGATGCGCAGCTGGTGCTTCAGTCACCAAAAGGATCATTAACAGGTGGCTCGCAGAAAGAGGGCTGAGCTCACGGCGTCCCCTTGCACCGACTACCGTTGACCTCGGTATACCAACAATAGTTCTTGCAGTGGTGTCGGGCACATTCGGCCTGGAATATCATTGCCTGCAGTAGAATTGTCTTCAGTGATGAGTCCCGTTTCGAACTGAGCACCGATGACAGCGCCGCGCTGTGTAACCGCGCGGTTTGAGGCGTCTTGTCACGGTCCGCGCGGCTGACTCCGGCGGAAGTCCGAGTCCTCCCTCGGGCATGAGTGAGTGTCGTCCTTGGCGTAATTAGTTTAAGTTAGGTTAAGTAGTATGTAAGCTTGGGGACCGATGACCTTGGTCCCATAAGACCTTACCACAAATTTCCAGCCGGCCGGGGTGGGCGAGCGGTTCTAGGCGCTACAGTCTGGAACCGCGCGACCGCTACGGTCGCTGGTTCGAATCCTGCATCGGGCATGGATGTGTGTGAAGTCCTTTGGTTAGTTAGGTTTAAGTAGTTCTAAGTTCTAGGGGACTGATGGCCTCAGAAGTTAAGTCCCATAGTGCTCAGAGCCATTTGAACCATTTGAACAAATTTCCAAAAATTTTCACGATGACAGTGAAGATGTGTCTGAAGACATGTCTCAAAAACCAGGAGTGATGATCTGGGATTATTAGTAGCCTGCAAACAGTAGTCTGCAGCTGTGGTCTAATGTATTTGTGACTAGTGATGGTTTAACGAACATGTGCAGCTACAGATTACGTTATTTTATGATGTTTGAATATGTGTGCTCGCACTGTTAACAACATTACGAGTGTATTTAACAGGATTCACGACATACAAGTGTGTCAGATTACATTACGTTGACATGGCTTACAGCCATAATATCAGCACTCGATAATGGCCTAAGGGCGAAATTACAATAGCGTAATAAAAACTTATAACAGTCACTGGCGTACAGATGATGTCCTTAAAAAAATTATGACTGTGAATCCCAGCTGTAACAACTTTATTCATTTCATCGCAGGAGCTCTTTGGTCGTCGTCCGCGGTACCCTTACAGTACAACGGTATGTCGATAATTATTCTACGCCCCTTCTTGTGTCCCATCACGGCATCCTGGGCTTACATTTCACCAAGCTAACAATCGCTCGCACACGGCTAGAGTTCCTGCTAGCTGTTTTCGTGCTTGCCAAACCCTACAGTGGCCAGCAAGGTCGCTAGATTTCTCCACAGTTGAGAACGTTTGGAGCATTATGGGCAGGGGTCTACAACCAGCTTTGGACTTTGACGAGCTAACGTGCCAGTTGGACAGAATTTGGCACGACATCCCTCAGGAGGACATTTAAGAACTCTATCATTCAATGCCAAACCTAATAATTTCTTGCATAGGGGCCAGAGATGGACCAATGCGTTGTTGACTTGCTTAATTTCTGAAGCTCTTTCTCTTTAATACATTATCCAGTTTTTCTGATATTGTAATCGCTTCGTTGTGCAACGGCTGTTTTTTTTTTTGTTTTTTATGTTTTTTAGAATGGCTATTAATATCGACTGTTCATAATCGATATAGTAACAGCATTTGAGGCAGTGGTATATATATTTACCATTGCCACTTAAAGTGTTAACTACCAGAGGTGAAGCGCGAGTGCTGCTGTGCTCAGCAGACTTCCTCTGCTTTTCGCTGGGAAACTGTCGCCAGCTGAGCACCATCTGAGATCGCGTCAACGTCTAAAAGTACGGAGGCTATTTTGGGTTGTTGGCATATGAAATAAACTCGCAACGGTACCTAACGAAACGCCGAAGGGAATGGATCTGCCTGAACGCCAAAGGGGGACGGATCTATTGGGAGCTGGAAAAACTCGTTCCTAGGCCAACATTCTGCAAACAACGTAAAGCGTTCTCCGGTCGCTCCTCCCAGACCCTGCCACCAGCCAAATGTTTTCATGGCAACAATATCCTTGTTCGATTAGGAAGACAGCTCACGAAGTGATTTTATTACAGTTCCATACCTGAACTATTAACGCAGATCAGATAAAATATTTCTTGGTCCTTGCTCCATTAGCGAACATTCAGGAAATAAAATTTGAAGTCTAAAGTCACATGAAATATTACACTGATCGTACTTTGTTGCTCGTGGTAGTGTCTTCACCACTTGATGAGTATGTCTGAAGTGTATTTTACACAATATCTGTCCTGCATGTATCAGGAAATATGTGCTCCAGTCGCCCAAACGACATGGTACACGGTTTGGAAGAAAAGAAGTGTACCGAGCTAGTTCCTCGTAAAGTCTGTTGTAGCTAGTTCTCCTAGAGACGCAGTGACATATCATCAGGTGAATGTGTGAGCAGCCTTTCGTTGGTCTCTAAGTCGCTGCAGTCCATTGTTACGGCTGTATCATCACTGTTAACGAAACTCACAAGGTGACACCTTGATTGGTCATTTTTGTAGACAGTCTGCAGCCTTTAGCGACCGCTGTCATTAGACTTAAAACCTGAGTTCAGCTTTTGTTATTCTCGCATCCTCATTTGCTTGTAATAGTATGTCGATATATCTTCGTATACGTGCAACTGGATAACACCAATTTTATCACACATACTCGTTTTGTCCTTATTTTACGAAACGTATAATCGGAGCCGGAAATACGTAGATATTTATGTGTATACCATGTTGTGTTACAAACTAGACCCTGTATTTTGAAGTTAGAAAAGGTCCCGATTTTCTATAACGTAATAATTGTCCATTTTTTAAAGTGTAAGGTTTGTTGATCTCAAAATTTAACATGTAGAGCTATGCATGATCACTATCTTATAGAAAGTGAAAAAGCGAGTGGAAAGGAGTGTGCGCTGATCCTGGCAGACTGAAACTGTGTGTCGCACTGAGACTCGAACTCCAGACCTTTGTTATTAATGTGCACGTGCTCTACGAACAAAGCTATCCACGTGTGACTCACGACCCTTCCACCTTCCAATCTTCACAAGAAGCGCATTAGAGCATTTGGCCGCGAAGATCAAAGGATCCGAAATCGAGTCTCAGTCTGGCACGCAGCTTTAATGTGCGGGAAAGGTTCAGTCAGAAAGTGACTCAAGAGCCTTGTACGTAAAAATTTTAACTATCATTACGTTCCAGAAAACTAGAAAGAGCCAGAATTATTTCTAACCTGAAAATACAGAGTGTGTAGTATCAAACGAAATAGTATACATATAAATAAGCATATATTTCAGGCCACTGATGGTGCTTGTCAATAAATAAAGGCGATAGTATGTTTATAAATAACTCATCTGCTACCAGTCGCGATTTTCTTTATTTTATTTTTCGCATGACGCGTTTTCTTGTGCGTTTTTTGTATTTGTTATGCAATGGCATGCGTCTTATCCCTCTTCAAACATATCCAAAGCTCGACGTTTCGGCCTCTCTGCTAAAATCTTCAGGTGTCTTCTGAGTGTTCAGCCTTCCGTGGACAACAGAGGGATTGAAACGTGCAGTTTTGGAAAAGTCTGAAGAGGAGTATGACTTGGTCTAGCGACTCAGAAGATTTTAATTTCAACTCGTGCAGAAGCTGAGTAGGATGATTTGTTAGGTTGACAGACGTGTTAAAAGACGATAATGTCAACTAATTTATCATCTTGAAACTGATTTTATCGCTGCGTGCTGTAGACTATTAATAACGTCGATTACGGATTCTTTCCAGAAATAATCTCTGTGTATCCTTCTCTGACTCTTGGCGGAAGTGTGCTGGCTACTGACATTACCGATGAGATAACCTGACGAATGCAAAACCAAAGCGGAAAGCATTCGCTGCAGCAGCGCGCTCTAGTCTCATTAAACCGAAGTTGCAGTCAGTGGAACAGTCTCGAAACGCTACTTGCTCACTGCGATCGCTAGTGCAGCTGAAAGTGCGCCAATAAAGGATAAAATGTAAGTGTAATAACACGATAGTGTTTCCCATACTCTTTCTGGAGGGGCATAAAAACTTCTCGGAGCGAGCGGCTTCCTTCCGCGCGGCGGGCAGACAGAGAGAATATAGCTTCGCGCCCGATAAAAACTTTATTGTCCGGCGCGGCGCAGCGTGCAGAGTCATTTGAATCGAAGTGCGAGGCAGTTCGCTGAAGTGGGGCAGGCGAAGAGAGATAGAGAAAGAGAGAGGGGGAAAAAATGTCAGTACGAGACGCAGAAGTTGAGGAGGAGATGGGGTGGATGGAGTATAAGGCGAGAAGAAAAGTGGAGGAGGTGGAGGAAAAGAGAGGGACAGAAGAGGACAGACAGGGAGAGAAGGAGAGAGAGAGAGAGAGAGAGAGAGAGAGAGAGAGAGAGAGAGAGAGAGAGAAAGGTTCGCAAGTCGTCCCGGTGCGGCACCTCCTCCAAGAAAGCCCCTCAAGAAGTTTTTCAAACTCCATTTAAAAGTTCTTTTTCCTTTTCATTTCTTTCTAATTTTAATCGGAGAGCGGGTCCGGTGACCGGCGTGCCGCTATGAAAGTGTGCGTTTCAGATTCTAGAGCCTGGCATATTCAATTACTGGAATAAGCCGGAGGACCGAGGAGAGCGGCAGAAGAGTGGAGGGGTTGGGGAGGGTGAATACCAAGGGGAGTACGCGACAAGGGCGGGTAGTGCATAATGCGAGTGCTCTGCCTCCCTCACATTTAGCCGCGTGGCCCCCGCCCAAGAAAACAGCCGCAGAATGCCCCCTCCCGCGATAACCATCCCGCTATAGAAAAGTTAATTTCGTCGCAAATTAAAAACATATATATCAGATGCCGTCCCGGGGAAGGGGGGCGAGTAGGCTACCGAAATTAAAATACCACCGGCGCCGCTCGTGCATCGATCGGCGGCCGGTGAGGCGCGCGCCTAGCCAGAACACTCCCCTCCACCCCTCCCCCCCCCACCCATGTCCAATCCCTCCAAAAAACCACCCATTCACTCTCTTTGCTCCTCTGTCCTCGACCAGCCGACCGCCGCATTATGAGGCAACTCGCAGTGCTCGTGATTAGATGACTATCGGATATTACCGTCGAGAAAAACCTATTTAGGTCGAGTCCAGTGTTAAAAAGAAAGTTGCTCGCTACCTCTCCTTTCTTCGCTCAACTTTTTTCTTCCATCGCGTTCTCCTTTTTTTTATTGCTGCGTCGGTCAACGCAGAGAAAGGAGACGAATTAATTCCTTCATTAAGGCCAAGATGGTGCATTAATGGCAAAGCCTGTTATCTAGATGAAGAATCTTTCGGCAAGAACCGTTCGCTTGAAGGAGCGTTTGAGGAGATGGGATATTCCTTTCTTTTCATTTTTTTTTTTTTTTTCATTGTCCTGTCCGCACCTTAATTCGACATGCTGCACGATTTCTTAGAGTTTTGTGCTGCAACGTGCGCCTAGATTTCCTCTTCTAAATCTACATACGCCCATCCTAAAAGCTTGCGCCTTTACGTCTATGAAACGAGAGAAAAATTACTGAAACGTCTATCTCTAGTTCGTTACAGTCAGTACAAAGGTCTCGGTTTTAAGCTCTTGAAGCATCCCATTTGGAAAATCATGACTGACTGTGCTGGTAAACCTCTTACGTTATTTGATTTTCAAACAGCTGAGCAGAACTGAAAGTACTCAGACATTTCTCTCTTCACTTATTCTGATCAACACTAGACTGACACGCAATATTTTTCGCGCAACGCAATCTGACTTTCAATAATCCCTACAAAGTAATGGCCCTAAATATCAATAACCTATACCTTTCATGAATCACTTACATCACAAAAATCTTCGTTACTCAAACTACTGCAATACAGCGAGCGCCAATATTGCAGGTAAAAAAAAAATTCTAACTACTGAAGGCACTAACTACTGATAGGCATAGTTAGCAAATCAAAGATTTTGATAAACAATGTATTTACCTTAATAATGTTCAAAAGTCATCATATATATATATATATATATATATATATATATATATATATATATATGACATCCAGTCCTACAAATTTACTCTTCCTGATGGACACACGTGCAGATCGTCCGCTCTCAAAATTCTGCCATCTCCCCCCACCACTGCTTGCGGCTCACCTCCAGCTGCACAACGCTACGCGCTGTTCACATCCAACTGCACAACAGTACAATAGCAAATATTCCTACAATGCAAACCAGCCAGAGACTGCACACAGCACAGTCAGTGATTTTCATACAGAGCGCTACGTGGTGTTACCAACATAAAAACCTAAACAACCTACTTGCACTCTATATCCCCGACTATACGGTACTTACAAGAGACAAATTAAAAAAAATCCCTTTTCAGTCACTTATTTCTTTCCACGATATGTTTCGGAGGACCGCACTGTAATCTTTAGGTAGATCGATGTAGCCAGTCCTACTCCACGCGTTTCCTTCGTGGCGAAATGAAGCGTAAGACAGGCAAGAGGCTACATCCAGGAAAAGGAACACCCACATAATCCACGAATCAATCTGGAAATGACGGTGTAAGCTCTGCAAATGTGACGTAGAGGAAAATGAAAATAAAATTTAAAGACGGATATAATTGTTTTAATTGTATTTCATAACACTATTAGTTGCAGTTTCCTAAGCACAGTACAACATGGAAGAAATAAAGTTATAGACAAGTTTCTCTCTGCTATTACAACTTGCCATGACTGAGAACGGAAAGCTGAGACGAGTTGATGCAGCAAATGCTGTATGACCTAAAGACGACGCATAATAACTGCAGAAACCAGTCGAAAAAAGTTGTATCGATCTAATATAATAAAAGTAAACTACACTGTTTCTACCCTGATAATCGAAAACAACATATCTGAAGACAACACAGTAATATCGAACACTTCCAACTCTGTGTTGCACATGTGCAATAAGGTAGTGGTGGAGTGATGTTCTAGGATGACATTACAATAGAACACCGTACACTACTCATGGCTGATGTGAGCAATCTCTCTGCTCCACAGTACAAAGACGAGATTCTGCAACCAATAGTGGGGACGAATAACCAATATTTTGGTCAGAATTTCATCCTGTAGGATGATAGCTTGCTCATCAACCTGTTCCGTGAAAACGTTCATTCATCACACTAGAATCATCAGGTTGGAGTGGTCTGTCTGTTCCCAGCACATGAACCCAATCGAGGATGTATGGGATCGATTGAACCGAGCTGCTTTCGGACATCGACAAGGACCAAGTATTGTGCGGCACTATTCAATTTGGACCTGGGTCGGCTTGATGATTTCATCGACGCTATGCCACGATGGATGAAAGCCTGCATCCGAACAATGACACGTTCCACCACATATTGACATGACTCAGGGGTGCTGTGAAAAACCACCATGGGAAACGGATTACTGTGTCACGCGAATGTGTTTATTTTTTTTTTTTTTTTTTTGTCGTCTCGAAATATTGCAACTGAATGTATACGCAGCCTCAGAACCGAATTTTGTTTTCTGTGTCAGGAATTTCGGGATAAAGGGGTGATGCAAACCTATTGTTGATGTGTGTTCCTTGCCTCCTCAGCTTCCACAGCAAGTTTACAACAAATTTAGGGGTACCTTTTGCTTTCTTTGTGTTTTGTGCGACACAGTTACGTCGTAGAAATCTAGCGCCGGAGGCTGATAGAATAGCGCACAGGGGATCACGAGGCTTCAGAAGCGGATGCGCCGCTGCCCGTCAGCTGCGCCGACGTATTCGGCCCGCATTGGCAGGGGAAGTCGTTAGGCCTCACGCGGCCTAATCTCGCGTGCTCGTTACAGCCCGCGCACGGGCTGATGGGGGCTGCGGAGGCGGCGGCGGGGGTGGCGGAGACGGCGGGGGCGGCCTCGTCATCAGCAGCGCGGCATGCTCCACCTCCTAATGAGGCACGCGCGCGAGGCCGCTGCCTCACGTGAAAGAGCTCGAAGCTGCTCCTGCCACATCCTCCGTCGGTTGTTACAGAGAGACAGAGATCTCCAACGGAAATAAAACTACTCTTCTATTCCTGGAGATGCAAAAGGTCCTAAGCATAGCATACCTAATGATTCACAAATGATGCTCAATACCAGCACAACGTTTCCGACAGTTAAGAGTTGTTGTTTATGTCTCACGGTTTCCGTGAGATCCCCGAAGTTAAGCGCTGTCGGGCGTGGTCGGCTCTTGGATGGGAGACCATCCAGGCCGCCATGCGCTGTTGCCATTTTTCGGGGTGCACTCAGCCTCGTGATGCCAATTGAGGAGCTACTCGATCTAATAGCAGCGGCTTCGGTCAAGAATACCATTATAACGACCGGGAGAGCGGTGTGCTGACCCCACGCCCATCCTATCCGCATCCTCCACTGCGGATGACACGGCGGTCGGATGGTCCCGGTAGGCCACTCGTGGCCTGAAGACGGAGTGCTTTTTTTTTGTTTATGTCTCACTTATCAGAAGAAGAGTAACATACACCGTGAGAGCCGCTTGTGTGAGTTGATACCAGGCCTAGCTAGAATCCACACTCAACCTTACAATGAGATGACAAAAGTCACGGAATACCTCCTAACATCGTGTCAGATATCCTTTTCCCGGTGTAGTGAAGCAGCTCGATGTGGCATCGACTCAATATATCGTTGGAAGCCCTCTGCAGACATACGGTGCCATGCTTTCTCTATAACTGTCCATAAAAAATGGTTCAAATGGCTCTAAGCACTATGGGACTTAACATCTGTCCCCTACACTTAGAACTACGTAAGCCTAACTAATCTAAGGACGTCACACACATCCATGCCCGAGGCAGGATTCGAACCTGCGCCCGTAGCAGCAGCGCGGTTCCGGACTGAAGCGCCTAGAACCGCTCGGTCACAACGGCCGGCAGCCGTCCATAATTGCGAAAGTGTTGCCGGTGCAAAATTTTGGGCACGAACTGACCTCTCGATTATGTTCCATGCATGTTCGATGGGACTGATTTCAGCTGATCCGGGCGGCCAAATCGTTCACTCAAACTGTCCAGAAAGTTCTGCAACAAGTCGCGAACAAATGTGACCCCCTGTGACATGGCCCATTGTTATCAATAACAATTCCAACGTTGTTTGGGAATATGAAGTCCTTGAATGGCTCCAGATGGTCTCTAAGTAACCGATCATAAACATTTCCAGTCAGTGATCGGTTCAGTTGCACCAGAGGAGCCAGTCTATTCCATGTAGACGCAGCCCACACCGCTACGGCGCCCAACAACCACCTTGTACAGTGCATTGTTGACAACTTGGGTTCATGGCGTCGTTGCGTCTCCACTACACAGGAATCGTGTCAGCAGCTCTTAGCAACTGAAGTCGCGTCTCGTCTAATCAAGCCACTGAAACTTCCTGGCAGATTAGAGCTGTGTGCCGGACCGAGACTCGAACTCGGGTCCTTTGCCTTTCGCAGGCAAGTGCTCAAGCTATGAGGACGGGGCGTGAGTCGTGCTTGGGTAGTTCAGATGGTAGATCACTTTCCCGCGAAAGACAAAGGTTCCCAGTTCGAGTCTCGGTCCCGCAAACAGTTATAATCTGCCAGGAAGTTTCATATCAGCGCACATTCCGATGCAGAGTGAAAATCTCATTCTGATCAGGCCACTGTTTTCCAGTCGTCTATGGCTCAACCCTCAACCGAAATGGTCACGTGCCCAGGAGAGGCGCTGCAGGCGATGTCGTGCTGTTAGCAAAGGCTTTCGCTTCGATCGTCTGCTGACATATACCATTAACGCCAAATTTCGCCGCCCTCTCCTAAATGATACGTTCGTCGTACGACCCACACTGATTTCTGCAGTGACAACTCTACAGAAACGCCGCTCTTCACTGTCGTTAAGTGATGAAGGCCGTCGGCAACTGCATCGTCTGTGGTGAGAGGTAATGCCTGTAATTTGGTATTCTCGGCACTCTCTTGACATTGTGGATCTCAGAGTACTGAATTCCCTAACGATTTACCAAATGGAATGTCCCATGCATGTAGCTTCAACTAGCATTCCGCGTTCAAAGTACATTAATTCCCCTCGTGCATACTGAATTCCCTAACGATTTCCAAAATGGAATATCCCATGCGTCTAAATCCAACTACGGGTCGATGTCCGTCGTGCGGTGTTAATCACATCGGAAACCTTTTCACGTGGATCACATGAGCACAAATAACAGCTCCGTCAATGCACAGCCCTTTTATATCTTGCGCGCGCGACACTGCCGCCATCTGTATACGTGCATATCGCTATCCCACGTCTTTTGTCACCTCAGTATAGTATTCACTGCTGGTGAAAAAACGTAAAGAAGGGCGTGGCCCTAGCACTGAAACTTAATATGGGGACTCACAATTGTACTTTCAAATAAATTGAAAATGATAAGGTTCAAATGGCTCTGAGCGCTACGGGACTTAACATCTGTGGTCATCAGTCCCCTAGAACTTAGAACTACTTAAACCTAAGGACATCACAGACATCCACGCCCAAGGCAGGATTCGAACCTGTGACCATAGCAGTCGCGCGGTTCCGGGCTGAAGCGCCTAGAACCGCTCGGCCACCGCGGCCGGCTCATGAGACACAAACCACAACTTGGGTCAGTGTCTTTTTGAAAGAAGGCTTCGCAACATTAACCTCAAACGATTTAGTGAATTTGATTTTAGACATTAGAAATGGTTCGTAAAAGTCTGTACCTGTATTTCTTTATAAAATAAGATTTCTCCTACCAGTCACGATTTTCTTTGCATTTATAGTTTGCATGAGGCGTTCAGGGATATTAGTCTCATTTTCAAGTGCGTTTTTCGTGTTCTATGCCTTTTGTTCGTGATGTTTTCAATGTGTGAGATGCTGCATTATTGTGTAGTTTTTAGGTTTTAAAGTGGTCCACTTATGCAGAAACACTCGCATTGTATCCATGATACACGATTTTCCGTTCACAGTTTTTTTCTGTGCATCTGCTATTTTCACTGTTTACTATGCACATAAAATTACGTGTGATGTTAAAGCACGCGGGCGTATATGTGTGTGTCTGCAGAAGCGGACCACAAGGAAACATACAGACAACAGAAAAATGCAGCACCTCGCACTTCGAAAACACCATGACGCACGGAAAACACACTTCAAAATGGAAATCATTGCCCTAAACGCGTCATGCAATACATAAATGAAGCCGGCCAGTGTGGCCGAGCAGTTCTAGACGCTACAGTCTGGAACTGTGCGACCGCTACGGTCACAGGTTGGAATGCTTCCTCGGGCATGGATGTGTGTGATGTCCTTAGGTTATGAAACTTCCTGGAAGATTAAAACTGTGTGCCCGACCGAGACTCGAACTCGGCACCTTTGCCTTTCGCGAGCAAGTGCTCTACCAACTGAGCTACCGAAGCACGACTCACGCCCGGTACTCACAGCTTTACTTCTGCCAGTACCCCGTCTCCTACCTTCCAAACTTTACAGAAGCTCTCCTGCGAACCTTGCTTCGGTAGCTCAGTTGGTAGAGTACTTGACCGCGAAAGGCAAAGGTCCCGAGTTCGAGTCTCGGTCGGGCACACAGTTTTAATCTGCCAGGAAGTTTCATATCAGCGCACACTCCGCTGCAGGGTGAAAATCTCATTCTGGGTCCTTAGGTTAGTTAGGTTTAAGTAGTTCTAAGTTCTAGGGGACTGATGACCTCAGCTGTTAAGTCCCATAGTGCTCAGAGCGAATATATAAATGAAAAGAAAATCATGACTGTTAGTAGACGAAGTTATTTTAAACACAAACCTACCAATTTAGATAAATCGCGGGAAAAAGTCTGCATTGCCGGACTGGAATTCGGACCATCGTCTTCCCAAGTACTAGTCCAGTATCGTGTTACTGCACCACCTTGCTCGGCTTGAAACATTATCACTTTTTTCTACTGCTCGTGTGTATCTCGTTATTGGAGAGATTTATCAAACGGTTGTAAGAGGTCCATGATTAAAGAATTTGTTGCTAGCGCACTCGAGCAGATGTAATTTCGATGGATTGCTCACGCGCTGCCTGCGATAAGTAAGCTATAAGAAAATCTCAGAGCAGTGTTGTATGCAGTAAGAACAGTGTCTGTAGCAGTTGTAGGAGTAAGTAGTTGCTAGCAGTCTGGTGTATCGTGTTGGCTGGGCCGGTCGTGAGGAGCGATGGCGGAGCCTGAGCGTTGTAGTATAAGGTAAAAGCAGCCTCGCGCATATGTAGTATTGTTATATGAAGTCCCATGTAAATGTTATAAAAATCTCTTAATCTTTCTTATAAAAATTAACTTTTGACAATCATTCCACTTAATTTAAAGATTTTACTAATTTCTCCAATCCATGGTCATCCCGATTATTGTAAAGAAAAATCAGTTGTTTCTTTTTTATACATGACAAATCTATCGGCCAGCATTGCACTGAGCTGTGCCAGAAAAATTCCTTATAGGAGCAGGTATATACGCTTATCCGGCGACCTAATTGAGGTAAGATTTTTCAATTTATTCAGTATGAATTTTCAGGGCCATGACGCAGCACTGCTGGCGTCCAAAATTTACCAGTTTAAATTCACAGTCAATTATTGAAAGGTTATAAGTGAGTCGCAATTTTTTATTGAGAGATTAGTCACATTTGATTATTGATAGGTTACGCAATTTATTTTTTGGGAGGTTACGCTAAATGTCAATGTTATAGTTATATTTTTTACTGTTGGGAGGTTTCGGAACTTTTGATGTTGGGAGGTTACACTAAATGTGAATTTTATTTATATTATTTTATCTGTGGGGAGGTTACACGGACCTTGCTGCCTGAAAGCCAGGCGTAATAGGGTATATACGGATGGTGTGTGCTTCGCCGTTTAGGCGTGGTACGATAGTGCGCGCCAGTACCGGGTAGCGAGCCGGAAACAGCGGGTTGGGAAGCGAAGCGAGACGGCAGGTGCGTGGCGTGGCGCCTCGCGTGGCCGTGACGTCACGCGGCGCCGGCGGCGCATCCTGCCGGGGCGGCCCCGCCCACCGCCGCCGGTGTTTGCGGACCCCGCGGCGGCGGCGGCAGACGTGGCCCGCTGCCGGCGCGAGGTTCGACGACCCCGCTGCCGCGTGCTGCCGCCGCGGCGGGTCTCCCGTTTCACACACGCGCCGAGCCAACTGGCAGGCGGCGCTGACAGCCGTCTGGGACCGGCCGGCGATAAGTGGCTGGCCGCCGGACGCCGTCCGAATATCGCGCATCCGTCACGCCGGCGCCCATCCTGCGGCCGCGCCTCCCTCCCTGCCAGCAGCTGCGCTCCCCGGGCAGAACGCCTTTGCACCCGGCGAGGTTCAGATACACTTGTAATGGGTGTAGACTGGGTTGCCACAACATGTCGCTGTGTGTCAGAGGGGAGCACGCTAGCCACTGAAATTACCTGGGAGGCACTGCACAGGGATGTCTGGCTCGAGCTCACATATCATGACCTCCCTGGACAGAGCGGAAGGCATCTACTACTCAATATACCCCCATTGCTCATCTTAAATCAAAATTTCTCCCTTTTATAATTTCCTTATTCCAATTTCATGCACAATCCACGCTACTGTTATAAAAGCCAAAGCAAGTCTGTCTGTTGCCCCCCCCCCCTCCCACCCTTGGCCATGCGGTCTAACGCACGGCTTTCCGGACGGGAAGGAGCGCCTGGTCTCCGGCACGAATCCGCCCGGCGGATTTGTGTCGAGGTCCGGTGAACCGACCAGGCTGTGGATGGTTTTTAGGCGGTTTTCCATCTGCCTCGGTGAATGCGGGCTGGTTCCCCTTATTCCGCCTCAGTTACACTATGTCGGCGATTGCTGCGCAAACGAGTTCTCCACGTACGCCTAGACCACCATTACCACGCAAACATAGGGGTTACACTCGTCTGGTGTGAGACGTTCCCTGCGGGGTCCACCGGGGGCCGAACCTCACAGTAACCCTGGGTTCCGTGTGGGGCGGCGGAGTGGTGAAGTGGACTGCGGTAGTCGTCGTGGGGTTGTGGACCATTGCGGCTGCGGCGGGGACGGAGCCTCTCCGTTGTTTCTAGGTCCCCGGTTAACATACAATACAATACATACAAGTCTGTCTGTTAAGTTTTCACAACTGAACCAGTTAACCGATTTTGATGAAACTGGTTATGGTCATAGCTTGAACGTTGACGAAGAACATAGGCTGCTTTGGGAAGTGTATAGCACAAGATATGCATTGACTTGAGATACCTAACGTGAAATGTTCACAGTAATCTCTCATTCGAAAATTTGTGCAAAGGCATTATCTTATTTGATATGCTCTACCTACACTGAAGCGCCAAAGAAACTGCTACATGCATGTGTATTCAAATACAGAGATCTATAAACAGGCAGGATACGGCGCTGCAGGCGGCAACGCCTATATAGGACAAGTGTCTGGTGCTGTTGTTAGATCGGTTACTGCTGCTACAATGGCAGATTATCAAGATTTAAGTGAGTTTGAACGTGCTGTTATAGACGGCGCACGAGCGATGGGACAAAGCAGCTCCGAGGTAGCGATAAGTGGGAGTTTTCATGTGAGACCATATCACGAGTGTACCGTGAATATGAGGAATCCTGTAAAACATCAAATCTCTGACGTCGCTGCGGCCGGAAAAACATCCTGCAACAATGGCACCACCGACGACTGAAGAGAACCGTTCAACGTGACAGAAGTTCAAGCCTTCCGCAAATTGCTGTAGATTTCAATGCTGGGCCATCAGCAAGTGTCAGTGTGGGAACCAATCAACGAAACATAATCGATATGGGCTTTCCGAGCCGAAAGCCCACTCGTGTACCCTTGATGACTGCACGACACAAAGCTTTGCGCCTCGCCTGGGACCGTCAACACCGACACTGGACTTCTGATAACTGGAAACATGTTGCCTGGTCGGACGAGTCTCGTTTCAAATTGTATCGAGTGATGGACGTGTACGGATATGAAGACAACCTCATGAATCCACGGACGCTGCATGTCAGCGGGGGACTGTTCAAGTTGGTGGAGGCTGTGTTGTGGTGTGGGGCGTCTGCAGTTGCAGTGATATGGGGCCCCTGATGCGTCTAGATACGACTCTGACAAGTGACACGTATATAAGCATCCTGTCTGATCACCTGCATCCGTTCATGTCCATTGTGCATTCCGACGGACTTGGACAATTCCACCAGGACAATGCGACACCCCACACCTCAAAATTGCTACAGTGTGACTTCAGGAACACACTTCTGGGTTTACATGCCGTTACATGTAGAACGTGGGAGGCTTTTAGTGACGCTGTCTCTGATTATGATACGTGTATGCAACTGCGGATAACAGGTAGACACGTGAGAGTAGTTGATGATCAAATATTATAAAATTTGCGTTGCACAGAACTACAAATTATTTATTTTATGTCTTTATCAGTTTAACAGTATTTAATAGTTTTAGAAAGTCTTTTAGAAGGTCCACATGTTATCTTATTACTTTCACCATAACTCATCATAAAACTGCTGACATGAATCAGTAGCTCGCGGTCTTGTGATTAGCTTTGTTGACACTTTTCAGGAGGTCCTTGGTTCGATTCCCTAACCAGTCGGATTTTCTCCGCTCGAGACTGGTTCAAATGGCTCTGAGCACTATGGGACTCAACTGCTGAGGTCATTAGTCCCCTAGAACTTAGAACTACTTAAACCTAACTAACCTAAGTACATCACACACATCCATGCCCGAGGCAGGATTCGAATCTGCGACCGTAGCAGTCGTGCGGTTGCGGACTGCGCGCCTAGAACCGCTAGACCACCGCGGCCGGCGCTCGAGACTGGGTATGTGAGTGTGTTGTCCTCAGCATTGATACGCAAGCTGCCGAAATGACAGCAAATAAAAAGCATCCCAACAAAAGGCCGAACATGCCGAACGAGATCTCTCGGCCAGTAAAGGCGTACTCACATTTCAACTCATTTTACTGGCAAGCAAGCGCACCCTCGGGTATCAGCTATAATACAATGCTCATACAATCGTCATCGTGTTTAATCCATGCTTTCATTCTAATACTATTAAATGCCGAAATACCACGGCCTGTTATGTTTTCACAACTAAACCATTGAACACGATAAAATTTGGTATGGAGATACCTTGAACCCTAAGAAAGAGCGCAGACAACTTTAGGAACAAAATCGACTCCTAAGATGATGATGCTGTGTCTACCCAAACAGACACACACTTGGCGGCGTTATTAAAGCTACTGATACGTGAGCGTAGCCACTGGTAGCAGCTAGTAGTTTATAAGTACATAGCAGCTGCCATTTACACAACGAAAAGAGACAAAGGATGTGTACAAGGGCGACAAATCCCGCGGTCTCACAAACGGGAATCCGCCATATGTCGCTCGCTGATACACTCGAAACTTCGCTTGGTGAAAAAAAGGATGAAGATAAAGGGACACTTTATTTGCCTTAGGAGACGATATTCAAGAGTTTATGAGAAAATGACAGTCGAGGTTTGATGCTACTTCATCAGTTGGTGTGCACGGCAGTAAACCAAGCGAGTCGTTGGCGTACTGGCTGTTTATCTTTTTTCGTCGTGAAAGTATGTGGCCTTATTACATCAATATTTTTTGTGACGTCGAGAAATACAGTGGGGTTATCGACAAAAAAAGTAAGATTCTCAAAACTTATTAAAGAGAGATTTTATCATCACAAATCACATAAAACCTTTTTTTTTTCTTTTGTACTTCAAGAGAATCAATGCATCGCCAGGGTCACAAACAGCATAAAAACATTAAGAGCACCAAGATAACATTGGAAGGCGCATACTTTTGTGCTTCAAGAGAATCATTGCAGACCTCAGGGTCACATACAGCATAAAAACATTCAAAGCATAAACATTAAGAGCCCCAAGATGACGTGGGAAAGCGCATAAAGATAATGTGGGAAGGCGCATATGCGTCACTCTCATTTTTTAGCGTGGATGTTATTAACAAAACCAACCTCTGGCTTTACTTTCGAGCGAACCACGTTTATCAGTTTTCTCGAAAACTGAAGCCTGTAATTAATAACGGATCCAAGTGTGTATTTTATCAATTGTGTCCTTACTACTCGTGATTTTCGATCCTGTGGGATGAGAATAGGGCACTTCTGTAACGAGCGAATGATATTCTTTATCTGTCAATAAAAAAACAAGTCATACGTTTGACAGAACGGCATGCACTTACTTTTAATGAACACATTGATATTCCGATTCTATCGACTGCGAGGTCATCGTACAAGGCACGTTCAGACAATAAGTGTACTAGGTTTTTATATTTTTTTTAGAAAAAGTGAATTTAAAAAAAATTATAGGATATTGTTGATATAAATTTTTACTGTTTTTCCATATAACTGCCATAGGCTCGATGCATGTTGTGAACCGTCGTACACGCCTGTTTACGCCCTCTTCGAAGAACACTCCCACCAGCTCCTTCCCCCACTTCAGAACTTCTTTCTGCACCTGCTCGTCGGTTGAAAGTTGAATTCACACCCATGTGTAAGTTCAGGGAGGTGAAAAAATGATTATCCGAAGGCTCCAGGCCAGGAAAACACGGTGATGGTTCAAAAAACCCCAACTAAATGTGTCCAGGATCGCCCTGGTGGGTAAAGCTGTGTGACGACGGGAGTTGTCGTGCAATAAGCTCACGCCTCTCGTCAGGATTCCCATCCTTTTGTTTTAACAGACCTTTTGAGTTTTTTAATGTCTCACAATATCATTGTGCATTGATGGTCGCCCGCAGCTCGTGGTCGTGCGGTAGCGTTCTCGCTTCCCACGCCCGGGTTCCCGGGTTCGATTCCCGGCGGGGTCAGGGATTTTCTCTGCCTCGTGATGGCTGGGTGTTGTGTGCTGTCCTTAGGTTAGTTAGGTTTAAGTAGTTCTAAGTTCTAGGGGACTGATGACCATAGATGTTAAGTCCCATAGTGCTCAGAGCCATTGATGGTCCCTCTGCGGCAGCAACTTGACCAAAATGATGCCTGGAATAAAGAGGCTGAGTTTCTTTGCCCAAAACTGTGGTTTAGAATTTTTTGGTAGATGGAGAATTAAAATGACACCACTGTGAAGACTATCTTTTAGTCTGAGGCGTATAATAAGGCATCCACGTTTCATCTGTAGTCTCAATAGAGCTCAGAAAATCCTCACTTTCGAATTGAAGTCTCCCAAGAGACTCGTGGACGCTACTGACACGATTTTTTATTGTGCTGGTCTCTCAGCTGTTTTGGGACCCACCTTGCGCACAGTTTTCGGTATCCCAGCGTTTATGTGAGAGGTTTGCGTAAAAGCGTTCTGAGGAGCTGTAGAAACACAGCAGAAATATCATCCACTGTCAGTCGGCGGTCTTCAGGAACATTATCCTCGATTTTTTACACCAACTCATCAGTCAAAACACACGCCTCTGTTCGTTGTGAACATTTGGTTTGCTTTCACTTATCTCCCTGCACAGTTTAAACACACTTGTTCTGTTCATAACAACTTCGCCGTAAACCGTATTAACTCGTGAAAAAAAATTGGTACATGTTCTTACTTCTGCGAGTAGGAAGCGGACCACAGCACGTGGCTCCCACTTGGTGGGATTTCTTAGCGACGTCTTTAACGCAACTGGACATTACAACGTGAGTTTACTTACTGCCGTCTTCCTCGATGCTCGCTCTGTTCAGGGGACCCTCCCCCCGCCCCTCCTTCTCTAGCACTCAGTCTTGCCAAACCAAAAAAAAAAAAAAAAAAAAAAAAAAAAAAAAACCATAGGCCGCTATGAGTACGGTGCACTTACTTTCTGAACATGCCTCGTTTAAGAAAGAATGGCTTTGCCCACCCCACGAGTCTATAATGCACAGAAACAGCTCAATTTTTACCTAAGATCACATAACGTCGTCCAAAAACTGATGATACATTTCTCTGTTTTAGTAAGCCAACGTCTATTTCTGTCATTTTCTCGCCACAAAATTATAACGTTCTCTTGTTATAGAAAAAGAAAAGAACGAACGAAAGAAATGCAGCATTACTGAGGCGCGGTTCATACAGCAAGGACACGATATGCCATACGATACCCATACGACAAGCAACGAGACAGCACGAATTACTTTTCTGTTTCAGTTTCAATTGAAATCATGGGCTCTTCCGGAGAGGACCTTATTGTGGCTTATCGTTATGTAAAGCTCAAAAAATTGAAAAAGAATGGGAACTACTGAATGTATCCGTAAAATGCTATAAATATCAAACACCGTTCAGTTCTGGTGTCTCGTGAGCTCTCCCAACACGAACACAAATTTCACGAATTCTACTGGATGAGTGCAGACAGTTTTCACTCTAGATAGTTTCCACTTTTTGAGACAATGTGTATCAGCTACTCCGACAAAGCAGGCCATAAAATTTTTGAGTTGCTACTTCTCCTGCTGAGAAACTAGTCACCGCAATAACTTGGTGTAAGTGTTTCACTGACGTTAAAAACGCCACTATGGAAAATTTATTTTTGGTAGGTCCATCTACTAGTATTTCATTCAGTGTGATATATAATAGAACTAATAAAAGATTTTACAGCTTCCGTTTGAGAAATCAAGGGTACAGCGGACGTGCAGTAGTCGTACACAATGACCCCCACAACAGACGTACGTGGTACGCAGCTAGTAGCTTTGTCACAGTAGAGACGAAATCAAAATTTGCATACTGCCACGTCTACATTCCCCGATCCCCCCCCCCCCCCAAAAAAAAAAAAAAAGCTATTACAGTTCTCCATCACTCCACGACCAGTCTTACGTAAACACGTCTCAAAGAAGACGGAAATAAAACACAAGGAGTCATAATGAAATATACATCTGAAAATGACACTGCAGCCAGTTTCTCCTGGCGTGCTTATTCTGAGTTATTCTAGATTCTCTTGCATAATATTATAATCTGACACAGATCCATCAAAATGGTCGGCGACTGGCAGGTACTAGAGAGCGAGCCCATAGAAAGATCGGCCGAATTCATTCATAAGGAATCACTCGTCTGTTTCTTCTACCAACGAAAATAAAACCATCATTTAATCTACGGGAAAGGCTACATATTACACGTAGGCAGACCAGACCACGACATTCACAAAGAGACAAAGTTCAAGATATGTAACTAGAAATTGCTGGCAACAGTACTGGTCACTGGCCGTCGTCTTGTACGAAAGTATCAGTGTTACCGCTTTTCTTAACGTTGCAAGGAGTAGACGTAAAGCGTTTAACTATCACTTCGAGAAAATAGAGTTACGTAATTACTTTTCCTCTTTTTTTTGTATATGTTTGCAGTAGTCGTACAGACAGAAATCCGCGCACACAGTACTGTACTACGCCCCTAGATTAGTTAAACCAAAATGTTACAGCCATCGATAAAGTGGAGATGGTGTGTTCCTTTTTTTGGTTCTTCTAGTGGCTTGCTACGATGCTGAAGTGCAGATATTTCATTGTGCACCACGACTGCATACACGCACAGGTAATGCCCCTCGTGCATACTAGACTGACCATTTTTGAGCAAAATCGAACAATATTCTTAGCATTTATTCTGATGCCAATAGAAAATAGTTGTATGGATTCTCAGCGCTCTTGCACGAACCTCGAAGACCATTGTTATTTGATCGACATCTCGAAATACGTCTTTAAGGGTCATCTTTTCGCCTTCTCCTTCCGTTCTATCCCTGAATATCATTACGTTTGTTGTTTTCGAGTACACAAAATTTAACGGCGGTTCCTTACGTACTGTAGAAATTCACCAAACTTTCCCGGGGGGGGGGGGGGGATAACTTTGTGATGGGTATGTGTAACAACGAGGGTCCATCAATAAGTAATGCAATACATGTATTTCCTGAAGCAGGCTGGTTTTATTCAGGATTCCAGTACAGCATGTTATTCCCCACTCTGTTGGCTACTAAAGCCTATTTGTCAACATAATCTGCGCTCGATGGGACGGCCTTACCCCACCTTACTGGCAGAGCCCGTATGCCCGCATGGTACCATTCCACTGGTCGTCGTTGGAGCCAATGGCTTGCTGCATCAATAACTCCCATCATCCACGTACTGATTCCCGCAGAGTGCATCCCTCATTGGGTGGAACAGATGGAATTCGGAAGGTGCCGATTCGGGCTGTAGGGTGACTGATGAAGAACAGTCCAGTGAAGTTTTTTGAGCCCCTCTCGGGTGCGAAGACTTGTTGCAGGGCTTGCGTTGTCATGGAGAAGGAGAAATTCGTTTGCATTTTTGTGGCGACGAAGACGCTGAAGTCGTTTATGCAAGATATGAGACAGGTTTGCATGACCTTATTGCCATGATGACAGACGCGTCGCCCAACGACTCACCTTCCTTTTGTTCACTACCAGGACTCCACAGACATTCTGCAAGTGCTTATAAATATCTGCGATGCTCTGGTTTTCCGATAAAAGGATCCCATTCCGAGGTATCTGCCTGGAACGCACCTCTTTTACAGACTCCATTTTGTAGGAAACGTATAGCGCCGCTACCTATCGGAACTTCATGAAACTAAAGGGGCTGAAACGGGAATATTCCACGATAAATCACAACAAATTCCGCAATTTTTTAACCTAAACTGGCCGAGGAAAAAAATGTTTTGCATTACCTATTGAACGTCCCTGCTATGCTGAATGGAATAAATCAGGCAGAGCCAAGTATAAAATAACATGAACACAAACACCCACCCACCCACACCTAAACCCACCCACCCCCCCACACACACACACACACACACACATACACACCCACACACACAGGCACCTACACACACACACGGAGAGAGGGAGCGGGGGGATGGTTAGAGAGAGTGAGGAAGGGAGGGAGAGGGAGGGGGCAGAAAACCTGCCCTCAAACATGCAGATCAGGAAAGTTCGTGCAGACACCGCAAACTGTTACGATACATATTTCATGAAGGTGGCAACGACTTCACGCCTCTCGTTGAAAAGAACGAGCGAAGAAGTGTTACAGAAGATTTCCACACCTGAGTTGCAAGTAGTCCCTCTGGTTAGTGGCAAAAGTGAGTTTGGAGAAACAGTCCTGTTCTGGAAGCTGCTGGAGTTAACAACTCTCTCCGAAGAAGCGGTATTTGTCGATTTCGCTAACGAATTTGCTAACACCGGCTAATCGTGCAAGATACTTAGGACCTTCACTGTAAGCTGACTTCGACTTGCAGATCGTAAATGCAACGGACGTTTAGAAAGGCTTAGTCACTCTTCTCCATACAAGTAAAATTTGTTGTTATTGAATTTCCTACATAATCTTGAGTTTACTTTCGCATATATCAGACGTTTAGAAAAGATGATATCCAAAGCACAAAGTGACATAAGCTAGGTCCACTGACACTATAATTATTATCAAAAAGCAATATCACATAAATTTTCACACAACATCTGTATTTTTATAACTTTTGTTTTACAACCAGTAACAGACTTATTAGTTCTTCCTCCAGTGACTTCCAGCGACCACGCACAGGCTATTCTTATATCGGCTAAGTTACAGCATCCTTTTTTTTCCATTGGGCTGTTCTATAACTTTTTTTCAGAGGTATATAACGGGAGGGTGCAGGAGGTCAGAAGAGCTCCTAATTAGGTAAATTAGGTATATTAGGAAGAGAATTACCATTTCCGTTATTCGCGTGATCACCAGGGAAAATGCAGCCTCCCGAAACAGTCACCAGCCAGCAGGTAAAGAGGTTGCCAATATTATTGGTTCTCTTAAAATAACACATAGGCCCTACCTTTATTTCTTTTCTTTTGTATAACTTGTTTCGATATGTAATGTATTATAAAACGTTTTATTTAGTTATCTAGGTGACACGCCGTCATTAAGGATAAATGAATGTAAAGAGCGTTATTTTTCATTCTTTCCATTACCTGTCCAGCCTGGAAAAGCTCCCTGTGACCATTAGACAAACTGTATTTAAATCATTTTTACTGTGCATCTACGCAATCGAAGCATCAGCGTAACATTGATGTTTACACTGAAATAGCGTTTTTCATTTTCTGTTGCCAGACTGTGCCATATGTTCCCAAAGGTCGTACATATAAACTGTGCACGCCTTAATCATTTGCATGTACCTATCTGATGTTGGAGACATAACACTTTGAGGCCCGTATTGGGAACAATAACAAATGTGACCGGCTGCAGTAATTTGTTATTTCAGCTGATGCTCATGAATGTGTAACTGGCAAATAAATATTAGGTGGCAGAAGGTCATAACATTTTTTTTACTATTAAAAACAGTCTTGATCACGATTTATTTATCAAGGTGACCGGTTTCGACCACTACTGTGGTCATCTTCAGACCATTGAGTAGGAACCTCTTTTTGTTGGAGAACAACAAAAAGAGGTTCCTACTCAATGGTCTGAAGATGACCACAGTAGTGGTCGAAACCGGTCACCTTGATAAATCGTGATCAAGATTGTTATTAGTAGTAAATATTTGTAAGACATTGATCACTGCCACTCCCATAATGTATTCAAAAGTAATCATAACAATTTGATGTGCCATCTCAGAATTTTCCTAACGAATCACAGTCTTCCATTAGCTCTCCCTTTGATTTCTGTAGTGCGCTGTAGTTAAGTTACGATTCATTTAAATTTCATTTGATAGATGCAATAGAGCCTTGAGCTTAATTATTTCTCATTCAGTATAGTACTACGTTCTTGCTTCAGGAGTAAAACGTTTTTAGGTAGTCATACTGAGGGCTAAACCGGACGCAAATTTTGTCGAGAACTTAGTTGATTTTGCTACAGTTATTTATCTGCAGACAATATTGTAGCATAATGTTTCATAGTTCTCTTCGTTGTGACAAATGGATTATACATACTGGTAGCATAGGTGGTTCTATGACACAGTGTTATCTGTGCATCAATGAAAGCGAGAGACAACAGAAAACAAAGTCAGAGCCACATTTTGTATTTTCAGCTCGTTTGCTTCGCTTGGCATATTCCAGCGGCGATTCGGAGTGACCACTTTTGTATAATGTTATTACAGACTTGTAAGTTGCGTTAAATGTCGGACAGGCTAGTTGTAATTTTGGACCAATGAACATTGCGTGGGTCTGCCGTCACGAACCACGAACCTGAATACCGTGAGACGAGCGGAACGCCGACGGGTGTGGAATCTTATACGAGAGGTTCGCTTTCGGTAATGAAATCCAGCACGTCACTCAACGCAGAAGACACAAGCGGCTGGTCGACCGCAAGTATTGTGTAAGCCGTGGACTCCAGTTACAGATCTCACGGTCTGGCAGTTGAGCGCACGGATCCACTAAATTTCACCGAATGGACAACCCACGCTGCGGAGGCTATTAGGTGTAATCAACCCTATAGCTAGGCGCAGGTTTATGAGCGAAAACTATAGCGTGGATTTTGCTGAGGGATCACAAGACTGGGTGAACAGAATTAAAACTCAAACTACGAGCTTTTAAATTTGCGGAGAAAACAATTATTCGACAAATTTAGAATAGTCTGCTTTGTTGCAATGGCGAAAGTCACAAATCTGCTGTCTATTATTGTCAAAACCATTTTTTTCAGAGGAAAGTTGTGTTATGAGTAATGGAATAACATTTAAACATGTTCCTAACATTTAACATAATTGAAAGAACCCGTAGAAGCTTTATTGAAATTATTTAAAGAAATCGTTTGAGGCAGGGGTCATTCCTTTAAGAGATATTCACTGAGCTCTGGCGACAGTGTTCTTATTAAAAGACAAGAGAAATGAATCATGTATGTTATTTCTCAAGTCAACATCTCTTCTTCTCAATACGTACTAATCGTGCAGGGATGAAGGAAACATTTTATTCATAGCTGTGATCAGCAACTGTGAAGCACGTTTTCAGAATAATCTGTCGTCAGCTGCACAAATTTTTATATATATTTTTTATTATATTCTATTTATTATTTTATTTTATAAAACAAATTTAACAAATCTAATTAACTTTATTTAATAAAAAATCTGTGTACCTGGTGACTGATTACCTTTGTTCTTAAAAAGGATGAATAATGTATAGTTAGAAAGATTCTGCCACTGAGTATCGCTTTTGTACTAAAACTTATTGTTCGTGGAAATTTTAACATCCAAGAGACTTTCAACTATCATAGGCAAAGGGGCATCATGAATACCCAGCTTCATACCTAAATCTTACGAAGCTGACACAATAAGGGATTACTTTTTCATATTATCTTATTACAAATATAATTTGATTTGTTTTCAAGTACTTATGAACTGGATAATTTGTATACAGCATTGTCATTAATAATAACCGTGACCACTGCATAGTCCACTATCTCTGCCCATCGTATAAGGTGACTTTTCTAAACGAATATACTTTCCGAAACGACAGACGTCTTTTTCGTTGTCGCCTTGAATTTTCCTACTGTTATTACGGCCTAACGTGCTTAATATCGCCGAAAATGTTTATCGAATTAAGGTTATAGGTTATGTGGCCCTACTGACAGCCCCTTATCTCTGCTCGTTATTCAAGCAGCGACAAACATTCCGAATGCAAAAACCATTTTTGGACACTTGGAAACGTTTACACAAGGATGTATCATTAAAACACCATTATTATTTAACGTCCTTTTTATCATTTTTAAGATGTTTCCTCTTCATTCCCGCCTCATCCCAAAGACTTATTCCAAATGCTCTCATTATATAAAACTATAAAAGTGCGAAAGTTTCGTACGGGTCCTCTTGTCATTAAAAAATAATTTTTCATTCAAGATATATGTAATCACGTAGCAACATATGACTATGCAATTACATTCACATTTTTTCTAGGAAATAACAACTGTTCCCAACATCTTAAATTCTGAAGCGCTAAATACTCAGGCTATACTAACAATGGAAAAGTAACATTATAAGTTTAGTCATATTCTGAAAATACGCCTGTTACAGAGACGACGAAAGAAGTTCTTTCTCGCCCCTTTTTTTTAGGTCATCAGTCTTTTGATTGGTTTGGTGTGCGTCTACCTCAGGTAAACACGTAAAGCGATTTCTTTATACGTTACTATGGCAACGCCTCTGTCTTGTTGCAGCTCTGATTTTCACTGCAGCCCTCTGTGGTTCGCAGTTAATTTTCACTATTTTGTGTCGGAATGACGAACAGGCTACATCTCTTAGATTTGTTTTTATGCTTGCCAATTACAAGTCACTTAATGGTTCACGAGTTTCATCAGAAGGCCGATGACTAAAAAGAAGGGATGAACAAACATTCTTAAATACCTAGCCTTGTTCTAGGTTTTTGTTAGCTACGCATGTTACCAGTTTGTAATTAGAAATACTGATATTGAATGCGAATTGTCAAGAAGAGATGATTTTAAGCTAGACTTCAAACCTGATTTGCTAATTTCCAGATGTTTTACTTTACTGTGCAAATGATCAATGATTTTTGGGGCTACATGATAAGTTACTTTCTGAGCCGATGACAGTTTTAACAATGAATAATAAAGACATTTTTTTCTTGTAGTGCTGTAGCTGCTAACATCAGTATTCATTTTGATTTACAACGCATTAGTACACTATTCTGCTGCTGTATCAGCTACATCTAAGGAATAGCTTATTGCGTACATGGATTGTCGAAGAAATCGTGTTGTGTGTGTTTGTGAGTGTGTCATTCAAACAGTTTAAATGGAATACGACGTAACAGGTACCCTTCGGTATTACACAGCAGCTCCGCAGCATTTGGCCTGAAGGACTAAAAATAAATAATTTATTGTGGTAAGGACTGCTTTTTATGTTAAGTCAATGCCGTCAAAAATTGTTGTTGTGACTAGATTATGCAACAAAAAAGGGCTAGTCCTTGATGATGAAGGGCACATACTAACACTACTGCTGTGTGTATACCGTGCTGGGAATCCGCGTGTCAGAATATGTGACCAGTGTCATTCTGCAGCTGGGTTAAGGGATGTACGAGAAAAGGTTGGAGATTGAGGACACTGTTTCATCTACGTTCCGTAAGGGTTAGCATCCATACTGACCACCAAAGAAATGGCATAATTTCCCGTGACCAGTGTGACAACTGGTAAAGTCGTAGTATTTCCCATAACTATTGACAGCGTTCTATCTGCAGTTTGTTGGGTTGTCAGACATTCATTACCAGAATTATAAGAGAATTTTGCACTGCACTAAAAATCTGTACCCCAGATTCCGGGAGACAATTACTTATGCCCTCCCCGCTCCTGCCGCCACTCTTTCCAGATGTCTATGGATACGAGATACATACATGTTTGGGTACAGTGCGTATGCATATATGAAGAGGCTGGCATGGGATAGTTGAAAACCAGCTGGAACCGACATTCGGATGGTTTGTCTGGCATGCAGTGAGAGCCGTAGCGCTAAAGTACTCCTCGTTGGCGGCGAGCCCATCCACGCTGTGAGCACTTTGCGCTACGCCTGCGTGCGTTCGGCAGCCGCGGCGCGCCGGCACGCACGTGCGTGACTCTGGAGTTGGCGCGTGTTTGCCAAACTCTGGCGCACACAGCTGCAGGAGCTTTCGCAACCGCCTCGCCACCAACTCCGACTTTGCCTCACGCCCGTAGCTTGCTAACTATGCTCTGTGGCCACACACTGCTGCTGCTGGGAAAGCTGGGAAGGTAAATTAGTGACATCGAAACCTCCACTCGCAAAAAGCACAACAGCGTCTTAGACACCTACATAGACTTACGATGCCAAACTCGAAGCGCTGGTGCAGCTCGATAACAGGTCCGACGTTCCACAGTCGTGTCGAACCTTTTTCCTTACCTGCAACAAACAGAAACATAAAATTAAAATCTATGCTTCAACCCTTACACAGTTCATACCATCCACATTCCGACAACCAACTGGCGAAAGAACTTGTTGCTACAACTGCTAAGTACAGGGCAATACACAAAAACATGGAAACACCAAAACAACATAAAAAATCGCGACAAGTTCTGGTAATGAAGATGGAGGTGGGTCAAGCACATTTCTCTACAAAGTAGAACGCAATACCTCAATAATATTGAGATATGGTGACTGTGGCACGCTGGAAGATGCGACAGTTCACCCTCGAGCTAACAAAAGCAGTCCTGGATGATTGTAGCTGTGTAAACAGAGACACTGTCGTCTTTGAAAAAGGCATCACCACTCCACAGCTTTCTACCTTGGAACGAACATGATCAGCCAAAATAGCCACTTCGCAGAGTACCCAGGGGGCCCAGGGAATACCACGATACAGCTGCCCAAATCATCGCCAACCTGGTCATGTTTTACTCAAATAACTCTGAGCACTATGGGACTTAACTGCTGAGGTCAGGACATCACACACATCCATGCCCGAGGCAGGATTCGAACCTGCGACCGTAGAGGTCGCGCGGTGCAAGACTGTAGCGCCTAGAACCGATCGGCGACTTCGGCCGGCCATGTTTTACTCTTGGGACTGTTTTCAACTAGTCTGAAACAAGACTGATCCGACCAAATGCCTTTCGTTCATCGCTACATACCAGGTGTTGAAGTATGAAACCGGAATTTCCTTACAGAAGGTGTTAGCCGTCAGTGTAGGGCCCATGAGACCGCGTCTGCAGGGCCATCTGCTTCCTCTTACGGCTGACGAAGAATGTCAACACACAGCAACACAAGTTCCATACAACGGTATCTGTTTCAAACCTGTGAACATGTTGAGTTTGTGACTACGAACTACGATTTGCGGACGCCATTGGTTTTCTGTTATCATTTTAAGAAAACGCTGCAGAATCGCATCGAATGCTTTTCGAAGCTTTCGGCGAACATGGTCTTGGGAAAATACAGGGTTCGAGTGGTTCAAAAAATTCAAAAACTGTGATTTTGGCGTGAGAAACGACGAGCACGAAAAACACCGAAAAAGTTAGAAGACACCGAATTGCAGGCTTTATTGCATGAAGATGATACTCACCCTCAACAGGAACTCGCGGAACAACTGAATGTGACGCAAAAGCAGTTTCTCTTCAGTTGAAAGTTATGGGAAAAGTGCAGAAAGTGGGAAAATGGTTACCGCATGAACTGAATGAAAGACAGCAAGCAAATCGAAAGACCACTTGTGAAATGCTGCTCCCCAGATACAAAAGAAAGTCGTTTCCTTGTCGAACACTGACAGGCGATGAAAACTGGATGTATTTTGAGAACCCTAAGCGTCATAAATCGTGCGTGAATCCAGGCAAATCATCGACATCCACTGCAAGACCAAGTCGCTTTGGTGGGATCAGAAGGGTGTCATCTATTATGAGCTGCTAAAACCTAGTGAAACCGTTAAGGCTGATCGCTACCAACAGTGAATCAGCGATTTAAATGGAGCGTTACATGAAAAACGACCGAATATGGAAAAAAGGCAACATAAAGTCATATTGCTCCATGATAACGCCCCATCACACATAGCAAAACGGGTCAGGGAAACGATCGAGGCTTTCATTTAGGAAACACCAGGACATTCGGCTTATTCTACAGACTTAGCTCCGTCCGATCATCATCTATTTGCATCACTGGGACACGCTCGCGCTGGCCAACGCTTCAATTCGAATGGAAATGTACGGAAATAGCTCGCTGACTGGTGCGCTCCAAAAGAAGAACTATTTTTTTTTGGCGTGGCATTCATAGCCTGTCGGAGAGCTGGGGGAAATGTGTAAATGGCAATGGAGATTATTTTGAATAAAATATTGTTTATTAGTTTCGACCAACAGACGGGGAATTATTGCAATCAAATTCCGGTTTCATACTTCTACACCACGTAAATATGACAAGGCCTAACAACACAGAAAATTTTGCCTTAAAGGTAGCGCATGAGTTTAACACTGGATAGTAGAAATTTGTTGTGGAAGCTCATCCAGATAATGTTCCACCTTATCTGGAGATAGATTTCCTCTAGAAGATTTTTCTTGAAGTTCTGCATTAAAAAAGATTGATTTATTTGCATGTTAAGAAATGCCGCGAAATGCGGTTTTCTTTTATGCAGTTGAACTCGAAAAACGTGACTTCACATGCGTTGATGCTCTTGATATTGTTGTTACGTCAACCGGCGACTCCATGCCTATTGGTTGCCATCTGTTACTTAAGACGTGGATAATACTGTGGTTCTCGTGTCCCGTACTTTCGTGTATGCGGTTGATCATGACGCCTATGACTACAGGGAAAGAAACACTGTAATTAGAAGCTTGCGCGTGTTTATAATTTACAGCAAAGGCACTGGGAAATTACAGCACCTCACACATTGCAAGCGTCACTCACGAGTGCCATAATATACGAAAACACACTTGGTAACTGGAATTAATTCCTGAACGCATCTCGCCTCGTGCGAGAAATAAATGAAGGAAAATAGTGACTAGCAACAACATATGTTTATAATAAACTGAGCCTTTTTTTCAGATGTTTGAAGAAGCAGACATTGGTGATGATGCTGCAGCTGTACGAAATTTATGACATTTAGTCACAATTTTGTAATCTATATGATTTTAGCTGCATTAGGTATGAAGTATTACCTGTTGGTAATTTGTGCCGGATAAGGACTCGTGCCTGGATTTCCTGCTAGTCGCTACATGTCGCCTTGACCACTTTCCTTTTTTTTCCGATTCACGCGAGCGATCGCCTCAGCCTCCTTTAAATTTTTTGTTTTATTTCATTTTAGGTAATTGCACTTTTCGTGATGAGTGCATATATGTATGGTGCGAAAAGTGACAAATGACCCTGAATAAAGAAAAGTGTGAAGTTATTCACATGAGTACTAAAAGAAATGCACTAAATTTCGATTACGCGATAAGTCACACAAATCTTAAGGCTGTAAATTAACTAAATACTTAGGGATTACAATTACAAATAACCTGAATTAGAACATACACACAGATCATGTTGTGGGCAGAGCAAACCAAAGACTGCGTTTCATCCACAGAACACTTAGAACGTGCAACACGTCTACTAAAGAGACTGCTTGCACCACGCTTGTCCGCCCTATTCTAGAGTATTGCTGTCTGTTATTCGCATCAGGTGGGACTGACGGATGACGTCGAGAAAGTTCAAAGAAGAGCGGCTCGTTTTGTACCATCTCGAAATAGGGGAGATAGTGCCATAGACATGATACTGAATTGGAGTGGCAATCATTGAAACAAAGTCGTTTTACGTTGCGACGGGATCATGTCATGAAATTTCAGTCACCAGTTTTCTCCTCCGATCGCAAAAACATGCTGTTGGCACCCACCTACATAGGGAGAAATGATCATCACGATAAAATAAGAGAAACTAGGGCTCGAGCAGAAAAATTTAAGTGCTCGTTTTTCCCGCGCGCCGTTCGAGAGTGGAGCGATAGAGAGAGATAGCATTAAGGTGGTTCACTGAACCCCCTGAGAGGCACTTTATTATGAATAGCAGAGTAATCACGTAGATGAAGATGTAGTGTATGCTGCGAGCACTGCACTATTTTTTCTTAAAAAAAGGTTGCAGGAGCAGAATTTTTTATTTTATTATTATTATTATTATTATTATTATTGCGCACTCTTCTTTGTGGAATTTCCTTAGATCATATGTGATGTTCAATTACCATCAATAACAAAAAAACAGAAATATAACTACAAATGCCCTTTTGGCAAAACAAACGAAATTGCTTCCACGCCCCACCAACTTGTGGCTAAACGCACTCATAGTCCCAAGATTGTCAGCCATGTTATGGGCACGTATTCGCGATGAATATTCCATTTTGTCGCTAAACTGGACCGAGTCCTGGTATCACACACTCACACTGAAATCATCTTCTGGTACCCGGGACGGGTTGGATTGTTTTGGGGGAGGAGACCAGGCAGCGAGGTCGTCGGTCTCATCGGTTTAGCGAAGGACGGGGAAGGAAGTCGGCCATGCCCTTTCAAAGGAACCATCCCGGTTTTTGCCTGAAGTGATTTAGGGAAATCACGGAAAACTTAAACCAGGATGGCCGCGCGAGGGATTGAACCGTCGTCCTCCCGATTGCGAGCCCAGTGTGCTAGCCACTGCGCCACCTCGCTCGGTCCATATACCCGGGATGCCCGAGCTGCAGGCGGGCACTACCAAAAAAGTTAGCATCTTACTGACGGTATCTCGGATTATTCACGAGAAAAGTAAAACGATCTTGCAGGAATACCGAAAAATCAAGAACACTCTTATCGCCTTCATCGAACAAACGAGAGGTCGAGAGGCCTTTCATCCAGTTCACCGCGTTAGCCTTCATACATGGGAAATTTGTTTCATCTGGAAACAGTAGTGTCTTCGTTGCAATGGTATGGCTGGTAGTACACAGAAGAAAGGCAAGCATTTTCTGAATCAGCTGCCACACATCTGAAGAAGATCCACACATGAGTCGATGTTCGACCGTATCAAGTGTGTGACAAAGAGGGCAAAGCGACTAATATGTTAGATTAGTATAAACGAATTTGGGACCGGCCAGAGTGGCCGAGCGGTTCTGGGCGCTACAGTCTGGAAACGCGCGATCGCTACGGTCGCAGGTTCGAAACCTGCCTCGGGCATAGACGTGTGTGGTGTCCTTAGGTTAGTTAGGTTTAAGTAGTTCTAAGTTCTAAGGGACTGATGACCACAGCAGTTAAGTCCCATACTGCTCAGAGCCATTTGAACCATTTTTTATAAACGAAGTTGTCTCACGTATTTTCCATCAACAACCAGATACCAGGTCAGACGAGCGTTCGTGTCGAGGACGACATGGTGCACAGAACGCCAAATCAAGGGCCATGCGAACGATAGATTTCCGTACAGTACTGGCAGGTAACGAGTGTTTAAGTGAACGTAAACGTAGGCTTCCGTGGCTGTTGTCACAGTCAATAAAAACTGCAATACACCCTGAGGAAGGCGTCTTGCAATAGTCACCGAAACGTCGGAATTTTATACTTGACTATACTGCCACAATTCCAGAAGAATTTTATTGACTGAAGGTTTAAATGAGTTTGAACGTGCTGTTATAGTCGGCGCACGAGCGATGGGACAGAGCATCTCCGAGATAGCGATGAAATGGGAATTTTCCTGTACGACCATTTCACGAGTGTACAGTGAGTGTCATGAATCCTGTAAAACATCGAATCTCCGACATGGCTGCGGTCGGAAAAAGATCCTGCAAGAACGGGACCAACACGAGTGAAGAGAATTGTTCAATGCGACAAAAGTGCAACCCATTCGCAAACTGTTGCAGGTTTCAATGCTGGGCCATCAAAAAGTGTCAGCGTGCGAACCATTCAACGACACACCATCGATAAGGGCTTTGGGAGCCTAAGGCCCTCTCGTGTACCCTTGATAACTGCACGACACAAAGCTTTATGCTTCGTCTGGGATCGTCAACAAGGGCACTGGTCTGCTGATAACTGCAAACATGTTGCCTGGTCGCACGAGTCTCGTTTCAAATTTTATCGAGCGGATCGACGTGTACGGATATGGGGACAACCTCATGAATCTATGGACCCTGCATGACAGCGTGGAACTGTTCAAGCTGGTGGAGGCTCCTCAATGGTGAAGGGCGTGTGCAGTTGGAGTGATATGGGACCCCTCATACGTCTAGGTACGACTCTGATAGGTGAGGCGTACGTAAGAATTCTGTCTGATTACCTGCATTCATTCATGTCCCTTGTGCATTCGACGGAGTTGGGCAATTCCAGCAGGACAATGCAACGCACCACACGTCCAGAATTGTTACAGAGTGGTTCCGGGAGCATTCTTCTAAGTTTAAACACTTCCACCGGCACCCAAACTCCCAAGACATGAACATTATTGAGCATATCTGAGACTCCTTGCGACGTACTGTTCAGAAGACATCTCCACCCCCTCGTACTCTTACGGATTTTTGGACCACCCGGCAGGATTCATGATGGCAGTTCCCTCCAGCACTACTTCAGACATCAGTCGAGTCCATGCCACGTCGTGTTGCAGCACTTCTGCGTGCTCGCGGGGCCCTAAACGATATTAGGCAGGTGTATTAGTTTTTTGGCTATTCATTGTAGTTAAATGAGACGGTACGGTGAATATCACGCGTGAAGGTTATCCTCAATCATTTGAACTTGTCCGTAATGGCAATGGAGCCACACTCACTATCGATAAACCTTTAACAATGAACACAGCGGCAGATTTCGTCAGGTTCACATGGCTTCTTGCAGCAGTCCCATACTGGTCGATCACTCCAATGTACTCGCACTTCATCCTCCAATAGAACCAAGATCACCATGTCATTTGCGTATACACCGCAGATGAAAGCATGCCCCCTCATTGTTATCCCTGTCAACCAGCTCCTCAAACCGTGCAACAGTGGCTCAAGGGCGATAGCAAGCAGGAGCGTCGACAGCGAACATCCCTGGTGTACCGAGCACGTGATAATAACAGGGCCCGCCACTAAGCTATTGATCAACATTCGTAACATGGCACCTCGGAGGAGCACATGAAGATCTGCGTAAATCTGTGGGGGAAGGTCATCCGTCACAGCACGTTTTCTAGAATACCATGACTCATTCTATGAAAGGTGTGGTCGAGGTCCAGTGTCACTAAGGCACCGCGACTGACGCAGGTCACAGCCAGGGCTGTGATGTCACGGTAGTCGATGAGCGCCGTCTGAATGTTACTGTCACTGCCAAAGCACGTTTGACCCATAGGGATAACCTGAGCGACAAGACGCTGAAGGCGAGTGGCAAGAATGCGGGTAACAATCTTCATACCTAACGCAGCTAATACATAGATTCCGCTTTTGCGAATAAATTCCGTAAAGCTACTGTCGTTCATACACTGGTAAGCCAAAACATTACGAACACTGTAGCTCTTCAGGCTTTCCCTGCGATCTAATGACATCTTGGGATGTCGGGTGTTCTGCCGGATATCAGCGTCGTACATGCTCGGTATTTCGGTAACGTAGCTCGTAACCTTTATCAGGTGCGACCTGAGACTGCGGGCTACGAGGAACATTACCGAAGCCGACCGCTGTGGCCGAGCAGTTCTAGGCGGTTCAGTCCAGAACCGCGCTGCTGCTACGGTCGCAGGTTCGAATCCTGCCTCGAGCATGGATGAGTGTGATGTCCTTAGGTTAGTTAGATTTAAGTAGTTCCAAGTCTAGGGGACTGATGACCTCAGATGTTAAGTCCCATAGTGCTTAGATCCATTTTTGAACACGCATTTATGACTCAGATATCCGGCAGAACACACGACAACCCAAGCTGTCATTTTGACCACTGCACACCGCGAGGTTGGAAGTCGCCCGGTGGCGTTGCAGGACCGTGATACGGTAAGGAAAGAGTGTAACTGGATCAAAGACAGATGGGGAATTATTCTAGCGACGACACGGACCACAAATGAGGAAATCTGCTTAAATAAACGACTTCGACAAAGGTGATATTATTATCGCCCGGAGACTGTGAACGAGTATCTAGCAAACGGCGTAGCTGGTCGAATGTGAGCATCTATGGAAAGTGGTAGAAAGACGCTGAAACTACCACTGGGCGCTAAATGGTTGGACGTCCAAAACACTTCGCAGTAGATCTGAAGGCTTGCCTAATCTGTAAAGCAGGACAGGTGGCGAGCTGTGGCACTTCTGCCGAAAGTGCCCAATGCTGGTGCACGCACAAGTATTTTGGAGCACACCGTTCATCGTACATTGTTGAACATGGGGCTCCGCAGCAGACAGACCCTACGTGTTCACATGTTGGCCCTACGAGATTGTCAATTACGATCGCAGTGACCAAGGAATTGTCGGAATTGGACCGTGGATCAATGGAAACGTGTCGTCTCGTCGGATAAACTACCTTTTTGCTACGCCAGGTCGATGATTATTTGCACAAACGCCGTTCGAAATGTGCACCGCCCTATGGAAGCAAGCTGGCGGGAGCAGTACTGCGCTACGGCGAGATAGGCTCAGCTCGCAAGCGATCAGGGTAGTAATCGTAGACACGCTTACCTGCACCCTTCCATCTACATCTACAACTACATTAATACTCCGCAAGCCACCCAACGGTGTGTGGCGGAGGGCATTTTACGTGCCACTGTCATTACCCCCCTTTCCTAGTCCATTCGCGTATGGTTCGCGGGATAACGACTGCCGGAAAGCCTCCGTACGCGCTTGAATCTCTCTAATTTTACGTTCGTGATATCGTCGGGAGGTATAAGTAGGGGGAAGCAATATATTCGACACCCCATCCAGAAACGCACCCTCTCGAAAGCTGGACAGCAAGCTACACCGCGATGCAGAGCGCCTCTCTTGCAGAGTCTGACACTTGAGCTTCCTAAACATCTCCGTAACGCTATCACGCTTACCAAATAACCCTGTGACGAAACGCGCCGCTCTTCTTTGGATCGTCTCTATCTCCTCTGTCAACCCGACCTGGTACGGATCCCACTCTGATGACCAATACTCAAGTATAGGTCGAACGAGTGTTTTGTAAGCAACCTTCTTTGTTGATGGACTACATTTTCTAAGGACGCCCGCAATGAATCTCAACCTGGCGCCCGCCTTACCAACAATTAATTTTATATGATCATTCACTCCCAGATATTTTACAGAAGTAACTGCTACCAGTGTTTGCTCCTCTATCATATAATCATACAATAAAGGATCCTTCTTTCTATGTATTCGCAATACGTTACATTTGTCTATGTTAAGGGTCAGTTGCCACTCCCTGCACCAAGTGTCTATCCGTTGCAGATCTTCATGCATTTCGGTGCAATTTACTAATGCTGCAACTTCTCTGTATACTACAGCATCATCCGCAAAAAGCCGCATGGAACTTCCGACACTATCTACTAGGTCAATTATATATATTGTGAAAAGCAATGGTCCCATTACACTCCCCTGTGGCACGCCAGAGGTTACTTTAACGTCTGTAGACGTCTCTCCATTGATAACAAAATGCTGTGTTCTGTTTGCTAAAAACTCTTGAATCCAGCCACACAGCTGGTCTGATATTCCGTAGGCTCTTACTTTGTTTATCAGGCGACAGTGCGGAACTGTATCGAACGCCTTCCGGAAGTCAAGGAAAATGGCATCTACCTGGGAGCCTGTATCTAATATTTTCTGGGTCTCATGAACAAATAAAGCGAGTTGGGTCTCACACGATCGCTGTTTCCGGAATCCATGTTGACTCCTACAGAGTAGATTCTGGGTTTCCAGTAATGACATGATGCGCGAGCAAAAAACATGTTCTAAAATTCTACAACAGATCGATGTCAGAGATAAAGGCCTATGGTTTTGCGCATCTGCTTAGTGTCTTCCCCGCCGGCGATGCCATCTTACAGCAAGATAATTGTTCATGTCTCAAAGCCAGAGCCGTGCTACTGTGGTTTGAGGAGCATGACAGTGTACTCACGTTGATGTCTTTCCTCGAAATTCGCTTGATGTGAATCCAATGGAAACCATTTGGGTCGCTATCTGATGCCATCATCGCGTACAAAAATCAGCGGCCCACTGTTCAGGGAAATTACGTGATTTTTGAGTGGACATCCGGTGCGACGAACCTCCACAAACTGTCGAATCCATGATATGCAGAATGGGTGACATATTGCGTTCCATAGATGGACCAACATGTTGGCTCTGAGCACTATGGGAACTGCTGAGGTCATCAGTCCCCTAGAACTTAGAACTACTTGAACGTAACTAACTTAAGGACATAACACAGGCAGGATTCGAACCTGCGACCGTAGCGGTCACGCGGTTTCAGACTGTTGCGCCTAGAACCGCTCGGGCACTCCGGCCGGCGGACCAACATGTTGGTCATGATATTTTGACTCGCCAGTGTATATTCGTACATTTGTAGCAGTTACAGCTTTAAAATCAAGATGCCACGCAGTTTCACGCCGCTACCGTGAGAACAGCACGTGCCGATGGCAGTGGGTCAGCACCATCTTGGCATTAATTACGGTAAACGAGAGCGGCATATGGCAGGCAAGTGGATCGCGCAGCACGCCGCGGGCAGGCAGCTGCGGACGGCTGTTGTTCTGCATCGGCCAGCCCGAACGGAATCACGAGCGGAGCGGCGGCGGGAAGCGCTAATCTAACCGGAAACAAATTAGTTCCAATTCCGAGTTCTTTGCGGCCGGCTGCGGGCTCCGCATTAATCCCGCACCGCGCCGGCGCATGACTCACCGCCGCCAACAACAATAGAGATAGCGGCCGGCCGGCTGCGCGGGAAAGCAATTTCGGGAGTACTGTGTAAAAGGGGGTTTATGGGGCGTGCTGTCTGCCGCGCCAAGTAATCTACCGAAAGGGGAGCAGAGGGGCTCGGCGGTGGGGAGGCGGCGACGGCGGCGGAGAAAACAGCGCTTAAATTACAGGTAACCTGCCTATCGAACAATGCAATTACGGACGGACGTAATTTACGGCGACCGGGGGTGGTGTGCGGTTATCACGCAACTATCCGGCCGCCCGCTGCGCTCGCGAAAGTGAGCGAGTGAGGGAGGATGTGTGTGTTTCTGTGCGTGCGTGTGTGTGTGTGAGTCGGAGGAGGGGTGGCTGGTTGCCACAGTGAGCACGCAGAATAACGGCGTAGATGCTATCGCCGCTTCAGTCTGTCTGTCTACGGCCGTGTCTCCGCCAGCCGGTAGTCGTTACGAAATACAACGCCCGCTGGTGGCCCCCAGAACTGCTTGCAGCTGGCAGCTATCACAGACCAGAAACAGGAAGCGAGCCGGAACTGCTTTCCGAACACTGCAGGCCCTTCCTACAGCACCGCTAGTAAACCGACGTTGTTAATCTTTCGTCAGTCCGATCAATTAATTCACCATTATTATTATAATGCGGGTTTATTTCGAAATAAAAAAACGTGTTTTCTCCAAATATTGTTGTTGACAGGAATACAGTCTTTAAAATTCTGAAGGTAGCAAGTGTGAAATAAAGGGAGCGAAAGGTTATTACTTGTACAGAAACCAGACGGTAGTTATAAGAGTCGAAGGTCATAGAAGGGAAGTAGTAGTTCATAAAAGAGTGAGATTCGGTTGTACCCTATCCCCGGTATCATTCTATCTGAACATTGACGAGCAAAGGAGAACCAAAGCAAAATTTTGGCAAAAAATAAAAACATTTACAGCCGTCCTTATGACTTTATTTTATTTTGTCGCTACCAGTTTCGACGCTTCATTGCGTCATTTTCAGGCTGTTTTGATGCGGTACAGGTGGATACGACCCCCGTGCATAACCCATCAGTTGCCAGCCTTACTGGATTCGCAGATAATCTAAAACGTGTCAGCGCTCCAACCATCAACTGTCAACTGACACGAGAACCATTCGAATACGACATCCAATTTTGGATCACCCAATGAAGCGTAAAAACTGGTAGCGATATAATAAAATAAAATCATAGGGACGGCTGTAGGCGTTTTTATTTTTTGTCAAGATAGTAAACAGCCGTCGTCCCAGAGACGTCCTGCTAAAAGGATGGACATAAAAAAAAAAAAAAAGTTTGGAGATGCAACCGAAGTCCAGCAAGAAGAAATGAAAAATTACATGTTTGCTGATGACAAAGGCATTCTGTCGGTTGGTTGATTTGCGGGAAGGGATAAAACAGCGAGGTCATAAGTCCCCTCGGAATAGGGAGGGAAGGATGGGGGACGAAGTCGGCCTTGCCCCTTTGAAGGAACCATTCCGGCATCTGCTTGAAGCGATTAAGGGAAATCGCAGAAAACCTAAATCAGGATGACCAGACGCAGGTTTGAACCGTTATGCTCCCGAATGTGAGTCCAGTGGGCTAACCACTGCGCCACCTCGCTAGGTGGCGTTCTGTCAGACACCAAAGAGCTTGCAAGAGTAACTGAACGGAATCGACAGTCTGTTGAAATCAGGTTATAAGTTGAATATAAACGAAAGCAAAATATTAATCTTTCCGTTTTTCTTTGTAAACAGGAACTTTAAAATTTGTGTATAGCTTTAATGTTTCATTATGTAGAAAATAACTGGATTTCATGATAAAACATCGAATGATAAAACTTGGGCAGTCGGACAAAAGTACCATATTGACTCTTTATCTAGTTTCATTATATTTCATATTTTGTAATGAAATCAGACCGGTATCCTGTTTGTAAAACTATGTGCGATAGTTGTGTCTGGTGAAATGGGCTCAGCCTGAAACCAAATGAAATAAAATAAAATAAAAAAGTATCGAATTGCATTCGACTCAAATCAGACGATGCTGAAGAAATGAGATTAGGAAATGAGACACTAAAAGTAGTAAAAGAATTTTGATATTTGGACGGAAAAATAACTGATGATGGTCGAACTTTAAAGATATAAAATGCATGCTTGCTATAGCGACGAAAACATTTCTGAAAATGGAGTATTTTTCTCTTTTTACTCGCGTCAGACGTATATGAGTACATAACAATCACAGTTATTTGCACGTACATTGTAAAAAAGGAATTAACAAGACAAAGGAAATGGACTAAATCTATAAACCACGCCTATACAATGTCACTGGAAAAAATAAATAAAAAGGATCTTGTTTGGAGGTATTTGTCTGGACTGTAGTCTAGTACGCAAGTGACAAGCAATTCAGACAAAAAGAGAGTAGAAGTTTTTGAAATGTGGTGTTACAGAAAAATGCTTAAGAATAGATGAGGAGATGGCGTAAATAATGAAAAGGAGAACAGAGATTTGTTGCAGAACTTGACTCAATGAAGGGATCGATTGATGGGACACATTCTGAGGCATCAACCAACCATCTGTTTGGTAGTGGAGCGAAAAGTGTGTGTGTGTGTGTGTGTGTGTGTGTGTGTGTGTGTGTGTGTGTGTGTGCGTGTGTGTGTAGAGAGAGAGAGAGAGAGAGAGAGAGAGAGAGAGAGAGGAGAGAGGGGTATGGCGGGGAGGGGTTTGGGGGACGTAAAAATTTTAGAAGACCAAGAGACGTATACCGTAAGCAGGTTCAAATGAGTGTGGGGTGCAGCAGTTATTCGGTGCTGAATCTTGCGCCGTCTGGACTGGCATGGAGTGGTGTATTTCAACTTTGGTGACAGCATTATTAATGAACCTTGACAACACATACCAATCACAAAACGTTTCGATTTTTCCTTTACAGCATTATTTTCTTTAAGGTCTGAAAATGTATGTAATTTTCAATCATAATGCTCACATTGTCAAGAAGAAGTGCACATAGGCTGATAAAAACAAGTGACCTGCATATAAATGTTGGTCTCGACTTCTGCTGCGCCTCTGTGGTACTTTGTGTACCCCGTATAAGTCTTTTTGAGTGTTCAGCCAACCAGGGACACCAGCTGAATTCTGAAGAAAATCCTAGCAGGTGGACTGAAACGTCGAGCACTGAAGATATTTGAAGAGGAATATGAAGCTGCCTAAGGACTCTTATTTTATGATCAATTTCCAGTTCGTTACTGGAAGAACAATGATTCATTCTTTACCTGAAGTGACAATGGACTTTCCCCTTAACTATGAAAAAAACAATACAACACACACTGGTGGTGAACTTTGTGCAAAAGGTGACGGCAAACTGGCGATTACGGGCAAGTGGTTTTGAGGGTGGACCGCGTGTGGAACTGAAACATTTTCTGAAGTCGCCCCTTTGTCGAAAGCTTCCGCCATTTTTTTTGTGTCAGCGGTTGAAGAATAAGGCCGCAGATGGCTCTCCACGCCCATCGGACCCACGGCTGTGAGTCAGTAATTATTCCGGCGTTAATTACTGAAGCTTGGCTGCGCGACGGTTCCCATTATCATTCCTCTCCGACGGGGCTACCTCCTAACAAAAGGAAAACAATCGCAGAGTCGTTCCGCGGCGCTGGCTCTAGGCTGCTGGCAAAATCCACGGAACAACAGTAGCTGTCTGAGCAAAAATTTATTCGCGGAGGAAGAAATTTCTAGTTATCGAAGAAAGAGCAAAGCGCACACTTCCGCAGTGAAAGCTTACATTCGCGAAATACATAGGTGCATCGTTCTGACAGCAGAAGCCAGTTTTCACATATATTATTTAAAACTCCCATCGCATAACATAATTTGTGTAAAAACACGCAAGTTAGTTTTATAGGCATCAAATTGTGCACAGCGGCAAGGTAATTCTAACGCAAATAATTTTTCTTTCATTTCATTGTTCATTTTCGACACCTCAAATCTTGTCCTGTAATTGCAAAGGTAAATGTTTTCAAATCTGTGCCACAAAAAAATGGTTCAAATGACTTTGAGCACTATGGGACTTAACTTCTGAGGTCATCATTCCCCGAGAACTTAGAACTACTTGAACCTAACTAACCTAAGGACATCACACACATCCATGCCCGAGGCAGGAGTCGAACCTGAGGTCATCAGTCCCCTAGAACGTAGAACTACTTAAACCTAACTAACCTAAGGACATCACACACATCCATGCCCGAGGCAGGAGTCGAACCTGAGGTCATCAGTCCCCTAGAACGTAGAACTACTTAAACCTAACTAACCTAAGGACATCACACACATCCATGCCCGAGGCAGGATTCGAACCTGAGGTCATCAGTCTCCTAGAACGTAGAACTACTTAAACCTAACTAACCTAAGGACATCACACACATCCATGCCCGAGGCAGGATTCGAACCTGCGACCGTAGCGGTAGCGCGGTTCCAGACCGTAGCGCCTAGAACCGCTAGGCCACCCCGGCCGGCTCTGTGCCGCAGCTTGACTCTCAAATTTGCATCATAAGTTGCGTTTCAGTCTATACGCTGATGGTCTTTTCTTCATTATTTGTTATATCAGTAATGGACGGTTGGTTACATAGATTTTCTGTTAATTTGTGTAGTGAAAAAACGAGAAATGTTCATTGTATTTTATTGTTTTTGTCAACTTATCTGTATTTATTATTTTCGACTGGCAGCAATCGATTTCAAAGATAGGTGGCTACATTTTCAGGAAATTAAAGTGGGAATCGATGTGTTACAGATTTGAAACACGCCATCTGACAAGACAAATTTAGTAGCTGACGCCCGTCGTTATGGAAAAAGAAAGTGTTATACACGCGGAGGACGTAGATATAGTCCCCCTAGATGATTCAGATGCGGGTGATTACGGAGGCCTTCCTGGTTTAACACTCACTGTATCTTACTACATTATGTAGTATTAATATCACATTAACTTCCAGATAGCCGGCCGATGTGGCCGATCGGTTCCGCCGGTACGTTAGCTCAGCGTGTTCGGTCAGAGGGCTGCTCGCCCTCTGTAATAAAAAACTTGAGTAAAGGAATCAACGATCAACTTGAACGGATGTCTTGTGCGTCCGCCCAGACCAAACGCATTGAACAATACCGAACAAAATGGAAAAAAGGCGGTCCTAGGCGCTTCAGTCTGGGACCGCGAGACCGCTAAGGTCGCAGGTTCGAATCCTGCCTCGGGTATGGATGTGTGTGATGTCCTTAGGTTAGTTAGGTTTAAGTAGTTCTAAGTTCTAGGGGACTGATGACCACAGAAGTTAAGTCCCATAGTGCTCAGAGCCATTTGAACCATTTTTTTAACTACCAGATATATAAAACCCTAGCTAACCTGATTTGTCTTTTACGTCGTATCCCGAAACCTTCAAGTGAATAGCATGCTGGTGCCCGTTTCGGCCTCAAGTTAAACGCAGAAACAATTAAACTACGAAATTGCTCAGAACAAGTTTATACGATTCTCGTCGTTTTTTAGTTCTTTTCCGTTAAGCCGACGTTGGTATGTCTCTACCCAGCCCTTTAAAAGGAATGGAAACAACCTGCGTTCGTCAAATGCGGTGCTTGGCACAAGCTGGTGTTTCCAGGCGACTCTTGCTGCACATGGTATGGCCGTCAACTCTAATTTACTTGCCATACGCCTGACAGGAACAAGAGCGTAACAACACGCTTCACATTCGACCACTGACAACGTGCGCATACGTTATCCATTCGCGATGTGTTCCGAGTAAGGTAAATAATGTTTCTTTCATGCTGGGGTGCTGTTACCGACAGTATTCTACGCTACGCCACAAGCTATATTTGCAGTATTTGGATTTATTTGGTTATTACACAAATGAGCAAATTACATTGTTTTCACGATTATTCGCTGTCATCAGGGGAGCTCTTCTGCAGTGGCGCCAAGCGTAGATGGTATTCTTTGGCAATGATCTTCCTCATTAGAAAACGATCGTTCTGTCTCTCTTCTTCCTTATTTCTCGTCAGTTTTGTTCCCATAACAAAAGTGTTGATCACTCCTTCACATTCCTCTCGACCATGAAGATATGATTACGGTGTCAGTCTCTGTCTGTTCTGTTCTCAATTACATTCAAATTACATGATTCTTTCCTCAAGCTGTTATTTACTGTACTTAACGATCTTGTAACTGAAAAAGGTAGTTCCTTCATAGTATTCCTATGCTGTCACTCTTTATTTTTCAATTCTGGTCTTTTCTATCGATTCTACGTTCATCAATTCCGGAATTCGATATTGTTACAATGTTTATTTCCTGTACTATATAATAAAACTATTTAATGTAATCAAAAATATTATCTCTGTAGCTCAGAATATACTATACCTAAAGGAGGAGCCCAGACATAGGAACTTACTGACCTGGAATCTATAAAATCCTGCGTGATTCAAATGTCTGCAGAAAAAAATCTCTCCATTAGATGCGTCTTACTAATCTTATCAGATCAACTACATATTTATAGCTATAACTTTATTTGTACGTCGTGAACAGCAGTTCTGAATTCTAAAGGTAGCGTAGTTCTGCTAGAATAAATAACACTACTGTGTCTCATTTTGCAGTTAAAGAGGCCTGAAAACCGAAGTCACGTGACGGGATGATTCCTTTACAAAGTACGGCATTTATTCTGCAGTTCTCTAACAAGTCTCCGTATTTTTACTGACATCATTAAAGATACACGAAATAATCGAACTGTGATAGCTCAGAGGGACAGCATGGACATTCTGACTTCACCGTTTCGCCGTCAGAGACCCGCGCGGGTGACAAACAGGATTTTCATATAATATGCATCTTCAAATATTCGCAGGTTATTCGGGCGTCCAACCACGGAAATCCTATATCTTCACCTGCTGTTTCGCCCCTATATATTTCGACTCTGTCGAAAGTTGACTGAAAGATGTGCAACCGATATGTCAGGCGAAATACACTCATGCTCACAAATTAAGGATAATTGCAGAATGTGGTGCCACACAACGTGGCACTACACAAAACTGGCGCTAATAGCATAGGCACATAGGGAACACACACGACACAGATCTGTAAGTCCACGGTAATGGTGATAAGTTGAGAAAACCGTCCCGAAACACTTGTGCTACAAAACGCCACTGTTTCCTGCGCATGTACCCCGACATCAATATGCGATATGATCACCATGCACACGTACACAGGCCGCACAACGGGTTGGCTTCCTCTGGATCCGGTGGTCGAGCAGCTGCTGGGGTATAGCCTCCCGATCTTGAACCAGCGCCTGTCGGAGCTCCTGAAGTGTCCTAGGGGTTTGAAGACCAGTGATACGTCGACCGAGAGCATCCAAGACGTGCTTGATGGGGTTTAGGTCCGGAGAACAGTCAGGCCACTACATTCGCATGATATCTTCTGTTTCAAGGTACTCCTCCACGATGGCAGCTCGGTGGGGCCGTGCTCTATCATCCATCAGGAGAAAGGTGGGACACACTGCACCTCCGAAAAGGCGGACATACTGGTGCAAAATGACGTCCCGATACACCTGACCTGTTACAGTTCCTCTGTCAAAGACATGCAGGGGTATGCGTGCACCAATCATAATCCCACCCCACACCATAAAACCACGACCTCCACACAGGTCCCTTTCAAGGAAATTAAGGTGTTGGTATCTGGTTCTTGGTTCACGCCAGATGAAAACCTGGAGAGAATCACTGTTCAGACTATACCTGGACTCGTCAGTGAACGTAACCTGGGGCCGCTGTTGCAATGACCGTGTACTGTGTTCTTGACACCAGGCTTCACTGGCTCTCCTGTGACCAGGTCTCAGTGAAATGCACCTTGCAGGTTTCCGGGCGAATGAACCATGTCCGTTCAGTCGTCTGTAGACTGTGTGTCGTGATACAACTATTCCAGTGGTTGCGGTAAGGTTCCTAGTAAGGCTACCTGCAGTACTCCGTGGCCGTCTGCAGGCACTGATGGTGAGATATCGGTCTTATTGCGGTGTTGTACACTGTGAACGTCCCGTACTGTAGCGCTTGGACACGTTTCCTGTCTGCTGGAATCCTTGCCATAATCTTGAGATCACACTTTATAGCACATAGAGGGCCCGTGCTACGACCTGCTGTGTTTGACCAGCCTCCAGTCGCCCTAGCATTCTACCCCTCATAACGTCATCAATATGTGTTCTTTGAGCCATTTTCAACACACAGTCACCATTAGGACGTCTGAAAACGTCTGCACACTTACTCGCTGCACCGTACTCTGACATGCACCAACACATCTCTGCGTATGTGCTGTCAACGCCACCGTGTAAAGACCGCAGGTCAAATGCACCGCATGGTCACACCCTGAGATAATTTAAACCCGCAAACCGCCCAGCAGAGCGTTGTTTCACTATGTATCAGCATTATCCTTAATTTATGAGCATGAGTGTAGATGTACTGACGAAAAAATTCGCATCACCAAAAATAATTAATGTAGAGCAAAGAACGTTCGAGAACAGATTTGTCTAGGTAATATATCTAAATGATTAACTTTGGAAAATCACAGGAAAATGTAAGCGCAAATGTCAAATGCTGATAGATTAATAACCAGTGTAACCGCCAGAATGCTATGTCCAACCATGCAAACGTGCATGCATTGTGCTGCAGTCTGTGGCAAGGAGTTCATTGCCTTTTGCACTTGGTCGTTCAATACAGGGACGGTTAATGCTGGTTGTGTATGACGATGAGTTGTCATCCCATGATGTCCCGTAAGTACTCTATTGGAGGCAGATAGGTAACTGAGCAGGCCAAGGCAATATGTGGACACTCTATAGAACATGTTGAGTTACAAAAGCGGTATGTGGCGTAGCGTAATCCTTTTGGAAAACACCCTCTGGAATGCTGTTCGTAAATGGCAGGACAACTGGTCGTATCACCAAATTGACGTACAAATTTGCGGCCAGGGTGCGTGGGATAACCGCGAAAGAGCTGCTGCAGTCGTACGAGATAGAGGCCAGACCATAACTCCAGGTGCAGGTTTAGTGTGTCTAGCCCGCAGACAGGTTGACACAACACTCTCAACCTGCCTACTTCTAACTAACGTAAGGTGATCACTATCACCGAGGCAGAACCAACTTTTATCGGAGAACACCAGAGACCTCCGCCCTGCCCTAACAGTGAGCTCCCACATGACACCACTGAAGTCGCAACTGGCGGTGGTTTGGGTCTGTTGAATGCACGCTGGCTTTAAGCTGTCCTTGATGTAACTGGTTTGTAATAGTTCATTGTAGAGCCAACTGCTGCTCAAATTGCTGCTGCAGGTGCGCCAGATCCGTACATAGAATACGATGGTATTCCCTCTCGGTGGTCGTCCGGAGCCCAGTCTTTCTGTGACCGTACTTTCTCGTGACCATCGCTGCTAGCAATCACAAGCAGTGGCTACAAACCTTCCAAGCCTTTCTGCCTTATCTCAGAAGGAAAAGCCAGCTTCTCGTAGCCCTTTTGCATGAAGCCGTTCAAACTCAGCGAGGTGCTTATAATGGCGTCTTTGTCGCCTGAAAGGTATTCTTGAGTAACGTCAACCCACCACGTGCAGTCTCAAGGTAACTAATGCTGACGACTGTTACAGTGTTTATTTATAGCAAAACCTGATTTGCATCCTACTAGCTGTACTCTTCTACGACTGGTGCGTAATTTGAATAGGCATAATCTATCAGATGTAAACACACGCCTACGAATTTTTCTTTTGTCGCACAACGCCTCCTTGGTTTTGCGATGTTTTCTTCCGTCGGTGTATTTTACCGCGGTTCCATAACAAAAATGTAATGGAACAAGTGAGCCAGGTCGCTGGTCGATCATCAGCGATCGGCTTATTATCTTTGGCGCGTCCCCGGGCATGAGCATCTTTGCGTTTTCGGCTGCGGCGCGCGGGACGGCGAGAGGCAGTCGATTTGGGGCGGCCGGTGAGACTGGCGAAGTTGTGGCTCGAGCGTAAGCACATGTGTGATGTCTGTTACGCTGGGCCTGTTTGCTAATCGTGAAACTCCTACAGCGGTTACTGGTTGCCTGGAAGGCATTTGATATAAAATGTGCCAAGCCTGGCAGTGAGAGGGGAGTCCGGAGTTGGTGTTGGCCTAGATGTGTATACAAATTGAGGTGCCTATGTGAGAAGCGCGGCGTGGGCCTGTTGGTTGCCTCGTCCTTCTGGCAGCCACCGCGAGCGGATGTTCGGTCGGAATGTCTACAGTTTGTGGTGAGCATAGTGTGAACAAGTTCTCGTAGGATGTGCTCCCACCCTGAGTCTTAGCCTGTGATATTTGGGGGTGCCGACCCCTTGTCTGTTACTGCTTCCGGGTGTCGTGTAAGATTTCACAACAAAACTGTGTTTTTGCGGCATTCTGTGTTTCTGGCTCAGCCTCCGCCTAGAAAGGGGAAAGATTTGGAATTCCTTAATGCTGTAATTTAAACATATATAAAAAAATTGTTCTTTCAGAATAAGCGCCTGTTTCTTTGGGACACTGTGGTTCAAACAGGAGTGGCGTAATGTTAATGAGTATTTGTCAAACGAAGTGTATGTAATGTCTTGCTGTTTTCTGAGGCACGCAGCTGTGTTATTGAACTCATTTTGAAGTGTTATGTTGGGTGAGCGACTGCTCCCCACTTCAGTGTATTCTTTGGGTAGTATTGTAAGATTTTTTGGATAGTTTTCAGTGGGGTGTATTGATTCAGTTTTGTTTTTCTCTTTCTTTGAATTACGGTAAATTGTTCAGTGTATCTGGTTATTGGCTTAACTCGGGCTTCACGCATTAAATCAGCTGTTTTTGAATTTTTTTTTTATTCCTGTTTAATGTCAGATTCAAATGTAACTTCATTTATGTTATTTGAAATAAATGTGTTGGAGTGACCTTAATGAATTGTGTGCAATCGAAGTAAGGGACCCAGTACTTCATTAGCGCGTAACAGTGGCGTGTGGTTCGGGTTGTGAGCCCCGTGCTCGTACCAACAAGATCTTCGAAGCCCTTGCGTATTTTCCATAGACGTTTCGCTATCAGTGCCGTAACGAGCTATAACCGGAGTATGCGCGGCGGTAATTGGCGGTGCCAGCGAAAGGTCGTTAGTTAGGCCAGGTGTCACCGACACGTGCTATTTTGCACGTGTCCAACGCAGGAATGGCTAATCGCGCGCCTCCTACGGGACTGTAACTAATTTAGAACGGCTATTCACATCCGCGGCGCTTATGATTTACGGCGCGCCTTACTTTCCTCGCATTTCAAGCGCGCGCGCACACACATGCATACACACACAAACTGCTTAATCAGCGTCATAAATATTCTTGAGCAATTTCAAACAGTCTAATAAGGCCCGGATCTCCAGGAATACGCGCTATCAAAGGAATGCCATTAATCTTGGCCCCGAATGTGGAGCGCATCAGTAAATCATGGGGCAATGCATCCCATAAACGCGACGCGAAGGCAGAACACGCCCGCCGTAAAACCCCTTGCGTAATGTTCAGACGGGGCGACAGTGTAAAATACGGTGGTTCTTAACTCAACGGTGGCTCTCTTCTGTAGCGAAGAGAAAACTGTTAGGTGATAATTTCCGCCGGCACTACACAAGCAACACCACTAATAACTTGGGATTCACGGATAACAAACAAAAAAAAGACCGATGCAAAAAATTTCACTGAAATCTCCACGTGTTTCATTGCGACTATCGCATCTGAAAGTATTCAGAAATACCTATCGTTCCTGATGTTTCTATTGACGTCCGAGCAACACAGTCCCTTAGCCTGTAACCCCAATACATGTCTCACGCAGTTTCAGACGCTTAGACAATTTATTTTGTAGCATTTCATTTCCTGGACGCCCATGTGTGCTAGTCGTCTTCGCTGTTGCAATCGCCTTGGCCAGTTTCCTGCTGCAGGGGGAGGTTGCTTTGGTCTTTCCCTAATCCTCCTAAATGGGCGACGGTCATAACGGATCAGGTTGATTTTAAGTGTGAGTAATTTCCCCAACAGAGCCTAGTGTTTTCCGACATACATGGAAGAGAAGCTAGTAAATCTCTTGCCGTACATAGAGCTATGAGGCAAACAAAAATGGTGATCGAAAGTACGTCCAATCTGCTCCTGATTATGACTGCCTAGAAGGGCTAAACGTTTATTCGTTTCGTGGAGCGATTTGGAAGTTTCGAAATCGCGAGTCGGTTCGCAGCTCACATGGCAGTGTGAGAATCGTGTGGTCTCTGGGGCAGAGGTGTTATTTTCGTAATGCGTTTCAGAAATCGGCAGACGGCGATCCTTCGTGACCAGCCGAGTTATTTCTCGCAGTACGCTAAACTGAGTGATGCCGAAAGTGCAATTCCGTGCACGGGCGTGGCTTTGGGGTTTAATTGAATTTTCTCAACATGAAAATATTGACGGACGATCTGTTTTAACTGTTAAAAGGCATTCAAAGGCCAAGATCGCACAAAATATTATTTAATCAAGATAATTGGTTTCAACAGTGTTAGCTGTCATCTTCAGCTCATAAACTTTTTTGTAGTAGAACATGTTCATTTTACGCTGATCTCATGCACAAGATGTCAAGTGGATGCAACTCAGCACATTACTTAGGTTTGCCATCGCATAAATATTTAAAAACACACAGCATCTTGTCCCAAAGGCCATGTCCATATACATCTGTAAACAATATGTATGTGGACAAGGCCTTTTGATCAGATGCTTTGTGTTTTTAAATATTTTAGCGATGACAAACGTTTGTAATGTGCTGAGTTTCATCCACTTGACATTTTGTGCGTAAAATGACTTGAAGATGACAGCTAAGACTGTTGCAACCGGTTGTCTTGAATTAAAAAATTTGGCTTTTGAATTTTTTTTCAACTATCAGATTTAACTTTCCGATGTTCTGACCTATGACCACTGTCGGGACGTTTGTGTTCAAAAACGTTCAAATGTGTGTGAATTCCTAAGGGACCAAACTGCTGAGGTCATCGGTCCATAGACTTACGCGGCACTTATACTAATTTATGCTAAGAACAACACACACACATGCCCGAGGGAGGACTTGAACTTCCAGCGAGATCGGGCGCGCAGTCCGTGACAGGGCGACTCAAACCTCGCGGCCACTCCCCGCAGCGGATGTTTGTGTCCCACGATAACTTATCACAGAATCAGCGGGAATTTGCTGGATGATTTTTTTTCTTAAATTCGAGAAATTAGAGCTAATACAGGGACTTACCAACAACCATTTTTCCCTAGCGCCATTCGCGAGTGGAACAGGGAAGGGGGGATCTGTCAGTGGTACCAGAAGTACCCTCAGCCACACACCGTTAAGTGGCTTGTGGAGTGCGATGTACATGTTGATTCTTATTTACCAGTGCCTCACTGGTAATTGGAAGCCTGCTAAAGGTCTGCAGATTTCTCATAATTAAAAACTGCACCTCTGGGCTGTGTTATCTTCAAGTTTCATTGTTAACCCTCTGCTCCGTAATGCCGCATCTTTTTAGGCTGAACATGCAGAAAGGCAGCTCAATGAACAGTTTGCAACGAGGGCTGCCGTAGCGCGCTCATTTAGAAATAATGTCAACGAATTGCACGCACACTTTGGCGTTTGCCACATCACAGACGAAGGCAATATACTGCTCCTGTAATATGATATACAAACACTGACAGATGCTCTGTAGACTGATGTATGTCTATTTTCTGTATGTCTTGTAGTTTTCCCGGTTCGAGGTCTGAAGCCCTAGCGGTACCTATGAATAACGTAGGGAAACGAAATAGCGGGAAATATTTTTTTCATCGTACAATGAAGGCTCACACAACCAGAAGTTTTATCTGCTGGTTAGTCAGCCGGCTTATTTGGTCGTGGTCCATGGAACTTTTCCATTCCCAATGTTTCGTTAAGAGCTGCACTGGTGATCTTCAGAAGTGCTCCTTCTTCCGTTGATTCTTGCCGACTGAGATTCGACACGACGCCGTTGAAGAAGGAGCAGGTCTGAAGATGTCCAGCGCAGCTCTGAATGAAACGTTAGGAATGGAAGAGTTTCATGGCCACGGTCTGGGAAGATCCACCAGTAGCTATTTCTTTCATTTTGTCATTTCTAATTAGAACACTAATTAAAATAGTTAAACATTACTGATTTCCACTGTGAAAAAACAGGAAGTCAAAGTGTTAAAGCGAGCGTGCGTCAGCTCGATAAGCAGAGCCTTTGCATCAAATCAGGGAGCCAGGAGCCAGCTGGACGACTATTTCAGTGAACGAGGAGGCCTTGGTAAGGTTTACTAGATGCGAATAAACTATGCTTGTTTCAGTGGAAATGTGAGAGTTGTGTTTTTGTGTGACTTTTGAACTGTATTCATGTTTCATTGTGATGATTATCGGAAAGAGCTGTTAGCAGCCAGTTGGGAGCTGTGTATTGGACTTCTAGGGTTGAACATATTCCACCCCAACGGTCGGCTCTCGGAATCTTTACTGAAAGGTAGTTTACATAGCTACAGGGCTTTCAAGTACTGACTTTGAATTTGCGGACGCCTTAAACGTGTGTTGCGAATTAAAGCGGGACTGACCGGTATTGTAGCAGAGCAGGGAATTATTCTGGGTCCTTCACTGAACGTTTGAGTCTGAAGAACCGTACGTCGTGTAATTGTCCCGCACGTAGCACAACGCTAGGATTGGCCGTGGCCGCGGGTGTAAGATCGCGCTTCGCCGTGGAAACTCCGACCTAAAGGCCCGTCTCAACTTATTTTCGCAAATTTTGCAATCTTGAAGCCCCGTTTGCACGACGACTAGACCACAACTCATAGCTGCGACCCTCGCTCCGCTGCAAATTAAACGTCTGTGCTTGCGTGCTTTACTCACCAGTTTGCATGCTAAGGTATAGTCTCTGTTACAAATTCTGACCTCTACGCCGTGTACTACAAACGTTGCGACAAACTTCGAGGCGCTGTAGAGTATGTCTTGAGAAATAAACTGAGGATGGGATCCCGTATCCGGAAACGTCATCCAACGGCGCTACAGAGCGTCAAGTCACAGGCGCCGGCGGTGCCGCTAGGCCGCCCCTTCGGCAGCAGACGTGGCTTTGTACGCTGACGAACCGTAGGCGGAACGTTTCGCAATGTTGTTTGTTATTCAGTGATCGCGACTGATCGACACAATCGCCAGCGGAGAAGATGGAGTTAGCTGCTGCGCAGACAGTCCTTGTCCCCTACGAATGCGATGCTATGTGGCCTCCGTGGAGAGCTCTTTCGGACACGGGTTTCCATCCGAAGTTTATTTTTCTCCTGGAAGCTTCTAAAATCTCCGATGTTTTTCGGTGTACGGGAGAAAAACCAACTGCGTCAGCGTACAAAGTGACGTTTGCTGCAGAACGGCTGGCCTAGCGGCAGACACCGGCGCCTCTAACTTCGAGCCTCTGTAGCGGCGTTCCATGACCGACTCCTAGTCTCAATTTGTAAAAAAAAAAAAAAAAAAAAAAAAAAAAAAAAAAACAACTTCCTGCTGCTAACCCCTAACCCTCGTAGATTGTCTCAACATTTCTGGGACACCCTGCATAGTTAATTTCATACTTTGACATGTAAATGTGGCCTTACTGTACAGGATTGACAAAGGAATAGCCTATATTTCAGTTGCCATGAACACCTGTCGTAAGGAATTTTATCTTGTTACATCATCGTGGATAAAATGTAATATATTAGATCTACAACTTGACCTCCAAAGTGTTTTTTTTCTCTAAGTTCGATGCTGTATTGTGAGAAACTTAAATTTACGATCCAAAGTATTGGCCATTGCTGGCCACTACTTTCTCCCGTCTCTCGGACGGCAAATGAACCCCGCGGCGGAAGAACTGTGTGTCTCTTGAGGAGATCCACGGACCGAACCAAATTTGCAGTTATTCGTATGATCGGGAGTGCTGGTCAGCTAGGCTGTGCGCCATTAATATAGAAAGGTGGTAACAATGTCTGGGTGGGGGTTGGACTTCCCATTCCAAAGTTTCCAGATATGTGATGCCGAGTTTTGTGACATGGTGTCGAACATTGCCATGTCGTAAAATAACCTTCTCATGACAGTCGGTGTGTTGTAAGCGCTTCTCTTTCTGTGAACGGCTGAAACGCGGCAGTTGCTTTCAATAACCATCTCCTGTGATCGTTTCCGTCGGTTTCAGTAGCTTGGAAATATTCTCTCTTCCATCGCCTTGCTCGACTTCGACGTGAAAAATGTCCGTTCTTGAAGCACTGAGACCATTCTCTGCACGTTGTTTCACTAAAAGGTAGCCCAGAGTTCTTACCCACCATGTGATGAGTCTCATCTGCAGATTTCTTCATGTTAAAGCAGAAAAATTAACACTTCCCGCATATGACGGGAACTGGGCTCGCAAGTTGACACATTCAGTCGAGAATAACTTTATGATACAATCACAGATTGATTAATATCTTCATGGCGTTATGATTATAAATGTCCAAGCGTATTTTATGATACTTTCACCTACCACCTGGACCACCCCTTGCCGCCACTGCCGTCTATTGCAAAACGGCTGAAGCAGTACTGCAGACCTAACTGATATTCGCTTGTGTAGCATCATCAGGAAGGGCCTCTGGCCACCTGTTACCACTAACTCTGCCTAATTCAGACATCCCGACCCCGTGAAGATACAGGGTAAGGCCAGGAAAAAGAGATGATTGCTACGGACACGTCACAGCATACACTGATCACCCAGAACGTTATCACCACACGCCTAATAGCCAGTATGTCCACCTTTGGCACAAATAACAGCGTCGACGTGTCGTGGCATGGAAACAATGACGCCTTGGTAGGTCGCTGGAGGCAGCTGGCACCACATCTGCACACACAAATCAGCTAATTTCCGTAAATTCCGGGGGGCGGGTGGGGGAGGGGGGGGACATGAGCTCTGTCACCATGAGCCGTGCGGTCTGAGGCGCCTTGTCACGGTCCGTGCGGCTCGCCCCGTCGGAGGTTCGAGTCCTCCCCCGGGCATGGGTGTGTGTGTTGTCCATAGCGTAAGTTAGTTTAAGTAAAATTAAGTAGTGTGTAGGCTTAGGGACCGATGACCTCTGCGGTTTGGTCCCCTAAGACCTTACCACCATTTTTTTTTCTGTCACCATGTACAATACATGTCTGATTTGTTCGATCTGTTTCAGATCTGGCGAGTTGGGAGGCCAGTCCTTCAACTGGAACTCACCACTGTGTTCCTTGAACCACTGCATCACTCTGCTGGCCTTGTGACATGGCGCGTCATGTTGCTGAAGACTGCCACTGGCGTCGGGAAACATGATTGTTATGAAGGCTTGTACGTGGGCTACAGTCGGTATACGATACCCCTAGGCCATCATGAAGCCTAGCATAAGCTTCGCTGGCCCCTCGGATGACCACGTGAATGTTCCACAGAGCATAATGGAGCCGCCGCCAGCCTGTCGCCGATCCGCAGTGCACGTGTCAAGGAGCTGTTCCCCTGGAAGACGGCACATTCGCATCGTCCCAGCGGCACATTGAAGACGGTGTAGGCATTCATCAGACAGACCATGCAACGCTCTGCCACTGTGCCAACGTCCAGTGCCAATGGTCACGTGCCTATTTCAGCCGTAGTTACCGATGTCGTGGTGCTAATACTGACACATGCATGAGTCGTCGTTGGGAAGTTTGGTGTGTGTTCAGACACACTTGTACTCTGCCCAGCATTAAAGTCTAATGTTAATTCCACTACAGTTCGCCGCCTCTCAAGTTTTCGCTGTCTGTCCAGCCTATGACGTCCGACGTCTCCGTGACCACCCAGCTTAAAGATGTCTGGACGTGGTTTCGCAACATATTGAAGACACTGACCACAGCACTCCTCCAACACCTGACAAGTCGTGCAGTTTCCGAAATGCTCGTGCAGAGCCTCCGGGCCATCACAATGTGCTCTCTGTCAAACTTAGATACATCGTCCGCCTTTCTTATTCTACACGCGGACAGCACGCCCACTCATACTACATGCATCGTGCGTCTGTCTGACTAGCAGTCATTCTTCGGCAGGTGGCGCTGCTAACGCCTGGACGAGTTTATACACTACTGGCCATTAAAATTGCTAGACCAAGAAGAAATGCAGATGAGAAACGGGCATTCACTGCTCAAATATATTATACAAGGACTGACATGTGATTACATTTTCACTCAAATATATTATACAAGGACTGACATGTGATTACATTTTCACGCGATTTGGGTGCATAGATCCTGAGAAATCAGTACCCAGAACTAACGCCTCTGGCCGTAATAACGGCCTTGATACGCCTGAGCATTGAGTCAAACAGGGATTGGGTGGCGTGTACAGGTCCAGCTGCCCATGCAGCTTCAACATGATACCACAGTTCATCAAGAATAGTGACTGGCTTATTGTGACGAGCCAGTTGCTCGGCCACCATTGACCAGACGTTTTCAGTTGGTGAGAGATCTGGAGAATGTACTGGCCAGGGCAGCAGTAGAACATTTTCTGCATCCAGAAAGGCCCGTACAGTACCTGCAACATGCGGTCGTGCATTATCCTGCTGAAATGTACAGTTTCGCAGGGATCGAATGAGGGGTAGAGCCACAGGTCGTAACACATCTGAAATGAACGTCCACTGTTCAAAGTGCCGTCAATGCGAACAAGAGGTGACCGAGACGTGTAGCCAATGGCACCCCATACCACATCGCCGGGTGATACGCCAGTATGGCGATGGCGAATACACGCTTCCAATGTGCGTTCACCGCGATGTCGCCAAACCCGGATGCGACCATCCTGACGCTGTAAACAGAACCTGGATACATCCGAAAGAATCACGTTTTGCCATTCGTGCACGTCCCCATCTCTTGACTCAGAGATCGAGACGTGGCTGCACGATCCGTTACAGCCATGCGGATAAGATTCCTGTCATCTCGACTGCTAGTGATACGAGGCCGTTGGGATCCAGCAAGGTGTTCCGTATTACCCTCCTGAAACCACCGATTCCATATTCTGCTAACAGTCACTGGATTTCGAACAACGCGAGCTGCAGTGTCGCGATACGATAAACCGCAATCGCGATAGGCTACAATCCGACCTTTATCAAAGTCGGAAACGTGATGGTACCCATTTCTCCTCCTAACACGAGGCATCACAACAACGTTTCACCAGGCAACGCCGGTCAACTGCTGTTTGTGTGTGTGAAATCGCTTGGGAACTTTCCGCATGCCAGCACGTTGTAGGTGTCGCCACCGGCGCCAACCCTGTGTGAATGCTCTGAAAAGAGAGTCATTTGCATATCACAGCATATTCTTCCTGTCGGTTGAATTTCGCGTCTGTAGCACGTCATCTTCGTGGTGTAGCAATTTTAATGGCAAGTAGTGTATCAATACTAGGACGATGGTTATGAAGTTCTGGCTGGGCAAAGTGGGTCAGCTAGGAAACTAGTGCAGGATGCTACATTAATTTGTTTACTGTACGGCGCTCTTCCGTCGAATACAAATGCGGAATTACTCGTTATCCGTGGCATGGCGGCGTCGAAAATTCCTGGCGAGATGCCTGGCGGGAGTGGCGGGATTCATCCCCTGGAGGCTGTCGGCTGCCGGCGGAGGCACGCAGGCGGCAAAGTAGACGTGCGTGCGTGGCGCGCGTAAGATAGGGCGGCGGGCGAGGCGAGGAGGCGCATTCCTGCGTGTGCGTGCGTAGCCCGGCGCGGCCCGGCCCTAGCAGGCGGTGGCGTGGCCGCTTATCGGAGTCGCGCATGCCGCCGCGGCGCTGAATCACCGCCTACTGTGCGCCAGATATTAAAACCCGATGCCGCGCAGCTCCGCAAGAAGCGGCGGTGTGCGTGTAGGGCGTTCGGTACGCCTCGCCGCCTGCTGAGTACCCGCCGCAGTCTTAAGTCACTCAGCTGTGGCACGCCAAGTTCTTAGTCTTCAAAATTCCAGCAACCTGGTGTAATTTGCAGGTTAGCAACTTAACCAGTACAAGGAAAAACCAGCCAAAGTTGCAAATTTTATTTTTATTGTTTACTTGACGGATAATTTCGTGCCGGGAGCCATTTTCAAATATCCTACAAGGCAGAAACCAAATTTATAATCAAGTACAGTACAAGTATTATTAAAATTTTTTAAGCACACGTCAAAAATATAGAACTGTAGTTTCAAGATTTACGTACGAGAGAGTCAAAATGATGTTTCCAAAAATACAAAAAAAAGCACCGTCTTCAGGTCACGAGTGGCCTGCCGGGACCATCCGACCGCCGAGTCATTCTCAGTGGAGGATGCGGATAGGACGGGCGTGGGTTCAGCACACCGCTCTCCTGGTCGTTATGATGGTATTCTTGACCGAAGCCGCTACTACTCGGTCGAGTAGTTCCTCAATTGTCATCACGAGGTTGAGTGCACCCAGAAAAATGGCAACAGCGCGTGGCGGCCTGGATGGTCACTCATCCAAGTGCCGACCACGCCCGACAGTGCTTAACTTCGGTGATCTCACGGGAACCGGTGTATCCACTGCGGCAAGGCCGTTGCCTCCAAAAATACAAATACCATGTCCAAAATATACACGTATTTCGAAGTTCAAATGAAAAGTTACAGCGCATATGGATCACTGGGAGTCTGCTCCTCCCGCTGCTGTAAGGAAACCTCGAGAGCCGGCCGGAGTGGCCGAGCGGTTCTAGGCGCTTCAGTCTGGAACCGCGCGACCGCTACGGTCGCAGGTCCGAATCCTGCCTCGGGCATGGATGTGTGTGATGTCCTTAGGTTAGTTAGGTTTAAGTAGTTCTAAGTTCTAGGGGACTGATGACTTCATTTGTTGAGTCCCATAGTGCTCAGAGCCATTTGAACCATTTTATGCCGAGTTCGGAGATAGTTATTCATGGAACGCCCACCACCCTGTCCCACATTCCCCTGCCTAGATAATTTTAGAGAATAATGATTTTTGCAAAAATGTCGAATGACAGGAGAAAGCCCTTTGATATAAAAAGTTGTTCTTGTGCGACTGAAAACACAAACCGGTTAATTTTAAGTTAGATACGCTCAGCGTAATGTTTGTTGGAGATACGTGAGAAGATGCAGGCTTCTTCTTTAGACGTAGTAGGATGGTAAAGCGTCAAGTTGGTTGAATGAACAAATATCCGAAGGTCAAACTGGGAAGAAAACAACACACATATTTCTAGTGACCAGATTGTACACTACATGGTGTGGATGCATTTGTTTAAATTGCAGTGTAGTAGGTACACATTTTTCCAAGCATCAAAATCTTTGATACCGAATTAGCAAAGCAAAAATAAATTTTCATGGAAAACGAAAGTCATCATTTAACGGGTTGCAAAGTTTAGCTGGAAATATGCTTCTATATTATCAATAGGACGCATAGTACTATAGTAATACAATAATTCCACCTGGTTCAACGGCCTGTCTTTTGATTGGACGCCACTTCAGCGACTGGAGTATACTTAGCCTATCTCAGTAACGCTACCGGAGAAAAGGGAATCGCAGCAACGTGTCGTCCGCGGTGAATCTTGACATTAGTGAGGAGTGAGGGCTAAGTTAAAGGCAGACTGAAATCGCCCGTGGTCCGACCGGGATTCGATCTCGGGGCTTTTCGGTTTCCCGATGAGCGCTTCACTGCAAGACCAGCAGCTCCAAAACAGCCCCGTAATACTAACACGAACACGGAGGAATGAGAAGTACGTAATGTAAGTGCCATGAAACATGTTTTCTCACTCTTCGACTCCTGTTAATGAGTAACAAAAGAATGTATAAGCGGGTACTCATTTGCATATAAGGCATGGAAGAAACCTGGGGAGAGTGATAACTCGAGAAGGCCAACAGCAACGGAAAATTCCAGAATAATTATTAACAGCAACTTTTCTTATCCCACGCTTCAGCGTGGCAACAGCACGGTTGTTAGGACGGTCTTGGTAAATGGTCATTAACAACAAACATGCCATTATGGAAGAAAACACGTATCCAGACGGTCTAGGTACGTGTTAGACTTTTTCTGTGAGTTTACCTTTGGAATTTCTATATGAGCCTTCGCAGAGAGCCAGACAATAATGATAATTGAGAGAATGGTGTGGCAAGCAATATCGCAAGGCCTGAGTTACGTCAAAGCGCTATGATTAGAGAAATATGTAACATTACCTGACTTTGGCAGGCGAGTGAACTGTCAACGTGAGAAACACTTTAATTTATTGAAACATCGATGGAACAAACAAGCCGGGTACAAAGTGCGAATCACCTTACATAAGAACCGGTTGTATCGCTTTACCTACTCGAACACCTGATCTTCGCCAAGCCACAAATTAACGGTTACTACGCACATAGTAAGTATATATTAAGATACAGGAAACTGGGAGCCCGAAAGAAAGCTTCCCTAGAATCGACCTTGTGTGGTCGTTCCATCCCATGCCGCTATGCAACCTTACGCCTACATATTTAATCGAACTGACACTTTGTTCGGTTATTACTGGATTGTTTTTCCTAGTCGTGTGCATTAATTTAAGTTTTTCCATATTTAGAACAAGATTCTACTGATCATGTCAAGTGGAAATACTATCTTTGTGATTCTATATGCTCCTACAGCCACTTAAAAACGGCTCTTTCCATTATAGTGCACCGTCATCAGCAAACAGGCGCAGTTATAGAATTGAATTTTCTCATTAAGAGAATACTGAAAGGCGATCTGTTTTAATTTTTAAAAACCGTTCAAAAGCCAAGGGCGCACAAAATATTTTTTATTCAATACAACCGGTTTCAACAGTCTTAGCTGTCATCTTCAGGTCGCTTTTTTGCAGCAAAATATGTACCTTTTACGCTGACCTCATGCACAAGATTTCGAGTGGATAAAAGACAGCACATTATAAATGTTTGTCACCGCTAAAATATTAAACCAAAAAAAACAGCACCTTGTCCAAACTGCCATGTCCTTATATGTATTGCTCACAGATGTATATGGAGGAGATGCTGTGTGTTTTCAAAAATATTGGCGATGGCAGACGTTTATAATGTGCTGAGTTTCATCTGCTTCACATATTGTGCATGAAATCAGCGTAAAATTAACATGTTTTACTATAAAAAATATTTAAGAGCTGGAAATAATGGGTTAGGCTATTGAAACCAGTTGTCTGGAAAAAAAAATGTTTAATGCCATCTTAGCTTTACAGTGGTTTTTTGCAGTTACACAGGGTGGCGCATGGAAAACCGGGCCAGAGAACAGACTGCTAATTATGCACGAATTGCTACCCATTAAGAGCTGATACAACAAAAAAAGATAAACATGTAATAATTAGATAATAAAGAAATAACAAATAACTAATACGAAGATTTATATTTACTGAAGTGGTCTTCTCTTTTACGTTACATACATTAGGCACTGAAAATGACCTTTTTGTGCTTCAGTGCACTTTTGCCCTTATACTAACATGTTAATATACACTTTGCGTACCCCTGCCGCATCATTTCTTAGAATTTCATTACGAATATAGTCCTTACAGTTGTGTAACGTTATTAGTTTATTTTCGTACACTCCTCCGTTTAACTACATCACAGATAAAAGTCACAAGTGGTTAGGAACGGCGAACGAGGTGGCTTCTATCCTTTGCTGATAGTCCTTCCTTCTGTGAATCTTCCACGAATTCATGAGATTGACTCGCTTGAAGTGTGACAGATCGCCCATCCTGTTAAAAGACAGCACTCTTACGCTCATGGAGAGGTCAGCTGTGCTTAAAATTCCTCAAACATGCTCATATACACAGCAATGTTTACTGTTGTTTCAAAAAATGTGATTCGCACAATCTGACTTGCTGGCAAGGCACACCAGACTCTGATTTTCACCGTGAAGAGGTTCCTTGTTAATCGTATAGGGTTTGTTTGTTGACCAATATCTGGTGCTCTTGGGAATTGTCGTATGTCCGATGGAGGCAGGCTTCCTCAGTCATGAAATACAGCTGCGGATCCAACATTCCACTCTCAGTTACGTCTACATCTACATCCATACTCCTCAAGCCACCTGACGGTGTGTGGCGGAGGGTACCCTGAGTACCTCTATCGGTTCTCCCTTCTATTCCAGTCTCGTATTGTTCGTGGAAAGAAGGATTGTCGGTATGCTTCTGTGTGGGCTCTGATCTCTCTGATTTTATCCTCATGGTCTCTTCGCGAGATATACGTAGGAGGGAGCAATATACTGCTGGACTCTTCGGTGAAGGTATGTTCTCGAAACTTTAACAAAAGCCCGTACCGAGCTACTGAGCGTCTCTCCTGCAGAGTCTTCCACTGATCTATCGTCTCCGTAACGCTTTCGCGATTACCAAGTGATCCTGTAACGAAGCGCGCTGCTCTCCGTTGGATCTTCCCTATCTCTTCTATCAACCCTATCTGGTACGGATCCCACACTGCTGAGCAGTATTCAAGCAGTGAGCGAACAAATGTACTGTAACCTACTTCCTTTGTTTTCGGATTGCATTTCCTTAGAATTCTTCCAATGATTCTCAGTCTGGCATCTGCTTTACGGACGATCAACTTTATATGATCATTCCATTTTAAATCGCTCCTAATGCGTACTCCCAGATAATTTATGGAATTAACTGCTTCCAGTTGCTGACCTGCTATTTTGTAACTAAATGATAAAGGATCTTTCTTTCTATATATTCGCAGCACATTACACTTGTCTACATTGGAATTCAATTGCCATTCCCAGCACCATGCGTCAATTCGCTGCAGATCCTCCTGCATTTCAGTACAATTTTCCATTGTTACAACCTCTCGATACACCACAGCATCATCTGCAAAAAGCCTCAGTGAACTTCCGATGTCATCCACAAGGTCATTTATGTATATTGTGAATAGCAACGGTCATATGACACTCCCCTGCGGCACACCTGAAATCACTCTTACTTCGGAAGACTTCTCTCCATTGAGAATGACATGCTGCGTTCTGTTATCTAGGAACTCTTCAATCCAATCACATAAGTGGTCTGATAGTCCATATGCTCTTACTTTTTTCATTAAACGAATGTGGGGAACTGTATCGAAAGCCTTGCGGAAGTCAAGAAACACGGCATCTACCTCTGAACCCGTGTCTATGGCCCTCTGAGTCTCGTGGACGAATAGCGCGAGCTGGGTTTCACACGACCGTCTTTTTCGAAACCCATGCTGATTCCTACAGAGTAGATTTCTAGTCTCCAGAAAAGTCATTATACTCGAACATAATACGTGTTCCAAAATTCTACAACTGATAGACGTTAGAGATATAGGTCTATAGTTCTTAACATCTGTTCGACGTCCCTTCTTGAAAACGGGGATGACCTGTGCCCTTTTCCAATCCTTTGGAACGCTACGCTCTTCTAGAGACCTACGGCACACCGCTGCAAGAAGGGGGGCAAGTTCCTTCGCGTACTCTGTGTAAAATCGAACTGGTATCCCATCAAGTCCAACGGCCTTCCCTCTTTTTAGTTGTTTGACTTACTCATGTACAGTAATTCACACGTCTTGCGTTATCTTCTTCCTTCAGTTCTTTTACTCATGTCAGTTTTAGGGCTTCATCCCTGTATGATGTAAAACGCGTTGACAACACCTACGCGAAATGTTCACATGTTGCGACTATTTGCGTGTCGACTTCTTTGGACTCCGGATCGTTCGTGTTCGAATATCCGCCATAGCAACAGGTGTACAAATTGACAGGGTACCATTTTTTTTAGCTTTTTAAATATTTTTTTTTGTGTTTGCAGCTGACCATGTCGTACGCCACATTGTCACTAAATCCTGTGCACTATTCTTTGCTGGTATGGAAACACCAAGAAATTTCCCTCGTTTTCTTAAATGAACTGGTTAGAAACGCAACGACTCCATTTTAGCGATTTTTCCTTGAAGAGGATACATCTCGCTGAGATATTTACTTCACACGCCTCAACCAAGTCTCAAAGGCTTTCGTACTGACAATACAAAACGTAGTCGCAAAAGCTTCGAAATAATAGGTCGCAACTTGGCGGGTGAGAATGAGCAGTCTAGTTCTTGGGGGCAGTTTTTCGTGAGCCACCCGGTAGTACACAGTAATTTCCTCGTTTTATTTCGACCCGTAAGCGAATGGGATAGTGAAGTAATAACGAAACACCTTCCGCTATGCATTTTACTTGCAGGCGCTGGCGGAACGCAGGTGTTGATGTACAGCGTCTGCATGTCGATATAAAATATTTGCGGAAACACGCTGCACACAGCGAAGTTGGTGGATGAGCTTTCCTACCCAGCTAGGTAACGGCAGGTGCTACGCTAGGCGGTACTGGAAAGCTGCAGTCGGAAGTCGCAATAAGACGGCGCGGACGGGAAAGCAAGAAATCCGCAGGCAGCTCGGTGGCGCAGCTCGGCCGACAGCAGTAATTATTTCGCAAAGCTGAGTCAGCGGGAGGGGCCACGTTCCGCTGATCCGGGCCCGCAATTTCCAGAGCCGTGCCGTGCCATACCGTGGCGGAGATTACGGCGCCGCTCCGGGGAACCTTTAGAAAGGTCGGAAGGCCCGAAATATCACGCCGGGTTTCTCCGTCGCCGCGGTAATCTGCCAGCAACAACAGTCCTACAACAACATCCGCAGCATTTCCAGACGCATTTTTTTACGTCTGCAAAACGACCGCAGCAAACAACGCTAACGGAGGGAAATGCAATCGGAGCCCCATACGGTTCGATTATTGGCCCACAACTGTTCTCGCTTTACGTTAATGATCTGCCATTTTATTCGAATAAAGAGACAGAATTAGTCCGGTTTGTAGATGGTACAAGCATCGTTGTGAAACCTAGCAAAGAAGCGTCAACAGAGACAATAGTAAATGATGTTTTGTGAAAGTTACAGACGAAGTCTGGACAAATTGGCTACCTTTAAACTTTGAGAAAAATTAGCTCATCCAGTTTCATACTGACAAAATTTGCCCATCTCTTGTCAGTATACCATAAATAAACAACAAAAATTAATTTGGAGAAACCGTACAGAAGAACTGCTAAAAAAATTATGTTGGGCTACTTTTGTCATAAGGACAATTGCCAACTTTGAGTGAAGTCAGTAAGCTAACATATTTTCAATATTTTCATTCATTTGTGTCTTACAGGAAAATATTTTGGGGTAAGTATTCTTGTACAAAGTACGAGGAGCGTTCAGTAAATAATGCAATAAATTTTTTATTGGCCAGTTTCGGTTGAAAAATTGCCGAATTTGTGGTGAGACATCGCCGAATACCCCGCATCGGTCTACATCTACATCTACATTTATACTCCGCAAACCACCCAACGGTGTGTGGCGGAGGGCACTTTACGTGCCACTGTCATTACCTCCCTTTTCTGTTCCAGTCGCGTATGGTTCGCGGGAAGAACGACTGCCGGAAAGCCTCCGTGCGCGCTGGAATCTCTCTAATTTTACATTCGTGATCTCCACGGGAGGTATAAGAAGGGGGGAAGCAATATATTCGATACCTCATCCAGAAACGCACCCTCTCGAAACCTGGACAGCAAGCTACACCGCGATGCAGAGGGCCTGTCTTGCAGAGTCTGCCACTTGAGTTTGCTAAACATCTCCGTAACGCTATCACGCTTACCAAATAACCCTGTGACGAAACGCACCGCTCTTCTTTGGATCCCACACTGATGAGCAATACTCAAGTATAGGTCGAACGAGTGTTTTGGAAGCCACTCCCTGTAGTTTCATTAAGTTTCGATAGGTGGCGCTGTACATAACTTTCAAAATAGCGTCTGTAACGGAGGTGCGTTCCAGCAGAGAGCTGTCGTAGAGTTTGTTTTGGCGGAAAACCAGAGCATCCCAGACATTCATAGGTGCTTGCAGAATGTCTACGGAGACCTGGCAGTGAACAAAAGCACGTCGAATCGTTGGGCGAGGCGTCTGTCACAATCGAAATAAGGTCGCACAAACCTGTCCTATCTACCGCGTGCCGGCCGACTGCTGCAATGTTGAACACTCTCATTCGAGGTGATCGACGGATCACAATCTGATACTTCGCTGCTCAATTGAACATCTCTATTGGTAGTGCTGACACACTCGTCCAACAGATGTATCCCCGCTGGGTTCGTCACCTTCCGACTTCCATCTGTTTGGCCAAACAAAGGACGCAGTAAGCAATATGTGGACAATGGAAGGTTGTTGATGCAGCAAGACGTTGGCTTCGACGTCGACCAGTAGAATGGTGCCTTGCGGGTATACAGGCAATCCCAGTAAGGTGGCATAAGGCTGTAGCATTGAACGGAGATGATTCTGAAAAGGGGCTTTTGAAGCCAAAATAGTACGATGGACGTGGAAGAATTATGGGCAAATTTTAAACACATTGTAAAACACGCATTGGAGAAGTATGTGCCGAAAAAGTGGGTTACGGACGGAAAAGACCCACCGTGGCTTAACAGCGCAATTCGGAGAATGCTCAGGGAGCAAAGACAGTTGCACTCGCGCTAGAAGAAAGATCGGGAGAATGAGGACGGGCAAACGTTAGTAGAGATTCGTGCTGCTGTAAAAAGAGCGATGCGCGTAGCATACAACCACTACCACCGTCATACCTTAGCAAAAGATCTTGCTGAAAACCCAAGGAAATTCTGGTCTTACGTATAATCGGTAAGCGGCTTCCATCCAGTCACTCACTGATCAGTCTGGCCTGGCAACGGAAGACAGCAAAACGAAAGCTGAACTTTTAAATTTAGCATTTGAGAAATCTTTCACGCAGGAGGATCGTACAAACATAGAGCCGTTTGAGTCTCGTACAGATTCCCGTATGGAAGACATAGTGATAGACATTCCTGGGGTTATGAAGCAGCTGAATGGGTTGAAAATAAATAAATCGCCAGGTCCTGATGGAATTCCAGTTCGGTTTTACAGAGAGTACTCTACTGTATTGGCTCCTTGCTTAGCTTGTATATATCGCGAATCTCTTGCCCAACGTAAAGTCCCGAGCGACTGAAAAAAAAACGCAGGTGACGCCTGTATATAAGAAGGGTAGAAGGACGGATCCTCAAAATTACATACCTATATCCTTAACATCGGTTTGTTGCAGGATTCTCGAACATATTCTCAGTTTGAATATAATGAATTTCCTTGAGACAGAGAAATTGCTGTCCATGCATCAGCACGGCTTTAGAAAGCATCGCTCCTGCGAAACGCAACCCGACCTTTTTTCACATGATATCTTGCGAACCATGGATGAAGGCTATCAGACGGATGCCATATTCCTTGACTTCCGGAAAGCGTTTGACTCGGTGCTCCACTGCAGACTCCTAACTAAGGTACGAGCATATGGGATTGGTTCCCAAATATGTGAGTGGCTCGAAGATTTCTTAAGTAATAGAACCTAGTACGTTGTCCTCGATGGTGAGTGTTCATCGGAGGTGAGGGTATCATCTGGAGTGCCCCAGGGAAGTGTGGTAGGTCCGCTGTTGTTTTCTGTCTACATAAATGATCTTTTGGATAGAGTGGATAGCAATGTGCGGCCGTTTGCTGATGATGCTGTGGTGTACGGGAAGGTGTCGTCGTTGAGTGACTGTAGGGGGATACAGAATGACTTGGACAGGATTTGTGATTGGTGTAAAGAATGGCAGCTAACTCTAAATATAGATAAATGTAAATTAATGCAGATGAATAGGAAAAAGAATCCCGTAATGTTTGAATACTCCATTAGTAGTGTAGCGCTTGACACAGTCAGATCGATTAAATATTTGGGCGTAACAATGCACAGCGATATGAAGTGGGACAAGCATGTAATGGCAGTTGTGGGCAAGGCGGATAGTCGTCTTCGGTTCATTGGTAGAATTTTGGGATGATGTGGTTTATCTGTAAAGGAGACCGCTTATGAAACACTAATACGACCTAATCTTGAGTTCTGCTCGTGCGTTTGGGATCGCTATCAGGTCGGATTGAGGGAGGACACAGAAGCAATTCAGAGGCATGCTGCTAGATTTGTTACTGGTAGGTTTGATCATCACGTGAGTGTTACGGAAATGCTTCAGGAACTCGGGTGGGAGTCTCTGGAGGAAAGGAGGAGTTCTTTTCGTGAATCGCTACCGAGGAAATTTAGAGAACCAGCATTTGAGGCTGACTGCAGTACAATTTTACTGCCGCCAACTTATATTTCGCGGAAATACCACAAAGATAAGAGAGATTAGGGCTCGTACAGAGGCATATAGGCAGTCATTTTTCCCTCGTTGTGTTTGGGAGTGGAACAGGGAGAGAAGATGCTGATTGTGGTACGAGGTACCCTCCGCCACGCACCGTATGGTGGATTGCGGAGTATGTATGTAGATGTAGATGTAGTGGGACATAATATGGTGTATTGGAATCCTGAATAAAACCAGCCTGCTTTCAAAAAAAAATGTGTTGAATTACTCATTGAACGCCCCTAGTAATTAAATTATGCGTGGCGTTCACTTACGTACATCTCGCAGACATCTCTTTACGCAGTTGGGTATGTTAACCTCATAGTCACATAACATTTATGCCCTTTCTAAATTTGTTATCAACAATGTATCTGAGTTTGAGAGTAACAGAGATATTCACAATACTAGAGGGGAAAAATGATTTGCATCACCCTTTAATCAGTCAGACGCCAACACAAAATGTAGTACAATATGCAGTGGTAAGGCTCTTTGACAATCTGCCCATAGAAATTAAATGTCTGACAGATCGCAGAAATGTCTTTAAATGTGGAATTTAAAGAAGTTTCGCCTTCACAGCATAGAAGAATTGTCGAATGTAAGTATTTTACAGAAAAAAACCTGTGAATGACCAATACGCAGCCATATAAATCTTTTATCTATGAAGCAAGTAACTAACTAACTGACTAACAAGACATTATCGGCCAAGACCTCGCTTGTATATATTGCATTATCGTTTCAATGTATGCGCTTCGACTGTAACGAGGCTTCTTTAGCGGAAACCAGCTATTGTGTATGTGTTGTTGTATAGATAAATAAAATTTGAAAAGAGAATTAGTATACAAATCGCATCTTTTCCTACGCGCGAGTGCTACCATGTTTTACAGTATCTGAGCTTGCCATTTACTCTATCTACTGTGATACCCACGTGATCGGACCACTTGATATCTCAATACATTGATGTGAATCTCAAGTCCTGTAGTAGAAAGATGCTACAGTTTAAACAATGCGTACGAGTTTACGTTTCTGTACAGTAACAGCTTTGTTAAACTATGTTCGAATTTTTCCAGATGAGAGTGGCTGTTACATATTTTTATCGGTAACACATTCTCATAGATCGCGACTTCATTTGCAAAAGGTTTAAGACTACTACCAGCACTATGCGCGGACATTAATACATACGTATAACATGACCAGGCAACCCGAGCGAAACTTTCGTGCTTTTATAGCTTTAAATAATGACTGTATTTGGATTAAGTGTACTCGTTGGATAAGGATAGTTGTGGAGTGAATAGAAAATATATTTAAAAAGAAACGAACGACGTGAAATAATAATCATGATTTTAAGATATATCCCTGCATATACTACTACATTTCCATGCTCTATTGCATGTAATCTCTAAGTTTCGACCGTAATATTTACATGTACTTGCTGCTGAGAAGTAGTTTCATGAGAAATACGAATATAAAACACAAATAAGTAACCAAATGTCAGATGTATCGGTTAGAACGTAGTGTTCGCTTCTTACCTGATACGTCACTAAGGTCATTACAATCTCTAACAGCAATTTGAGATTTTAATTGCACTTCGTACTTCGGGTAAGCACGTTAGGCTGTAGTAGCAATAGGTAAATGACGGTTCAAGGCGACAACGATAAATATGTTCGTCGTTTCGGACTGTATATTCGTTTAGAAAAGTCAACTTCTATGACGAGCAGAAATAGTGGACTAGTACAGTGGTCGTGGTCTTTATCTATGACAATGCAGTACACAGATATCGAGTTAATAAATACTTTAAAAGAAATATAATGGTATTTGTAATAAGACAGTATGAAAAGGGAGTCTCTTGCTTGTAATTAATAAGTTAACTTCGTAAAATACTGTATATGTCTGAAGGTGGGCATCCATGATTCCATTTTGCCTGCGATAGTTAAAACACTCTTTTGCGTTATAATTTTCGACAAATAGTAAGTTTTAGTACAAAATCGGTATCCAGTGTCAGAAATCAGTTAAAAAAACCTTTCTAACAATACCTCATTCATCCCTCTATGGTTAGTATGCGTTGAAGAAGAGGGATGTTGACAAATCATATTTAGAATGAGCAATGGCTTTACCCCACTTATCTGGGGTCTGGGGTGGACTCCCCACCCATGTTTAATTGCTGTATTCTGATCATTAAGAACTTCTCGAAAGTGTGTGATCCTCCACATTACTACAATAAAAATTAAGGAAAATTTCGGCTACATGATAAATCACATACTTATGAAGGTTGTGGAATCAACTAAATACATTACGAATAACTGAAATTGGAACCATCACAAAGAAAATGTATTGGGGACGGCGAACCAAAGACTTTATTTTATTGGCAGAACACTTAGAATATGCAACAAATCCACACTGCCCTTAATCGACCTCTTCTGAAGTATTTCTACGCTGTATGGAATCCTTATCAGACAGAACTGACGGACAACATCGATAAAGTTCAAAGAAAGCTAGCTCGTTTTGTATTATTGTAAAACGAGAAAGAGAGCGTCAGGGATATGATAGACGATTGGAGATGACAATCATTAAAACTTTTTCCGTTGCGATGAGCTCCTTTCACAAAATTTCAGTAACCTACTTTCTTCTCTAAGTGCCTAAATATTACGTTGGATCCCACCTACATAAGGAGTAATGACCATCGTAATGAAATATAAGAAATCAGAGTTCGCATGAAAATATTTATGAGTTCCTTACTCACACTTATTATGCGAGAAATAGTCTGACAAGTTGCATGAACGCTCTGCCGAACACTTGGCTGTGAGAGGCAGATGTAGATTATTATTATTATTATTTGGAGCTTTTCCTCATTACAGAAGCTTATCTCCAACATAATAATTTACTTGGAAATTACAATACAAACAATAAACGTTCTTAAACTATATTCTCAAAATATTCCTCCAGGTGTTTCGATCTTGTATGTCTTCTTCCTCTGCGCCCATTCTCCTCATTGTGTGCTGTACATTTTGGAGCCAGGTGGTCATAGGTCGTCGTCTTCTTCTTCTCCCCTCCGGTTCCCACTCCAGTATCAATTTTGGTATTCTGGTTTACTCCATTCGTCGTACATGCCCGTACCACTGTAATTTCTTCCTATCCATTACGTCATATATTCTTTCTTTTATTTCCATTCTCCTTATTATTTCGGTGTTCATTATCTTTTCTTTCCTGGAAATTCTTGCCGATCTTGTCCAGAAGTCCATCTCTAGAGCTTGTAATTTTTTAATAGGCTTCATGTTAATTGTCCAGGTCTCCGTTCCATACAGAACCACACTCTCTTATATGAATTTGTATATTAATTTTTAGATCTGCTCATTACATTCCTGCTCCGTAAGACTGAGTTAAGCATCCCAATGACCCTCCGTCCTCTACTAATTCTTTTATTGATTTCTGATTCTGATTTTCCCTCGATTTCTAAAATGGACCCCAAATAACAGAAAGAGTTTATCTTTTTGATTTTCTTTCCTTCAATGTACAGCTCATCTGAATCATTAGTTAAGTATTCTGTTTTTTGGTAATTAATCTTCAAACCCCACGTTTTGTATGCTACTGCTAGTTGATTGCACATATAGTTAGCATCCTCCCCATCTTGTGCTACGACTACTTGATCATCAGCAAATAATAAATGATGTAGGTAAACCCCATCTCTTATTTCTAATCCCATACTATTACATTTACGAGACCATGTTCTAAGGCTAATATCTATATAGATTTTAAATAATGATGGTGGCATGGGACAGCCCTGTAAAAGGCCTTTGCTTGTTCTAAATTTCTGTGAAAGTTTAATACCATCTTTCACTTGGCAAATGTTATCTTTATAGATCTGTTGTATTATTTTAATCAAGAAAGGGTTTATGTTTCCCATATGTAGTGCTCTCCAAACGTTCTTGGAACAGTATCATACGCTTTTTCTAGATCTATGAAAATTAATCCTATATTTTTTTATTTTCCCCTATGTTTCGCCAAAATCTGTCGTAATGTGAAAATATGGTCTACACATGATCTCCCAGCCGTGAATCCACATTGTTCTTCTTGGGTTCTAAAATTTTTTTCCAGTTTCTTTTTAATTACTTACGCAAAAATTCTCATTAATGTGTTTGTAACACAAATTCCTCAATAGCTTGAACAAATTTTGCGATCCCCTTTCTAAAATATTGTATTAATGTTGTAACCTCCCCACAAAATTCATTCGCGTTTTAGTGTAACCTCAAAACAGAAAAATTCCTAGACTTCTCAACAGTAAAAACTATAATTATGTCGTTCACATTCAGTGTAACGTCCCAACAAAATAATTTCCGTAACCTGGTAATAATACAATGTAACTAACCTCTCAATTAAATTGTCGCTCACGCATAACTTTTCAATAATTGACTGTGAATTTAACCTGGTAAATTTTGGACGTCAGCAGTGCTGCGTCATGGCCCTGAAAGATCATTCTGAACAAAAAAAGAAAAATTCTTACCTCAATGAAGTCGCCGGATAACGCATATATATATGCTCTTACAATAAATTTTTCCGGCACAGCAATGTGCAATGCTGGCCGAAGGTTTGTCATTTATGAAAGGAAACAACTGATTTTTCTTTTGCAATAATCGGGTTGATCATGGATTGGAGAAATTAGTAAATTTTTTAAACTGAAATTGATGGTTGTTACAAGTTACTTTTTATGAGAGAGATTATTATTAGGAGATTTTTAAAACATTTACATGGGACTTGAGATAACATTACTACATATGCGCGAGGCTGCTTTTTACCTTATACAATAATGCTCAGGCTCCGGCATCGCTGCACCACGACCGGCCCAGCCAACACGATACACCAGACCAGACTGCTCGCTAGCAACAACTTACTGCTACAGCTACACAGTTCCCACTGCAGTCAACACTGCTCTCTGGTCTCAGATTCTCTTATATCTTACATATCGCAGGCAGCGCGTGAGCAATACATCGAAATTACATCTGCTCGGACCTCTTACAACGTAACCTAGTTTCATCTCGTTGGGTATTGAATCTCCATGTATCATTTTGTTGAAGAGCTGTGTTATCAGTTTCACAATTTTGTCACCACCCTATTTCAGACACTCCAGATTGATATTGCCTGATCCCGGTGATTTACCATTCCTTCCTGTTCTCAACGCCTGAAGTACTTCACTTTCTAAAATCTGGATCTCATCATCTTCATGTCCTTTATCTTCCCCTGTTCCATCTTCTAGATATTCTTCTCGGTCCTCATTTAATAATTTTTGGACATACTCTTCCCATTCCTTTTGTGTTATCAGTTGGAGATTAGTTTTGCTTTTTGTATCCTGTCGAAGCCCTTTCAATACTGATCATGTTTCTTTTGCTCTCCCAAATCCTAATTTGCTATTCACCTTGGGCCCTGGTCTTTCCCATGCTTCATTTTTTGCCATCCTTATTTTTTTCATTACTTCTTGTTTTCCTTGTATATTGATCTTGTTTCTTCTGATTTATCATTCAACCACTGAAGTAACACATTTCGTTTTTCTCTAACGAGGACCTCTAGTTCCTCTGACCACCACTCTGCTGCACTGTTGTGGTTGCTATCTTTTTTACCCAACACCTCTGTTGCTATGATTTTCACATTAGCTTTTATACAGGGTGTCCCAGCTGTCTTGTCCATCAAAAATATTTCTGGAACAATAACAGCTATTGGAAAACGACTTTCACCCGTATCAATGTAGGGCTGGGGCCCATGAATGTACATATTTGGAAACATTCTCAAACGAAAGCATATGTGTTTTTAAACACAAACTTATGTTTTTTTTTAAATGGACCTCCTATATTTTTTCTTCAGCAATCCATAGCATGACAAAGCACATACACAATGTCGTTGATTGCATCGCAATATTCCCATTACATCCCGAGATATTAAGACGCGAAGTTGACGCTTGAAACACCCGACATGCGCTGCTAGCGCACGTCCTGAGGCTCAGGCGTGAACCCCATGCTGCCCGTAATCGCGATGTGATTGACATGTGTAATCACACCTCCATACTTATCAAGAGGTCCGAAACGAATAATGCGGTCTGCTGCCATCCTGCATTAACGTCGTACATTCCAGCAGGTATTTATCCCATAGGCTAGGGGTGATGCGGTTGTGTAACATATCTGTGTACCGCAACGTTTGTCACAAAGTTACTGAAAAGGTAATGCCGTTCAACGTTAAAACTTAACTTTACCATAGATCTAGCGCAAGTGACAGTTAATCATTCACTAGTAATAGTAAAATTCATGTTGATGGTTTTAGGGAAACGACCAAGTGGACTAAAAGTTTTACCGTTGTTTCGGACATCTTCATAAGTATGGAGGTGTGATTACACATGTCAATCATATCGCGATTACGGGCAGCATGGGGTTCACGCCTGAGCCTCAGGACGTGCGCTAGCAGCACATGTCGGGTGTTTCAAGCGTCAACTTCGCGTCTCAATATCTCGGGATGTAACGGGAATATTGCGATGCAATCAACGCCATTGTGTATGTGCTTTGCCATGCTATGGATTGCCGAAGAAAAAATATAGGATATCCATTTAAAAAACAAGTTTGTGTTAAAAAACACATATGCTTTCGTTTGAGAGTGTTTCCAAATATGTACATTCATGGGCCCCAGCCCTACATTGATACCGGTGAAAGTCGTTTTCCAATAGCTGTTATTGTTCCAGAGATATTTTGGGTGGACAAGATAGCTGGGACACCCTGCATAGTCATATATTTTCTCCCATGAAAATATTTATGCGTTCGTTACTCACACTCATTATTCGAGAAATAGTCTGACAAGTTGCATGAACTCTCTGCTGAACACTTGGCTGTGAGAGGCAGATGTAGATGAAGATATAAAAAGTAGTATATACCCCTTACGGCACACCCTTGTCCTCCGTAACCGTAGAGATAACTCTAGACACTAACAGCGTTTTCAGTGCAGTCCTGTCATGTGAATTGTACCGGTTAGTAGTTTTACTGTTTACATCGTCAGTTTAAATGCTGCGGAAAAGGAACTAACGTAATATTTGCTCATTAATTGTGGAAACGTGCGTGCAGTAACCACTAAATTAACAGAGGTTTCGAGGAAAGGGTTGTGAACCCAGCGTACAGATCGGGATAGTTCTTACCATGCATCAGTTCCAGTTTAAGCGGAAAGGACTTGCTGCTGTATGCTACTAACGCAAGTCCATTAGAAGCCACATCTTTACAAATGAGAAGATAAAGTTGTCTTCCTTAAAACTTGCGGCTCTCCACAGACACACAGAGTGCCTTTAGATTTGCCGAAGTATTTTTGCGATTTTCTTGTTTCAAAACTGAATACTTGGAGGCAGAACTCATGCGTATCTACTACAGAAGTAGTTCAACCTGACTCAATTCCACTTCATTGAGATCAGACAAGCGACTGTGTAAGTAGGCTGTTTATGTTTTCTTATTGGCAACGTTACGTAGCAGTCTGAGGCTGCTTTGCATTGTTGTAATACTCGCCATTGTAGTGTTAGGCAGCTGGATGTGAACAGCGCGTAGCGTTGCGCAGTTGGAGGTGAGCCGCCAGCAGTGGTGGATGTGGGGAGAGAGATGGCGGAGTTTTGTAATTTGTCATGAACTGCAATATATATTATGACTATTAAGGTAAATACATTGTTTGTTCTCTACTAAAATCTTTCATTTGCTAACTATGCCTATCAGTAGTTAGTGCCTTCCGTAGTTTGAAACTTTCATTTAGCTGGCAGTAGTGGCGCTCGCTGTATTGCAGTAGCTTGAGTAACGAAGATTTTTGTGAGGTAAGTGATTTGTGAAAGGTATAGGTTAATGTTAGTCAGGGCCATTCTTTCGTAGGGATTTTTTGAAAGTCAGATTGCGTTGCGCTAGAAATATTGTGTGTCAGTTAAAGCACAGTCCTGTATAATTGTTCTAAGGGGACGTTTCAACTGTTTCGGCTGGTCACTGTGCCTTGTGGTTCCTTTCGGAGAATCCAGGTTGGGCAGTCTACGGACAGAAGGCTTCTTCTTTTAGCTTTTTTTTTTCCTGTTCTAACTGGAAAAACGTCTTCCATATTCCCAGAAGTGCCTTCATGACCGTGACGTGACTTGTAAAGGACTCTTCGACATTCACGACGAAGAACACCGGAGTTACACGGCGTCTCGTCGTTCATCAAGCTGACGTTACCGCAAACACTTCTCACCCGCGCAGAACGCGTGTGCGAGACCGACTGCTGGTTAGAAGAGCACTTATGTAGACACGGCTCCGCTCGAGGGGAAGAGACAGGTCTGACTACGTGCAAGGTCGGTACTTCATTCACTCGTGTCCGATCCGTAACTACGGCTGATCGCTTTTTCGGGAAATTTCGGTCGCCGCCCCCCGAAACCCAGATAAAGGAAATTAGTTCTGGCGAGGGAGAATTCATTCGCCCCTCACCCACCAGGGAAAGATTCAATTGCTGCCCAGCGATCGTGACTTGCATTCCGCTACGACTCTCACGTACTGCTCTTCCACAAAGGTCGTCGCCGGGTTACAAAGAGATCGATTCCGTAATGATTACAGATTTACGACGGCTGTTACGACCCCGAGTTTGAGTACCGTAGAGCAACATATAACTATGCATAGCCTATAATCGCAGCTCCTTATCTACGTCAACTGATTTTACTGTGTTGGGAAGACTAATTCCCCAATTCGCTCAAGGCAAATGCCGGGATGGTTCCGTTGAAAGAGCATGGTCGATTTCCTCCCCCGTCCTTCTGCAGTCAGAGCTTCTCCTGTGTCTCTAATGACCTTGTTGTCGACGGTACATTAATCTTCCCTACTTCCTTCGTGCGGAAGACAAGTAATACTAGCAAGACAAAGGCGTGTACCAAGGACAAAAATCACTGACACACTGCAGTGTAACATCAGACTTCGTTACTTATGTGACTCTTCGAGATATGGAAGATATCCACGTGAATATAGAGAGAAAAAATATTATTTTATTTAACTGAGCTAGAGTGGAGCAAAACACTGTAATCAGGCTTCTGTTTATGCAGAGCCAAGAATATACGCGGGATGCACTTCCCGTTGGTATTAGTGGTTAACGGACGTCACTTACTGCCGTAGATGTGTTACTCCGTGCAGCCGCTGATGGAAGGTATTATTTAGGCCTGCCTAGGAATAACCAAAGAGCCTATATTAACAACGAACGTTGTACAAAATGTAACGTATTTGACTTACTCCCGTATATACTGACCAGAGAGAAGTACATTGCCAAGTACTTTGCACTAACGGTTAATTTGATAACATGTGGTTGAAATGGTAGAATTCTGGTTATGAATGTTTTGCGTTATTTGAGAGGAGGAATGAACTCTTTTTCCAGCTAATTCACTAAATCTTCAGGGTAGAGGGTCCGAGCACGGTGAAGATTATTAGCAGGGACCGAATAGCAGAACCAGCTCTACCAGATAAATTTATAGGCGACCGCAGTATACAGAATATATTTGCAAACAAATCGACTCTACGAAAAGTCGTGCGCTATTCCTCGGAGGGCGTATGTAGCTAGTGGACTCGACGTCTCACTAAGAGAACTATGCTCGCGACAACACTACATCTTTAAATATACTTGCTGTCTGGACCGCAAAACAAAAGTACAGCAATGTGACGAGGCTGTCACTCTACGGAGTAGAAAATAGTGCCTACCTGTCTATGCCTTACCGCTCCGTATTGAAGCGCCGAGATAATACGAGGGTCACTCCAAAAGATATGCACTCTATTTTTGTAAAAATACAGTTCTCATTCTGCATGTGTGAAAGTTTTACAGTGTGTAGATACATCCTTCGAGCTTGTTTACAAACTTAGTTCAACCTGTTCCCGTGAGTGGCGCCGTCACAGCATGTCCTCAAGATGGCTGCTACACTTGACGTTCGTCAGAAGAATGTGCTGTCATAGAATTCCTGTGCTGTGAAAACGAGACAGTGGGAAACATCCACAAGAGGTTGAAAAAGGTGTATGGAGATGCTGCTGTCGATCGCAGTACAGGTAGTCGGTGGGCAAGCAGGTTACGTGAAGAAAGCGGGCACGGCAATATTGAGGATTCTCCTCGCAACGGCAGGCCTCGTAGTGCACACACTCCAGACAATGTGCAGAGAGTTAAATAATTGGTGACTGCTGACAGACGCATCACAGTGAACGCATTGTCACGCTACGTTGGGATAGGGGAAGTAAGTGTTTGCAGAATACTGAAAGTGTTCGCGTTAAAAAAGGTTTGTGCCAGGTGAGTTCCAAGGACGTTGACAGTGGCTCACAAAGAAACAAAAAAAAAAAAAAACAAAAAAAAAACGGTATGCAGCGAACTTTTGGAACAATACGAGAATTATGGAGATGAATTTCTTGGAAGAATTGTGACAGGTGATGAAACATGGCTCCATCATTTTTCATCAGAGACGAAGAGGTGATCAATGGAGTGGCATCATGCAAATTCACCAAAGGAAAAAAAAAAAAAAAAAATCGAAACCACACCTTCAGCTGAAAAAGTTATGGCTACGGTGTTTTGCGATTCCAAAGGACTCTCTCTTGTGGACATCATGCCAAGTGGAACCATCATAAATTCTGATGCATATGTGACGACACTGAAGAAACTTCAAGCTCGACTGAGTCGCGTTCGACCACATCGGCAAAAGCAGGATGTTTTGCTGTTGCACTACAATGCACGGCCACATGTCAGTCAAAAAACCACGGACGCGATCACAGAACTCGAATGGACAACACTGAAACACCCGCCTTACAGTCCTGATCTGGCTCCATGTGACCATCATCTATTTGGGAAATTGAAAAAATGGCTCTGAGCACTATGGGACTCAACTGCTGAGGTCATTAGTCCCCTAGAACTTAGAACTAGTTAAACCTAACTAACCTAAGGACATCACAAACATCCATGCCCGAGGCAGGATTCGAACCTGCGACCGTAGCGGTCTTGCGGTTCCAGACTGCAGCGCCTTTAACCGCACGGCCACTTCGGCCGGCTTGGGAAATTGAAAGACTCTCTTCGTGGAACAAGGTTTGAAGATGATGACTCCCTTTTGCACGCTGCCAAACAGTGGCTCCAACAGGTTCTTCCAGAATTTTACCGTGCGGGTATACAGGCGCTGGTTCCAAGATGGCGTAAGGCAGTTGAGAGGGATGGAAATTATGTGGAGAAACGAAAATATTGTTCCTAAAGGATGTATCTACACACTGTAAAACTTTGAAACATCTACAATAAAAGAGGGAGTTAAAAAAAAGGTAGTATGTATTTCTTTTGGAGTGACCCTCGTATAAGACAGCGGTCAGCGGAAGACTGTCATTAGGACCTTCAGAAGATGGCAATGAGTGAGCTCGTCGAAATACGTATTACACCAGCTGGACGACGCCACCCGGCTGAATACCCGAGAGTGTGCTGAAATCGTCATACACTGTAGAAGCCTAAAATCACACAAATTTATCACCCTGTAATCATTATATGTTTCGGCTCAGACTAAATTGCCTTTGAATTTTAACACATGGAGCTGCGATGCAGTTGCAGAGTACAGATGCAGACGGCTGGCACACGGTGGCTGCCGGAAAACTGTGGCCGGCGCCTTCATTTCCAGGCAGCCGGTACGCACCAGCGGCCATCTGCAGCTAATCGCGAGTCCGCTAGCGCGGCAGCGGCGACGGCGGCGGCCACAGGCTGCTGTAGCTAAATCGTTTATGCAAATAGCAGGCGCGGGATTCGACGGCCGCCGCCACCGAATGGAATAAGTAGGCAGGCAGGCAGGGAGGGAGAACAGAATAAAACGAAGAGTCAGACAGCTGCGAATAAGAGGCATGGGCCTATGGTAATTTGGGACGTGCTCCAAATATCGGGGGACGTGAACTACGACAAGGAATACTTTCTACTAGGCAGGTGCACTTTCTGGCACAACAAGTGAGAGTCGGAATGTCAACACGTGTACCACATCTCGCTGCTTCTTGCTCACTGTTCGTACTGGGTAACCCCAGGATGGTAACTCGTAACGGAACTGCTTTACGTCTACATTTTCATAATGTGTTGTGAATGACGTAAATAACTTATTAACGATTATTTCGATATGTTTCATCTTGGGAGAGAGATGACAGCAGATGATTGTATAACTACACTACTGGCCATTAAAATTGCTACACCGAGAAGAAATGCACATGATAAACGGGTATTCATTAGACAAATATATTATACTACAACAGACATGTGATTACATTTTCACGCAATTTGGGTGCATAGATCCTGAGAAATCAGTACCCAGAACAACCACCTCTGGCCGTAATAACGGCCTTGATATGCCTGGACATTGAGTCAAACAGAGCTTGCATGGCGTGTACAAGTACAGCTGCCCATGCAGCTTCAACACGATACCACAGTTCATCAAGAAGAGTGACTGGCTTATTGTGACGTGCCAGTTGCTCGGCCACCATTGACCAGACGTTTTCAGTTGGTGAGGTATCTGGAGAATGTGTTGGCCAGGGCAGCAATCAGACATTTTCTGTATCCAGAAAGGCCCGTACAGGACCTGCAACATGCGGTCGTGCATTATCCTGCTGAAAAGTAGGATTTCCCAGGGATCGAATGAAGGGTAGAGCCACGGGTCGTAACACATCTGAAATGTAACGTCCAATGTTCAAAGTGCCGTCAATGCGAACAAGAGGTGACCGAGACGTGTAACCAATGGCATCCCATACCATCACGACGGTTGATACGCCAGTATGGCGATGACGAATAGACGCTTCCAGTTTGCGTTCACCGCGATGTCGCCAAACACGGATGCGACCATCATGATGCTGTAAACAGAACCTGGATTCATCCGAAGTAATGACGTTTTGCCATTCGTGCACCAAGGTTCGTAGTTGAGTACAACATCGCAGGCGCCCCTGTCTGTGATGCAGCGTTAAGGGTAACCGAACCGCAGCCATGGTCTCCGAGCTGACAGTCCATGCTGCTGCAAACGTCGTCGAACTGTTCGTGCAGATGATTGTTGTCTTGCAAACGTCCCCATCTGTTGACTCAGGGATCGAGACGTGGCTGCACGATCCATTACAGCCAGGCTGATAAGATGCCTGTCATCTCGACTGCTAGTGATACGAGGCAGTTGGGATCCAGCACGGCGTTCCGTATTACCCCCCTGAACCCACCGACTCCATATTCTGCTAACAGTCATTGGATCTCGACCAACGCGAGCACCAATGTCACGATGCGATAAACCACAATCGCGATAGGCTACAATCCGACCTTTATCAAAGTCGGAAACGTGATGGCACGCATTTCTCCTCCTTACACGAGGCATCACAACAACGTTTCACCAGGTAACGGCGGTCAACTGCTGTTTGTGTATGAGAAATCGGTTGGAACCTTTCCTCATGTCAGCACGTTGTAGGTGTCGCCACCGGTGCCAACCCTGTGTGAATGCTCTGAAAAGCTAATTATTTGAATATTTTAGCATCTTCTTCCTGTCGGTTAAATTTCGCGTCTGTAGCACGTCATCTTCGTGGTGTAGCAATTTTAATGGGCAGTAGTGTATTTTGTAGCTCGCAATTGCATCACTGTATTTATTGCTACGCACATGCGTACAGTGCCGAAAAGAAAACAGTGCTCCTGGAAAGCTGACATCCATCATGACCCAATAACGGCATACGCAACCTGGGGGATAGTAGAGGTACTGCTAATGCTTTCAACGTTGTCCGACAGCGGATAGCGTAGTGGGATAGCTACGAGAGTGCCATCTGTCTCTGCCCTTTAATAGGGAAAACTCTCAGGCAAAAGGCTCAGTGTGACGCACACGTTTGAAGCAAGCAGGCAACCATGCCATGGAAACGCACTCGCGCTTCCTATGGTCAAATGAGCGAGTTTAAAAGGGGCAAATTGTTGTCTTCCGAGTGGCGGGATGATCCTTTCGGAGCACGGCCACAGAAGTTGGTCGTGATGCGTTAGTTGTGGAACGATGCTGCTATCGGTGGTCTCGTGAACATGCTCACACTCTTAGACGAGGTTCCGGACGTCCACGCAGCACAGACGTCCGCCAGGGTCGTTGTATTGCAAGGGCAGCAGTGGCAGATCGTAGAGCCACCACAGCACAGACAAGAGGGCTTATGAGCCCAGATGTGTCACCACGAACTGTTGCGAAACGGCTATTAGCCGTGGGACTACGAGCAAGCACACTTCTAGTCCGCCTTCCACACACACCACAGCGCTGACATGAGTGGCTCTACTGGTTCCGCCCGGGCATGACTTGGAATATTGAATGGCACGCTGCAGTCTTCATGGATGAAAGCAGGTTCTGCCTGAACGCCAGTGATGGTCGGTCCTTTCGTACGACGTCTCGTAGAGTGCATTCGTCCAATACACACTGGCCCGATAACAGGCCTTAGAAGGTGCTATGCGCTACAGCTCTCGTTCATCTTTGGTATCGTACTAATATGGGTGTTTCAGCATTGATTTGTAAATGTAATCATTTCATGTATTCTGTATGCACTGTTGCAACAATAAATCTTGAGTGAACTGGAAATCTCCAAAAGGTGTACTAATTTATTTCCGGTAGCGTATTTGCAACAACCACAGTTACGAACGTATATTCTCTTCCTGAGGAACGAATGTTGTTGTTGTTGTTGTTGTTTTTGTGGTCTTCAGTCCTGAGACTGGTTTGATGCAGCTCCCATGCTGCTCTATTCTGTGCAAGCTTCTTCATCTCCCAGTACCTACTGCAGCCTACATCCTTCTGAATCTGCTTAGTGTATTCATCTCTTGGACTCCCTCTACGATTTTTACCCTCCACGCTGCCCTCCAGTACTAAATTGGTGATCCCTTGATGCCTCAGAACATGTCCTACCAACCGATACCTTCTTCTAGTCAAGTTGTGCCACAAACTCCTCCCCAATTCTATTCAATACCTCCTCATTAGTTATGTGATCTACCCATCTAATCTTCAGCATTCTTCTGTAGCACCACATTTCGAAAGCTTCAATTCTCTTCTTGTCTAAACTATCTATCGTCCATGTTTCACTTCCATACATGGCTACACTCCGTACAAATACTTTCAGAAACGAATCCTGACACTTAAATCTATACTCGATGTTAACAAATTTTTCTTCTTCAGAAACGCTTTCCTTGCCATTGCCAGTCTACATTTTATATCCTCTCTACTTCGACCATCATCAGTTATTTTGCTTCCCAAATAGCAAAACTCTTTTACTACATAAAGTGTTTCATTTCCTAATCTAATTCCCTCAGCATCACCCGACATACTTCGACTACATTCCATTATCCTTGTTTTGCTTTTGTTGATGTTCATCTTATACCCTCCTTTCAAGACACTGTTCATTCCGTTCAACCGCTGTTCCAAGTCCTTTAACAGAATTACAACTTCATCGGTGAACCTCAAAGCTTTTATTTCTTCTTCATGGATTTTAATACCTACTCTGATCTTTTTTTTGTTTCCTTTACTGCTTGCTCAATATACAGATTGAACAGCATCGGGGAGAGGCTGCAACCGTGTCTCACTCCCTTCCCAACCACTGCTTCCCTTTCATGTCCCTCGACTCTTATAACTGCCATCTGGTTTCTGTACAAATTGTAAATAGCCTTTCGCTCCCTGTATTTTACTCCCGCCACCTTCAGAATTTGAAAGAGAGTATTCCAGTCAACATTGTCAAAAGCTTTCTCTAAGTCTACAAATGCTAGAAACGTAGGTTTGCCTTTCCTTAATCTTTCTTCTAAGATGAGGAACGAATATTTTTTTATAAATAATATGATGGAATTCAACAACCCAATTAGGGAAGCCATTGCGCCTTACAACTACCAAGTTTTTTCCCCTTGCTTCCATTTCTGTAACTCCTTTTCTCTGGGAGGCTGGCAATTCCTGTTCATTTTTTCTGGTATCTCTTTCCTTTGGAAGAGACTGTGAAAAGACTTTTTGAGTGGAGTGGTTGAGTAAGGTTCAGATTACAGTGAGCTCCACAACAGTTTGATAATGTTATGCTAAATATGTTGCGATTTACGGAAGAATGTGAACAGGCACTTTGGCAGTAGTAAGTCGACCCATCTAAATTGCAGTCATGGATGCATGCGATATATTTCCAGACAATATAATTGCTGCAAGAAATGAACTAGCCGGCTAGGGTGGCCGAGCGGTTCTAGGCGCTACAGTCTGGAACCGCGCGACCGCTACGGTCGCAAGTTCGAATCCTGCCTCAGGCATTGATGTGTGTGATGTCCTTAGGTTAGTTACCTTTAAGTAGTTCTAAGTTCTAGGGGACTGATGACCTCAGAAGTCCCATAGTGCTCAGAGCCATTTTTGAAATGAACTGTCAACACATCAAGAACGGTTCCTAAAGGTAGACGATATGACGCGTTTGATCTATCTAAATAATATCAAGATACTATGAAGCACATTTGCGCCACATTCCAAACTGCACTGCGTCTAAAAAGGCAATATATTGAAAGTTTGTTTCATACTTAATTTTGTAACTGGAGAGAGTAATTTTTTTGAAAAAAAGTGTGGTTATTTTTTCATGTACCTTATAATTACTTTTGCTTATATTCTATCTAAATGTACTATTGGTTAAGTGGAAAGAGATTCCAGTTAAGATAAAATTTTTGTGGTTAATTTACGTAAGGAAGTGGAGAAATAATAATTTTATGGATCACATTGTAAAAATACTTGATTAACTTAATTGGCTTTGTTTCTCAAGGCGAAAGTAAATTCAGTCTGATAATAACAGCATTTTTATTCGAGAAGTTCTGTAAAGTTGACTGTTAAAAGGTGAGATTCATTCTGGTACTACAGCTAAAGTTACTTTTATTCAAAGATAAATACATTAACTATTTTAAGTTGAATGAACAGACCTATTTGCAAAATTGTCCATTCAAGACTCGCGACCTAATTAGGAAGGCGGAGGTATTTATCTTCAGAAGGAAAATACTGAAGGTGAGCTGGTACTGGTTTCTGGTTCAGCTGTAAATACTGGCACTGTGTTTTAGTTGGAAAATGTAATTAACGGAACGATAATTAAGGCAAGAGTGAAGTGAAGTATTAATTTCCACTAAGCGCTACGGAATAATTACGACAGGCTTAACGATAACAAACGTAAGGTCACACAGTTTAGCAGGCGCCACCAGTCAATCGTAATAAGAGACGATAAAAGTACGTGGTATTTAAGAATAGAACAGAGCTGTAGGGTCGTCACGAATTGTACCATCACAACTTCATTGCAGAAGCAGTGACTTCTTGTAGAAGTTGAAAGTACCGTGATCAGAACAAAATTTTCAATCGGATCTGCTGGCATTTTTTTCTGTTTATTAATGATACCGCCCAACTGTTTCGTTCTCTGTTTTCTGTTTTAACAATATCTATCCAGAATAGCCTCAAGGACTGCACTACTGAGATTAAATCATACGACCCGCTTCGTCAATCATCACGCAGAAGACGAACTTCCAACAAAGTAAGACAGACGTCGCTTTCTAATGAACAGATGATATCGCAGGAAATGAAAGCACATGTTCCCTCACGGAGAAAGTATATTTAAATCTCTAGTTTCTCACTCTGATGCAAACTTCTGTGCTTTTGTAAATGAGTTTTTGTGGGTATCGGTACGGTTCAATTCCAAGACCACCATCGATAACTCACCCTATTTTTTAAACTCGTTTGCCTTATCTGTGTACCACGGTGACCGTGCTTTTTTCTTGAGTTGCTCCCACCTGCATGTCTGGTATACTTGGTGAAGTTCAGTAGTTGTTTTCTTGTTGGTACTTTCCTGTTAGCCCCGTATCCCTTCATTTTTCTGCATATAAAGCTCTACAAGGTTTTTCTCTATTTGCTTGATCCACAGGGATCCAGTGGCTTCACGCTTGTTGGCTGCTTTGAAGATCATACAGCACAGCTTATGTGGGTCCACTCTGATATTTGCGCATAAGAACCAGGTCGTCGTCTTCTGATGGTATGGTGAGGTTTTCTTGGTGTTGGCAGAGTTCACGTTTCGTTTGCCATCTAGTAGGATCCTCGGTTAGGAATACGCAACTATGCTACATAGGTGAATGACGGTACGATTACAGTGTTAACACTGTTTGATATTCATCGACAGATTTTTTTGAGGCGTGCATTTTTCTAGTTTTATTTTCCTTTGTTCGAGGGCTGAGGTTTCAGTGAGATCGTCTCAGATACATTCTCAAAGTTACCTTTCGGTTTTCGATCCCTTAATATCCTTGATAAAACAGATTCTCATGATTCTAGGGACGCTTTTAATATTGATAAAGAATTCGCTGTTTCCAATGTTGATTAATAGACCTGCTTTGTCTACTATTTAAATGCAGAGCTTGGCGTTGCATGGTAGCCTCTAACATATCGTTTGACAGTAAAGTTAGGTCATCAGCAAAGGCCAGGCATGGGATACTTGTCTGCTTTGATCCCCATCCTCAACCCCGCTGTTCACTGGTAGAGATATGGGCCACTCCCTCATGATTTTTTTCCAGCACACAAATAACATACATGAAATACAGTCTCACCACACATACTCGTATTGATCGGGAAGCGCTCTGAGAGTTGTCATCGAAGCTTTACTTTGGATTTGGTGTTGAACAGGGTGATCAGCACCAGCACTGCTGTTTCTTTTTTTCACTTCCAATCTACACCCTCAATTATTTGCTGATATATTTCAGTTTCTGTCTTCTTCTACAGTTTCTACCCTTTACTGCTCCCTCTGTACGCAGCAAAGGCAGAAAAAAAGACTGCTGTCGAATAACGTTAGAAGCGAGATGATGAATAAGTCTCTCAATAGACACACACACAAAAAATACTACTCGAGCACGTAGTGAAATCTGATACGGAAGAATTTTATGGAATTCTAAAATCATTTCGCACGAAGATCACATGACAGAAAGGACGGAAACTGAAGCAGTTAAAAGTCCCGTCGTCTTCAGAGACGTAGCAGCAGCTTAGATCCTCAACGACAAGTGTGCTAGGAAACATTGCAGCATTCTTCGACACGATTTGAACTAATCTGCCGGGTGGTGGTTTCATTTTGTCCACTCGTCCAATATCTTAACAAAATATATCTCTTACAGAACAGGAGAAACCGATTCCTCAAAAGAACGCTTTGTGTCTGCCAGAATGAAGGATTCAATGCTGCTCCATACACCTAACACGCACAGTTGTATTTCATTTCACCTATCAGAGAAGTTAATGCAATGCTGGTGGGATTTCATTGTTCATTGTTGACGACAAGATGCCACGAAGACGAAAATAAGCAGACTGAAATGAAACACATACAAAATACATTGGTTCCAGTTTGTGTGTGTGTGTGTGTGTGTGTGTGTGTGTGTGTGTGTGTGCGTTCGCGCGCGTATGTGTGTGTGTGTGTGTGTGTGTGTGTGTGTGTGGCCGACTTGTCACGTTACTGACATTCACGACACACAACAGCAGGGCCTGGCTGAAAACAATGCCGCATTGTTCGCAGTCGGGGCTGATTCGTATCCAGCGCGCTTATTCCGCCACGCGAGCCGCAGATTCGCGGAATTATTCAGGTCGGCGCTTAATTTATTCTGACGAAACCCGTCCGAGTGTATTCTGCTGCACGAGCTCGGAATCCCATTACTGGCGGGACTTCGAAAGAAATGTTGCAAGTCCTGCACTGGCTGATGTCTTTCGATTTCCATTACCCCCAATGTCCGCGAACGTCACGTTGCGAGGACAAGGACGACGCTCCCGTCCTCAACCATCCCGGGAGCCACCGTTGGTGGTGGAAGTACCATGGCACTCTGCTGACGATTTATCACTGAATGTGTTCCGTCGCTTAACGGTGGCACTGTGTTGATGTCTCAGAGTCATTGCAGTGGAATCTCTAGTTATAAATTAGTTCCAGGAGAAGTAATGAATGTTCAGGGAGATGACAGAAACGATCAATCGAAGCGAAACCGTCTAGTACATATTGGCTCTAAAATGCGTTAGCTATTTGTCCACGAAAGACTAAGAGCCTGACTCCGACCCTCAGCCTTAATCCATTAGGAATATGCATTAGAAAATAGTTCAACCCCATAGAGAAGGTTAAAAGTGCACTACTGGCCATTAAAATTGCTACACCACGAAGATGACGTGCTACAGACGCGAAATTTAACCGACAGGAGGAAGATTCTGTGATATGCAAACGATTAGCTTTTTCAGAGCATTCACACAAGGTTGGCGCCGGTGCCTCACCAATGATGTGCTGACATGAGAAAAGTTTCCATCCGATTTCTCATACAGAAACATCAGTTGACCGGCATTGTTTGGTGAAACGTTGTTGTGATGCCTCGTGTAAGGAGGGGAAATGCCTACCATCACCTTTCCGACTTTGATAAAGGTCGGATTGTAGCCTATCGCGAGTGTGGTTTATCGTATCGCGACACTGCTGCTCGCGTTGGTCGAGATCCAATGACTGTTAGCAGATTATGGAATTGGTGGGTTCAGGAGGGTAATACGGAACGCCTTGCTGGATCCCAACGGCCTCGTATCACCAGCAGTCGAGATGACAAGCATCTTATCCGCATGGCTGTAACGGATCGTGCAGCCACGTCTCGATCCCTGAGTCAACAGATGGGGACGTTTGCAAGACGACAACCATCTGCAAAAACAGTTCGACGACGTTTGCAGCTGCATGGACTATCAGCTCGGAGACCATGGCTGCGGTTACCCTAGACGCTGCATCACATACAGGAGCGCCTGCGATGGTGTACTCAACGACGAACCTGGGTGCGCGAATGGCAAAACGTCATTTTTTCGGATGAATCCAGGTTCTGTTTACAGCATCATGATGGTCGCACACGTGTTTGGTGACATCGGGGTGAACGCACATTGTAAGTGTGCATTCGTCATCGCCATACTGGCATATCACCCGGCTTGATGGTATGGGGTGCCATTGCTTACACGTCTCGGTCACCTCTTGTTAGCACTGTCGGTACTTTGAACAGTGGACATTACATTTCAGATGTGTTACGACCCGTGGCTCTACCCTTCATTCGATCCCTGCGAAACCCTACATTTCAGCAGGATAATGTACGACCGCATGTTGCAGGTCCTGTACGGGCCTTTCTGGATACAGAAAATGTTCGACTGCTGCCCTGGCCAGCACATTCTCCAGATCTCTCACCAATTGAAAACGTCTGGTCAATGGTGGCCGAGCAACTGGCTCGTCACAATACGCCAGTCACTATTCTTGATGAACTGTGGTATCGTGTTGAAGCTGCATGGGCAGCTGTACCTGTACACGCCATCCAAGCTCTGTTTGACTCAATGCCCAGGCGTATCATGGCCGTTATTACGGCCAGAGGTAATTGTTATACTGATTTCCCAGGATCTATGCCCCCAAATTGCGTGAAAATGTAATCACGTATCAGTTCTAGTATAATATATTCGTCCAATGAATACCCATTTATCATCTGCATTTCTTATTGGTGTAGCAATTTTAATGGCCAGCAGTGTATAAGTGCGCCAGATGACCAAAGTAGTGAGCGGTCACTAACATTTCAAATCAGAGGAATGTCAAACAACAAGTTTAATAAAAAGCACTCTCTGTTTCAGTGACGTGCTAGACTTTTCATACAAAACATTTAATGTAGGTGATGCCAATTCTGAAGCTAAGCTTTTATCTTAGTTCCAAGATATTATGTGTCTTTCAAATGTATTCTGGTGTTTGTAATACTATTTCTTCTCTGCCGAACGTTTAATAGAAGATTCCACAAACTCCGTCATCAATAAATCGACGTATGCATAACAGCATGTGGCTATCAACAATCTGCAGTGTTGAGCAGCAGAACCAAACTATAGTTGCAACAGTTTTCAGAGGACTTACAAACATTTTTCGAAATGTAAAGGTAAGAAACTTGCTGCTTCGAAATTTCTTACATGTCAAACAGTCTACGAATAGTGTTTTACGATTCAGTAATTTTTGAGAACATTTCTCGTGGAGAAAAAGTCTGCTTAAAATACTTTAAAATGGTTTAAAAACGGTCTTGACCAATCAAGATTGTTTTAATCCGCTTTTAAAATACCTTTTTGTTACATTAGAGATCTGTTTCAGTACTGAGAAAAGGGAATGTCGTGACTACTTTTACGAACAAATGAACTACTTAAGACTGTCCTCTTGAAGCTGTGACTTTTATCTCAGACTGAATCTGAAGTAAATAAACTGTTATAGTGCCCCAAAATCATTCAAAACCATGATGACAGCAGGTCACAGAGAAAAAATTGGACGTTACGTTCCATTAGATGTCTAATATACGTCGTCAGTGAAACTCACACGAGCCGACGATTAGCCCTGTTTAATGAAATAATAGGCTGGTGCAATTCTGGCGATGCTGTTGGTAATCAAAGCAGGAAAAGCGTTCCGAAATGTAGAATAGTGCGAGATGTTCAAAGTTATGAGAATGACAGGTGCAAGTTATAAGGAAAGACGGGTAATATACACTCCTGGAAATGGAAAAAAGAACACATTGACACCGGTGTGTCAGACCCACCATACTTGCTCCGGACACTGCGAGAGGGCTGTACAAGCAATGATCACACGCACGGCACAGCGGACACACCAGGAACCGCGGTGTTGGCCGTCGAATGGCGCTAGCTGCGCAGCATTTGTGCACCGCAGCCGTCAGTGTCAGCCAGTTTGCCGTAGCATACGGAGCTCCATCGCAGTCTTTAACACTGGTAGCATGCCGCGACAGCGTGGACGTGTACCGTATGTGCAGTTGACGGACTTTGAGCGAGGGCGTATAGTGGGCATGCGGGAGGCCGGGTGGACGTACCGCCGAATTGCTCAACACGAGGGGCGTGAGGTCTCCACAGTACATCGATGTTGTCGCCAGTGGTCGGCGGAAGGTGCACGTGTCCGTCGACGTGAGACCGGACCGCAGCGACGCACGGATGCACGCCAAGACCGTAGGATCCTACGCAGTGCCGTAGGGGACCGCACCGCCACTTCCCAGCAAATTAGGGACACTGTTGCTCCTGGGGTATCGGCGAGGACCATTCGTAACCGTCTCCATGAAGCTGGGCTACGGTCCCGCACACCGTTAGGCCGTCTTCCGCTCACGCCCCAACATCGTGCAGCCCGCCTCTAGTGGTGTCGCGACAGGCGTGAATGGAGTGACGAATGGAGACGTGTCGTCTTCAGCGATGAGAGTCGCTTCTGCCTTGGTGCCAATGATGGTCGTATGCGTGTTTGGCGCCGTGCAGGTGAGCGCCACAATCAGGACTGCATACGACCGAGGCACACAGGGCCAACACCCGGCATCATGGTGTGGGGAGCGATCTCCTACACTGGCCGTACACCACTGGTGATCGTCGAGGGGACACTGAATAGTGCACGGTACATCCAAACCGTCATCGAACCCATCGTTCTACCATTCCTAGACCGGCAAGGGAACTTGCTGTTCCAACAGGACAATGCACGTCCGCATGTATCCCGTGCCACCCAACGTGCTCTAGAAGGTGTAAGTCAACTACCCTGGCCAGCAAGATCTCCGGATCTGTCCCCCATTGAGCATGTTTGGGACTGGATGAAGCGTCGTCTCACGCGGTCTGCACGTCCAGCACGAACGCTGGTCCAACTAAGGCGCCAGGTGGAAATGGCATGGCAAGCCGTTCCACAGGACTACATCCAGCATCTCTACGATCGTCTCCATGGGAGAATAGCAGCCTGCATTGCTGCGAAAGGTGGATATACACTATACTAGTGCTGACATTGTGCATGCTCTGTTGCCTGTGTCTATGTGCCTGTGGTTCTGTCAGTGTGATCATGTGATGTATCTGACGCCAGGAATGTGTCAATAAAGTTTCCCCTTCCTGGGACAATGAATTCACGGTGTTCTTATTTCAATTTCCAGGAGTGTACATCATATACAAGAGACAAGAGACAAGAGCGTACAATAAGAGCGGAAGACCAAGAACGGAGTGCTTGGATGAAAGAGGGTTTAAGACAGGGATATATACTGAAGAACCAAAGAAACTGGTACACCTGACTAATATCGTGTAGGACGCAAAGGTACCACAACATGACGTGGCATGGATTCGACAAATGTGTGAAGTAGACCATTCAGGTCATGCTGTAAATTACTCCTCTTACTCACATGTCCCTGTTTTCCTTTATATCGATTACTGCAATAGCATATTCTCTGTTAAAATAAAAAAAAATATACTCACAGCTGCTTCACTTACGTCCTTAATCTCTCTAGTGTATTTTATCTGTTTGTAATATAGGGCCTATCAAGGACAAGCGTCAGAGAAAGTCAACAAACAAATGTCGGCCGAAAGCTCTAGACAGAAAGCAACAGGCAATTTGTCAAGATACTTTTGTTCAGCGACATCCTTGGGCACATGTTGCCAAGTTAACTGTTCAATTTATTTTCTCCTCAGAACAACAGTTGTAATTTGTTATATACTCATTACTTCATGTGTCACTTATTCTAAGCTAAATAACCTTACATCCTATTTTGAGTGAAATTATTCTTTCAGTTTTATTCCTAAATCTAACATTAAGAATCGTAGTCTTTGGAAACCGTGATACTCTGCAGTGGCACTAGCTAAAATCTCTGATCCTACACAAATTTCACTGCCGCACATATTTTTCTCTGTGTCTGATGATGGCGTAACATGTGGACCATAGGTTTTTTCCCCTCCGTAAATATGCGTATTTTTCAGCTTTCAGACCAATGGCCCGCAAATATAGACCTTCCTGTTCTTAGTTTCAAAACTAGGGCACAGCACCTAGCAGGGAACGATTCTTACAGCTGGTCGCACGCATAAAATGATTACTTCTACAAACCGACAAAGTGTTAGAATTATTGTGTTTAAATATTACAATGAGAACACCTGTGCTTTTTACTTAACGTTTGCTGATTATTCTAGATGTTTAGAATTAGCTCAAACTTGTGTAAACTTTGTTCGTTACTACGAAATGCCCCTTTTTCTGAAAGGTCCTCGTACGTGGACTTTAGGTCATAATGCATATTTGCTAATTTCAATTTGGTCTTCGATAATGGAATTCTGAAACAACCGTTATTTCTATACTCTACAGCACTGCATGGAATATTAACTGATGAGCGTTTAGAAGCTCTTCTTAATGATAACAATGCGGAATTATTTGGCTGAGAGAACGACGAATTCTCGTTTCTGATTGAAGATTGTCCTACTGAGCTTGATTAAACTGACTGCTAAAGAATAAAAACTCCAAGATGTCTTGCCAGTAGCTAGGGGAAGAGGACGTCCTTGTACGGTGAATTCCTCTGACAGTGAAGACGTAGATGCTGTAGGAAATGCGAATAAAAGGCCAAGAAGCGCTGTTGAAGTGAGTTTCAGAAGTTAGGCAGCACAATGTTGGCCAACTACCAAAATTTGTTGCGGCAAGGAATATCTTACAATGTAGAAAATCTGGCTGCAAGTCCAAGATAAGAGACTGTACGTCAAATGTCGAATGTGCTTACGTGTTGTGAAAATAATTGTTTTGAAGCTTATCATAAAATGTGACGTAAATATTTATTTACTGGCCGTAGCGAATTACTGCTTACCGGAAATTATTGTCCGATTACTACTTTCTTGCACTGTGGGATGAGCACGTCATAAAGTCATTACAGAATAGTTAACGTCTTACTTTTATGTATATACGCACACATCTGAGCGCAAGCCATGACGATCCACATTTTTTGGTTGTGTTGTTACATCGTCTCCGCATGAGGACGCTCACAAAGATAGGTGTGTTGGGAAGCAGACGTGGAACTGAATGGGCAGTTTTTTAATTGTGCTGCTACATATTGAACACATTTTTGGTGGAAACGATTGAATTTAATAAGACAATGATGAGAATATTTATGAATTTTGAAAAAAGTTTTGTGACGAATTGATTTAAGGCAAATTTGCAGCTTTTCTTACTTGTACGTAGTTATCACTCTGTTGTAAAATTAATTGTCATACCGAAATCTGGTTCAAACAAATCTCGTGGACTGCTGACAACTGTGGAAGTAAGTTCTACTCCTCTATACATACATCTTGTGAAAGAACAGAGATCATATTGGGTAGATTAATCTCCTGTGTAAAGTAAAATTTTGAATAATGAACCTGTTACAATTGTTTCTGATGCAAGTATTTAGTCAGTATTGTTTACAACCTTGAAAGTCGCTTTATAAAGTCATTCTTTGCAACAAAATTGTTTCAGAAGAGCCATTGGTAGAATGTTAACATCGAAAATTACTCCCATATAAAAAATAATAGGTTGCTTGTGTCCGCATTGCACGTGGCGGTACACAGAGATAAATGCAAGAATAGTTCAGGGCCATAGTCATACTGTTATGCTATACATACAGTACAATGTCTTTACGCAGTTAATCACTGATTAGATCAGATAGCTTAAGTTCAGTCTGTGAGTTATTTTCTTGTTATACAATGTGCAATTCAGTGAACAGTGTTCTGTAGCTGGGTGTAAAACATTTTCCGTTATCAGCAGTCAACTTAAAATAATTTGGATAATTTATTCAGGCAGAATTTGGTAGTTCATTTGACGTTTAATTATTACTGGTTTTACTTCATTGTATTTGTGAGATATGAAAACTATCCATTGTGAGGTCAGCCGACTGTGCAACGCAGGGCTTAGTAATCACATTTTTCAATAATTATTTTCGTGTACTAACGATCTGTTCTACACAGACAGAGGGATATAAAGAAGAAAATTTACAGCATTTATGGTGTTGTATTAGAGCATCAACCAAGGTATATATATATATATATATATATATATATATATATATATATATGTGTGTGTGTGTGTGTGTGTGTGTGTGTGTGAGAGAGAGAGAGAGAGAGAGAGAGAGAGAGAGAGAGAGATTCTTAACGTTAATAGTTAATTTTAACTACTGATTGGGGGACTGTCTAAAACTTTTGAAATAAAATCAAATGTAAAACAAGGAAATAATTTGACACCCCTACTTTTCAACTGTGCGTCAGAGAAGGCAGTGAAGAACATTGCAAATCTGTAGATGACAAAAAATCATTGTACGCGATCACGATCAATATCACTAGTTAACCTCTTCACTCCTGAGATAAAAGAAATTTGCAGCAAATTTTACTTCCCATATTTTCCATCAAACTAATAAACAACCATGATACAAATGCAAAATTAGTGATTCACTCTGACATAAATGGAGATTAACGTATGTGGACGCCAAGTCTCCCTTATCGTGAAAACGTATTAGTCGTGTATATACAAGGTGAGTCAGGAGGAAAGGTACTTGGTTTTGGGGGGAGGGGAGGGGGTGAAAGTATTAGTGATTCTGACCAAAAAACTTCATACGGACATATGCACTATTCCGGACGGTTTCGTAGATGGATCAAGTTTAATTTAGACTGTTGTTTGTTTTCGGCATTACTCACAAATTGCCATTCTTTACAGCGTACCACAGTAGTGTAGAAGAAGTTGGGACGAAAAATAAGTTGGAACGAACAATTTAATACAGGGCATTTGTGTCTATCAAGTAACTACCTCAACTTGTCATACATAAATCACCTCAACTTGACCAACATAAACTACGTATGCTATAGCGCTTGCACGTCGCGCGAGATTTTCAACATTGTCGCGCTCTCTCTTTCCGCAATGTATTAGCCCTAGAGAAAAAATGAACAGCGTATTTTTGCAAGAAACTTGATGTAGTTTAATTTTGTACTGCGGCCCGTTTTCGCTGGAGGATGCGCCTTTCGAGTTATTTGAGGAAAACGTAGAAAAGTGATATTAAATGCGTTGCATCTCAGAAACTATTCGGAATAGGGCTTCTGTCCATGTGAAGCTTTTTCTGAAGAATTACTAATACAGTCACTTCTCAAAGTATGTACCTTTTCTCCTGACTCAAATGGAATGGAATATATATGTATCATTCTGTTCTGGTTTGTGAACTTAAAATTTAAACCTATATAGGGTGTAAATTTTAAGTTGACAAACCAGGAATAACTCGAAAAATAAGCTTCACACGAAAAAATGAGTAGAATGCAAAGTTGATTATTTTCGAGGAGGACATCTGCTGGTGTTAAAATTAGCCCACCATCCCAGCTCCCTGGGGATGGGGCGGAAGGCAACTTTAAATTTTCAAATGGGAACCCCCATTTTTTATTGCGGAATCAGATTCTACATAAAAAAAACTACGTACATTTTGTCTTAAGCATTTGTTTTGATTCTTGGTAGAGGGCGCTGTAATTCAAGAAAACCCATGTTCTAATTTTTGCGTGAAAAATGGTTACCGATAAATATAAAATATTTACTTCGTAAATTTTGATTCGCTAAAGCTAAAACTCTCCCTATCTCCCCATTAGAGTTTCACAAATGTTGGCTGTGAGCACTATAGGACTTAACTTCTGAGGTCATCAGTCCACAAATGTTGATCCAAATTTAGGTTAGAGTCCTCCCTCGGGCATGGGTGCGTGTGTTTGTCCTTAGGATAATTTAGGTTAAGTAGTGTGTAAGCTTAGGGACTGATGACCTTAGCAGTTCAGTCCCATAAGATTTCACACACACATCGAAATGTTAATTCTTTCCGCAGATTCGGTGGATCTCTACTTATGCCTTATTGAACAATTTTGCATTTGTGTCAAGGTTGTTTATTACTTTCCTGCGAATTTCTTTTATCTCAGGAGGGAAGAGGTTAACAAGTGATATTGATGGTGGTGATTTTTTGTCATGTACAGATTTGCACCATTCTTCACTGCCTTCGATAACACACAGTTAAAAAGTAGAGCTGTCAAACTACCTCCTCCTTTTACATCTGACTTTATTTCGAAAGGTTTAGACAGTTCCCCCATAAATTTTACATTCGATGTTATGCTTGTTAATTATACGAAATTTTACATTCGATGTTATGCTTGTTAATTATACGATTTCTGTTGCTTTTTTGATAGTGTAATATTCTACTCAGTTTAATACAAAGAACAGAAATCTCTGCGGAGGTGATTGGTGGCGAAGCGCAGCTGGCCCTGGGACGCGTGAGTCTCTCGCTTGAATCGCCGGCGGAGTAGGGGGTCAGCTTTATACGGGCCGGCGCTCGCTCTTTAATCCGGCACTGCGCGGCCAGGGGCAGGCGTAGGTGGGAGGAGGGGTGGAGGGTGGGAGGAGGGGGCGGCGAGGCTCGTAAATTTGCCTGTGTTGTGGCCGGCGCGGCCGGCTGCCGGCTGGCGCACTAATTGAGTGCGTGGCGGGGCCCTGCCCGACGTTACGCGAGCGCAACGGCGCCCCGACTTGCAGTGGCGCGCCCGCGAGTAACTCGGTCACACGCCATCGCGGCGCCTGGCGCACGCCGCGCTGCAGTACGCTACACGTGTACTCTGCCCGCCGCTGCCCGTCGCCGTGCATCCCGTTACGACCGCGTCCCGTTACTGTATTTCTTTCCGGCGGCAGCGCTGTACAAACAACCTGCGCTTGCTTACTGAGGGAGATCCGGGACGTTTTCAAAACAACCGTAGCAATTACACGGCCGGTTTGTTGCATTAATGCTGCCGTTGGTTTAGAAAAGCAGAGCAGGCGCGTGTTAAGGCCTTGCTCGGCTCGTTGAGCTACATTCGGTCCACCTTTTTGCTGGTCTTCCACTTCATCTCCTACCTCGAGAAATACGAGGGGTGTTCAATAAGTAAAGCAATACTTTTTTCTCGGCCAGTGTCGTTTAAAAAAATCCGGAACTTCTTGTTAGGCCTCGCGGAATATTCCTGCTTCAGCCCCTATTTTGTGAAGTTCCGGTAGGTGGCGGCCTTCCAAAGGACGTCTGTAACGGAGGTGCCTTCCGAGCAGACAGCTGTCATCGAGTTTCCTCTGGCGGGGAAGCACAGCATCGCAGATATTCATGTACAAAATATTCCTGGACACCTAGCATTGAACAAAAGCAAGGTGAGTCGTTGGGCGAGGCGCCCGTTATCATCTCAAGGTCGCGCAAACCTTGGCGGCCTTCCAAAGGACGTCTGTAACGGAGGTGCCTTCCGAGCAGACAGCTGTCATCGAGTTTCCTCTGGCGGGGAAGCACAGCATCGCAGATATTCATGTACAAAATATTCCTGGACACCTAGCATTGAACAAAAGCAAGGTGAGTCGTTGGGCGAGGCGCCCGTTATCATCTCAAGGTCGCGCAAACCTTGCGGATTTCCCGCGTGCCGGCCGGCCGCTAACAGCTATGACTCTTGCAGTGTTGGGAAGTGCAGACACACTCATTGAGGTGATCGATGAGTTGCAGTGAAACATCTCGCTCAGTAATTGGACGCCTCTGGTGCACTGCTGACACACTCGTCCACCAGTTGGGGTACTCAAAGGTGTCTGCCCTCTAGGTTCCTCGCCGTGTAACACAAGACCATAAAGAGCATCGAAGAACAGACTCATCGGAATTGCTTGCGAGTTATGAGGCTGATCGTGACAGTCTTTTGTTGAGCATCGTCAAAGGCAATGGAACATGGATTCTTGATGCTATTTTTGTTCTGTCGTTGCAACTAGAAAAATGCGCGATTCTGTTCAATAGACACGTTTCGTTTCACTGAGGTAAATCATCATCAGGGGTCTGTTATTTACATTTTGATTTACTTTAAGGTCGAAAAGCATTGCGTTAAGAATATGTTGATTTGCACTTACAGTGATTTTCGCTTGATTTATCGCTGCAGAATAACTAAAAATTAGACCAAAATTATCAGTGTCTGATGTAGAAAAACAACGATGTGCTAGCAGACGGCATTGCCCGATGTAAGCGACAAATCAAGCGAAAACCACCGTACATTCAAATCAACATGCCTCTAGCAAGAGGACGACAGAACTGCCAGTGGACATCCTTTGGGCGTTCACAGCCTGGCGGGAACCCCCCCCCCCCTTTTTTTCCCAGAGAGAATGAACAATTCACAGGGCCACTGATGGGGATCTCCTCTCCTAATTGCACACAGGCTGCTCGTTCCAGCCCTTTTCCGGGCGTCTTTCATAAGATTTAGTACAAACTTAGATCTGAAAAATGACGCACAAATACAGTAACTTCTCGAGCTATTAAGAGAAATAGAAGTTCAAAGTCATATGAGCCTCAGTAGTAGGATAATGGCGGCACCACTCCCTTCTGCACTGTTGCCAAATTCTTCAAGGTGAAACAGGGGCGGTGCACCATTCTATACTGAATAAATTTGGCAACAGTGCAGAGTAGGGTGGTACCCCCATGACACATTGAGTAAATCTGGCAATAAAGCACAGTGGAGTGGTGCCGCCGTTGCCCTATCACTAGCCTCGTGAATATTATGAAGGCCGGGTTTGTCAATGAGCACGAATGTTGTGCAGCACGAACAGGACACGGAGTTTTATGTTGGTATGGACACAAAGCACAAATATGTCGCTCACTGGTGTTTCATCAGAAAATGGAACCGCGATTGCGTTTACTAGCCGGTCCGCACCAGTAAACATTGATTCCTTAAGGAATCGAACTCCCATGAATAAAACAACTTCCTGATTACTTTACGAATGAGTTAACGTGTTAAATGTTTGTCGTTAAGCATGGAAACGAGAAAACGTTTAGAAAAGCCTTCAAATTATATTTTAAGTTTGTTGGGAGTCGCTAATACCAAATTCTGGATGAAGATAGTCCAGGTTTCTGTGCAGTGTGTGTTTCACTACCTCAAGACATGTACACATTTTCTAACTATAAGACATGCCTTACTGCGCCACACCTGCAAGATACGACTGTTCCTCTTAATTAGTAGACTGTGACAGCAATTTAAATTTTTTAAATTCGATCGGTAACACTGAACTACAAATTTGAAGTGCATGACTTTGAGTTAGTTATGTTTATTTCAGTATAAAATGATACAAAATCATCATCTTCATAAATACTTAGTTGTAGTTTTTTTTAAAAAAGTAATTTACATTTTTTTTATAAATAACTCACTATATAAATATGAATTCATGTTCCAAGATTCAGTATAAAAAATTTTAAGTGAATAATTACTTGAATTATGTTATGTGTCACGCACTCATAAATTTCAGTGCCATTCTGGAAGTAAAAGAGTAAAATATTAAGAAAAAAACGAAGACAATAATACATAAATGAAAATATTTTGTAAGTCTACTTTGTACCAGACCTATGTAAAGCACAAGAGAAAATATATAAATTAACTCGTCACAAATGTATATAAAGGACTACAAATGTCAAATGTCCATATGTACAATATATAGAAAATTACATATTTTGCTCAGAGATAAATTCAGAAGATGATCGTTTTCTCTTGACTTTACGTTTATGTTCTTACTTGGGAACATTCCTTATGACAGTCCAGCAGTAATCTGCTAGAATAGTAAGGCTCCACTTTCCGGCATATCTCTTCTCAAATGTGGCAATATCTTGATGAAATCGATCCCCTGCGCTACAATCTTTGGGGAAGAAGTCAACATAACCATGTAAGAAAAGCATTTTCAATGACATGTTGCAACCAAGTTTTTCATAAGATGACAACATGTTATCTGCAATCCCCTTGTAATTTATTGCTTTTTTGATTCCTAAGAACTGTAAACAGACTGTCTTACATTCCCATGCATGCTTTTCATCACCTTGTATGATTCCAGCAAAGTATGGTCTCGAAAAACCTCTCGAATATATGGGCCTACAAAGATGCCCTCCGTTACTTTGGCATCACTTAAGTAAGGACATTTTTGTCTTAATTACTTAATCGCATCACCATCTTTGTTCATTCCCTTAAAGTTTTTCATGAGACCCAACTTGATATGCAAGGGCGGAAGCAGAATCTTTTTAGGGTCTACTAGAGGTTCACTCTTAATGTTCTTTATACCTGGTTGAAGAGATTTACTGTAATGAGATGCGCGAACTCGGCTATCCCATTCACAGAGAAAGCAGCAATATTTAGTATACCCCAATTGCATACCTAATAGCAGTGCAACCACTTTCAAGTCACCAAAAACCTGCCATTGAGAGTCATTATACTTTATGGCTTCTAGTAAAATTATTATGTTTTGGTACGACTCTTTCATATGCACACTATGCCCAACTGGAATAGAAGGAAGCTCATTACCAATATGTAAAAGCACTCATTTTAAGTTCAACTTTGACGAATCAGTAAAGAGTCTCCACTCATCAAGGTTGTAATTAATTCCGAGAGCCTTCATTAGACAATTTATGTCTACACATGTCACAAGACTATCTTGCATGTTAAAAAACGGACTGAATTGTTGCTCTTTAATGCAGTAGAATGAAACATTTACATTGCTCTCGAGAAAATTGCACTGTTTCAGACTTGTTCTAAAATCTCAGCCTTAGCTTTAGACAGCTCCAAATCTCTAAGATATCACTTAACTCATTTTGAGACAATTTTTGTAGATCATCAGTTGATGATATATTTGGAAGAATTTCTGGATCTTGTGATGTACATGGTTCAGGACATTCAGAATGCCCATCAGAAGTAATCTCGCGCTCTGTCGGTGGTTCAGGTAATGGCAATCCTTTCCCATGTAAAACTGGACGTATGGTAGATGGAATGTTAGGATAGATCACTGTCCGCTTCTTCTTCTTCTTAGATATTCGGTTCTTGATAGGAGGAACCATACAAAAGTAGCTGTCACTGGCATGGTTAGTTGGCTCTCGCCAGATCATGGGCACTGCAAAGGGCTTTGAACGTCCTTTCCCATGCATCCAATTCCTGAGGCTGCTGGCACAAGTGTTGCAGATCACATGTGGAGCCCAGGGTTTATCCTAATCACCTATTTTGCGCCCAAAATAACAACTGTAAGTTTTTTTAATAAGTAGAGTTATTTGCTGTTTTTCAGAAGCAAATGTCTCCTCTCCACACAATAGCAAAATGTGTCAGCGCTGTTAACACAAGCTCGTGGCATTTTTGTTCACTTCAGTAGCTGTCAACTTGAACAACTGGTAGTTAATCTGGAAACATATGTGCAAAAATCGTTACATGCATTAATAAAGTCAATGAAGTTGAAGAGAAGGGAGACAAAAAGATCATTAAAATTGGTATCAAAATGTTATTATTGTGTTAATCTGAAATCTTAATGGCAATCACGGATTAATTAATGGTCCAAGAATAGTGGTAACTCACTTAGGCGTGTTCACTATGACCTTGAAATTCATTGACTCCGATTAACCTCACACCTTGTAACCCAGCCCTGCCTTTTGAAATGATAAGAAAACAATTCTCAATAAAAGTAGTCTTCGATATGACCATTAATAAAGCGCAAGGCCAGACACTTCAAAGGGCGATACTGTATTTACGAGAACCTGTTCCTTTTTTCACATGGACAGTTATATGCGGTCTCCCTACGAGTTTGCAGATTCAGTAATATTTATGCTTGTGTTAAAGACACACCCAAAAAGTAAACGAGATCACATTATAACTGCCAATGTTGTTTTCAAAGGTGTTTCGTACACTAAAGAAGTTTTGAAAAATAAAATAACTTATAAAACACAATGTCTGCTTTTTATGCGTTTGCATTTAAACATATTTTAAATAATCGTATCGATTTTTGCTAATATTTGTTACTACTATTCAGTATGTAATACAGTTTATTCATAAATACTTGCATTTACTTATTTCTGCGTTACTATATTACCTACCGGTTAATGATCAGTATAGAGAGCGAATTATTTGCAAGGGTCAATTAGCCAGGCAACCTGCAAATGGGGCCGAGATACGGTGCCCCCGTTTATTATCTGAGTGATACAGATGAGCTTTCAACAGTGTTAAGACAACATGCTGTCACTAATATACTGTACAGTATCAATGGAATGCGTGGGAGAAAAGGAAAGTCCTGGGTTTTCTGATAGCTAAACGTATAATGGATGACGGAGAAAAGGATTTTTTTTCCGGACTTCAGTCATCAGTATGTTTTTGACCCTGCACCAATTAACAATCCTTCCTCGGCAATGAAACGCATTTATACCCTTTTAACACAATTTGTAGATGTTTTGCACACGAGCCTTACCTGACCTGCAGCAATTGCTTTACTAGTGCGCAGTGGCAGGCCGGGGTGGCCGAGCGGTTCTAGGCGCTACAGTCTGGAACCGCGCGACCGCTACGGTCGCAAGTTCGAATCCTGCCTCGGGCATGGATGTGTGTGATGTCCTTAGGTTAGTTAGGTTTAAGTAGTTCTGACTTCTAGGGGACCTCAGAAGATAAGCCCTATCGTGCTCAGAGCCGCTTTTGAGTACGCAGCGTACAAAACATTAGCCCCGTCCAGAACCAGTTGGTATGTCACGCTTGACGTAAAGCGTTGGCGCACTACGCACTGCGTTCCACCGGAAAACGCCTTCATTGTTCTGTCACTACGCCGCGAGCATTACGTATTACGCGGCGCAAAATTCCTACTCCTAGGAAAATCCGACTTAAGAGAACGCCAGCCATCCAACAGACAATCATTAGGATCGGTACAAACAATCAAGTACAGTCGGAAAGAAATAATAATAACTGTGATAAACATTGGGCCGAGGTGGTTGTTGTTGTTGTCGTTGTGGTCTTCAGTCCAGAGACTGGTTTGATGCAGCTCTCCAAGCTACTCCATGGGCCGAGGTATAGCCGCAGTATATTGAGGAGTCGATGTGAAATAAACATCTGTTTACCATTACATTCATGCACGTACTGTGCTGAAGTCACATAGCGCAATACTGGTTTCGGACAAAGTAAGCTGTGTCTTTTATAATAGCATGAATGTATTACAGTATTTACTTTACTGGCCATTAAAAATGCTACACCAAGGAGAAATGCAGATGATAAACTGGTGTTCATTGGACAAATAGATTATACTAGAACCGACATGTAATTACATTTTAAAACGTCCCCTTAGAAAAACTGTACATGACTGTGCTTAAACTGACACACAATATTTTTTAGCGCAACACAATCTGACTTTCAATAATCCCTACAAAAGAATGGCCCTGACTAACATTAACCTATAAGTTTCACAAATCACTTACCTCACAAAAATCTTCGTTACTCGAACTACTGCAATACAGCGAGCGCCACTACTGCCAGCTAAATGAAAGATTCAAACTACGGAAGGCACTAACTACTGATAGGCATAGTTAGCAAATGAAAGATTTTAATAGAGAACAAACAATGTATTTACCTTAATAGTCATAATACATATAGCAGTTCATGACATCCGTACTTACAAATGTACTGTTTCTAATGGACACACCTCCAAATTATCCATTCTCAAAAATCCGCCATCTCACTTCCCCACATCCACCACTGCTGGCGGCTCACCTCCAACTGCGCAACGATACGCGCTTTTAACAGCCAACTGCCCAACTTTACAATGGCGAATATTACAACAACGCTAACCAGCCACAGACTGCACACAGCACAGCCAGTGATTTTCATACAAAGCGCTACGTGGCGTTACCAATAAGAAAACCTAAACAGCATACTTACAATTTTCACGCAGTTTGGGTGCATAGATCCTGAGAAATGAGTATCCATTAAAACCACCTCTGGCTGTAATAACGGCATTGGTACTCCTGCGCATTGAGTCAAACAGAGCTTGAATGGCGTGTACAGGTACAGCTGCCCATGCAGCTTCAACACGACACTACAGTTCATCAAGAGTAGTGACTAGCGTATTGTGACGAGCCAGTTTCTCGGCCACCATTGACCAGACGTTTTCAGTTGGTGAGAGATCTGGAGAATGTGCTGGCCAGGGCAGCACTCGAACATTTTCTGTATCCAGAAAGGCCTGTTAAGGACCTGCAACATGCGGTCGTACATTATCCTGCTGAAATGTAGGGTTTCGCAGGGATCGAATGAAGGGTAGAGCCACGGGTCGTAACACATCTGAAATGTAACGTCCACTGTTCAAAGTGCCGTCAATGCGAACAAGAGGTGACCGAGACGTGTAACCAATGGCACCCCATACCATCACGCCGGGTGATATGCCAGTATGGCGATGACAAATACTCGCTTTCAATGTGCTTTCACCGCGATGTCGCCAAACACGGATGCGACCATCATGATGCTGTAAACAGAACCTGGATTCATCCGAAAAAATTACGTTTTGCCATTCGTGCACCCAGGTTCAAATGGTTCAAATGGCTCTGAGCACTATGGGACTTAACTTATGAGGTCATCAGTCCCATAGAACTTAGAACTAAACCTAACTAACCTAAGGACATTACACACATCCATGCCCGAGGAAAGATTCGAACTTGCGACCACAGCGGTCGCGCGGTTCCAGACTGTAGCGCCTAGAACCACTCGGCCACCCAGGCCGGCGTGCACCCAGGTTCGTCGTTGAGTCCACCATCGCAGGCGCTCCTGTCTGTGATGCAGCGTCAAAGGTAACCGCAGCCATGGTCTCCGAGCTGATAGTCCATGCTGCTGATTCCATATTCTGCTAACAGTCATTGGATCACGACCAACGCGAGCAACAATGTCGCGATACGATAAACCGCATTCGCGATAAGCTATAATCCGACCTTTATCAAAGTCGGAAACGTGATGGTACGCAATTCTCCTCCGTACACGAGGCATCATAACAACGTTTCACCAGGCAATGCCTATCAACCGCTGTTTTTGTTTTTGTATGAGAAATCGGTTGGAAACTTTCCTCATGTCAGCACGTTATAGGTGTCGCCACCGGCACCAACCTAGTGTCAATGCTCTTAAAAGCTAATCATTTGCATATCACAGCTTCTTCTTCCTGTCGGTTTAATTTCGCGTCTGTAGCACATCTTCGTGGTGTAGCAATTTTAATGGCCAGTAGTATAATCACGATTATTTGTTGTAACATGACTGTACCTCACTATCATTATCGTTTCAGATGCGGTATAGCGACACAAGCGTTTGGTGCAATACTGGAAGAAAGGTACCGCCGGCTTCAGTCACCTCAACCAGCGTTATGTTACCACAACTGTAACCGGTTGCGCCGCTGCTCCAAAGTTGACTGCAACACTGTGGTACCGAACTGTGCTTTTAAAGGCCTAACGCGCTTCCACCAGGACAATGTTTATCTGATGACCCCAGCGTGTGATGGTTATAAAATGAAACTGTATGCGACTTTCAGGTTTTTCATCTGTATATTATTGTACGAGGGGCGATCAATAAGTAATGCAATACTTTATTTCTGATAGCCAACTGGTTTTAATCTGCACTGCAATACACCATATTATTCCACACCCGCTTGATTACGAACCCCCCTTTTCCAATATAATCTCCATTCAATGCGACGGGCTTACGGCACCTTCATGGGAGGGCCTATATGCCCGCATGGTACGTCTCTGCTGGCCAGCGTCGGAGCCAACGTGTGGCTACATCAATAATCTCCTCATCATCCATGTAGTGCTTTTGCAAGAACTACCAACAGAGACGTCTAGTTGTGTAGCGAGGTGTTTGATTGCGACCCGACGATCGCCTCGAATGAAAGTTGTGAGAAATTGAAACGCTTACACTCGCCCTTATGATTTTAGTTATTTTGTGGCTTCCAGTTTCGACGCTTCAACACGCCATCTTCAGGCTGTGGTTGGCACTGAAGGGGTTGACACGATCCCTATGTACACATTAGTGCCCAACGTAACTGGTTATGCAGGCTATCCGAAAAATTTGCTTTCAGCACTCCAACCATCAACTGCCGACATGAAAGTGTCCGCACGTTCCAACATTGCAGCAGTCATTGCTGTATGCAGCCGGCTGGCACGCAGGTGATCGGACAGGTTTGCGCTACCTTGTTGCGACAATGAGAGAGTCTTGTCCAACAACTCAACTTGTCTTTGTTCACTGCCAGGCCTCCGTAGACATTCTGCAAGCGTGTTTGAATATCTGCGATACTCTGGTTTCCCGCCAACACTGAATGACAGCTCTGTGACTGGAACGCATCTCAGTTACGTACGCCATTTTGAGGGCTACGTATTGTGCCGGTACCTGTTGGAACTTAATAGAGACTGACGCGGGAATCTTCAGTTGAAACTTCCGGGCTGAGAGGCCGTGCTCGATTTATAAAATTTCCACCTAACTTTTCATCTCAATCTGCGGGAGACATCTTCTGAGGTCGTCTGGGTACTGCCACTGAGGCTCTCACATTTACAGAGCGCATAGAGGGCACCACCATTCGTCACGTGAGGCCGACAGTATGCTTATCTTTGGAAGGCGTCATCATTATCGGTTAAGAGCAATCGATTGTCATTGTGCTGGCGCAACGTCGACATCCATATCTTGTCTAACTTTAAAACTTCCTCTTTTCTATTAAAATTGTTATGGTGTTTATGAATCTCTATTGCTTCTCTATACATGCGCGCATGATAATGGGATGTTCGTGCTAGAACGCTTGTCTCGTTAAATTTAATTTCGTGGTTCCCATCTTGAAAAACATGCTCAGCTACGGCCGATTTTTCGGTGCGTCCTAAGCGGTAGTTTCTTTCACGTTCGGCTAAGCGGGTGATTACACTTCTTTTCGTTGTTCCAATATATACCTGTCCACAACTGCATGGAATTTTGTACACCCAGGTGTTGCTAGGGGTTGTCGGGCGTCTTTTACACTTCTTAAATATTCCTTAATCTTATTGGTGGGTCTGAAGATTGTTTCGATACCATACTATGACCCGAGAATATTCGACGATGTCCCACATTCCCATTTTTTCCAGCCGGAAGTGGTGTAGAAAAAAATGTATAGCATTACGTATTGAATGTCCCTCATAAAAGATTTCATTCCTGGTATGCCGTATACCGCCATAAGAAAAACGTATGTCCACAATGACATCCGTTAACGCATACATTTACAACAGCAGAACTATTCCCTAGTTAGTTCCATTCAATTTAAAGAAGCCAAGGCAGCGAAAATTGATACCTGCAGACTAAGAGAGCGGGGGAGGGGGGAGGGGGAAGGGCTCAGCACGGTCTTTTTCCACTGGCAACCAAGTGCGAAACGCAGCCACCCTTGTTCCGAGAATAGCGCTCCCAAGTGGCTGCACAAGAGCCGCAACCTGTTTGCGGCGCGAGTGGCGCCGCCTCACGGTCGTACGGAAGTGCTGCTCTGACGCAAGGCAATCAGGTGAGTTTTATTCTGGGAACGCACACTACTCTCACAGCTGCTTTCGTCAGAGCTCGCGTCTGCGTCCCGTGGCCGTGGTGGTTCGCGAGCAGTCGACAAATACCACTGACCGCACCTCTGGCACTCAGCCAGATCGTTAATTACTTGCAGCACAACCAGAGGCTTTCTCAATTTCCTGCTAACAAGGATACTTCCTCTGAAAGGAAATATTCAGCCGTCACCTACCCGCAAGAGCTAGCAAACAGCCTGCGGTTGAATGAAAATTTTCCTGTTTTTTTTTCAATTATTTCTGCAAACTCTTTGTTTTTCGTGGAAGCGTTACGTGGATAACGAGAATGAGTGTGACTCACGTGCGCTCGTCGTAATAAGCACCTTTGTTGCCTTTTCCGCTGGTTCGCCGCAGTGTGGTAGCATTTCGCCCACGTTGGCAGAAGGAAGTGGTAAGCGTAACCACCTTCCTAATGTTATAGGTTGTAACCTCCCACCAAATAAATTTTAGTGATATTATTTTAAATGCAAATGGACATTGAGCTAAGTGTAAGCTCCCCAGAGGAAGTTTGAAACACAATAATTGAATGTTAACTAGAATACAACTTAATGTAACCTCCCAGCAAATAAATTTAAAGACAATGACAATTAAATGAATACTAGCTATCTGACCCAAGTGTAAGCTCCCACAAAAATAATGAAAGACAATTTAATGCTAATGAAACTTCAGTGACAATGACCGAAAAATCAGTCTTTGGCCCTGTGCAAAAATCAGAATTAATTTCTTACCTCAGTATAACTGCCTGCTCTTATTGTTGGCCACGGCTTGGAGGAAATGCATTGCAAGTATTATATATATATTTTTTTAATTTAACTGAAACTTTTCTTTAGAGGAAATGGAAGGAATTCGTTCGTTCAATTAAATGGTTCTTTTGTCAGAATGCATTGAAAACAAATTTATTATTGGGGCACTTGTTGAGAATTGATTACAATAAAAATACATTACATTATCTGGTGTGCGCAATGCAGCTTGGTTACCTTAATTAACAATATACCTCATTCAGCATCTTGACCAAAAACCCATGTCGACGCCCGCGGACTGCGTCCCGCTCGCGACTCTCTCGCGACTGTACTAGACCACTACTGCCGACACACTACCCACAGACTGCACTGGCCTACTGCTACCGAGCCCGCATCTCGTGGTCGTGCGGTAGCGTTCTCGATTCCCACGCCCGGATTCCCGGGTTCGATTCCCGGCGGGGTCAGGGATTTTCTCTGCCTCGTGATAGCTGGGTGTTGTGTGCTGTCCTTAGGTTAGTTAGGTTTAAGTAGTTCTGAGTTCTAGGGGACTGATGACCATAGATGTTAAGTCCCATAGTGCTCAGAGCCATTTGAACCATTTTTGAACTGCTACCGACAGACTACATCACACAACTGCACTGCCGACAGACTACCCACAGACTGCACTGGCCTACTGCTGCCGACAGACTACTGCTCGCAACTCTCGCGCGGTCAAGCGCAGACTAGCCACGATAAATAGCTCTCTGGTCAAAGATTCTGTAATGCCTCGCCATCGCCGCCACACAACATACGTGTTTCAAGGTCTAAAGTGAATATAGATCTCGAGGTGGTGCTTTGCCTGCGCGAGCGAAATATTTACTCCTTGGCACCGCGTTGCGAGCGGAGAAAAGTAAGAAAATCGGAATGTTTCCAGAATGAGATTTTCACTCTGCAGCGGAGTGTGCGCAGATATGAAACTTCCTGGCAGATAAAGAACTGTGTGCCGGACCGAGACTCGAGACCTTTGCCTTTCGCGGGCAAGTGCTCTACCAACTGAGCAACCCAAGTACGACTCACGTCCCGTATTCACAGCTTCACTTCTGCCAGTACCTCGTCCCCTACCTTCCCCAAACTTTACAGAGCTTCCAAACTTGACAGAAGCTCTGTGAAGTTTGGAAGGTAGGAGACGAGGTAGTGTCAGAAGTGAAGCTGTGAGTACGGGGCGTGAGTCGTGCTTGGGTAGCTCAGTTGGTAGAGCACTTGACCACGAAAGGCAAAGGTCCCGAGTTCGAGTCTCGGTCTGGCACACAGTTTTAATCTGCCAGGAAGTTTCAAATCGGAATTTGACTGGACTTTGTTACGAGACACGATAACGAGACGACGTATACAATGAAACAGTCGTTGTTAGCCGCCATGCTATACAAGGTGCATTCAAGTTCTAAGGCCTCCGCTTTTTTTTCTGATTAACTACTCACCTGAAACCGATGAAACTGGCGTTACTTCTCGACGTAATCGCCCTGCAGACGTACACATTTTTCACAACGCTGACGCCATGATGCCATGGCAGCGGCGAAGGCTTCTTTAGGAGTCTGTTTTGACCACTGGAAAATCGCTGAGGCAATAGCAGCACGGCTGGTGAATATGCGGCCACGGAGAGTGTCTTTCATTGTTGGAAAAAGCCAAAAGTCACTAGGGGCCAGGTCAGGTGAGTAGGGAGCATGAGTAATCACTTCAAAGTTGTTATCATGAAGAAACTGTTGCGTAACGTTAGCTCGGTGTGCGGGTGCGTTGTCTTGGTGAAACAGCACATGCGCAGCCCGTCCCGGACGTTTTTGTTGCAGTGCAGGAAGGAATTTGTTCTTCAAAACATTCTCGTAGGATGCACCTGTTACCGTAGTGCCCTTTGGAACGCAATGGGTAAGGATTACGCCCTCGCTGTCCCAGAACATGGACACCATCATTTTTTCAGCACTGGTGGTTACCAGAAATTTTTTTGGTGGCGGTGAATCTGTGTGCTTCCATTGAGCTGACTGGCGCTTTGTTTCTGGATTTAAAAATGGCATCCACGTCTCATCCATTGTCACAACCGACGAAAAGAAAGTCCCATTCATGCTGTTGTTGCGCGTCAACATTGCTTGGCAACATGCCACACGGGCAGCCATGTGGTCGTCCGTCAGCATTCGTGGCACCCACCTGGCTCACACTTTTCGCATTTTCAGGTCGTCATGCAGGATTGTGTGCACAGAACCCACAGAAATGCCAACTCTGGAGGCGATCTGTTCAACAGTCATTCGGCGATCCCCCAAAACAATTCTCTCCACTTTCTCGATCATGTCGTCAGACCGGCTTGTGCGAGCCTGAAGTTGTTTCGGTTTGTTGTCACACGATGTTCTGCCTTCATTAAACTGTCGCACCCACGAACGCACTTTCGACACATCCATAACTCCATCACCACATGTCTCCTTCAACTGTCGATGAATTTCAATTGGTTTCACACCACGCAAATTCAGAAAACGAATGATTGCACGCTGTTCAAGTAAGGAAAACGTCGCCATTTTAAGTATTTAAAACAGTTCTCATTCTCGCCGCTGGCGGTAAAATTCCATCTGCCGTACCGTGCTGCCATCTCTGGGACGTATTGACAATGAACGCGGCCTCATTTTAAAACAATGCGCATGTTTCTATCTCTTTCCAGTCCGGAGAAAAAAATCGGAGGCCTTAGAACTTGAATGCACCTCGTATAATTTGTGGCTTTGAGATTCACAAGCAGTATGTAATGTTAATGTCGAGTTTAGTAACGGCCAAAATACAGTCTGATCATAGAATGAAGGCTTTCACGGCATGTGTTGTCAACACTTATCCCTTCCGGACTGAGATGCCGTGGTCCATACATAAAACTCTCCCCCCTGACGTTTTACGTATGGAACACGGCATCTCAGTCCGGAAGTGTTAAGTGATGAGAATACAATATGTTGCATTTTAAAGTTAATTGCGCATATTTAATTTTTATCAAAGGATTCTGTGAGGAACTGTTATGCACTACAAGTTTGTATAGGACTTCGAACATTTGGTGGACAACGTTTGTGGTAGAACCTGCTTCTGTCACAAGGTTAAAGCATACAGAAAGTTTGCTCAGATAAAAACAACTCATTGCACTCGCAGACAAGCTTCGAATGACCAAATGCTAATCGCAGCGTTACAGTTCGAAAAGATCCTATATCAGTTTTCTTTCTCTTACATTTCAATGAATTTTACAGGCAAACGGTGGAGTCGGCAGCTGCTTTTCCGCCACGAGAGTAACTTGTCTACGTGTACGAAATTACGTACGCTGTGGGGATCGTCGACGCCGATAGTGTTTTTCACAGACATACAAACAGAGACACTACACACAATAGTTCGGTAACAACGAGTTTAATATTACCAGTTGGAAAAACGTTAATTCATATTTGAGCACTAAAATATGCTATAGCGGTTACTTGCTAGTACTTGGTACTAGAGGAGGCTGTAGAGGGTAAAAACTGTAGAGGATGAAGAAGATTGGAACCCCTGCAGTAAATAATTCAGGACGTTGGTTGCGGGTGCTACTCTGAGTTGAAAAGGTTTGTACAGGAGAGGAATTCGGGGCGGCCACATCAAGCCCGTCAGAAGACAGATTACTCAAAACACTTGCTCTCTTCCAGGTACTGATGCTTTTCACAAACAAGAATAATACGAAAGAACACAAACTCAGATAGATCTAAAAGCTCATGCGTACACCTGTATATTTAATCATTATTCATCGTGTTTAGACAAACCCCTCACAGAAGGACATTCATATCAACGAAATGAAAAAAAAGTTTAGCAGAATGTGTCGGATTTGGCATCTTTGAAATTTGCGCCATGTACGAGTATTTTAGTGCCCCTCCTTCAATGCAGATCCACAGTCCTATCTACTCGGTTCCTGAAATTAACGTTTAAAATTTTAAAGCCTCCACGTCGTTGCTATGGCAATTGATATTAAGCAGATAAATATGACAGTGACTCAGCCGACAAACTGTAACCGGATTTTTTGAACGAAAAGTGTTTCGCACTTTCGTCTAAACACACGCGGCATGAGAGATGTGAGAGACAAACGGTATGAACTGGTTATGCTGGCCTAACTATAGTGCATGCCAAATGAAAGGTAAAAGAGTTACCTACTAAACTACTGTGATGTCTGTGTGTTGTGTAATGACGCGCGGGGTAGCCGAGCGGTCTTGGGCGCCTTGTCACGGTTCGCGCGGCTCCCCCCGCCGGAGGTTCGAGTCCTCCCATGGGCATGGGTGTTTGTGTTGTCCTTAGCGTAAGTTAATTTAAGTTATATTAAGTAGTGTGTAAGCTTAGGGGCCGATGACCTCAGCAGTTTGGTCCTGTAAGACCTTGCCACAAATTTCAATTTTTTTTTTTTGTGTGTATTTCACAGAACTTTATCAATATGCGACCCTTTAACGTACAAGAAGAATGCACCGCTTTGCCAATATTGTAAATGCGTTTCATTAACGCACTAAACGATTAATTTTGTGGTGCCACTAGGTGCTCATTACACTCTTAGTTTCACCACTACATAAGAATGTTTTCTTTTTAAATGGCTGAAAGTTGTTTATGTAAAACAGTTGCACGTAGGAAACACACGGGCTTCTGTTTATGGACATCTCCATCATACGCAGAACCATATTGCAACTATCATACTACTGAAATCAAAGAAAGTAGTTCCTTAATGCTTGAAAATAGTGAGCTATGATGGTGAAAATGCGGCCACCGAAAACTCGTTCCAATCGCAAGTTTTGAACGTGCATCTCCAGCTGTTCACAAGCACACCAAAGCAAATTTTAATATACATCATCAACGTTAATTTCAACATTGTTGAGACTAGGGAAACTGTGCATTAGTATCATGGTCAACTGTAAGATCTAAAAGTACTACATATGTATGTATATACCAGAAGAAAGAAAATCATTCCTGGAACTAATTCAGTGTTGAGAATGGCTGCGATGTGGGGTCTGAGTGTGGCACGGTCAAATGGTGGTGCCCCAGGCATCAGTGCTGGGGCCACTTCTCCTCATTTATTATGGGCAACTCTAAAATATTTCTCTTTGCTGATGATACTAGCTTGGTAGTAGAGGATGTTGTGTGCAACATTGGGTTTGTATGAAACAGTGCAGTTCATGGCATAAGTTCATGGCTCCCAGAATATAAACTAACCCTAAACCATAGTACGACTCAGTTTTTACAGTTGAAACCCGTACGTATTCATTACCAGCGATGGCGAGGCATGACAGTTATTTATCGTTGCTAGTCTGCGCTTGACCGCGCGAGAGTTGAGTTGCGAGTAGTCAGTTGCGAGTGGCACTCAGTCGGCAGTAGTTGTAGCGAGTGGACGGTTGTACTGAGCGGGCGTCGGCGTGCTCTCCTTCCATCTCTGGCCACGATTCAGGACGAGGTATATTTTTTTAGAAGGTAATGAAGCAGCATTGCGCTCAGCTAATGACATATGTTAACTGTAACTAATTTGTTCAAGAATTGCCCCAATAATAATTTTCTTATAAAGTAACTGTTTTAAACAAAAAGATTCATTTCAAGTCAAGTAATACTTCCTATGCATTCCCTCCAAGAATTAAAATTAAACATGGGCCAGCATTGCACGGAGCTGTGCCGAAAAATAAGAGCAGATATAGATGCAGTTTACTGAGTAAGAATTTTGGTTTTTGTGTTCAGGTTTAATTATTTCACAGGGCCGAAGGTCAGCGCAGCTGCCCTTATAAAATTTATCAGGTTTAATTATTGCTGTTCAGATATTACATTCAATTCATGCTTCATTATTTAATTAACATTATTGTGAGTTTAATGAGCAATCTTCATTCCCTAATTTTGTGGGAAGACAACATTTGGCTCATTTACATTTTTACTTAACATTGACTTTCATAATTTTGCTGGGAGGTTACAATTTCATTATTATTGACTTTTAAAAAATGTAGCGGGGAGGTTACACAGTTTCAACACACAATTAGACAAAATCCAACGTTTTAATTTCTAGATTTTCAGATAGCTAGTAAACTGTCGTGGAAAGCCCACGTTCAGGATCTTGTTCAAAGACTTAATGTTGTCATTATTACTATTCGGACGGTATATGAAGCAAGTGATCGTTCGACACGGAAATTAGTCTCCTTTGCTTATTTTCATTGTCTTATGTCATATGGTATTATATTTTGGGTCAGCTCTTCCCATGCTCAAAAGGTATTTTTGGCTCAGAAACGGGCAGTTCGGGCAACAAGTGGTGTTGGTGTTGTTGTTGTGGTCTTCAGTCCTGAGACTGGTTTGATCCAGCTCTCCATGCTACTCTGTCCTGTGCAAGCTTCTTCATCTCCCAGTGCCTACTGCAACCTACATCCTTCTGAATCTGCTTAGTGTATTCATCTCTTGGTCTCCCCTACGATTTTTACCCTCCACGCTGCCTTCCAATACTAAATTGGTGATCCCTTGATGCCTCAAAACATGTCCTACCAACCGATCCCTTCTTCTGGTCAAGTTGCGCCACAAACTCCTCTTCTCCTCAATCCTATTCAGTAGCTCCTCATTAGTTATGTGATCTGCCCATCTAATCTTCAGCATTCTTCTGTAGCACCACATTTCGAAAGCTTCTATTCTCTTCTTGTCCAAACTATTTACCGTCCATGTTTCACTTCCATACATGGCTACACTCCATACAAATACTTTCAGAAATGAGTTCCTGACACTTAAATCTATACTCGATGTTAACAAATTTCTCTTCTTCAGAAACGCTTTCCTTGCCATTGCCAGTCTACATTTTATATCCTCTCTACTTCGACCATCATCAGTTATTTTGCTCCCCAAATAGCACAACTCCTTTATTACTTTAAGTGTCTCATTTCCTAATCTAATATCCTCAACATCACCCGACTTAATTCGACTACATTCCATTATCCTCGTTTTGCTTTTGTTGATGTTCATCTTATATCCTCCCTTCTAGACACCATCCTTTGCTGTCTCTGACAGAATTACAATGTCATGGGCGAACCTCAAAGTTTTTATTTCTTCTCCATGGATTTTAATACCTACTCCGAATTTTTCTTTCGTTTCCTTTACTGCTTGCTCAATATACAGATTGAACAACATCGGGGAGAGGCTACAACCCTGTCTTACTCCCTTCCCAACCACTGCTTCCCTTTCATGTCCCTCGACTCTTATAACTGCCATCTGGTTTCTGTACAAATTGTAAATAGCCTTTCGCTCCCTGTATTTTACCCCTGCCACCTTTAGAATTTGAAAGAGAGTATTCCAGTCAACATTGTCAAAAGCTTTCTCTAAGTCTACAAATGCTAGAAACGTAGGTTTGCCTTTCCTTAATCTTTCTTCTAAGATAAGTCGTAAGGTCAGTATTGCCTCACGTGTTCCAGTATTTCTACGGAATCCAAACTCATCTTCCCCGAGGTTGGCTTCTACTAGTTTTTCCATTCGTCTGTAAAGTATTCGTGTTAGTATTTTGCAGCTGTGGGTTATTAAACTGACTGATCGGTAATTCTCACATCTGTCAACACCTGCTTTCTTTGGGATTGGAATTATTACATTCTTCTTGAAGTCTGAGGGTATTTCGCCTGTTTCATACATCTTGCTCACCAGATGGTAGAGTTTTGTCAGGGTGGTGTAAGTTCTGGAATATCCTGTCGACCCTTCTTCATTAGTCTGGATATTCTGACATTGGCCTCTCAATATATATGCTCATTACTGTCGATTCGTGTTAACAGTATCAGCTTATTCGAAAGAATTAGCAGTTTTCACTGTGTTAAAACAAAGCAGAAATCGAATCTGCATTTGGATCGCACTTCCTTGACTCTTGAGCAGAAAGGTGTGCAGTGTACTGCTGCATCCACTTTCAATAAGCTACCATAAGAGTTAAAATGTTAGCAGTAGCCCACACGCTTTCAAATCGAAACTGAAGAGTTGGCGTTCCTTGAAAAATTAAGCTGATTCCTATGTTATATTGTTGATTGCGTTTACTTAAATTTATTATTTGACTTTTTTTAAATTCATAAACATTTTATTTTATCTGTTATTACTTTTATGTAGTAATTTCATGTACTGACACGTCCCACGAGCTTGGAGATTTTCTAGCCGGCCTCGGTGGCCGTGCGGTTCTAGGCGCTTCAGTCCGGAACCGCGCGACTGCTACCTCGCAGGTTCGAATCCTGCCTCGGGCATGGATGTGTGTGATGTCCTTAGGTTAGTTAGGTTTAAGTAGTTCTAAGTTCCAGGGGACTGATGCCCTCAGATGTTGATTCCATAGTGCTCAGAGCCATTTGAACCACTTTTTTTTTGTTTTTTTGGAGATATTCTCCTCAATTTCTTCCTAAGGAACTTGACGTGTAAATAAACAGAATAAATGAATAACAATAATAAAAAGGATAGGGAGAATATTTGAGGTATATTTACACTAAAAATTAGTTACAATAATTATCTCGCATCGCTTTAAATAGTTGCGCTATCGGTTGACTCGCACGACAGTACTCCCCGTTTAGAACAATAAACAAGTAATTCCACATCGTTCTCGGCGTAACGGCAACAAAAATAGTTTCTCCGATATTACGAATGCTGAATGCAAGAGCTGAGCCCCGTACGGCGGTCGGTCTCCGCGAGCGCAGCGGCATACCAGAGTTAACGCGCCCACCGCAGGAGGACGGAAGAAACGCCAATAAAGAAAACCGAGCACCGACGTGATTGTCACATAACTTCACTTAACTCGCGCACAACGCCGCCCTAACTCAAGCGGCAAGACAGCCGCCGCGGCGCGTCCGTCCGAATGCCGGAGAAGGCGGACGGCTGGCACGGTCCGATCTACCTTCCGCGACGACGACGATGGCAAGGAAACCTGCATTGTTTTCGCGAGACACACACACACACACACAGACACGCACGCACACACACACACACACACACACACACACTGACACACACACACACACACACACACACACACACATATATATACATACACTCAACATACTTACGCACGCAGGGACGGACGGCCGAACGCACGAACCGCGCGGAAACGCTGCCGTAAATTAAGGACTGCTGACGCACCAGTGGCGTCGTAAAGCATGGCTGTTTTGAATTTTTCATGGCTGCCGCTGCAACGGCAGGCGCAGGCTGCGCGAGGGGGGCCCAAAGTGAGTGAAACTGCCGTAAATATCCAACGGCCTCCTGGCGGTGACGTCACGTCTACCCCCTACCCGTGGGAGGTGCCCATCCCAGTGCTCGCTTACGCGCAGACGTAAATAAAACAGATGCCCGCCCGCGGGACGTGCGACAGATGCGCCCGTCCTCCGTCCGCCTGCTGCTTCCTTCCCTTCTTTCTTCCTCCTTCGTCTCGTCTCCCCTTCATTCTCTCTCCTGCCTCCTCCCTCTCTCTCTCTCTGTCTCGTCTACTTCCTTTCGCAGTGAGAATGACGCTCACAATGCAAGTGCAGAATAGGCCCGGGAGTCGAACAATGCGCTGCCCTGCGAGTGCGATTACTCGATCGCCGCCGTCTCAAGGTAATCGCCGGCATTCAGCTCCGCGGGAGCTGCCAGTATGGGACAAGGAGGATGCTTAGGAAATCGGGGCTGCCAGCCGCTCATACAGCCATCCCTCCGCTGCGTTCTGCTGATGAGCTATAGTGAAGTCTCCCCTCCCTGCCGCCTCGCGCTCCTACCAACACTGTGCATGTGCTTTGTGATGCTGAAAGGACCAACGCGGTGAATAGACGCACAGAAGCGTTCCACCTATCTCCACGCACTTTACCGTCATTCATTCCGAATGCTGTTTTGCAGCTTTATGTCTCGCGTTCCTCTCCCTCTCTCTCTCTCTCTCGGACATGCTTTCGGTTTCAGCGTCTGTCAGCGAGCAGACCCTGTTTACTTCATCTTCATCATGAACAGTTGGCTGTCTCTCTGAGTTACGATTCTCAGCTGCCGCTGTTACCTGTCATTGAAAACGTGGCACTGTCGTCGAAATTTACAAATGGTTCAAATGGCTCCGAGCACTATGGGACAACATCTGAGGTCATCAGTACCCTAGAACTTAGAACCACTTAAACCTAACCTAACCTAAGGACATCACACACATCCATGCCCGAGGCAGGATTCGAACCTGCGACCGTAGCAGTCGCGCGGTTCCAGACTAAAGCGCCTAGAACCGCTCGGCCACATCGACCGGCTCCAAATTTACAGATTGACTACGAACAGCCTTGATATGATCAGAGCAGAGCTATTTCATTGACTTCGTGCCGTTTGATACATCCCTGTAGATGAATTTTTAGTGGTAGCGTGTACCCCTCACAACAATCCAAGTATAATGAGCTGTTATCTGTCGACAAGTTATCATCTACGATCCATCCTGTCAAAAAAAGACTTAGTTCTGAGCAAAACTATGTACCAGCTGAAACATATGTGGAAAATAACAAGGTCAAATAAGAAATGTCTCGTTACAACAGTCACCAATCACGTTTCAGGTATCATCCAAGAAGTGGTAGTAAAGAAAACCCTTGAGCAACAAGTAGAAATTACGTTTGTTAGGTCCTCTTGTAATGTTCAACCCTCGTACCAGAATTCTACGCTTTAAAAATGGTTTTAAGCAGTCTTTGCAGCAATAAAACATTTATTTGAATGGTAGCTGGTTGTGGTCAAAATGTGACCATCTTTAGACCATTTATACCGTGGCGTAGGTGGTGGCAGCGAACGGAGCATGTGTTGTGGCTCCATGAACATCGACTGTTCGGCTGTTGTCAGGATTGGAAAGCAGTAACACGATTACTTTTTTAAAAAAAAAAAAGCTAACTTTGAAAAGTGAGAAGATAGGTGGAATGAATATAGAATTACGAGGGTAAAATTTACCCAAAAATTCGTGCAGCTGTATTTCGAAATATTGGCTCACCTCGTACAAAATAAACAGAAGACCCATGATATCATCAACAAGGATAGATTTATAAATTTCAAATAACATGTATCACACTAAGGCTACTGTATTACCTGTTTTGTGAAGTAAATGCCTGTTTTTGCTGCATGTATTGTGCCAGCCACTGAAACTACTAAATATTTTACCAAAATCCGGACGTTACCAATATCTCGCGACTATTTATTACCCGCTAGGGGTATGACAGTGTAGAGAATTAGTTAAATGTTTGTGTAAATTTAAAACAACTTGTAGTACATACATGTGATGCAAACCCTGTATCATAATTACTTTAATTCTTTGTAAAGCGTGTTATGACTGCCTCGAAATGCTGTAAATCATGATAACTTCTGTGCATCTAGGTTATCCAATATCGCGAGTTTAACTCAAAACAGGGAGAAAGAACAAAATGATTCACGCTAACGGGTTCGTATAAGAGTAATACAAAAAAATTAGCGAAAGTTTATAGAAATGTTCTGAGAACTTACATACGACTCTCCAGAAGAAGACTTTTTCTAACCAAAGACCGATACCAGATTAGATTACTACAACATAATAACAGATGCACAGACCTGTCGAGGAGATGATCACATAGTGGCAGTACTGATCATTACTCGCCGTCATTGTTAAACAATAACAACGTACGTTGATGAGCCAAAACATTATGACTACCTGCTTGCTGTCCGTCTCTGGAACGAAATACATTACTGATTCTCTGTAACATGGATCCGACAGTTTGTTGGTAGGTTTGTGGATGTATGTGGCATTAAACGTCTAGGAACAAGTCACGTAATTCGCGTAAATAACGGGCCGCTGATTTGCGTTCGTCGTGATGGCGTCCACAGCGACCCACATGGATTGCGTAAGACTTACATCAGGCGAATTTGGTCGGCGAGACATCAACATGAGTTCACTATAATGCTGCTCCCCCATTGTGGCACGGTTCTGGCTTCGAGACACAGACAATTGTACTGCTGGAAGATGACATAGCCGTCGGGGAAGACTTCGAACTTGAAGCATGAAGGAACGCAGGTGGTTCGCAGCTGTCAGCGTGTCTTCGATTACTACAATAGGTCCCATGCAAAAGCAGGAGAATGTCTCCCATAGCGTAATACTGCTCCTACCAGCCACATGGCACGCTGCATGTTCGAGCCGTCGTTCACCTCGACGACTGCGTTTGTGTAGCAAAAATGTGATTCACCCGAAGAGCCGAAACGTTTACACTGATCACGATCGAATCTCGATGGTCCCATACCCAATGCAATCGTAATTGACAATATCATTCACTCAACATCTGAACACGTAGAGGTGATCTGCTTTGGAGCTCCATGTTCAATAACGTACTATGAACGAAGCACTTGTCGTGTAGCAGTATACGCTCTTTCTGCAGATATGGCACATGTCACCATCTTTCCTACTTTACAGAGCAGACAAGCCTCCGAACGCCATTTTCTGCGAAGAGACGTGGACTTCCAATCATTTAGCGCCTGGTGGTAGTTTTATTTTCCTTCTACCTCTGTCTACAACAGTACCACAAGAACATTCGACTTTCGACCAGCTTCGTACCATGTCACGGACTGCGCGGCTGCTCCCGCCGGAGGTTCGAGTCCTCCCTCGGCATGGGGGTCTGTGCTGTATTTTGCATTCCAGAAGGCTTTCGACACCGTTCCTCACAAGCGTCTTCTAAACAAACTGCGTGCGTACGGGGTATGGCCTCAGTTGTGCGACTGGATTCGTGATTTCCCGTCAGAAAGGTCACAGTTCGCAGTAATAGACGGAAAGTCATCGAGTAAAACAGAAAATATATCCTGCGTTCCCCAAGGAAGTGTTACAGGCCCTCTATTGTTCCTGATCTATATTAACGACATAGGAGACAATCTGAGTAGCCGTCTTAGATTGTTTGGATTTACCGTCTTGTAAAGTCATCAGATGATCAAAACGACTTGCAAAATGATTTAGATAAGATATCTGTATTGGGCGTAAAGTGGCAATTGACCCTGAATAAGGAAAAGTGTGAAGTTATTCACACTAGTACTAGAGGAAATCAGCTAAATTTCGATTAAGCGATAAGTCACACAAATCTGAAGGCTGTAAATTCAACTAAATACTTAAGGATTACAATTACAAATAACATAGATAATATTGTGGGTAGAGCAAACCAAAGACTGCGATTCATTGGCAGAACCCTTAGAAGGTGCAACAGGTCTACCAGAGAGACTGCTTACACCACGCTTGTCCGCCCTATTCTGGAGTAATTGCTGTGCGGTATGGGATCCGCATCAGGTGGGATTGATGGATGACATCGTAAAAGTATAAAGAAGGGCAGCTCGTTTTGTATTATTGCGAAACAGGGGAGATAGTGCCACAGACATGATACGTGAATTGGAGTGGCAATCATTAAAACAAAGGCGTTTTTCGTTGCGACGGGGTCCTCTCATGAAATTTCAATCACCAGTTTTCTCCTCCGATTGCGAAAACATTCTGTTGGCACCCACCTACATAGGGAGAAATGATCATCACGATAAAAGAAGAGAAATCAGGGCTCGCACAGAAAAAATTAAGTGCTAGTTTTTCCCGCGTGCCGTTCGAGAGTGGAACGGTAGAGAGACAGCATGAAGGTGGTTCCCTGAACCCTGTGCCAGGCACTTTATTGTGAATAGCAGAGTAATCACGTAGATGTAGTTTAAGTAGTGTGTAAGTCTAGGAACTGATGGCCTCAACAGTTTGGTCCTTAGGAATTCACACACATTTGAACATTTGACAAGCTTCGTTGTTTTGTGAGATACTCGTTCACAGGTTCTGCGTAATAATAATCTGCTCTTTGTTAAAGTCGCTTATCTCAATGGATTTCCCCATTTGCAGTCCATATCTTCGCTAGAGTGATCCCTGTCCGTGTCTGCTGTGCCTACGTACTGCTGTTGCCGGGTCACACGCCCGCAACGTCACCAGGCGATCGAGCGTCGCTGTGTGCAGTGATTATAATGTGTCGGCTTATCAATGTATTTACGGATACGAAGCTGTTCTGCCAGATGACGCCCACATGGACCTCATGTAGGATTCCTGAACGAGACACTAGTCTTTTCGGCAATCAAACGTTACAGCTGGAGCGTTCAATACTGGAAATATTTCAGTCGGTGCGACGAATCGTCGCATTTACATGAGGTAATGGATCTGAATTACACTACAATGGCTGTTGGTTTCATCGCGTAGGATATGTTTACAAGGTAGAAACATTAATTTCTGCTACCCATAGCTGAACAAAAAAAAATGGTTCAAATGGCTCTGAGCACTATGGGACTTAACATCTTAGGTCATCAGTCCCCTAGAACTTAGATCTACTTAAACCTAACTAACCTAAGGACATTACACACATCCATGCCCGAGGCAGGATTCGAACCTGCGACCGTAACAGTCGCGCGGTTCCGGACTGCGCGCCTAGAACCGCGAGACCACCGCGGCCGGCAGCTGAACACACAAGCGTTATTATGTTTCTGGATCTTCATTACAATTTAAATCATTAGGTTATCGTAAACTCTCCAACTTAGGGAACAACTGCCGAACAACGACACGTACCACCTGCTCAGGCGCGAAAACACCTTCGACATTCTGAATCAATTAACCAATGAAATATCAAGTAAAGTCCTCAAAGAATATCTACGTAACAATCATTAATTAATTAAACACCAGATTTGTCGCGTACGCCCCCCTGTTCCGACGGGACGTGGAACAGGCCAGTCGCGTCACGGCTGGAATCCGCCAGGTCTTCGGAATAGGTTGGGGGGCAGTACATTACTACCGGATATGACAAGCACCGATCATGACATTAGATTAAGGTTAGTTATAAGATCAAATTAGGATAAGAGAAATAGTATAAAACTGCAGCGACCAAGTTATCGCCCAGCCCAGTGCCAGGGGCACTCCCACTGGGATTAGCTCAGTGGGAATGGCCAAAAAAAATTAGGTTTGTATTGATTCTGGCACACTTGTAACGCTGCAGGTAGGGTAGTTATAATAAGTAATCATCTGAAAGTAGCATATTAACAATAGAAGCCAAAATTAAAGTAACACTAGAAAAATAATAACATAGTACAGCATAGTAGCAGAACACTCCCGTAGTGGTGATGGATTATTGTAAAACCTGTAGTGTTAAACATAATAATAGCTGCAGATAGAAACTTAGAAGTAGAAAATAATAGGACCTACTAATGTATTTAGGTAGTAGGTTACTATGTATCACAATAATGATGGAATAAAGAATTTTTTTTTTAAAAAAAAAATCTCTCCCTAAGTAATTACGGCGTCTTGCAAGATGACACCCACCACACATTCTGTTTTTTCCGAGAAGTGAAGTCTCTCGTCTTAAATAGCACAGAAACCAACTGGATCTTAATGCTGTATGCTGTGTTAATGGAACCAAACATCCGCTCATTCCCTACACGTCCTCTAATTGCAAAGAAACGCCGCGGAAACACTGTTCTATCGTGCCTGAGCGTGACTTCGGAATACTACATGGCGAGGTGGTGCATCAGCAAATGGCGCGACGCATTCAGGAGAAGTGCGGTTCACATTGGGGTCAAAAGAATCTAAGCTTGGAAAGCCACTTCTGGTCAACAGTGGAATGTTTCTTCAGTAAGTCTACCTCCAAATTTCTTCCATAGTGTCGTAGTATTGAGCTACTGTCTGCCGACCCAGACTGTAAGCAGTAATCTTCATTACTTCCTTTCACAAGTCGGGAGCATGCCTTATGTAACACGAAAAGTACTAGGTAGTGCAGCGATCTCAAGATTGCGAAGACTGGTTTGTAGCTCCCGTGAGTTCTCTTGACTAGCACTGAGACATAATTAAAGCGGTCATTGATGGCTAATACGCCAGTATTACGTGTCAATCGTATGCTGGCGTCTGCCAGTAGTAATGGAAACCGGAGAAGTAATTAACACCCACTGCCCTCGGACTCTATTCCTGCCGTTAATTGGAGAGTTTCCACTCGTTTCAGGTGTCATTAATTATGAGATAAACCAAGGCGCTTAAGGACTGTCGTTCAGAGAGCTCGTCCGCTTTATTTTTCTTCTCCACTCTTCTTCCTTTTTATTTTTTATTTTTTTTATTTTTTAAGTGCTCTGGATGTAGATAAACGAAAGAGGCCGGGCTTAAAAGAAATTTGAAGAGGTGTTTGACGGGAGATAAAAGCAGGCTTAGCGACAGACTAGCCGACGAGGGGAACTCGAGAACAGCGCCGGTGCAGGAATTCAGTCGCGCTGCTAGGGGTGCGGGTGGGGTATGGGGGGGGGGGGGGGGGGGAGAGAGGGAGGAGGGGGGGGGATGGCGGGGAAGCAGAAGGCGGAAAATTTCGTCTCCGCCCTGCCCGTCAGGTCGCCTGTGTCACGTCGTTTTCTCACCTGAAAAATTTCTCTTTGTGTTACTTTGGCGGTTCCAAGGCCCGTGTGTGCCTTTCGGGAACACCGCAGAGGACGTTCTTGCCTCACATAGCCGACTACTTGAATTTCTGAAACAGTTTTCACACACGAGTCTGAAATTAAGAAATACGTACCCTTCGTTGGTTTGCGAAGATTCTTGCTGACTACTAACATTTAGTGCCGATAGTACCAATTGCAAAACGCTGCAAGATGAAATAGCGGAAAGGAAAAGCAGAGTGCTGTGTATAAGCACATATCTGTCTCAGCTAATATTCCAACAGCACTTTTTGTAACTGCCTTACAAGAAGCGGAAGATCTAATTAGAAAACGGGTTTAACAAAGAGTTGATTGAACACGGTGGATTATTGCTTAAGCTCAGAATTTTACAAGTGGTCAACCGCTACTGCCTGAACACTAAAATTCCAGATAATTGGCCTACGGCAACCGTTTTGTGACTATTTGAAAATAGGATCGCAGGAAAACTTCGAATTGTAGAGGTTCAAATGGTTCAAATGGCTCTGAGCACTATGGGACTTAACTTCTGAGGTCATCAGTCCCCTAGAACTCAGAACTACTTAAACCTAACTAACCTAAGGACATCACACACATCCATGCCCGAGGCAGGATGCGGTCGCGCGGCTCTAGACTGTAGCGCCTAGAACCGCTCGGCCACCCCGGCCGGCAATTGTAGAGGTATCAGTGTGTTACACACACTGCGCAAAATACACTCCTGGAAATGGAAAAAAGAACACATTGACACCGGTGTGTCAGACCCACCATACTTGCTCCGGACACTGCGAGAGGGCTGTACAAGCAATGGTCACACGCACGGCACAGCGGACACACCAGGAACCGCGGTGTTGGCCGTCGAATGGCGCTAGCTGCGCAGCATTTGTGCACCGCCGCCGTCAGTGTCAGCCAGTTTGCCGTGGCATACGGAGCTCCATCGCAGTCTATAACACTGGTAGCATGCCGCGACAGCGTGGACGTGAACCGTATGTGCAGTTGACGGACTTTGAGCGAGGGCGTATAGTGGGCATGCGGGAGGCCGGGTGGACGTGCCGCCGAATTGCTCAACACGTGGGGCGTGAGGTCTCCAAAATGGTTCAAATGGCTCTGAGCACTATGGGACTCAACTGCTGAGGTCATTAGTCCCCTAGAACTTAGAACTAGTTAAACCTAACTAACCTAAGGACATCACAAACATCCATGCCCGAGGCAGGATTCGAACCTGCGACCGTAGCGGTCTTGCGGTTCCAGACTGCAGCGCCTTTAACCGCACGGCCACTTCGGCCGGCTGAGGTCTCCACAGTACATCGATGTTGTCGCCAGTGGTCGGCGGAAGGTGCACGTGCCCGTCGACCTGGGACCGGACCGCAGCGACGCACGGATGCACGCCAAGACCGTAGGATCCTACGCAGTGCCGTAGGGGACCGCACCGCCACTTCCCAGCAAATTAGGGACACTGTTGCTCCTGGGGTATCGGCGAGGACCATTCGCAACCGTCTCCATGAAGCTGGGCTACGGTCCCGCACACCGTTAGGCCGTCTTCCGCTCACGCCCCAACATCGTGCAGCCCGCCTCCAGTGGTGTCGCGACCGGCGTGAATGGAGTGACGAATGGAGACGTGTCGTCTTCAGCGATGAGAGTCGCTTCTGCCTTGGTGCCAATGATGGTCGTATGCGTGTTTGCAGGTGAGCGCCACAATCAGGACTGCATACGACCGAGGCACACAGGGCCAACACCCGGCATCATGGTGTGGGGAGCGATCTCCTACACTGGCCGTACACCACTGGTGATCGTCGAGGGGACACTGAATAGTGCACGGTACATCCAGACCGTCATCGAACCCATCGTTCTACCATTCCTAGACCGGCAAGGGAACTTGCTGTTCCAACAGGACAATGCACGTCCGCATGTATCCCGTGCCACCCAACGTGCTCTAGAAGGTGTAAGTCAACTACCCTGGCCAGCAAGATCTCCGGATCTGTCCCCCATTGAGCATGTTTGGGACTGGATGAAGCGTCGTCTCACGCGGTCTGCACGTCCAGCACGAACGCTGGTCCAACTGAGGCGCCAGGTGGAAATGGCATGGCAAGCCGTTCCACAGGACTACATCCAGCATCTCTACGATCGTCTCCATGGGAGAATAGCAGCCTGCATTGCTGCGAAAGGTGGATATACACTGTACTAGTGCCGACATTGTGCATGCTCTGTTGCCTGTGTCTATGTGCCTGTGGTTCTGTCAGTGCGATCATGTGATGTATCTGACGCCAGGAATGTGTCAATAAAGTTTCCCCTTCCTGGGACAATGAATTCACGGTGTTCTTATTTCAATTTCCAGGAGTGTATGTGCGGTTGCATTAAATAACAGATGAAAACATTCTTGCAGAAGTGTTACTTCTAGAGAAACAAAGTGGTTTCGTGAGAGGAAGATAAAGCAGCGGTAACACATCTGCTGTTCGACAAATGATATAGAAAAGAAGCACTTCAGTAACTTCCAGATGGCTTGAGCACATTTTTTTCAAAAAAATGTTCAAATGTGTGTGAAATCTTATGGGACTTAATTGCTAAGGTCATCAGTCCCTAAGCTTACACACTACTTAACCTAAATTATCCTAAGGACAAACACACACACCCATGCCCGAGGGAGGACTCGAACCTCCGCCGGGACCACCCGCACAGTCCATGACTCCAGCGCCCCAGACCGCTCGGCTAATTCCGCGCGGCGAGCACATTTTTTATTTTCTCCAAAATCGCCTTACGCGTTTCGACATTCCGTTATTTTCAGAGGCAGTGTTACGTCAACCACAGAAAATTGGTCAATAGATACATTGCGATTGGCACTTGGCTGGTGGTTAAGATTGTTGACGAGATACAATGTCTCTGTTGCACAATTTTCTGTGATTAACATAACATTGCCTTTGAAAATGATGGAATGTCGAAAGACGTAAGGCTATTTTATAGTAAGTAAAAAGTGTTATCAAGACATATGAAAGTTATTAAAGTGCATTCAAATGGCCGCTTCGTCTTATAGCATTTTCATGCACACTGCAACAGAAAAGAAGATAATTTAATTTGCCAACCTACCTGGTATTCATAGATTTTGAAAAATCAAAATGGCTCTGAGCACTATGGGACTTAACTTCTGTGGTCATCAGTCCCCTAGAACGTAGAACTACTTAAACCTAACTAACCTAAGGAAATCACACACATCCATGCCCGAGGCAGGATTCGAATCTGCGACCGTAGCAGACCCGCGGTTCCGGACTGCGCGCCTAGAACCACTAGACCACCGCGGCCGGCTTGAAAAATCATTTGACAGGTTGGATAGAGCAAGTTTGTCGGAATTTATGGTAAAACGTGTTTATCGAAATCATTTAGGCCTAATAAACGACATCAAGAGTTTGTATAATGGAACAGGGGAAAGGAGAAAAGATTTGAGTCAACCACGGTGTGGGAGCAAGGGAGCACTTTATCGCCTACTCTTTTTAATATTTTTATAGAAGATGCCTCCCGAAACACCCGCGAATGAAGAGAAACAGTGTCACAAGGAATAAATATATTTACGTACTATTATTTGCTGATGACACTGTATTCATGGCGAATTGTGAAAAAAGAACTACAAAGACCAATTCCTCCTCTAAACTTCATTGGAAAGGACTATAAGTTTAAGAAAGCAGTGAATAAAACCAAAACAATTGAATTCCGTGGGAAGTACCCAGTACGAACCAAAATCGTAACTAAAGCTATAATTTTGGAACAAGTTTAGCACTTCACCTACCATGGGGCTACATTACATTTAACGAAGATAAAGATGTAGTTTTTACATTTCAGAGACATTAGAGTATATGTGTAACTAATTTTAAAAAGTACACGATAAGAAACAAAAATGAAATTCTCTAAGTGAGGTTGTACCTGTTCCACTGTATGGCAGTGAATCCTGGGTTATGAAGACCAAATGTGCTTGCCAGGTTCAGGCGCTTGAAATGAAATTTTGACGCTCAGTCAAAGGTTTCAATAAGTTGGATGCGATTCCTAAAGAAAATATCAGACATACTTTTGCAGTAAATAGAAGGAATTCCAGAAACGACCTTACAATATAAATCCAAAGGAAAAAGGACGGCCAGTTTGAAGATAGGACTATAGCCAGAACAGGTCGACAGGCCTAATCTGTGACAGGCACAAGACAAAGTGGAATTTCTTCGTTTTTCTATTATACTTCTTATTTACCTCGTTCGTTCACTCTACCGGCACATCAAGATTCGTGAAGTTGGGAAGCATGCTGTTGGGTTGCTGTGGGTTTATCTACCGATGATCATTTTTTATTTGTAGTTCACTGTTGCTATTTGAGTTTACATAATATAATTTGGAGATAATGAGTGGAGGTGTGGACGCTAGAAAATAGAGCGCCATGTCGGAATATTTCCGACATATTCTTCTGTTCAAGTTCAGTCGAAGGGTGACAGCAGAGGAAGAAGCCAGAAACATTTGCATGTGTGGGGATAATTCCAGTGGACAGGGCACGGAAAAAAATGGTTTTCTCGTTTTAAGGAGGACCGTTTTGACGTTAGTGACTCTCGACGTTCAGGAAGACCTCTATGGTTTAATGAAGATCGTTTAAAAGCATTAATTCACAATGATGCACTGTAAGTCTACTCGATAAGTGGCAAATATGAGGAACTGCGAACGTACCATCATGCGATGGGGTAAGTTGAAAAATCTGCTGTATGGGTACCACATGCTCTAATCCAAAATCACAAAAATTAGCGTGTGGCCACACGTGCTTCTCTGCTTGCTCGTCATCAATTGACTCGTGAACAACACTGACCATTCCGATACTGTATCGATACTGATGACGAGAAGTGGTGTCTTTATGCTAACATAACGAAAAGAAAGGAATGATGTGACCCAAACAAAGCAGAAACTCCCGTACAAAGACCTTCGCGTATCCACAAAAGATATTGTTATGTATCTGGTGGGACAGCGACGGTTTGGTGTACTACGAATTGGTAACATTTATTGACAACGACTGAGACACTGTGCGGCAACAATCCAAAAACAAGACCGGAAGACTGTGTGAAGTGACGCCACCCCACGATAACGACCGCCCGCATTCTGCTAGATGGACAAAAAACGCTACGCAAGAGTTGGCTTGGGAAGTCTTTCCGCACCCACCTTATTCACCTGATCTTCCGCCCTTAAATTTTCACCTTTTCCGCTCTCTGTCGAACAACGTTCAAGGGACTTGCTTTCCGGATGAAAACGCGTCCCCAACATGGCTCGATGTGTTCTTCACCTTGTAAGAGGTATGTGCTGCCTGCGATACGTAAGCTATAAGAGAATCTGAGACCAAAGAGCGGTGTTGACTGCAGTACGAACTGTGTAGCAGTAGCAGTAAGTTGTTGCTAGCGAGCAGTCGCCTGTCTGCGCTTGTCAGTCAAGTCTGGTGTATCATGTTGGCTGGGCCGGTCGCGGTGCAGCGATGCCGGAGCCTGAGTATTATTGTATAAGGTAAAAAAAGCAGCCTCGCGCATATCTAGTAATGTTATGTGAAGTCCCATGTAAATCTTTTAAAAATGTCCTAACAATAATCTTCGTGATATACAGTAATTTCTAACAAACTTTCATTTCAATTTAAAGAATTTAGTAATTTCTTCAATCCATGATCATTCCTATTGTTGCAAAAGAAAAATCAGTTGCTTCCTTTCATAAATGACAAATCCATCGGCCAGCATTGCACAGAGCTGTCCCGGAAAAATTTTATATAAGAGCAGATACATTCGCCGTTTTTATTGAGGTAAGAATTTTTCCTTTTTTATTCAGAATGGTCTTACAGGGCCATGACGCAGCGCTGCTGTCGTCAAAATTCTACCAGGTTACTGAATTTATTTTTTATTACGAGGTTTAGGAATTCTTCTGTTTCGAGCTTACATTAAATGGGAAACAAATTTTGTGTGGAGATTAAATGTGAATGAATTTCTGTAGGGAGGTTATAAATGTGAACCAGTTTTGTTCTGAGGTTACACTAAAATTAGAATCGCTATCCATAATAATTATTTAATAACAATTTTTTTTTGTGGGGAGGTTACAACCTCAAAAATGACGTGATATCTACCGTCACGGAATCAGAAAGTTACCAAATCGTTGGGAGACTGTTGTAAATAGTGAAAGAGAATATGTTATTGATAAATAAGGTCTCTGTTATATTTATCTGTTCTTTCATTAAGTTCATGGAAAAACGCTACGAACGTATGCACCAACCCAATTAACGGGGAAATGTCAAGCATAAAACAAAAATCGAGTGATTTTGAAAATGCCTGGGTTGAATTCCTATTTATTTTATATTGTCCTCCAACTGAGCAGTCATTTGGCCAGTAACATAGTTATATATACTATTTACACATTTTAGTACACATTTGCAATTTATTTATGTACTTCGTTACAAGAGGCGCTCCCTGTTGTGGATGGGAAAATGACTATGCCTCAAAATTTGGAACGCTTCTTGATTTAGGGGGGCCATTTTTGCGAGGAAGTCATCTGAAGTTTCTCATGCTAATATATACGGCATGAATTTAACTTCAATATATCATTCAGGCGCAGAAAAGCTACAGAGTTGTAAAATGGAGCGCCGATGCGTTAGTCAGCGTGCCACTTGGTTTCGGATCGCTCTTAAGCTCGTCTTAATGAGACTGAACATTAGGTGGAGAGGAAGGAGAGAAATCATTTGCTGCGGGTATAGTAAATCCGACTAAAGCCCAAAGCGTGAATGACAGTGACTTCTCTCCGATATCAATTTGTTGCATGCATGCGGTTCATGCAGAAAATAAGTTACCATACGGCCTCAACATGCAAATTATGGGGTTATTGTACAAGCAAGTATGCTTCTCTTCCTATATCCGTGCATACTGACTCCACTGCTGGAATGTAGTCGCGATTACTACCAGGTTGCCACGTAAGCACAAGCGCGTAATCCACAACCGCCATTTTTTTTTTTTTCGTCGTCTCCTCATTAGAAATTCCTAGGTCGTCCCTTACAGTCGTCATTTCGCATTTACTCGCTGCACCATCTCGACAGTCCTCATACAGTCGAAGATGGACATTTGCCGTCACGTTTCGTACACTGAAAATGCAAAATATTACCAGAACATGTGCGCAAGCCATTTACATTGTCTTGTCTTTATAAAAATACCTGGGACTCTAAATAAATGTGGCGTGTGAGTCTAGTCGTTAGGTGACTGAATGCCGCTGTTTGTAGCTATAATTTATTTAACATGCGGTCACGGGGTTAAAAAAAGTTAAAGGTGTTTCAGAAAACCTGTGCCAACAGTTGATTCAAGACAGAGCGCAAATAGTTGGCGCGGCTGTTAATTACACTTTCTCTGACTGCAGGTCTCGTCCGTGGCATTTGATAATCTGCATTTCCATCTGGAATGATATTAAGAACGATAATTGAAAGGAGAGCTCACAACGCATGTATGATACGATCTGAAAATTACTACTTGTAATATGGAAACTGAACTTCTGTAACCTTCGCCAATGAAACATATTTTTTAACGCGTAGTACCAATATAGGTTAGCGTGTCTGGAGAAAAATGTCGGAGAACAAACAACATTCCCGGAAGAGCATAACTCCGTGGGAGCGCCCTTACGATGTGAGGGAAATCTATGTAGTATTCCCTGGAACTATTATTGATTGTAGAGGGCACTCTTCGTCGATTTGATTACTGCTCCATCTCCGGATATAACGCTCGTCTGTACATTAAGATAGCGTTCCCTTGGAGCGAGGCGTAGAATCTTTCAGTAAAATTACATGTTTTGTGAACCCGTAGCTTTTCTTGGCGATGCAGCCGGATTCTCGGAAGCCTTTCACGCATTAGGCGCCTTGACATGTTATTTGAACGTGCACAAATATGAGGCCTAAAACGTGCTTTCCCGTTATTGTTGTGGTTTTCACTCCGAAGATTGGTTTGGTGCAACTCACCATGCTACCCCACCCTTTGCAAGCCTCTTCATCCATAAATAACTGCAACAACGTACATCCTTCTCAATCTGCTTTATTCATCTCTTGGTCTGCCCCCAAGATATATACCCCACACACTTCTCTGCAGTACTAAATTCGTAATCCCTTTATATCTCAGAAAGTGTCGTATCAACCGATCCCTTCGTTTAGACAAGGCGTGGAACATATTCCTTTTCTTCCCAGTTCTATTCACTATTTCCTCATTAGTTACATTATCTACCCATCTAATCTTCAGCGTTCTTCTGCATTTCAAAAACTTTTCTTCCCTGTTTATTGTTCGTGTTTCCTTTGCGCACGTGGTTACCCTTCGCAGATATATATTTACAAAAGACTCCCTAACACTTTATATTCCTTGTTATCAAATTTTCGCAGAGAAAACTTTCGACAGTGTTGACTGGAACACTCTTTTTGAAATTCTAAAGGTAGAAGGGGTAAAATACAGGGAGGGAAAGGCTATTTGCAGCTTGTACAGAAATCAGACGGCAGTTATCGTATTCGAGGGGCATGAAACGCTTTTCTTGCCATCTCCAGTTTGTATTTTATATCCTCTCTACTTTGTCTGTCATCAGATATTTTGCTGCCCATATAGAAAAACCCATCCACTACTTTGTCTCGTTTCCTAATCTAATGCCTCAGCATTACATGATTCAATCCTAATACATTCTATTAGCCTTGTTTTGCTTTTGTTTATGTTCATCTTACACTTTCCTTTCAAGACGCTGGCCATTCCCTTCAGCTGCTCCTCCGACTCCTTTGCTGTCTCTGACAGAATTATGAATGTCATCGGCAAACTTCAAAGTTTTTACTTCTTATAAAATAAATTGCTGATGCTGCACAGCAATCAGCCACAAATTGGTTTAGGTTACTTTATTCAAAAAGTACCGTTCAGGATCGATTTTTTTTTACAACTCATTGTCTGACGATTTTTTCATGCTTTCATCGGTACAAATGTATTGATGAAAATATAAAAAAAAATGTCTGATGGTGAACTGTAAAAAATTCGAAATCATTGACGTAACTTTTTGAATAAAGTAACCTAAAACCAGTTTGTGCTTAGTTGCTGTATACCATCAACAATTTCATGTAACAGCCGTGGCCTCCAAATATGTCTATGTAGGACGAAACTGCGTTTTTACTTCTTTGCTAGTGAGCTTTATTTCCTTCTCCAAATTTTTTTTCGTTTCCTATACAGCTTGCTCAGTGTATGTGTTGAACAGCATCGTGGATAGGCAACAACCCTACTTCAATTCCCTCTCAGCCACAGCTTCCCTTTCATGCTCCTCGACTCTTATAACTGCCGTCTGGTTTCTATACAGCCTTTCGCCCTCTATATTTTACGCCTTCTAATTTTATAATTTCAAAGCTAGTGTTCCAATCAACATTGTCGAAAGCTTTCTCTAAGTTTACAGATGCTATAAACATTGGTTTGCCTATCAGTAACCTATCTTCTAAGATAAGTCGTAGGGTCAGTATTGTCTCGCGTGTTCCTGCATTTCTCCGGAATCCAAACTGATCTTCTCCAACATCTAAATCTACAGGTTTTTCCATTCTTTTGCAAATAATTCATGTTGGTATTTTGCAGCCATGACTTGTTTAACTGACAGTTGGGTAATATTCACACACGTCTGCACCTGCTTTCTTTGGAATTATTACGTTCTTCTCGAAGGATATTTCACCTCTTTCGAACATCTTGGACAGCAGATGGAAGAGTTGTGTCACAGATGGCTCTCCCAAGGGTATCAGTAGTTGCGACGGTGCATCGTGTACTCCAGGGGCCTTGTTCCGACTCAGGCCTTTCAGTGCTCTGTCAAATTCTTCTCGCCGTATCACATCTCCCGTCTCATCTACTTCTACATCCTCTTCCGAATCTGTAATATTGCCTGTAAGTTCGTCTCCCTTGTATGCTCCCTCCATGCGCTCCTCCCGCCTTTCAGCTTTCTCTTCTTTGCTTAGTAATGTTTTTCACTCCGAGCTCTTTCTATTCATACAGTTATTCCTTATCTCCACATGTACGTTTCCAGTCTGTGGTCACATCGCGTAACACTGCCATTGATTTCTTTTTTCACCTATTAAATACTTACTTCTGTTTCAAATCATACTACAGCTACAGAGCGACGTGGTGCAGTGGCTAGCACACTGGAATCGCATTCGGGAGGACGACGGTTCAGTCCCGCGTCTGGTCATCCTGATTTAGGTTTTCCGTGATTTCCCTAAATCGCTCCAGGCAAATGCCAGGATGGTTCTTTGAAAGGGCATGGCTGGCGTCCTTCCCCGTCCTTCTCTAATCCGATGAGACCGATGACCTTGCTGTTTGGTCTCCTCCCCCAAACAACCCAACCCCAACCCATACTACAGCTACATGCATACTCTGACAACTGCCGTGAATTGCAAGGCAGAGGGTTCTCAGCTTACGTTAGGGTTTTTTCCGTTCCACTCGCGTAATTTTTAACTTAATTCGATTCCAATACATATAAAACAATTCTGTTTATTCCTTTGTGTTATGTGATGAGGCCATCAGCACTGACAAAGCGTAAACATAGTAAACTCGAGGAGAGAAGTGCCGTGAGAGAAGGTGTAGAGACAATCTCCCATTGAGCCTCTGATGCCTCTATCACTCAGTTGCCTAAACGGCAGGATCACATGTTCAGGAGATTGGCTCTGTCAGCCAAGGTGAGTACGTCTTGACGGCAGGAGAACTCGAGTTCGAGTGAGGCAGAGTTGCTGCTGCAGGCGTTATTTAAAATATCGGATTTAGAAGAAAGACAACTGCGCAGAGGTAAGCGAACTGTACTTGGTTATGTTAGGTTGGTAACACTTTATCTAACGACCAGAACAAGTTGTCCGGCAACTCTCTAGCTTATTCGTGCGCCAAGGACCATTCAAGATAAGCACAAAGGGTTTCCTTGACACAAAAAGCGCCGTCTTGGCAAAAATTACTAACTCCTGTATTAATTACAATTACGACCAGCAGATCCTGTAAACAATGCTGGGCATCATTTGGTATCTCTCTCCCGCACTCGCAATATACATAAAATCACGAAGCAAATTCATGTAGGAATGTCACTGCAAATATAAAAGAAATATTAATCGAACTATGACGAGGCCATAACATTTATTTATTGTTTTTACTGGGTTTTGAACTACATAGCAGCGGATTCCTCCCCCATGAACCATGGACTTTGCCGCCGTTGATGGGGAGGCTTACGTGCCTCAGCGAAAGCCGTACCGTAGGTGCAACCACAACGGAGGGGTATCTGTTGAAAGGCAAGACAAACGTGTGGTTCCTGAAGAGGGGCAGCACCCTTTTCAGTAGTTGCCGGGGAAACAGTCTGGATGATTGACTGTTCTAGCCTTGTAACATTAAACAAAACGTCCTTGCTGTGCTGGTACTGCGAATGGCTGAAAGCAAGGGGGATCTACAGCCGTAATTTCTCCCGAAGGCATGCAGCTTTTCTGTATGTTTAAATAATGATGGCGTCCTCTTGGGTAAAACATTCCAGAGGTAAAATAGTCCCCCCTTCGGATCTCCGGGCGGGAACCGCAAGACCGCTACGGTCGCAAGTTCGAATCCTGCCTCGGGCATGGATGTTTGTGATGTCCTTAGGTTAGTTAGGTTTAACGAGTTCTAAGTTCTAGGGGACTAATGACCTCAGCAGTTGAGTCCCATAGTGCTCAGAGCCATTTGAACCATCCGGGCGGGAACTACTCAGAAGGACGTCGTAATCAGGAGAAAGAAAACTGGCGTTCTACGGATCGGAGCGTGGAATGTCAGATCCCTTAATCGGGTAAGTAGGTTAGAAAATTCAAAAAGGGAAACGGATAGGTTAAAGTTAGATATAGTGGGAATTAGTGAAGTTCGGTGGCAGGAGGAACGAGACTTCTGGTCCGGTGAATGCAGGGTTATAAATACAAAATCAAACAGGGGTTATGCAGGAGTAGATTTAATAATATAAAACAGGAGTGCGCGCAAGGTACTACGAACAGCATCGGGAACGCATTATTGAAGCCAAGATAGACACGAGGCCCACGCCTACCACAGTAGTACAAGTTTATAAGCCAACTAGCTCCGCAGATGACGAAGAGATTGAAGAAATGTATGATAAAAGAAATTATTCAGACAGTGAAGGGTGACGACAATTTAACAGTCAGGGGGGCTGGAATTCGATAGAAGGAAAAGGAAGAGAAGGAAACGTAGCAGGTGAATATGAATTGGGGGTAAGAAGTGAAAGAGGAAGCCGCCTGGTAGAATCTTGCGCAGAGTATAACTTAATCATAGCTAACACTTGGTTTAAGAATCATGAAGGAAGGTTGTGTACGTGGAAGACACCTGGAGACACTGGAAGGTTTCAGGTAGATTACATAATGGTAAGACAGATATTTAGGAACCAGGTTTTGAATTGTAAGGCATTTCCAGGGACATATGTGGACTCTGGCCACAATTTATTGGTTATCAACTGTAGATTAAAGCTGAAGAAACTACAAAATGGTTGGAAATTAAGGAGATGGGGCCTGGAGAAACTGAAAGAACCAGAGGTTGTAGAGAGTTTCAGAGAGCGTGTTAGGGAACGACTGACAGGAACGGGGAGAAGAAATACAGTAGAAGAAGAATGGGTAGCTTTGAGAGATGAAATAGTGAAGGCAGCAGAGGATCAAGTATGTAAAAAGACGAGGCCAAGTAGAAATCCTTAGGTAACAGAAGAGATATTGAATTTAATTGATGAAAAGAGAAAATATAAAAATGCTGTAAATAAAGCAGGGTAAAAGGAATTCAAAGGTCTCAAAAATGAGATCGACAGGAATTGCAAGATGGCTAAGCAGGGATGGCTAGAGGACAAATGTAAGGATGTAGGGGCATATTTCACTAGTGGTAAAATAGATACCGTCTACAGGAAAATTAAAGAGACCTTTGGAGAAAAGAGAACCACTTGTATGAATATCAAGAGCTCAGATGGAAAACCAGTTCTAAGCAAACAAGGGTAAACAGAAAGGTGGAAGGAGTATATAGAGGGTCTTTACGAGGACGATGTACTTGAGGGCAGTATTATGGCAATGGAAGAGGACGTAGAAGAAGATGAAATGGAAGATACGATACTGCTTGAACAGTTTGACAGAGCACTGAAAGACCTGAGTCGAAACAAGGCCCCGGGAGTAGACAACATTCCACTAGAACTACTGACAGCCTTGGGAGAGCCAGTCCTGACAAAACTCTACCATCTGGTGAACAAGACGTATGAGACAGGCGAAATATCCCTTAGACTTTAAGAGGAATATAATAATACCAATCCCAAAGAAAGCAGGTGTTCACAGGTACGAAAATTACTGAATTATCAGTTTAATAAGTTACGGCCGCAAAATACTAACAAGAATTCTTCACAGGCGAATGCAAAAACTGGTAGAAGGAGACCTCGGGGAAGATCAGTTTGGATTCCGTAGAAATGTTGGAACACGTGAGGCAGTACTGACCCTACGACTTATCTTAGAAGACAGATTAAGGAATGGCTAACGTATGGTTCTAGCATTTGTAGACTTAGAGAAAGCTTTTGACAATGTTGACTGGAATACTCTCTTTCAAATTCTGAAGGTGGCAGGAGTATAATACAGGGAGAGAAGGGCTATTTACAATTTGTACAGAAGCCAGTTGGCAGTTATAAGAGTCGAGGGACATGAAAGGAAAGCAGTGGTTGGGAAGGGAGTGAGACAGGGTTGTAGCCTATCGCCGATGTTATTCAATATGTATATTGAGCAAGCAGTAAAGGAAACAAACGAAAAATTTGGAGTAGGAATTAAAATCCATGGAGAAGAAATAAAAACTTTGAGGTTCGCCGATGACATTGTAATTCCGTCGGAGACAGCAAAGGACCTGGAAGAGCAGTTGAACAGAATGGATAGTGTCTTGATAGGAAGATATGAGACGAACATCAAAAAAATCAAAACTATGATACTGGAATGTAGTCAAATAAAATCAGGTGATGCGGAGGGAATTAGATTATGAAATGAGTTTTCCTATTTGGGAAGCAAAACAACTGATGATGGTCGAAGTAGAGAGGATATAAAATGTAGACTGGCAATGGCAAGGAAAGCGTTTCTTCAGAAGAGAAATTTGTTAACATCGAGTATAGATTTAAGTGTCAGGAGTATTTGTATGGAGGGTAGCCATGTATGGAAGTGAAACATGGACGATAAATGGTCTGCACAAGAAGAGAATAGAAGCTTTCGAAATGTGGTGCTACAGAAGAACGCGGAAGATTAGATGGGTAGAGCACGTAACTAATAAGGAGGTACTGAAGAGGATTGGGGATAAGAGGAATTTGTGGCACAACTTGACTAGAAGAACGGGTCGGTAGGTAGGACATGATCTGAGGCATCAAGGGATCACCAATTTAGTATTGGAGGGTAGCGTGGAGGGTAAAAATCGTAGAGGGAGACCAAGAGATGAAGCAGATTCAGAAGGATGTAGGTTGCAGTAGGTACTTGGAGATGAAGAAGCTTGCTCAGGGTAGAGGAGCATGGAGTGCTGCATCTAACCAGTCTCTGCACTGAAGACCACAACAACAACAACAACGGCAGATGATTACATTAGTTTAAGAAGTACAGTGACGAGTAATATCTTTATGCATTTTTATTTATGCTATTACGCGTTTTGGGCTTTCACCCATCTTCAATGGGCGTAGTACATGTTTAAATCTTCATTCGCGCGTCATTAAAAACATCGATAGCAACTTGGGTGCTGCACTTACCCTCAGCAGAATAACAATTTTGCTTAAGTGCAACAATGAACGAGTTGTATATTTACGATATGGACTATTACTCGTCAGGCACACTTACATTCTTTTCCGCTTCTCGTTATTCCAAAAAAATGGTTCAAATGGCTCTGAGCACTATGCGACTTAACTTCTGAGGTCATCAGTCGCCTAGAACTTAGAACTAATTAAACCTAACTAACCTAAGGCCATCACACACATCCATGCCCGAGGCAGGATTCGAACCTGCGACCGTAGCGGTCGCTCGGTTCCAGACTGTAGTGCCTAGAACCGCACGGCCACTCCGGCCGGCTTCTCGTTATTCCAGTTTCTCGTATTTATCTACACCTACACACATACTGCGCAAGTCATGCTGCATGGTGGAGGGTATCTTGTACCACTACTATTCAGCTTCTTTCCTATTCCACTCGAAAATAGAGCGAAATAAAAGAGACTGTTTATATGCCTCCGTACGTGCCCTCATTTCTCTTGTCTTATCTTCGATGTCGTTACTCGAAATATAAGCTGACGTCAGTACAATAGTTCTGCAGTGAACTTCAAATATCGCTGCTCTCAGTCTTCTCAATAGTGTTTCCCGAAAGAGACCATCGTCTTCCCTTCAGATGTTCCCATTTGAGTTCACGAACCATCTCCGTAATACTCGCGTGGTGATCTAACCTACCGGACACAAACCTCAGAACTGTTGCGACGTCTTCCTTAAATCCGATCCGGTGGGGTTCCCAAACATTCGAGCAATACTCAAGAATGTTTCATACTAGCGCTCTATACGCAGTCTCCTTTACATATGAACCACTCTTCCCTAAAATTCTCCCAATTAACCGAAGTCGACCGTTCGACTTCCCTACTACCGTCAATAGGTACTCGTTCATTTCATGTCGCTTTGCAACGTTACGTCACTGTGTCAAGCAGCACGCTGCTAATACTCTATTCGAACAGAAAGAAATAGTTTTTCATACCCATGCATATTAATTTACATTTTTTAACATTTGGAGCCAGTTGGCATTCATCACAGCAACTGGAAATTTTGTGTAAGTTACCTTGTATCCTCCTACAGCCATTCAACGACGAAACGTTTCCGTAAATGACAGCGTCAACAGCAAACAGCCACAGGTTACTGCTCACCCCTTCCGTCAGAGATTTATGAATGAAGAGAATTAGAGCGGTGCTGTCACACTTCGCTGGGGCTCTATTGACGATACCTTTCTATCTGATGAACACTCGCCTTCGAGGCATAATCGTGGCACAAACACTTTTTCTTAGAACGTTGCACAAAAACAAAAATGATTCAAATGTCTCTAAGCACTATGGGACTTAACATCTGAGGTTATCAGTCCCCTACACTTAGAATTACTGAAACCTGACTAGCCTAAGGACATCACACACATCCATGCCCGAGGCAGGATTCGAAACTGTGACCGTAGCAGCAGTGCGGTTCCGGACTGAAGCCCCTAGAACCGCTCGTCCACAGTGGACGGCGCACAAAAACAGCGCAGTATCCACAATGTAGCCGACTGTCTTGTTGTTTACACCGGAAAATTATGTGAGTGGTCAAAGTAGCTTTACAAAATAAAAATAAAAAGTGTTTGTCTCACGATGTTGTAAATACGGAAAACTAGAACAGCAACAAGCATAAATGAAAGTAAGTGCACCTAACAAGCAATATACGGAGGTCCAGTGTGGGCTGTAATTATCGTTTGGCAGCGAAACTTGGTAGCTATGTTAACGCGGAACCTATTTACGCTGGAAACGAACGTTCCCATTTTTGCACCAGGTGCAAATCTGGCGCTGTGCAGCATCTCATCGACGTCTCCAGAGCTCATATTGAACAAATCGTGGAAGCGGCGGTTAATGAAAAAAATCATCACTAAGCGCTTTGTCGCTGGTGCCTAGAGCTCAATACGTCCTACTCGCAGTTTTACTTACGTGTAACTGTGTAGAGTTGTCTATTCCATTCCAAATATGCAAATACAATCTGTGTTTCTTCGTTCTCTCCAAAATAATTCTAGTATTAGTCACCGTACTAAATTCTACTGTAAATGGTAGAATACGTCAACATTTAGGGAGCGTGCAAATTTGGGACTGAGAGCGCCTGTAACAGCACGATCGGAACGCTGTATCAAAGAGAGACCGAGAGATCTGCTTTATTCCACTTTATCCATAAATAAATGTTATGGCCTCGTCGTAGTTCGATTAATTTTTCTTTTAGATTTTCAGTGATATTCCTACGTGACTTATTTGACCTTATCAGCCCATGCCCTGTTCCTGATCAGTTACATACGGAAACATTTCTACTTACAGCGTCAGATTTGCACCTGGTCGCCGGAACTGGAACAGGTTTTCTGCAGCGTCAATTGGTTCCGCATTAACGCATTAGAATATCTGCCAAATTTCGCTGCCGTACGTTAGTTTCAGCGCGTAGTGGGCCTCTGTGAGTAAACCACTTTAGTTGTATCTGCCCGATAAGTATTACGCCAACTGAAAACTGGTGAACGTCTGAAACGTGTCTCTCTCTCTCTCTATTCGTTTAGTCGGTTCCGACTCTTCGTGACCCATGAACCAAATCACGCCACTTTTTCCTGTCTTGCCCTTTCTCCCGTAGACCTTCCAGGTTGGAACACATTGCTTCTGTCATGCCATCGATCCATCTCATCTTCTGACGTCCTCTTCTTCTAGTTCCTTCAATCTTCCCCATCATTAATGTTTTTTCCAGCGAGGCATGCCTTCGCATTGTGTGTCCGAAGCAGGTCAGCTTTTGTTTTAACATTAGACCTTCCAGGGAGAAATCTGGTTTTATTTGCTCCAATATTGATCTGTTGGTTCTCTTTGCATTCCATGGAACTCTATGGAGTTTCCTCCAACACCACAATTCGAAGGAGTCAATTCTTCGCCGTTCAGCCTTTCTAATGGTCCAGGTCTCACATCCATACATCACAACTGGAAAGACCATAGCCCTCACAATACGGATCTTTGTTGCTAGTGTTATATCTCTGGACCTTATAACCTTGTCAAGGTTTGAAATCGCCTTTCTACCGAGCAACAGGCGTCTCCGGATTTCATGGCTGCAGTCGCCATCAGCAGAGACCTGGGAACCGAGATAACTGGATGTGGTCACTACCTCCATGGATTCTCCTGCTATATCCCACGAATTAAGGTGTAGTTGCGGTAATTTTCGTTTTCTTCACATTCAGCCGTAAGACCGGCCTTTTCACTTTCGTCTTTCACCTTCCGCAAGAGTGTTCTCAATTCTTTTTCACTTTCTGCCAACAGGATCGTATCATCCGCGTACCTGAGATTGTCTACATTTATTCCAGCTATTTTAATTCCTGTTTCGTCTTCATCTAGCCTCGCATTCATCATAACATGTTCTGCATACAGACTGAATAAATAAATACGGTGACAGTATGCAGCCTTGCCGGAACCCTTTCTGAATTTTTATCCATTTCGTTGTTCCATACATAGTTCTCACCGTGGCTTCTTGGTCGAGGTATAAACTCCGTACCAGATGTATACTGGCATAAATCAACATACTTAAAGATGTGTCTGGTTGTCGTGTTTCTTAAAGTGGCCGCAATAGTTTACCTCCCGTGGTATGGATGCAATCATAGTGCGACCTACAACAAACGTCCTTTCTACAGACAACACTACACAGTCACGTGTAAGTAAAATTGTTAGTGAGACGTAATGAGCTCCAGGCACGAGCGGCAAAGCGCAACTGCGACCCGCCGTGTGATGCAGCTGACAGTGCACGGACTCGTGCGACCGCAGCAACGCGCGGCGCGGCGCGGCGCGGCGCAGCCGCTGCACGGGGCGGCGGGGCGGGGCGGCTCCGTATGTAATTTCAGGCCCTGTGGGCGCGTCCCCATTGGGCGGGCAGGTAACTGGATCTGGGGCAGCTGCCGGACAGCTGTAAATTAAGACCGCCGACGCCACCTCGGCCGCGCGACGCTGCAACGCGATCGCCGTTTCCCAGGCAACCGCCACGGCGCTCGCTTCACGTAGCCACAGCGACCCCTTGTTGACTTATTCTACAGCAGAATTTAGTACCGTGGCTAATCAAAAGAACAAAGAAACATAGATCGTGATCGTAGTTTGGAATGGCATAAAAGTGTAAATAAGTTATACAGAACTGCAACCAGTCACTTTTCTGAATAATTATGTTTTATTCCATGAACCGGTTTTCGAACCTTTTCAGGTTCATCTTCAGATGGTTTCAGGAAGGTACATAATTACTGGTAGTAGCATAATGCTTGGTGCTGGCTTGCGAGAGTATAGGCTCTTGTGCTCTCATGTCATCGCCATTCTGATTAAAATACTTGCCCTTATATCTACTTTAATACATGTAAAGAACAACAAATTACATCTCTGTACAAAGTAGGCCTATCCCATATCTTTCTATCAAGATCTTTGTTACAATCAACAGTTCTGAAGCGCATGCTGGATACTGGAAAAGTCTCGCTGTTAAAGTGTGAATAACTATAGTTTGTGTGGAAGTGTGTGTCCTTATATAAGTCCTGGACATCAAAATGGAGACAGACAGATGGACACTACCCGAAAAAAGCCGCCTATACTGTCGCAAGCCAGCACCCAGTATTATGCTACTACTACTGTAATGATGTAACTTCCTGAAAAGTTTCGAAAACCGCTTCATGGAATAAAACATAATTACTCAAAAAAGTGACTGGTTGCAGTTCTGTGCGAATTATTTACATTCAATATACAGTCACGGTTCTAACATATCCGTAATGGATATGCATAATTTGGAATAAAACATTCCACTGTTATGTAGCGTGGTACTGGTTACAAGGATTCCCTTAACGTCAGTCATGATACACAATTCTGTAGTTTGCAAGACTAAAATTAAGGTATATATAGGGATCGTGCGAATTTGGGACTGCGAGAGCCTCGAGCCGCACGACCAAAAGACTTCATGAATTGGAGACCGAGGGATCTGCTGTATTCCAGTGCATGCCGTGGATATCACGCTCGTTACGACGTACATGCCTAATTTATGCTGCTTTCCACGATGTTAAGTGGGACTCGTCACATTTCAGGTCTCCCATTATAAAGAAAGGCAAGCATATTCAAAAAGTATCCATGTTTTTGAAGTTAAGGAAATGCTGGTGAGGAAGTGTCCGGCAAGTGTTTAAAAGAAACTAGTCTTGACCATTTAATAATGGACCACGTCACTGATGACGTAAGAAGGAAACCGGGCTATGAAATGCGAAATAAAGTGTGAATATTATATTTATGCTGATGATGCTATACTGATGGCAAATGATGAGGATAATTTGCAAAGGTTACTATACCAATTTAATAAAACAGCTAAGCAATACAACATGGATATCTCATCTAAAGAAATTAAGAATATCTTAATATCAAAATCACCTACACAATGCAAATTAGAAATAGATAGTGTATGAGTTAAACAAGTGAAGAGTTTTAATTTTCTAGGGACTATTATCACTGGTGAGAAAGACCTAATCACGGAAGTGAAAAATCAAGTGACGAAGGCAGTAAGAGTAGCCAGATTCCTGCATAATAGGCCGGCCGGAGTGGCCGTGCGGTTCTGGGCGCTACAGTCTGGAACCGAGCGACTGCTACGGTAGCAGGTTCGAATCCTGCCTCGGGCATGGATGTGTGTGATGTGCTTAGGTTTAAGTAGTTCTAAGTTCTAGGGGACTGATGACCTCAGAAGTTAAGTCGCATAGTGCTCAGAGCCATCTGAACCATTTGAACCTGCATAATACTGCGTGGAGAAACAAATTTACTACTACTGAGGGGAAAATAAAAATACGTAACACAATGGTGCGTCCTGTTTTGACGTATGTAGCAGAAACTAGAGCGGAAACGAAAAAGATAGAACAAAAGTTAACGGTGTTGAAGTGAGGGTACTGAGATAGATCCAACGAGTAACCATGTGGGACAGAACAAATGTATCGATAAGGAAACAGTGTGGTATACAAAATACAAATAACGAGGTGGAGACAAGAAAAAGAAACTGGAAGAATAATGTGAACTAGCTAAAACTTCTAAAGATTGAACGACAGCAAGGGAAGCGACTACCCGTACGACCACCTAAGAGATGGGACAGCAGTTGGTTCAATACAGCCACGGAATGAGGCAGACAGATTGGGGCAACCCTATTTAGCAGAAGAAGAAAAATAAGAAGAAGATGTGATCATCAGCAACCTTATCCGGATAAAATAGAGGTAAGAAGGCAAAGTGATTCAATACGTTTATTGTAACTGTGTAATATGAGAATGTTATACGTGTAACTTTAATTAGTAGCATGTGCAGTATCTGATTCTTTTGTTTTTTTGTTCAGTTTGGCTGTGACAGAAATTGTGAGTATAAATGTGAGAGGAATGGATGCTTCATTAACAGAGATATTTTATTTATATATTTATTTATTTATTTTGAGACGACCCTTTTCCAACAGTGAGAAAGGCCAGATCGTTCTCGTTGCAGTTTGTACTATGAATGAATGAAGACAACTTTCACGACAGAAACCACACACAACGTGTTAAATCTGCAACGATGGATCAGCAGTCGCAAGAGATGTTTGGAAAGCTTAAAGCAGTTGGCAGCATCTTTTCTCACACAGTACGAGGAGAATGTGAAAGTGAAGGTAAGGTTATAACCGACTCAATTGTTATACAGTTAGTTAATTGACGCTGTGGAACGAAGTGAATGTCACAGTTTCATTCGTCTTTGTGCTTTATGTCATCCACAGATGTTAAATGCCGTAAGAAATACATGTAATTTGAAATATGGATTGACACCATTTGTTTTCGACGGCATGTATTCCTAAGGTGTGCAGAAATTATTCAATGTCCGAATAAAATAAGAAGCCGCGAAGATATGTGATACTGCGCGTCAGAATAGGAAGCAGTCAAGGTATTCGGCATCGTTTGGAGAGAGGAAACTACGGATACCTGCCAGTTAACAGGCTAGCGGAAGTAAAACACTGGCACGGTAGGACCAACGACATAACAATTACAATTACCCTTCCTAGAGCATCAAACTGTAATTTCGGTCATCTTTACACTTACACGCAGGTTTATGCGTAACCATTTGTTGCTTCAAGACTAATGCAAGGCTACCCGCTGGAGTGTAGCACTTGCGTTTCGCATGCTCTGTCGCCACAGACATACCCTGATGAGCTAAAACATTGCGACCACTGTCCAGTGCGACATTAATGCTATTTGACGGCTTTGTGGGCACGTGACACAGTAAGGAAAGCATATCAGCCGATGCGGAGTCGAATGGAGAATCATTCCAGCGACGATGCAGGCCGCGAATGGGAAAATGCACCGATAAAAGCGACTTTGTGAAGGGGTAATATGTGGTGTCCTGACGCTTGGGAATGAGCGTGTCGGAAACAGTGATACTGGTAAATTGCTCGTTTACTTCTGCTGTGAGAATCTATGGGAAGTGGTTGAACGATTGTGAAACCACCAGGAGGCTACCAAATGTTGGACGCAACGTCTCGTCACAGGGCGCGATTAAAATGATATTGAATAACTTCGCAAATACACAAAAACCGACGTCGTAACGAAACATAAATATTATCTCAGAAAAATAACAAAGACTCTGTAATCAATTAACATGATCTGCGAATGTAATTGCAATCTCGGTTTTTTCTAGCAAAAATATCGCTCGCTCTTCTCTTTTGTTTCTTCGTTGAGTAGGAAGCCATTTTGTGAGGAGGCACGAAAACGTGTAAGTTTCATGCAATATTTAGCCCAAATATAATCAAGTATTGCTGAGAAGTGTTGCTAACGTTTATCTGTACCAGTTCCTATATTCATGAACTGGTAAATTTAAATTCTATATGGAAATTTTATAGGGGAACATTGGTGCAGAGAGCGCCATTGTTCTAAATGATAAGGGCCGAGAGTCGTAATAAATATCTTAGTATTCGCTAATTTTGACAAGTAAAATTAAATGTAAATGTAGGAGACTTGTCTTGATTAGTGGTTCTTCCTTGGAAACAATGAAAGTAATAATATTTCCAATGTTGAATCATATTTAAGGAAACTGAGTGCGGCATATTTTTTCGGTCTCTGCTTGAGGAAATCGCAAGGATCTTAACCTTTCATTTTCACGAAAGTAGAAATAATTAACAAAATTCAATTTTAACAATATCAGATATATCTCTACATTTGTTTGTTGGTGGTTCCTTTTAATACAAAAAACACCGGAAATCGAAAGGATCTTAACCTTTCATTTTCACGAAAGTAGAAATAATTAACAAAATTCAATTTTAACAATATCAGATATATCTCTACATTTGTTTGTTGGTGGTTCCTTTTAATACAAAAAAACACCGTGTCGGGCAAACTAATTGCGAGAAGTATCACAACTGAGTCACAGACGTAAATAATTTCCCAGTTGTGAAGCGGACACAGTTAACATTAACTCCAACTTTTCATAATATATAAATATCAATACATAAAGAGCCACCACACGGTCCGTGGCTTGCCCTCTCTGTAAAGCATGGGCAACGATCTGTAGCAGATGTAACGCAGAATACCGTGTTGGTACAAGCGTTTTGGATCACTACGCTTAGAACCTAGGGTTGAATATGTAGCTTCACAGACCACGATCTTGTTGACTCAACGACACTGCCAATTACAACTGCAGTGGGCACGTGATCATCGACAACGGACAGTGGATCACTGAAAACATGTCGCCTTGTCGGATGAATCAGGTTTCTCGTTACACCAGGTCGATGGCCGTACGGAATATGTCGTCTGTGTGTCGAACTGTATTGGCCATAATAAATGCAAATGATGAAGGACTTTTGCTACGCCTAATGTCAGCCGCATTATCTGTTTTTGACTAGTACTCACACACTGTAATGCGATGACTGGTGTAAGTGACCAGATATATGTTGCAATATTTCGACCATGTCATATCTTTCGTTTTTGCACTTGACAGTGGCTATCGCGATAGTGTCAAATACATTAAAGCGTTCCGCAAATTCTATTAAAAAAAGGAGGAGGCTAAGTGGCTATATGTTGCTTTTCAAGACTTTGCTTCAGTTTTTTTGCAAACAGATTTACGATGTCTTAAACAGTTTGAGAAATAATTCAGGTTAACAGCTGAAAGGAATCCAGTCTGCTTTTGACTCTGTTCATTATCTCGCATATCTTATATTTTATATCCATCGATGGGTATCCTCTCTGCTGCGCTGTATGGAATATATATATATATCGTTGGCTGCTCGGCTATAACGACTTGTTCGAAATAGGAGTCACACTAGTAGTATCTGAGTGTGTACTCCGGAAGTGGCTAAATGGGAAAGCCTACTTGGTGCGTCGCACGGCGCTGGTTTAATGGGACATTTCACGCAACATGGAGTCATCGAGCACACTGCTACTGCATGTAGCGCATATGAAGCCACTTTCCGGTGTCTATTTTCCTGTTTCATTACACTTATGCTGCACTTTAACTTACATTCAGTTGCGTTTTCGCTAAAACCTGGTTAACGCAACAGCGAGATATGGCATTTGTGTCAAGTTGGCGTATGATCATGGCCATATAGCGTGAAGGGGGATATCCTACCCACTGGGCTTAAGGCGTTTGCTACTTTGATCTAATAGTCTGAATCACAGTGGAAGCCTCATGCTACTTTTATGGGTAATGGAGGACTCCTACATACGAGGATAAAAATCAAACAGCGGTTTCATTTTCATGTGACTAACTGGATGAGCCATTTTCTGTGTCAAAGGAAAGCGGACCTATACCATTTGCAATTGTCACTAACCAGTAATATATTTGCATTAATTTCAAAATTAATGTCGTAGTTGCAAATTGGTTTACTTTACAACTGTTTTAAACTGCATTCATGACGTTTCAGAGTAGAGCTCTTTTTAAAGACGGAGAGCGTCGACATATCGGTCATCTCCCGCTTAAGATTTTCTCACAGCCGGAAAGTCTTCGACGTTCTGCAGTAACCAGATGGATGTGTGCAAACGATGTTTCAGATGTAACAGACAGTTCCTTGGCCAGTCCAAAATTCTTTTTGCCTGACTCCACTAAGGCAAAATCGTTCAGACAGCTACTTTTGGATCACAGACGAACTGTTCCAGTTCGAAAACAATGGAATACAATGTGGCTCCGTCATGTCGTTTAATGGAAGCAGACTCGCTGGCCTTGATTCCTCTGAGGCCACCTTCCCCCATCCCCCCCTACCGCTCTTGTACCTACCTTCTTTCTGGCCTCCAACAATTCGTTCACACTTTTTCTTTGCGGTGGACGCGGTACAATGAAACTTGAACAATCCAAACGGTACGCCATAGCTGTGCAAAATTCGTGGAGAAGGCGTCCGCTTCCAGTTTCGTGGCACAGCCTAGACAGTCTCAAGGACTGTGTCTGGTGGGCAGTATTCACGAGGTTGGTAGCGGCACAGTTCTGACATTCAGCAAGCAGCACGGGGCCCTCCGAAGGTCAGGCGCCGCCGACCTCCACGTCTTGCGCACTCCCTCGCCCGACAACCATAAACGGACCGTTAATGCCAACATTGTCGTGTCTTTTAATGCAGCAGCAGTTCGTGTTCTCCATAAATTTGATGTGAAAACTGCAAGAGATTCATTACGTTTGCAGAGCTAAATATCGCTACAGTAATGATTTCATACTTGTTACAGACGCCTTTCTTTGTTATGAACGTTACCTCGTTAAATGTTCAATTTCCATAGATAAACAATATTCTATTTTAGAGGAGACAATGTACGTGCTTCATGTACCTCGAAGACGACGTCAATGACAATCCAGTACAAGAAAAAACAAGCAATTGGGGACATGTCGCCTTTCATCCCTGAAATACAATTTTTTTTTTTTTTTCAGAAACTTTGCCTTCAGTAATTCAGTATTTCGAGCTGAAGTAACCTACTCAGATATTAGCGATCGTGATTACAGACACGAGAAACAATTCATTTCAAGCATCTAAGCAGTGACGATCTCTTCATTTTGGTGTATAAGTTTCACGAAAAAGCCACAATACTTTCCAAGCACACATTCACGATAGCCTAAAATGTACCTGCAAGGAATACTGTCACGAACTTCAATAATACATAAGTGAACTACAAATGTATTAGTGATACACTGTTGATAATTTTTTGCCTCCATTGCTGAATAAAGTAACTTAACAAAAACCACCATAGCTGTATTTCAGGTTCGTTTATATGTACATTTTCAGGTGACAGTATTCCGAAGTAATTCTCACAGAGTGGTGGAAAATGAAGCGGTTAGTCAGTTTTGGTTCATGACATATCTGGCACTTTGTAAGAATTCGTTACGAAGACTGTCACTTGAATATGTTCGTTCAGAACGAAGCCGATGGAGGCGTAGTGAACGAACCTGAAATTTAGCGGTGGTGGTTTTCATTGACAGTTAATTAATGGGTTCCTTTCGGGTGTTCAGCAGAGCAGTTGATTTCATTTTTTACAGTATTATCGAATCCTCCTGAAGTATCGTAACAAACTTACAGCAATTTTTCTTTCTGTTTAGTCCGTTTGTTATGACTACTTTGTCGTTCAAATACCTCTTTTCCGTCTCCTCTTAAAAATTTCGTAACACCATAAATAAACATTTCTGAAATGCATACATTTGGCCTGCCAGTTCTTACAGTGCGTTTCGAACTTTATCTTCTCTTCAGGATACCATACAGAAAATGTTGGAAGAGAGTGAGGAATGTTAATAAACAGTTTTTCGGTAATGAACGGTCTTTTAGAGCCGTACGTTGACAACAGCGTTAGGTTTCCAGATCAATGCAGTATTTTCCCCAGAAGTTACCTATGTTAGAGATAAATAATCTTAAATTTTTTCACCAAGTTAGTCTGGCGGGTCCATAATGTTCAGCGGAAAATTGATAAACAAATAATCCAAATAAAGTCACTGGCTCGAATAGTTTATCAGCTCCATCCGGTATGTTTGGAGTTGGACCATATCGTCTACAAGCGAATGAATATGGTGACGTTAGGTTGAAGAACATATTGTATCGTAAGATCTGGATGTTTGTCTGTAGCACTAATGGCCAATTAGTAGCCATTGTGACAGCTCAGTTTTGCTCATATTAAGCAATGTGACATTCCTAGTTAAACAATACTGGTTATTTGCGAGATAACAGATATAGTAATAGATCGCATTTAAATGTGCCTCGAACGCAGAGTCATTACTGAGACTTGTGCGCGCTTCCACGTAACGCAGTCCACTGAATAGGAGCGACATTAAAATCCCCTTCGCGCCATACAGATTTTCAATTTCTTTGGTTTTACTAAAATTTCTTAACGCAAATACCGTAGCGGTTCCGTTGAAAGTCACACAGTACGTTTCACCCCATGTGTTCCATATCCGCGCTAGTGCTCCGTCTCTGATGAGATGACGGGTCGTTAAGCCCTACAGTCCGTTTCTTACTTCCCGTAGGTCGGATACGTCGCACTCGACATGATTCGTTCAAACATTTTTAAAATGTGTTTTGTTCCAATACCCCGTGGTTGTAATTAAAGTACATCTACTCACAGAGGCCCAGTGTGGGCTGTAATTATTGTATGGCAGCGAAAAATAGCAGGTATGCTAGTGCGTTAATGCAGAAACGATTTACGCTGGGGAAAAGTAATTAGATCCAGTTTTTGCACTGCGAATACAAGAAAGACGAATAGGAATGTTTCCGTATGTAATGGATTAGGAACAGCACGTGGGCAGGAAAAGCCAAAGAAGTGAGATACGCATGATGCTGATATTATTACTAATCGCCGCTTACACAGTTTGTTCAGTACGAGCACCGAGGATGATGACTACACGCTGCATTCGTAAAACGAAGTGATCAACAGTTGCTAGCGGCAGTTTCCGTGGAATCTGAGTACACTGGCCGTGAGTTCAGGAAGACACCGAAAGTGTCCCGGGAAAACGCGTTATTTTAAATATTCCTAAAGCCCAAGTCACATGGGTTCTCATCAGGTGATCTTGCAGGCCACGCGTCTGGAAATAACATGTCCGTGGAAGGTTGCATTAAGCAGATTTTTCACAAGGCGCGTGACATGAGGTGTTGCCCCATCTTGCATGGAAACAGTGGTCTCCACACAGTTGTGCCCTTCCAAAGCAGGAATAACGTGCTGTACAAGGAGGTCCCGATAACGTGCAGACGTCACGGTAGACCTGACAGGCCCTCAGAGTGTATTCTGTTCAAAGAAGAACGGACGGAGAACAAAGGTGCTTGTGAAACCACACGACACAGTCACGTACGGCAAGTGCAACGGCTCTTCGTGCACAACACGCAGTTTAACAATGCCACAAATTCAGCACTGTAGTGAAAATGTTCCTCGTCACTACATACAGTGTTGCCCGATCACATGTCATCTAACTCGATTCGAGTCAAAAACCGAAGAGCATATTCAGAACGTTGCTGCGGATCATCATGTTCCAGTTACTGCACCGTTTGGATCTTGTATGGGTACCAGAGTAAAATAGATCAAAAAACTTTGCGCACTATTGGCCATTCGACGGACAAATCTCCTGATACTGCGCAACCACTAGCACTAGCCGGGGCATACGATACATGGTAAGTTGCATCAAAACAGCAGTAACTTCCTCTAGGATAGGACTCCTTCCTCTTCTAGATGCCACACCAAGCTCACCCGTGTTTTCGAATTTCACCGTCATCCTTTTTAATCAGATCTTTCAGTCGGCGATACCCTCTCGATACTGGACAGTAATTGGTGCCGTTCACATAGACACTTTCACTAACAGTGCACGCTCTCTCCTCTCGATAGCCATACTGTACAATCGCGTTATGGGTTGTAAAATGACAACGTGGATGTCATACCGTCATACAGACAGTGTACAGTGCCAGATTTACATCTGGTCGCCACAACTGGAACTTTTTTTTCCCAGCGTAAATTGGTTCCGCATTAACGCACTAGCATACCACGTTTCGCTGCCGTATGAATCTCTGTGAGAAATTTCGCTTCAATTACAACAATCCCGAAGATACGTAGTTACCATGAAATGAATACCCTTAGCTCCATACAGGTGTTGATATAAGTGAACGGGGACAGTTGAAAAATCTGTACCCCGACCGGGACTCGAACCCAGGATCTCCTGCTTACATGGCAGACGCTCTACCCATCTGAGCCACCGACGGCACAGAGGACAGTGCGAGTGCAAGGACATCTCTGTACGCCTCCCGTGAAACCCACATTCGCGCTTATTGTCCCGCACTATATTCATAGTGCCCCTGCCCATCATACTCAATACTCGCGGCTTTACCGTCGATTCCCGTAAGAGATCGGGCACTGTTTGTGCATCCGCACAGAAGAAGATGGTCAAATGGCCGGTGAGCCTTATATATATATATATATATATATATATACTTAGTTGTTTGACACAAATTTAAAGGGACGGGAATGGACTCAACATTCATCTTTGTGTTCCAAATAGATGTCAGTAATGTATTTGATAACAAGGTCGCGGTGATGTGAAACTGTCGCCACCACTTTGTGGAAACACAGCGTCAGTTCGAGAACATTTCAGCCCTTCCCCCCTCCCCCCCTCTCCCCACCTCTTCCGTGCTTACATTCGCCTGTGGCATATTTCGTTACTAAATGTGATAGAACACGTATGTATATATATATGGGGGGGGGGGGGGGGCTGTGGCGCCGCTGTCAGTTTGGTGCCCGCTTGTGTAACTTTGGCCTTAAATCGAGCCTGAGCGAACATTTAAGTAAGGCAAAACCCACCGGAAAGATGAACACGGACCAAGCTAGACGAGGCGCGTGCTAGTTTCAATTGCTGCTGTTTCATGCGAATTTAATTTTTTTGTGGAACTGTGGTGAGCTCCGTATTTTCATATTTCTTTTGCTCTCTGGTCGTCAGTGTTAGGAACTACAGAGTAACTGCTCACATTCGAGAGTTTCAGAGAGTGACCTTTTTGAGGGAACTAAATGCAGCAGTGGAGTGACGAACAGCGCTTGAAAAGTAGTAGCAGACTTGCTGTAGCACGCCCAGCTACGTCCCCACTGGCAGTGTCCCCCGAGATTACAGAATTTAATATTTCACTCATTTTGCAGGACGCTCGCGCTCCGCGCTGAAATATAACATTAACGCCTGTCCTAATCAACACAACACGACAGCGGACAGACGTACCAAACTGCTCTGCCTCTGTTTCTCCGCATCGTCCGCGCTACAAAAATTCGTACATATATGCGGAATAATCTCACAGAGAGAACAGAGAACGGAAACAAAGCACTTCCCTTGGCTCACAAAAAAAGTATAAGCCGATTAGTTATCAGCATGCCACATGTGTGTGTGTTAGGGTGTATATGTACGTGGTGAGGGGGGTGGGGTCCGGCACGCGCTTACGTACGCGAGAGCAGGCCCGGCGGGGCGGGAATTGCGCTCAGAGCAATTTAGATAAACAACCGGTTTTCCAGAGTATTTATCCTGGGCGGTGCGCGCGCGCTGTACGGGCGAACCGGCAGCATATCCCACATAACGAGCGAGCCGCCCCAGATAAATATTTACCACCGGCGCGGCGGAACGCGGCCACCGCCGGCGCCGACAGCCTACGGCGGGAAGCACCGCAGCCCCGCACGTACACAAGGGCTCCCTGCTGACGCGGTCGCTGCTGCAGGCTTCTGCCCTGGTTCGTCATTACGTTCACCGCCTACTCTTGTGAATAGTTTATTGAAAATAAATATTCTAGCTGTGGACTTGAAAGCTGGATGTGCTGCCTGCACGCACAGCACTAAACAATCACCACAATAACTTCCATCACGATTTTAGTATTTCTTCAGCCTTCATCAGACGGAATGTCCGCCCCCCGGTAGCTGCGTGTTCAGCGCGACAGAATGTCAGTCCTAAGGGCTCGGGTTCGATTCCCGGCTAGGTCGGAGATTTTCTCCGCTCAGGGACTGGGTGTTGTGTTGTCCACAGATATGATTAGCGCCACGAGTGATGACGAAGAAACAGATACAGACCAGGGCACCAGCACAGATATTGAAGCGTCCAGCGCGGATGATCCATAGTGTCAACCAAGTCAACTGCAAAGAACAGAGTGGAACAACCGACAAGAGGTGCACAAGTCACACACAATCCTAAAAACAGATTGCACCTTAAATGTAAATAGTTAACAGCATCTCCATATCTAATAAGAGCTTAAAGCTAGGTACCTCTTCAAGGGACCTACGCCTTCCGTTAAGAGGCAGCACACAGTCTGGATGGAAGGATCTTAATTGTGGTCCCTCTCTTTTGAGCCCAACCCGACGGATACCTACGGTGATCGGGGAAAATCACCGTTCAGGTCGTGTTGTCGGCGGGGCCGGGAGGTGTTTGCGCCAGATGTACTCCTACTAGGAGCCCTGTAGGCTCAACACAAACCGTTAGCGTCATTACCTTATTACTTTTACCACAAGTACCCTTTCATTAGCAACTTTGAGCCAAGCACAAAATCAGTTACCCCTCTATTGTATATCGTAAATAGTTCAGCAGGCTGGACATGGCGGTCTTAGTTTCTAGCTTTAACGTACCCTAATCTCTTCTAGTTAAGTTAGCTTTTAGGATGGTAGACGTTAAAGGCATGGTGGGCAACGGCCAGCGTCTTGGTCATTCCAAGACCCGGGCCGCCGCCCACAACCAGGTGAACGGGCAATATTATACCTATCCCTTCTCTATTCAGTTCTCTTCCTTCCTTATTTCTAAATATTTAATTTCGTTTTGTTTATTAATATCTCACTAAGTATTAGTTATAAGTTTTTCTAATGCTGCACAAAAAAAAGATATCAAATGGATCCAAACAAATAGAGCCCGGCCTCCACGTGGTGGGACACGGGCAACGATGTGAGTGGGGACGGGAGCCGGTGTGGTGTTACTTTCAGTCACTCCGGACCCCGGACCCAGTCACAGCAGCTAAGTGGCAACATACGACCCACCGTAAGAAATTAGACGGTGGGTCATAAAAAATAAGCAGCTAGTGAAAAAAAAGTGTCCTAATCATCATCATTTCAACCCATCATTTCAGTCCGAAACTTCCATCACGATTTTAGTACTTCTTCAGCCTTCATCAGACCGAATGTCCGCCGCCGGTAGCTGCGTGTTCGGCGCGACAGAATGTCAGTCCTAAGGGCTCGGGTTCGATTCCCGCCTGGGTCGGAGATTTTCTCCGCTCAGGGACTGGGTGTTGTGTTGTCCTAATCATCATCATTTCATCCCCATCGACGCGCAAGTCGCCGAAGTGGCGTCAAATCGAAAGACTTGCACGCGACGAACGGTCTACCCGACGGGTGGTCCTAGTCACACGACATTTACATTTTATCAGACGGAATGCGCTATTTGAAGTATCCAGATGCCCCTGTGTAGTGTGGAACTGACCACTCGATGGCATGAGCGGCGGACCCGCCGGTGTAAAAGGAGGCTGGGTGTATTGTGTTGCCAGCAGAGAAGCAGATTGGGTAGGTCAGGAGTGCTCAGCAACTTCAGGCGTCGAGTAGTCGCTGGATTTCGACTTAGTAACAAACTAGAGAATTTCAACCCCCCTCAAGCTGCCTAAGTCGACTGTTATCATATATTAATGTAACTTAAATCGTCATGCTGTAGAACTGTGCTAGGTAATGTATGACATGAATCATTGCGCTGCCTAGCACAGTTTTTATAGAGAGACGAAAAAGATGGTTCAAATGGTTCTGAGCACTATGGGACTTAACATCTGAGGTCATCAATCCCCTAGAACTTAGAACTACTTAGACCTAACTAATCTAGGGACATCACACACACCCATGCCCGAGGCAGGATTCGAACCTGCGACCGCAGCAGTCGTGCAGTTCCAGACTGAAGCGCCTAGAACCGTTCGGCCACCGTGGCCGGCGGTCACCCATCCAAGAGCTAGCTCCGCCCGACAGTCCTTAACTTCGATACCGTTGGCTAACCTCCCTTAGACCCGTCCTGCGTCTTGTAGATGTTCATTGACAAAATTACCTCACACGCTGAAAGAGAGCGTTTATGTACCCATCACCAATTTATATCTCTCAATCTCTTAGAAAAAGGAGAAATTTTGACGACGAGAATGACAGGCTGAGCATTATGGAAGAGCGTACAGACGGTTGTAGATCACTAACAACACTAATCGAGTCGAAATTAGCGCCGGCCAGGGTGGCCGAGCGGTTCTAGGCGCTACACTCTGGAACCGCGCGACCGCTACGGTCGCAGGTTCGAATCCTGCCTCGGGAATGGATGTGTGTGATGGCCTTAGTTAGGTTTAAGTAGTTCTATGTTCTAGGGGACTGATGACCTCAGAAGTTAAGTCCCATTGTGCTCAGAGCCATTTGAACCCTTTGAACCGAAATTAGCAAATAAACAACAGGGATTCCAATCATAGTGTAAGAATACAAATGGACAAATATGAAAGGTAGAAAGCCTGCGATCACGTGTTACTGAAAGCACAACCCTTGTGCGACCTTACAGTAATCATAACTGTAAAAAGTCATTGGAAAACACTCTGTGGAAGTACATAAGAGAATAAAAAGAAAGTATATGACAAGCAACAAACTCCATGTGGGCTAGAAAACGTGTCAAATTAGCAATTGACGTGAAGTGTAAATGCGAAGGAATAACCTCGACGAAACCAAGACAACGCATACCTCATGTTCTAATGGAGGTTGACCCTTGAGCGTTGCGGAAGGTGGTTTTAATAACTCGGTTAATGTCAGCGGAAGCAATCACTCGTCAGTTTCAAAGTGTCACCAGGAGGTCAGCTGGCTCAATGTACAAACTGAGATAAAAAGAATGGCAGAAGTTGAAAATACCGTTTCAGTTTTACATTACTTTATATTCACACGACCGGTTTCGGACTTAAACCTAACTAACCTAAGGACATCACACACATCCATGCCCGAGGCAGGATTCGAACCTGCGACCGTAGCGGTCATGCGGTTCCAGACTGAAGCGCCTTTAACCACGCGGAGCACATGGTACACGCGGCGCTCGGGGACCACAGCACAGCTACGACACCTGAGGATGGGCTTATAACAGTCCGAAACCGGTCGTGTGAAAATAATTTACAACTGAAGCGGTATTTTCAACCTCTGCACTTGCTATAGTGCTCAGTTGCGGATGTTCTGCCAACAGGATTGTTTGTAAAAATAATGGGGTACAGTGGTCGAGCAGCTTCTAATGAACCGCAACACACTATGGTCATTGGGTAAATGGAAACGAGTGCTTTGGAGAGAAGAATCACGCTGCACTCTGTGGCAGTCCCATGGAAGGCTTTCGGTTTGGTGAATGCCTACCATCACGTACAGTGCCTAGTATCGAGGAGGTGGTGTTATGATATGGGGGTCTTTTCCGTGGTTGCAATGTCATCCTGTTATTGCGTTTAGGAAAACACTAAATACCCTTAGGATACGAACACGTTTTACAACACCGTGTGCTGACTACAGCAGTTTGAAGGCGATCCTGCCTTAAAGCAGCGTCTATGAGGCAGTGGTCTGTGCATTCCAGAAATGAAATGGCCTGATCACAGTCCCGACCTAAAGCCAATGGAACACCTGTGAGACGGGTTACAACATCGACTTCGCTGGTCACCGTAGCGTCCAATATCACTGATTTCAGATCTTCAGGAGGAATGGGCTGCCATTCCCAATCAAACATTCACACACCTCATTGATGAGTCCGCAGTAGATTTCAAGCCGCAGTAAAGGCAAGTGGTGGACGCATCCGATGTTAATCTCCACTAATAGACAGTGCACATGATTCGTGGAAGGCCTTCGATCTCCTCTACTATTTGTATTTCAGTCAAAATTAAATCCATATTCTGGGCGTATTTCTGTTGCAAGTTTCTATTTCTTGAGTTTCGCGCATCTTCGCGCGCATAATGGTCCATCGGTGTACCAGCCCACAAGGACTTCGTTGCTTCTGATGTACTTTCTTTTTATTCTCTTATGCACTTCCACGGAATACTTTCCAGTTACTTTCTGTAGCTATAATTATTGCAATAGTTCACAAGGGCTGAGCTTTCAGAAACACCTGGTCGCAAATTATCTACCTTTAGCATTAGTCCATGTGTATTCTTATGATTGGAATCCCTATTGGTTGTTCGTTAATTTCGACTCTGTTAGTGTTGTTAGCGATTTTACACACCGCCTGCACATGTGACGGAATGTCACGTAAACTGACATTTCGAGAAAAATTAAAAGGGTTTTTTGTGTGTTAAAAAATATGAAAGACTACGTCCGTGTGCGCGATGAATATCAAGTATTAAAAAGTGTTGTTTATTATCTGTAAAGCTCGCAAACAGCGATGCGTTTAACAAATAGCCTTTTGTTTATAGTATCTGTGTAATGTAGACGAAGAAGAACAGAGATAACTTTTTTTTGTTAGATTTTTTATTCCTAGCTGGTTTTGTCTAGCGGAAGGCCTCCATTGCATCACAGTCTGATATTTAATAGCTTCGTGTTGCGGGGAGCTCTCTTTCCGTAGCAGCATTTGGTCAGCCATTACGCTGACGATATTTTTTAGTTAGAAATTCAGTCCGTAATATTAAATGTAAATGTGGGACACTTCTCGACTTTGATCTTTTAATAGTTTCAAAGGTAGTAAAGTAACAACAAATTCCATTCATTAATGTTTTCGTACTGAATGAGTTCAGTATGTTGAAGATTGGCCGCTTAACGGCGGATGAGATTCTCCTCAGTTTTTGCCTTGCAGATAACGAATAGTAAATACAGAAAAATATTCAGTTTAATAAGCACAAAAAAATCTCAGTTTCTTTGTGAAAGTTGGTACATAAATTACCAGTAGCCCCTGAGAAACAAATTAATCATTACAGTTTGCGTAAAAGCACGCATATTTTCTCTCCATCATATCAGCGCTCACGTGATCTATCTGTTAGAAGGCGGTGAGTCGCGCGCTGTGTATAAAATATTACTTCGTGCGTACTTCGGAATAGCCGATGTCCGTACGTAGGTTATCGTGGTATTAGGTTATTTCAGAGGCTCATTCTAGCCCACAGCAAAGGATTCGTAATGCCATTGCTACCATTGATGACGGTATGCTACAGCGAACACGGCAAGAAATCCAGTACCGTCTCAATGCAACTAAAGGCGCCCATATAGAAGTCTGTTAAACGCTGCCAAAATAACTTTTATAAACACTGATTACAATAAAGGAAATGTTGTTAAAATATTTCAACAACTGCCGTTGTAATAAAAATTTGAAGTAGTAAAGGGACTTTATGGACACGCTGTATGTTATTGAGGTCAGTTGGGACCTACAGGGCATTTCTGGGTGGGGCCTTGTTGGTAATGATGGGGCTTCGTCCCCTCGATATCAAAATTAGGCTGCATGGTCCTGGGAGAAGAAGGGAGAGATTTGGAAAAAAAGGGGATATTCTGGGTATTCAGGCTGGGTATACGGATGCAATCATGAGGTGCACAAATGTGGCAGGAAGCGTGGGAAGCTGATGACACCGGACGAAGAACTTTCCAATGCTTCCGAGATGTAAGAGAACGATTTTATACGGGACACTTTAGGCCGATAAGGGGACTGTTCCATTCTCTCACCGTTCATGGGCCCTAAGCGACATAGCTGTGTCAGTTTGGGAGAAGGGCTACGCCTTCGTGTGACCGTGGTGCACCTGAGGGTACTCGCGACAATGTGATTTGCGAGCCCCTCCTGTACAATGATGTAGATGATGTAGTAGCTGCCCGCATCTCGTGGTCGTGTGGTAGCGTTCTCGCTTCCCACGCCCGGGTTCCCGGGTTCGATTCCCGGCGGGGTCAGGGATTTTCTCTACCTCGTGATGGCTGGGTGTTGTGTGCTGTCCTTAGGTTAGTTAGGTTTAAGTAGTTCTAAGTTCTAGGGGACTTATGACCACAGCAGTTGAGTCCCATAGTGCTCAGAGCCATTTTTGATGTAGTAGCTGCGCTGAGACAGCAACATTGCGAGTACTGCCGGCCGAAGTGGCCGTGCGGTTCTAGGCGCTGCAGTCTGGAACCGCGAGACCGCTACAGTCGCAGGTTCGAATCCTGCCTCGGGCATGGATGTGTGTGATGTCCTTAGGTTAGTTAGGTTTAACTAGTTCTAAGTTATAGGGGACTAATGACCTCAGCAGTTGAGTCCCATAGTGCTCAGAGCCATTTCGAGTACTGAACGATCTTGCCAACGAGGTATCGCAAAAGGTTGTTCTAGAATATCTGTGGGACAACCGCAATTAACGACAAATAATGAAATGTATTAATGTGTGTGAAATCGTATGGGACTTAACTGCTAAGGTCATCAGTCCCTAAGCTTACACACTACTTAACCTAAATTATCCTACGGACAAACACACACACCCATGCCCGAGGGAGGACTCGAACCTCCGCCGGGACCAGCCGAACAGTCCATGACTGCAGCGCCGAGACCGCTCGGCTAATCCTGCGCGGCAATGAAATGTATTCCAGTACCCCAATCCCGTACCGCCTGGGCGTTGAAAGGCCGACTGCCGTTACAGTCGAAATCCGCCAGGTCCAGGATTAAACAACGACCCGGATTTGACGTAGATTAAATTTTTCTAGTGTGTAGGACTTAGAGGTAAACATAAAGTAGGAACCTGCAGTGATTAGTCAAGACATCTTGGGCCTGCCCAGTGGCAGCGTCACGCTCGCTTATCTCGGTGGCCAAGGCTGTTGCAAGGTAGGTTTACACCTGACTGGAAGATCTGTAAAGCTGCAGGTACTGCAGAGGTTGTTTTAAGTATATAACTAGAGAAAGTAGACATATTTCAACAGTAATGTGTATGGCCCATTGCAATAAAAATATTACCTGCAAAAAATCACTGTAATAATTTTAGGACTCACTATTTGTAAACTACTGGCCACTAAAATTGCTACACCACGAAGATGACGTGCTACAGGCGCGAAAATTAACCGACAGGAAGAAGATGCTGTGATGTGCAAATGATTAGCTTCTCAGATCATTCACACAAGGTTGGCGCCTGTGGCGACACCTACAACGTGCTGACATGAGAAAAGTGTCCAACTGATTTCTCATACACAAACAGCAGTTGACCGGCGTTGCCTGGTGAAACGTAGTTGTGATGCCTCGTGTAAGCAGGAGAAATGCGTACCATCACGTTTGCGACTTTGATGAAGGTCGGATTGTAGCCTATCGCGATTGCAGTTTATCGTATCGCGACATTGCTGCTCGCGTTGGTCGAGATCCAATGACTGTTATCAGAATATGGAATTGGTGGCTTCAGGAGAGTAATACGGAACGACGTGCTGGATCCCAACGGCCTCGTATCACTAGCATTCGAGATGACAGGCATCTTATCCGCATGGCTGTAACGGATCCTGCAGCCACGTCTCGATCCCTGAGTCAACACATGGGGACGTTTGCAAGACAACAACCATCTGCACTAACAGTTCGACGACGTTTGCAGCAGCATGGACTATCAGCTCGGAGACCATGGCTGCGGTTACCTTGACGCTGCACCACAGACAGGAGCGCCTGCGATGGTGGACCCAACGACGAACCATGGTGCACAAATGCCAAAACGTCATTTTTTCGGATGAATCCAGGTTCTGTTTACAGCATCATGATGGTCGCTTCCGTGTTTGTCGACATCGCGGTGAACGCACATTCGAAGCGTGTATTCGTCATCGCCATACTGGCGTAACACCCGGCGTGATGGTATGGGGTGCCATTGGTTACTCGTCTCTGTCACCTCGTCTTGTTCGCATTGACGACACTTTCAACAGTGGACGTTACGTTTCAGATGTGTTACGACCAGTGGCTCTACCCTTCATTCGATCCCTGCGAAAGCCTACATTTCAGTAGGATAATGCACGACTGCATGTTGCAGGTCCTGTGCGGGGCTTTCTGGATACAGAAAATGTTCGACTGCTGCCCTGGCCAGCACATTCTCCGGATCTCTCACCAATTGAAAACGTCTGGTGAATGGTGGCCGAGCAACTGGATCGTCACAATACGCCAGTCACTACTCTTGATGAACTGTGGTATCGTGTTGAAGCTGCATGGGCAGCTGTACCCGTACACCCCATCCAAGCTCTGTTTGACTCAATGCCCAGGCGTATCAAGGGCGTTATTACGGCCAGAGGTGGTTGTTCTAGGTACTGATTTCTCAGGATCTATGCACTCAAACTGCATGAAAATGTAATCACATGTCAGTTCTATTATTGTATATGTGTCCAATGAATACCCGTTTATCATCTGCACCTCTTTTTGGTGTAGCAAATTTAATGGCCAATAGTGTATTAGGTACTGGGTTATTACGTATAACAAAAGATTAAGAAATAAAGAATTTTTTTAATATTAAAAAATAAAACTCGTTGACTGCAGCGAATTTCAAGATCTTGGGCAAGCACGGTGTCTGGGACATGCCCGCTGGGATTAGCTCGGTGGGCACGGCCAACAGCGTAGGTTTACATTACACTGGCACACCGGGTACGCTGTACATAGTGTAGACTAGTTTCTTAAGCACGTGTAGAGCATGGCATAGAATCAGATAATAGACACTAGCGCACTAACCATGTAGATAGCTTAGAAGTAAATATAGCATGTAGAGTGAATAACGATAGCCAAAACAGGAAATGCTGATAGTGGAGTAAGAACAATAATAGGAATAGACATTCTGTAGTAGAAACAAAGTAGCTGCAGTAATTTTAGTGTAGATGTAGAATTAGGATCCATTACTGAGTGAACCAGTGGGTTGTTATGTATCACATTTTTGTTTGAAATGAAGATTTTTTTTTTTAAGGAAAAACTCGTTGGCGTCGACATTCATGTCGGCTGCCCTTCCTGAGCCACGAGGGCAGCGGGACTGAGACAGCAGGGCGGGCACGACGCGGCTTACGGCCGTCACGATCACGACCACGACCGCGACCGCTACCACGACCACGACCTGCCCGCGTCGCCTTCGTGGCGCAGCTTAAGGGACGGGACGCGAGCCGAGGTTCAGCTGACGTCAGGCTAGGCCAGTAAGCAGCCGTGATACATTGTGCCAGCTCCTTTATAAATATTAATGGCCGCATAAAGAAACGCGCCGGTCACGCACAATGGACGCGGACAGGAAGCGGCCGCATTTGTCAGCTGGCCCTTCAACTGTCTGCTAGTTAGGCGTAATTTCCAGGCCCCGCTCCGCCGTTTCGAATAGATTCGTCAAGTACGATTAATCAACAAAGCAACTCTCCTCCTCTCTCCCCCCCCCCCCCCCTCCATACTCCCTTCCCTGTCGCTGACCATTCTCCTTTCCTCTGTACGCCGCGCTGCAGGCGGGAAGCGCAGCTGGCGTGGGAGGGGACGGGCAGACGGGAAGTGAAGCGTACACCCCGCTGTTCTCGACATTGCGCTTCGGACGAAATAAGATGCACGGCGGCGCATCACGCGTATGGCACAGACAACCTGAAGCATTTGCCACGTGGAGCTTGTCAGTCCAAAACCTGCGTTTAATCATACGTAGTTAAAATGCAGTGAGGTGGCCCGACTTCAAAAATAAAACATGACTCGTAACGTTTCCGGGCTGGGGCCGTCATTCTAGTGCTGGTTGCTATTGTGAACGTCAGCACCGGTTTTCCGGTTTCTGGTATGCTCTGTACGATTTCGTACAAAACGGTGAAGAGAGACAAGCTGCAGAGTGGTGCAGCAAACCTCTTTGTACGAAAGCTGGACAGGAGCAGTAACGATTAACGGGCAAGGTAAAACGACACACAGAAGATTTACTTTACTTGCATTTTTCCAAGTTAGGAAGACTCATTATAGATAATGCAGTCAGAAATAGAGTCCAAATATTTCAATGTCAAAAAAGCTGAAGCGGCTCCAAATGCAACGTGGGCTGAGTAGCTATCGCCAGCAATCCTATTCGCGTGATGACATGACACTCGTGTCAAGATATCGATATTTCTCCAGAAACTATCGATATGTATTTCGGTGATATTGTTTCCACCGATGTACCTATATAAAAATTGCTATATCGAGTGTCGATATTTTTATTGTGTATTGTATTTTTTCCGCAATTTTCGGTAAATATTTGAAGTTGTTCTTTTACCCGCCAGGTTACCCGAGCGCGCTATCGCGCTGCTTCCTGGACTCGGGTAGGCGCGCCGGCTCCGGGTCGAATCCGCCCGGCGGATTAACGACGGCGGCCGGTGTGCCGGCCAGCCTGGATGTGGTTTTTACGCGGTTTTCCACATCCCCTATGTGAATACCGGGCTGGTCCCCACGTCCCGCCTCAGTTACACAGCTCGCAGACATCTGAACACTTTCACACTATTCCATGGATTACACTAGACTCACACAGTTGGGGTACACTGCTTCCGTCCCGGGGGGTACAGGGTGGAGGCAGGAAGGGCATCCGACCACCCCTTCAACTAACATTGCCGCACCCGATTAACCATGCCGACCCTGCGTATCCGCGGGAAATACGGCACAAGCAAAAGAAAGAAAAGAAAGATTTGAAATTATTCTTTTCAAATGTACAGCATAATTTTACTTTCACTTTGTGAAGGAGTGTTACTATTTGTTGAGCTTTCGTAACTTCCAGTATTTCTATTTCACTGTGTGAAACAATTATAGGCGGCACAAAAGATGAAGTCCGACTGCACTGGGAGGTGGCGGTACGAAATGGAATAACAAGATTTCCGATGTGAAGAAACAGAACACCAGACGCGTTAAAAACCAATGTATAATACATCTAGTGTACTATTTCTTCACATCGGTATTCGTGAGAACAGTTGCTGAAAATGATGAATAAAAGTCTAAATGACAAGATTGGTCTTTGCGGTCGGCGGAAACACGTGGAGGGGGGGGGGGGGGGGGAATGCTGACATAATCGACGCTCGGCGCTACCAACATAAACTGCAACGTTTAGGTTCACCATGCAATTATGACACTACAACTACTAGGTTGCTGGTGTTGGCAGAAATGGGAAGAAAAGGAAGTCGACATGAAGTGTTCCAGACAAATTCTTAAGTGACGAAACCAAGCGGCAGACCCATCGGACACTATTTAATGCGCCACTTACAAAAGCTTACCATTATTAGCGAAGTGGTTTTCGCCAAGTGTCCCTTCAGTTCTTGATCTGACGAAGATAGGCAGTCTGTTAACTTATTGGTGTACAGAATATCTATTTATAAATCTTGAACGAACTGTAACAGAAGCCCGAATAACAGTGGACTTGTACTGATGCGACGAAACAGTTCATTATTAGTGGCTAGGCACTAGCCGAAAACTAGATTTGCTTAATGAAACCTGAAAGAAAAGGATGACTGATTGCTGTACTCCAAGATTTTGAAAGCCATATCACAGTCGTTAAGTGCATCCACATTCCCAATGGAAGGTAACTTGATGGTTAATAAATCCATAATGAAATATAAGCTCTAAAACCGGTAGTATATGTACAATGTGCGGCTGATACTTTTATGGGCCGGTATGTCGATATATTCTCCGTTAATATATTCTCATATCGATACGTTTTCGATATATCGAAGGATGATAACGACACTATTTAAATATCGAGACATCGGATTCCCGGTATCCTTGAAAACATCAACAGCACGGAGCAGCTGGAGATATGGTTCAGCAGGAGCGCACCATTGGGTCTGCCCGATCCCGCGCGACCGCCATCAGCGTTGAACAGGAACTAGCAATTCCCTTACCAAAATTAACGACGCTCGTGGGGTGCTATCTACATGTGACACCACGTGGGAACCAAGGATTATTCTCCAGTAGGGAGATTATGGGGCTGTCTTCCTTCGATCTTCAGATGAGTTTTTCAGTGGGTAGCTGTCAAACCTCGCGCATCTTCTCGTAATAATTTCCGGTGGCACTCGGCCAAACGTCTCCAACATGGGCTGGTAAAATCACTAGGACTTTTCAGAGATTGGATAACGAATTTTTGGCTAGTTTGAAATGAATTAGATTTCTTGAAAAACAGATTTCTTTGTATTTTATTTTTCTCAACTAGGACCCATGACAGGTCAAAGGCTTTTCCCTAAAATCAAGTTCGCTCTGAGAAATACCTGTTACTTATGATCACAAACAGCCGCGGAAAACAGTCCTTTTTTAAATTGAAGGTGCCGCGCGGGATTAGCCGAGCGGAGCGGTCTCATGCGCTACAGTCGCAGACTGTGCGGCTGATCCCGGCGGAGGTTCGAGTCCTTCCTCGGGCATGGGTGTGTGTGTTTGTCCTTAGGATAATAATAAAACACGGAGAGTACTCAGTACTCCAGCAGCGACTGAAAAGCGCAGCTACGTGGCGATAGCACCGGCGAGGGCGTGTTTTACTATCCCTATCAATCCTGCTTACGCTAAAACGAAGATCCCGGTAAACTAATTTGGCATGCTGTGTCGAATGGGCACGTAAAATTCCACTTTAAAACTCATTTTGCTTGTAATCGGAAACAAGCTCGGGCTTTCCGCCGACACCGGCCATGGCACGAAAGACGTGATGAGCAGCATTTATTTAGGATAACTCTAACTAAGCACTGCAGAAACGAAATTGCGTCAGAGAAAACGCGTCTGCCGATTTTTTGGACGTACACTCGTTGTACGTAATGTTCATGCCAAAGTTAATTAATCGTGTGAATTACTTCAATGATTTCAGTTTTTTCGTTTTTTGATGTGAGCACTACATCATCATAAATAAATTAATTTCATATAATTAAAGAACAAACCTTAAATTTTCACCAAAGCACAGATCCAGCTGAGGGGGTCAACAGATTCTAAATAGAAACTTGGTAGAAAACAAACTGGTGCACAGGAGTACCTCATAATGAGGCAAATCATTCGCGTATTGCATACACTAGCATACAGTATTAAGCCACAATCACTGTGACTTGTTAATCGAACTTCCTTAATCGAGAATTAGGTTCAAATGGCTCTGAGCACTATGGGACTTAACTTCTGTGGTCATCAGTCTCCTACAACTTAGAACTACTTAAACCTAACTAACCTAAGGACATCACACACATCCATGCCCGAGGAAAGTGTGTGTGAAATGTTACGGGACTTGACTGCTAAGGTCATCAGTCCCTAAGCTTACACACTAATTAATCTAAATTATCCTAAGGACAAACACACACACCCATGCCCGAGGGAGGACTCGAACCTCCACCGGAACCAGCCGTACAGTCCATGACTGCAGCGCCTAAGACCGCTCGGCTAATCCCGCGCGGCGCAGGAAACGAACCTGCGACCGTAGCGGTCGCGAGGTTCCAGACTGTAGCGCCTAGAATTAGGCAAAATAATATATATATATCGGTATTCGTCTTTCAGTATCAGTCGCTTAAGAGCTTGGTCGCTCATTCGACTAACAGCACTTACCGCGGCCATGAACTGTGGAATTTCGTTAGTAGAGAAGGAAAAAATCCATACTGTAATTAGTGGCATTGTCAAATGTTCTACAGATACTAAAGCTTGGGAAATAAATGTTTTTAGTTATTTTTAATATTGAATGACTAGTAGTATGAAGCTTCCTAACAGATTAAAGCTGTGTGCTGGACTGGAACACCAACTCGAAACCTTTGCCTTTCGCGGGCAAGTGCTCTTTGGAAGCGAGGAGATGTACTAGCGGTTGTTAAGCAGTGAGGATATCTCGGTCTGTAGAGCACTTGCCCCCGCAAAAGGCAAAGGTCCCAAGCTGGAGTCCCGGTTCGGGACAGAGTTGTAATCTGCCAGGAACTTTCATAGGCCTATCAGCACAGACTCCAATGCACAGTGAAAAATTCGTTCTGGACTTGTAGTATGTTTTAGTGCCATATGCGTAATAATAAATGAAGAGTCTACAATATGTAATGTACTAATATTGTACCAACAGCCGTTTTTTTATATTGTTTTATTAGGCCACCAGTTTCGACGTTTCGATCACGTCATCTTCAGGCCTGTCGCATGAATGAAACCAAGTGCAACTCACATATGCACCAGACAAGGTATCAGTAGCAGATATACGAACTTAATAAGCATGTGTGCTCTTCACACTGTCACCTATGTGAAGAGCACACATGCTGATGAAGCTCTTAACTGATGGCCTTATAAAACAATATCAAAATAACGGCTTTTGTTACAGCATTCTTATATTTCATCGATCAACCGCTGTGTCACGCAGTTACATTTACTGTACAATGTGTGTGAGCCGTGGCAACGAAAGCTCTGAATAGGGAAAGTACGGCCAATTTGCCAGTGGCCGCCATTTTGGACCCACTGCGCCGCTGGTGATACATTGAC